>NC_091989.1:145376454-146034038 GCF_044704955.1 Pristiophorus japonicus
TGATATCAGGAAGCGGCTGAGCACATTAAATACAGCAAAGGCTATGGGCCCCAACAACATTTCCAGTGTTGCAGCTGTACTGGAACTAGTGTTGTAGCTATACTAGTTCCAGTACAGCTACAACACTGGAAATGTGGAAAACTGCCCAGGTATGTCCTGTCCACAAAAAACAAGACAAATCAAATCCGGTCATTTACCACCCCATCAATCTACTCTCAATCATCAGCAAAGTGATGGAAGATGTCATCGACAGTGCTATCAAATGACATTTACTTACCAATAACCTGCTCACTGATGCTCAGTTTGGGTTCCGCCAGGACCACTCAGCTCCAGACCTCATTACAGCCTTGGTCCAAACATGGACAAAAGAGCTGAATTCCAGAGGTGAAGTGAGAGTGACTGACTGCCCTTGATAAAAAGTCAGCATGTAACCGCGTGTGGCATCAAGGAGCCCTAGTAAAATTAAAGTCAATAGGAATCGGGGGAAAACTCTCCGTTGGCTGGAGTCAAAGGAAGATTGTTGTGGTTGTTGGGGGTCAATCATCCCAGCCCCAGGATATTGCTGCAGGAGCTCCTCAGAGCAGTGTCCTAGGCCCAACCATCTTCAGCTGCTTCATCAATGACCTTCCCTCCATCATAAGGTCAGAAGTGGGGATGTTCGCTGATGATTACACAGTGTTCAGGTCTATTCGCAACTCCTCAGAAAATTAAGCAGCTCTTGCCCGGATGTAGCGAGACCTGAATGAGATTCAGGCTTGGACTGATAAGTGGCAGGTTACATTCACACCACATAAGTGCCAGGCAATAACCATCTTCAACAAGCAAGCGTCTAACCAACTCCCCTTGATATTCAATGGCATTACCATCATCAAATCCCTCACCATCAACATCCTGAGGATCACCATTGATCAGAAACTTAACTGGACCAGCCACATAAACACTGTAGCAACAAGAGCAGGTCAGAGGCTGGGTATTCTGCATTGAGTGTCTCACCTCCTGACTTCCCAAAGCCTTTCCACCATCTACAAGGCACAAGTCAGGAGTGTGATGGAATACTCTCCACTTCCCTGGATGAGTTCAGCTCCAACAACACTCAAGAAGCTCAACACCATCCAGGACAAAGGAGCCCGCTTGATTGTCACTCCTTCCACCACCTTCAATATTCACTCCCTTCACCACCGGCGCACCGTGCTGCAGTGTGCACCATCTATAAGATGCACTGCAGCAACTCGCCATGGTTTTTTCGGCAGCATCTCCCAAACCCGCGACCTCTCCCATCTAGAAGGACAAGTACAGCAAACACATGGGAACATCATCACCTGCAAGTTCCCTTCCAAGTTACACACCATCCTCGCTGTTCCTTTATCTTTGCTGGGTCAAAATCCTGGAACTCCCTCCCTAACAGCACTGAGGGAGTACCTTCACCACAAGGACTGCAGCGGTTCTCTAATGCAGCTCACCATCATCTTCTCAAAAGGCAATTAGTGACGGGCAATAAATGCTGGCCTTGCCAGCAATGCTTACATCTCGGAATGAACTTAAAAAAAGACGGGCGATGTTACGGAGGTGGAAATAGGTGGTCTTAGCTTATTTCAAGGCCGAATATGACACCATCTGGTTCAGCCTCAGACAATAACAATAAAAACTTGTATTTATATAGCGCCTTTAACGTGGTAAACCATCATAAGGTGCTTCACAGGAGTGTTATAAGATAACAATAGTTAATTTGACACCAAGCCACATAAGAAGAAATTATGGCAGATGAAAGAGGTAGGTTTTAAGAAGTTGAAGGAGGAAAGAGAGGTAGAGAATCAGAGAGGTTTAGGGAGGGAGTTCCAGAGCTTAGGGCCCAGGCAGCTGAAGGCACGGCCACAGCTGGTTGAGCAGTTATAATCAGAGATGCTCAAGAGTGCAGAAGTTGAGGAGTGCAGACATCTCGAGGGTTTGTGAAGTTGAAGGAGATTACAAAGGTAGGGAGGGGCGAGGCCATGGAGGGATTTGTAAATAAGGATGAAAATTTTGAAATCGAGTGTTGCTTAACCGGGAGCCAATGTAAGACAACGACACAGGGGTGATGGGTGAACGGATCTTGGTTCGAGTTAGGACACGTGCTGCCAAGTTTTGAATGACCTCAAGTTTACGAAGGGTTGAATGTGGGAGGCCAGCCAGGAGTCCGTTGGAGTAGTCAAGTCTAGAGATAACAAAGGCATGGAGGAGGATTTCAGCAGCAGATGAGCTGAGGCAGGAGCAGGGACAGGTAATGTTACAGAGGTGGAAATAAATGGTTTTAGTTATGCCGCGGCTATGTGGCTGGAAGCTCACTTCAGGGTCAAATATGACACCTAGGTTGCGAACAGTCTTGTTCACCCTCAGATTGATGCTAGGGAGAGGGATGGAGTCGGTGGATAGGGAACGCAGTTTGTGGCAGAGACCGAAGACAACAATGGCTTCCCAATATTCTATTGGAAATTTAATCTAACACCAAAGAGAAGATAAAGCATAAAATCGTCAACATTTACTAAAGCGGTTTTATTGAAAAAAATTGACTTACTCAGAGAGGTTGTTTACAGTTTTTTTTAAATATATTTGTTCTCAAAATATTGGGAGATGGGTGATGCTGGCAAGGCTGCATTTATTGCCCATTGCTAATTGACCCAAAACAGTGGTAGCTTTCCTTTTTCTTGAACCACTGCAGTTCTTGTGGTGATAATGGTGACACTGGTGATACTGGTGATAGGGCTCTCATGATGGTATTAAATAGGGTATTATCAGATTTTGCTCCAGTGATGATGAAGGAACAGTGGCATAAATCCAAGTCAGGATGGCGTGTGACTTGGAGGGGCACTTGGAGATGATGTAGTTCCCACAACATTGCTGCTCTTGTCCTGTTGTATGCCGAACGAATAAAACTTTAAAGAATGTCAAATTTTAAATTTGGAATTTTTACATTTTGCAATGCAGTTTAAATGATTAGAACAGCTGCCTTTCTTTTATTTGTTTATCATCATAGGCAGTCCCTCGAAATCGAGGAACACTTGCTTCCACTCCAAAAGTGAGTTCTCAAGTGACTGAACAGTCCAATATGGGAATTACAGTCTCTGTCACAGGTAGGACAGACAGTCATTGGAAGAAAGGGTGGGTGGGGAGTCTGGTTTACCGCATGCTCCTTCCGCTGCCTGCATTTGTTTTCTGCATGCTCTTGGTGACGAGACTCGAGATGCTCAGCGCCCTCCCGGATGCTCTTCCTCCACTTAGGACGGTCTTTGGCCAGGGACTCCCAGGTGTCGGTGGGGATGTTGAACTTTATCAAGGAGGCTTTGAGGGTATCCTTGAATCGTTTCCTCTGCCCACCTGGGGCTCGCTTGCCGTGTAGGAGTTCCGAGTAGAGCACTTGCTTTTGGAGTCTCGTGTCGGGCATGCGAACAATGGAGCTGGTCGAGTGTGGTCTGTGCTTCGATGCTGGGGATGTTGGCCTGATCGAGACTGGGAACATAAAACAGCAACTTCTGGAAAGACAACAAATTACAAATTTGGCAGAGGTTATGAATAAAAGTTCTGAATTTAAAATATTTTATCAACAGTTCTGTTTAATACATTAAGTAGTGTTACAAAGATATTGGGTAAAGAAAAAGGAATCAAAGAAGCAAAGATTAAACCAGATGGACAATGAAGATCTGCTCCTTTATACAATGTGGAAAATATGTATTTATGCACCAGCAGTATGTATTTCTTTATCATTCTGTAGTGAGTAATATTATTTATTTTCATGGAATCAATCAAAAAATATAATCTCCGGGAAGATGTCCTATCACCATCATTCCAAATTCATGCATTGTAGATGCACAGCCTTACCCACTTCCACACTCCAGCCCCAACCATACCTTGTCACAACACACCCTCTGACTCATTTTGAACAATGCACATCCTTCCACATCCCAGCCGCCAACTCCTCCCTGAAATAAAGTTTGCCATATAATAAAAACATAAAATATTACAGAATTTAAGAAAATTATTAAAATTCCTCTACTGGAAATAATTTTTTTTAAATGCCAGATTTCAGTAGCTTATAGACGGTGTTCAATACAATGAAGGTAAGGTGGCTGCAAATATGAAACATTCTTATTACATTACATTACAAGATGTAACTGTCTCCTCTTAGCTTAGTTACCCTGGTGAGGTCATTGCAGTTCTTCCAGCATTAAGTTTCCATGTGAGGGTTAGTGGAGGTGGCACTGACTGCTGAAGCCACCTCTTTCCAATGTGTCTGTATCTTTGGATGGCCTCCTTTCCTTGGTCCCAAGTAATCTCTCACCCGTTTCCCTTATTTGAGCCAATAAAATCTTTATGGAGGAGTCTGAAGTCTGTCTCTGGCTCTGACTCTCTGAAGGTTGGCATGCAGGTACAGCAGGCGGTTAAGAAAGCAAATGACATGTTGGCCTTCATAGCGAGGGGATTTGAGTATAGGGGCAGGGAGGTGTTGCTACAGTTGAACAGGGCCTTGGTGAGGCCACACCTGGAGTATTGTGTACAGTTTTGGTCTCCTAACTTGAGGAAGGACATTCTTGCTATTGAAGGAGTGCAGTGAAGGTTCACCAGACTGACGGGATGGCGGGACTGACATATCAAGAAAGACTGGATCAACTGGGCTTGTATTCACTGGAGTTCAGAAGAATGAGAGGGGATCTCATAGAAACGTTTAAAATTCTGATGGGTTTAGACAGGTTAGATGCAGGAAGAATGTTCCCAATGTTGGGGAAGTCCAGAACCAGGGGTCACAGTTAAGGATAAGGGGTAAGCCATTTAGGACCAAGATGAGGAGAAACTTCTTCACCCAGACAGTGGTGAACCTGTGGAATTCTCTACCACAGAAAGTTGTTGAGGCCAATTCACTAAATATATTCAAAAAGGAGTTAGATGTAGTCCTTACTACTAGGGGGATCAAGGGGTATGGCGAGAAAGCAGGAATGGGGTACTGAAGTTGCATGTTCAGCCATGAACTCATTGAATGGTGGTGCAGGCTCAAAGGGCTGAATGGCCTACTCCTGCACCTATTTTCTATGTTTCTATGTTTCTATGTTACAGCATTCTCAGACACTCTTCTTGTAGGTACTCTTCAAAGTCCTTGCTCCCTGATGTTACATCATTACCCTGCCCCTTTAAACAGCTGCAGCCAGTTAGATGCTGCTGTACCACTGATTTCCCGACTTTCTGTCCCACCAACAACGAGTTCCAAATAAAGAGCACAAAATCTGCTCAGAGCCTTCCCTGAATATTGTAACAACCCTGACCAAGGAAAGCATGACCGGGGCAGCATGGGTTACACTGTCTCGCCCCAACACACTTTTAACGGTAGCAGCTAGGCCTTAAACAATTAATGCATTTTACCATGAGCATTTCTGCAGACATTAATCATCAAAATGGGAGGCTACAAGTTGCTTTGCTTGAATATGGCTTCCAGATGGCTCCGCTGATAAAAGCACTGCCCAGCATGGAGCGAAGCCATACAGATCTACTTAGCTGATATAAGCCAGGGTTCTACAATTGGCCTCAGTCTCCCTAGAGTGGGGAGTAAGAAGCAGACAGAGTGGCTCTCCTGATTGCTGCACAGTGACCTCTGTTGGAAGTACTGATAGGTGGATATCATGTAAGCACAAAATCAGGCGCAACTGTAATGTCCCTATAGCTGCACAGCCTGCCAACATTCGTTATATAGGCTCAAACACAAAACAAGGCTAATTGTGTGCGGTACTGGATAGCAGCTGACAGCTATGGAACTGGTACCTTCTGGGGTTGGAAAAAATTGGAGGAAAAAATTATTAAGCAAGCTTTGCTCATATAGAGAGAGAGAGAGAGAGGGAGAAAGAGCAAGAAAGAGAGAGAGAACAATAAAGATGCTGCATTAATTTTGCCATGATTCTTATATTTGCAATATCTTTTTCATTAGCAAAGAAAACCAGATAAATACAAAACTGATTGATAATAGCAGTAATGTATCAGTACTATGTTAGTTGGAAGAAATTCTCTCACTTCTAGGAGTGTAATCTCAAAGCTCCCTCATACCTACTGAACTAAGAGGCATTAGCCACGCATTTCAATGGCGTATGAGGGAGTTGAGGGACTGTACTGTCCAAACTGAGACAATTCCTTCTAACTAACATTATATTATTTTCATGAATTGATTACATTAAAAAATCGCACAAGGTAAACGCCCCCAATTTCAGCATTCAACCTTCTTCCCTGATATCGATTTTAAGATCTGAGCACTAGGCAAAAAAACACAGCGAGAATGAAACAGAAGGTTGTATATTCTTGTTTTTTTTTAAAAAAACAGCCACGTGTTCCACATTGTTTTAGTAATTTGATGCTTGCATCTTGCAGTAATAAAATATTACTCCTGATTGGTCAGGAATAACAAAATAATAAATGTTTAGCATGAAAAATGACTTATGAAATATGTTATAAACACCAGGAAAATCTTGCTTTAAAATCATTTGTTGTTAATACAGAACCACATCTTTCAAGATATTTCTATTCTACTGACATTTTATCATTGCACAACTTTTCATAAAGCAAACTTTACAGATAATTTGATAACCGTAGTGTGACCCCCCCTTGAGCAGCAACAATATTAATGGGAGCAGCAGCAAATGCATGCGGTAACAATTATACCCGTCTAATGGAAGAGAAATCACGAACACTCACATCACTGGGGTTTGCAAGCATAACAACATGCCTCTCTCACACCTCTAGGGTTTTTCAGAAAAATGTTTCAGCTACATTCGCAAAATTACACTGATGAAAGCCATTCTTGCTAATTTAACACATATTGCTGAGCTTCACTCACTAAAAACAAACACATCCAACCACTTTCTTTAAGGCGTGTGTGTGGAGTACACGTTCAGGGCTGTTTTTCCAGCGCAGAGTGCTAATTGATATTATTCATGCAAAGATAACATGTAGCTTGTTGCCATTTAATTCAGGGCTCCACAAATAGTACACTTTTACACAAGCATGCTCATGCCACAAATGATCTTTCTTTTATCTCTAAATCCGCACTGGTGAAAACATTACAAGATGTTAAAATTCCAACACATTAAATTATTGGCCTCAGGTAAAAGTGGCTGCAGGGAATGCCCTATAAGATGCCACATCAAAGAAGAACGATGGTGGCACCTAATTACAATGGTGCAGTGTGCTGCTTTATGTAATTGGTCTGTATAGTCTTCTATTCTAATTTACTCTACACCGAAATTGTGATAATCAAGACAAGCAGAACAGAATGCCCTGTAAAAGGCTATACTTCTGACACCAGTTAATGCCTGATTATGACAACTAAATCAAAAATGTGACTGCAGAGAGATCATGCAGTAGATCAAAGCACTTTATTCTAAAACTAGGTTGAGAAAAGCAAGCAAGAATGCCAAGAATATGCTCACACGGTCTGCTTTATGCAGCATAATATTCCATTGCTCTGTACCTGTTGAAACTATAACCTTGCAATAAACACAATCATATGATGTGGCAAATAATTGTTACCTCACCTGCAATCAACTGACTTTTAAAATAGGTAGAATAATTCTAATCTCTACAAATGAACTTTCTGCTGGGGAGAAGTTAACTGGTCCACTTTTGAACATTTGCTTTGATTTCATCCAAACTGGATAAAATCAGAAAGGAAACTAAAACTCTCCTTTCCTAATTAGTACAGGAAGAGTCGCAAGTTTTCAGGTAACACAACTTTAACATTACTTTACTTAAAGACAGATGTACTATGGTATGGTCTGCTGGCCCATTGCCACGGATACATGATTGCATTTACTGTCTAAATTACGCCGTAGTTCATCTCTACATGATGCATAGTCCAGAAAATGTGTCAAAGTCAGTATAAATTAAGTGGAAGAAAAGTGACTGAATCCAGACTATTTCCACACAAACAGAAATAGAAAGCAAAGGAAATACCCTGTTCTAAATGATGATTCTGGCTCGCTGCTCTGGACGGGCTGAGCTATGATGAAGACAAAGAGGTCAACTGCATAACGGATTCAGGAACAAACCAGTCAGCAGGGCTTCACGACAGTGTTCACAGATATATTGTCTTAACTACAGATTTGCTCGTTATTCCAAATGTTGCTTTCCTTTTTTTAAATGTAAAACAGTGCTTTATTTGTCTACCAGTTTTTACCCTAAATTAGATGTCAAATAAAGGAAGAGCAGTAGATACTTTAAAAATCAAACAAAAATAGTGATATTAATAGTTGAGAGAACACCCACAGAGCACTAACAGGACTGCCCAATTCATTTACAATCCATATACTGCAACTATTAAAGAGCAGTCAGGTTTTCTTTTGTTTAAATGAAAACTAACTTGTAGGCACATTTAAATGCCATGGCTTGCACCCTGTATAGATTGACTAAAAAATGATACAGGGTCTCACTGTCCACCTTAGTCTCTAGTGAAAGTGCTTTGTGTCTAGATTTTTAGTCAGTAGAACCACAGGTCAATTACTCACAATATAATATGTCTCTTGGCTCTTCTAACAAACTGCTCCTGTTCCTCCATGGATTTTTGCTATAATGCTGCCCACACCTCACTATATCATGCTATTCCACAGGCTCACAAACAACACATTATGGGCAGGGTCTATTACTTTATTACTGATGGTTAAAAATATATACAGAATCCATCTCAACCTAAAGACAAAATACCAGCTAGTAAAAGCAGTTGTTATTTTGAAGGCAATTCTTTTCCATAATAAATGGGGAGGCAGAAATCATTAATGGAAAGTAGTTCACTAACAGAAAATTAGCAATCAAATGTGCGAGGTCAGTTAAAACCAGTGACTGAGTAACAGTGGAGACAGAGGTAATGTCACAAGTCAACAGTGAGTTAGGGTTAGCAATGCAACCAAAGTCAGGCTGTCAGTTTTATGGGAAAAAAATAGGAAGAATAGAAATACTGTACCTCTGTCTTTGGTGGTGAAGGTAGCTATCAACAGTGAGTGAGCAATGGTTAAGACAAGACAAAGAGATTAACTTCACAAAAAGTCTATTACTGAACAAGAAAAACACATATGGAGTCTGACACAACATGAAGAAATACTTCATTCTGAAGTAATGGGGCCACCAAACAACAGGCAGTTGAGCAATTGTGAAGACAAAGAGATCATTTCTAGAAAGAGGGAGCCCACAAAAGTCAGTCTTTCTGTGTCAGTAGGAATACTAATGGAGAATAGATTCCAGATACTATTTAATAGTGATTACAATGTCCTGTCTATGTAAAGGGCGTCACCTGTGCTCGAGAAGTTTGAATAAAGAACAATTTAAAAGTGAGAAAAATTGACAACTAGAGATCTATTCTTGCAACTTGCTCCTCTACTGCTGAGACTGCTGCTCCAAGACGCTTGAACTTGACTATTCATACGACTCCCTTGAATGTGCATCAGTGACACCATTTATTCCTGACTTTTCTCATAATTCCAGATGTAGTGCACAGGACGCATCTGCTGCTCACTGATGAGATCTTTGTCTGCCTCTCCTAAAGGTTTGCTTCCAGAAAGAAAGACTTGCATTTATATAGCACATTTCACGTCCTCAGGGTGTCCCAAAGTGCTTTCCAACCAACAAAGTACTTTTGAAGTATAGGAGTGTAGGAAATGCGGCAGCCAATGTGCACAGCAAACTCCCACAAACAGCAATGTGATAATGAACAGATCACCTGTTTTTTTGTTATAAGTACATAAGAAATAGAAACGGGAGTAGGCCATACGGCCCCTCGAGCCTGCTCCGCCATTTAATAAGATCATGGCTGATCTGATCACAGACTCAGCTCCACTTCCCTGCCCACTCCCCATAATCCCTTATCCCCTTATCGTTTAAGAAATTGTCTATTTTTGTCTTAAATTTATTCAATGTCCCAGCTTCCACAGCTCTCTGAGGCAGCAAATTCCACAGATTTATAACCCTCTGAGAAAAGAAATTTCTCCTCATCACAGTTTTAAATGGGAGGCCCCTTATTCTAAGATCGTGCCCTCTAGTTCTAGTCTCCCCCATCAGTGGAAACATCCTCTCTGCATCCACCTTTTCAAGCCCCCTCATAATCTTATACATTTCGATAAGATCACCTCTCATTCTTCTGAATTCCAATGAGTAGAGACCCAACCTACTCAACCTTTCCTCATAAGTCAACACTCTCATCCCCGGAAACAACCTAGTGAACCTTCTCTGAACTGCCTCCAAAGCAAGTATATCCTTTCGTAAATATGGAAACCAAAATTGCACGCAGTATTCCAGTTGTGGCCTCACAAATACCTTATATAGCTGTAGTAAGACTTCCCTGCGTTCATACTTCATCCCCTTTGCAATAAATGCCAAGATACCATTGGCTTTCCTGATCACTTGCTGTACCCGCATACTATCTTTTTGTGTTTCATGCACAAGTACCCCCAGGTCCTGCTGTACTCCGGCACTTTGCAATCTTTCTCCATTTAAATAATAACTTGCTCTTTGATTTTTTTTCTGCCAAAATGCATGACCTCATACTTTCCAACATTATACTGCATCTGCCAAATTTTTGCCCACTCACTTAGCCTGTATATGTCCTTTTGCAGATTTTGTGTGTCCTCCTCACACATTGCTTTTCCTCCCATCTTTGTATCATCAGCAAACTTAGCTACTTTACACTCAGTCCCTTCTTCCAAGTCGTTAATATGGATTGTAAATAGTTGGGGTCCCAGCACTGATCCCTGTGCACCCCACTAGTTACTGGTTGCCAACCAGAGAATGAATCATTTATCCCGACTCTCTGTTTTCTGTTAGTTAGCCAATCCTCTATCCATGCTAATATATTACCCCCAACCCTGTGAACTTTTATCTTGTGCAGTAACCTTTTATGTGGCACCTTGTCAAATGTCTTCTGGAAGTCCAAATACACCACATCCAAATACCCTTTATCCACCCTATTCATTACATCCTCAAAGAACTCCAGCAAATTTGTCAAACATGACTTACCCTTCATAAATCCATGCTAACTCTGCCTGACCAAATTTTGCTTTTCCAAATGTCCTGCTACTGCTTCTTTAATAATGGACTCCAACATTTTCCCAACCACAGATGTTAGGCTAACTGGTCTATAGTTTCCTGCTTTTTATCTGCCTCCTTTTTTAAATAGGGGTGTTATATTTGCAGTTTTCCAATCTGCTGGGACCTCCCCAGAATCCAGGGAATTTTGGTAAATTACAACCAATGCATCCACAATCCCTGCCGCTACTTCTCTTAAGACCCTAGGATGCAAGCCATCAGGTACAGGGGATTTATCTGCCTTTAGACCCATTATCTTACTGAATGCCACCTCCTTATGATTGTGATTGTGTTAAGTTCCTCCCCCCGCCCCCCACCCACCACCCTTTAGCCCCTTGACTATCCACTGTCGGAATATTGTTAGTGTCCTCTACCGTAAAGACTGATACAAAATATTTGTTCAGAGTTTCTGCCATCTCCATGTTCCCCATTACTAATTCCCCGGTCACATCCTCTAAGGGACCAAATTTACCTTAGCCATCCTTTTCCTTTTTATATACCTGTAGAAACTCTTGCTATCTGTTTTTATATTTTATGCTAGTTTACTTTCATAGTCTATCTTCCCTTTCTTAATTATTTTTAAGTCGTTCTTTGCTGGCTTTTAAAAGCTTCCCAATCTTCTGTCCTCCCACTAGTTTTGGCCACTTTGTATGCCCTTGTTTTTAATTGGATACCGTCCTTTGTTTCTTTAGTTAGCCACGGATGGCTATCTTTTCTCTTACAACCTTTCCTCCTCACTGGAATATATTTTTCTTGAGAGTTGTGAAATATCTCCTTAAATGTGCATCACTGTTCATCAACCGTCCTGCACTTTAATCTATTTTCCCAGTCCACTTTACCCAACTCTGCCCTCATACCTTCATAGTCTCCTTTATTTAAGCTTAGTACGCTGGTTAGAGATCCAACTTTCTCACCCTTCATGTGAATTTGAAATTCAATCATGCTATGATACTCATTCCGAGGGGATCCTTTACTAGGAGATTGTATATTAATCCTGTCTCATTCGACAGGACCAGATCTATGGTAGCCTGCCCCCTGGTTGATTCTGTAACATACTACTCAAGGAACCCGTCCCTTACGCACTCTATGAATTCCTCCTCAAGGCTACCCTGACCAATTTGATTTATCCAATTAATATGGAGGTTAAAATCACCCATGATTATTGCTGTTCCCTTTTTACAAGCCCCCACTATTTCCTGGTTTATGCTCCGACCAACAGAGTTGCTCCTGTTAGGGGGCCTATAGACTACGCCCACTAGTGACTTTTTCCCCTTATTGTTCCTTACCTCCACCCAAAGTGTTTCAACACCCTTATCATTTGAGCCAATATTGTTTCTTACTATTGCAGTGAGCTATAGAGCTACCCCACCGGCTTGTCCTTTCTGTCTGTCCTTCCGGATTGTCAAGTACCCCTGAATATTTAATTCCCAGTCCTGGTCACCTTGCAACCACGTCTCTGTAATGACTATCAGATCACACCCATTTGTCTCAATTCGTGCCGTCAACTCATCTATTTTGTTACAAATGCTACGTGCATTTAGACAAAGTGCCTTTAAGTTTGTTTTTTTTACCCTTTTTTCCTACTTGTTTCCTCTCTCCTTCAAACTCACTTTCTTTATTTTTGCTTTCTAATTCCAACTTTACTCCCCTCTCTACTGAATCTATTTGCAGGTTCCCATTCCCTTCCAAGCTAGTTTAAATCCTCCCCAACACCACCAGCAACCCCCACCACGAGGATATTGGTCCCAGCTCTGTTGAGGTGCAACCTGTCCGGCTTGTACAGGTCCCACCTCCCCCAGAAGCGGTCCCAATGCCTCAAGAAACTAAAGCCCTCCTGCCTGCACCATCTTTCCAGCCATGTATTCATCTGCTGCATCCTCCTATTTCTGTACTCACTAGCTCATGGCACTGGGAGTAATCCAGAGATTTCTACCTTTGACGTCCTGCTTTTTAATCTCTCTCCTAGCTCCCTAAACTCTGTCTGCAGGGCCTCATCTCTCTTCCTACCTATGTCATTGGTACCGATATGAACCACAACCTCTGGCTGTTCACCCTCTCCCTCCAGGATGCCCTGCAGCCGCTCAGTGACATCCTTGACCCTGGCACCAGGGAGGCAATATATCATCCTGGAGTCACGTCTGCGGCCGCAGAAACGCCTGTCTGCTCGCTCCCCTGACTATTGAATCTCCTACCACTATAACGTTTCCATTCTTCTTCCTCCCCCGCTGTGCAGCTGAGCCACCCATGGTGCCGTGGACTTGGCTCTGGCTACACTCCCCAGAGCCACCATCACCCCCACCGGTACTCAGAACAGAGTACCTGTTGGAGAGCAAGATGGACTCAGTGGACTCCCGCACTACCTGCCTAGTCCTTGTCATGTAGCTTACATGGCCCCTGTTGGTACCATATTAAGGTGTGCCACCAGAGGGCACAGCATTGGGAGACTTGTAGGTTACCTGTACAGGTGTGACTGGCCCAGTATAAAAGGCAGACCACCAGGTGTAATCCTCACTCTGGAGTTAACTAATAAAGGACTACGGTCACTTCAGTTCAAGTACAACACACTGCCTCGTAGAGTCATTGTTAGAGCATCTAAGGATACAACAATTGGCGACGAGAATATGAACTTTTACGCGGAAATGGCTACCCTTGGTACATTGCAGTAGTTCGCCGATGATGATGATTGGGATGCCTTTATGGAGAGGCTAAAACACTTTTTCACAGCAAATGACCTGGCAGGAGACGACCCGGCCGCACTGGCTGATAAGCGCTGCGCTATCCTGCTAACCAGTTGCGGACCCAACGCCTATGGCCTTGTCAGGGACTTGCACCAGCGAAGACAATGACCAAGTCGTACAAGGGGCGCGTAACCCTGATCCAGGAGGAACTCAAGCCCAAGGAGAGCATCCTCACAGCCAAACACTGGTTCTATACCCACCGAGAGCCCGAAGGCCAGGAGGTCGTGATGTACGCTGCAGACCTCAGGAGGCTGGCGGCACCGTGCGAGTTCGGCACCCACCTTAACGAAGCGCTGTGGGACATTTTCATAATTGGAATTGGCCATGAGGGCCTTCTTCACAAGCGACTGTCGGCGGATACCTTGCAGAAGGCCATCTCTGTGAGCCAGTCTTTCATGACCTCGACCTGCGGCTCTAGGCAGATGTCTCACCCTCAGGACTCAAACCCGGCAGGCACTGTGCACAGAGTGGCGCTGTTCAGGAGCTGGACTGTAGAGCGGGAATCCTCTCAGGGAAGAGAGAACAGGCCCCCGAGTCTCTTAACTCAGAGACCGCCAGGGGGGGCTAATCCAGTAGCACCATGCTGGTGTTGCGGAGGGAATCACAGGGCTCACCAGTGCCGTTTTAAAGACTATGTTTGCAAAAGCTGCGGCACAAAGGGCCACCTCCAGCGAATGTGTAAGGGAAATAGGACTCACTGTGTCGATGAGGAGTCCGCCCTTGGCCATGAATCCAGCGTGGATTATGAATTGTTATTCAGAGAGGCAGCCCAGTCCCACGGGGAGGTACATAGCATGTTTACCTGCACCAACAAGTGCTCCCCGCTGAAGATGGAAGTCGAGATAGAGGGAAGTCCAGTCTTCATGGAAGTGGACATGGGGGCAAGCCAGTCAGTGATGAATCAAGGAGCCTTTGAGAGGCTATGGGACAATCCGGCTTTAAGATCCAAGTTGGTCCTGGTTCAGGCAAAGCTGCATGCCTACACCAATGAAATCATCCCAGTCGTTGGTAGTGTGAATGTAAAGGTACTCCATGATAGCGCGGTGCACAAGTTACCTCTGTGGATTGTTGCAGGTGATGGACCAACGCTGCTCAGCGGTTGATGGATGGAGAAGATCCATTGGAAGTTGGAAGACTCACCCCTCCAGGGATCGAAGCCTTCTGCGCTCAGAGGCAAAGCAAGCCCTCACCTGAGGGTGGACCCAGCACTGGTGAGCTGACCGGCACGGCACCCGAGACACAGACCGCTCAGCACGACTGCGTGGAGATGATCCAGCTGAGACGACCCAAACGCACCTTCCAGGCTCCAGTGGCAGGACTCAGGAGGGAGGAAATTGGATCCAGCAGCGACTTCCCAAATGCGGAGGCAGAACCCGGGGAGAAGAGGATCGCTGCAGTCGACATCGTGGACGAAGAAAAGATGGCGCCCGCACCACGAGGCGATGCGCTGAAGACAAAGATGGCCACAGCCAGACCACGAGGTGCAGCGCTGATGGAGCAACACATGGCACCAAACGGAGAAGCGGATTGGGGTAAAGCAAGCAAGGCTCTCTTAAAGGAGGCTGGCAACCCATTACAATTAAAGAGACTGTTCCACACAATTAAGCAATGTAACAAGAATTGTAAGTTAGAGACTAAAAATGTAACAGATTATGTAAAGTGTGTAACAGACCATGTAAAATGTGTAACTGATAATTGGAATTGTATACATGCAACCAGCGAGGAAAAGTCACGCGATGATGTACAATGTGTAATTGATGATTCGAACTGTGCATATGCAACCAGCGAGGAAAAGTCGTGCGATCACGATTGGACCCCTAGAGTGTCCCACCATAAGTAAAGAAAAGCTGTGCATTCAGGATTCCCATCACACGCAGCCAATGCAGCGGGCAGACACCCATCGGGTGCAGCCAGGTCCAGCAAGCTACCCAATGCAGTAGCCTGCGCCCCGGGGACCAGAGTCATGCACCACGAAGTGTGGCCATGAGCAGCCAACACACACGAGCGACCTCAGCAGGGCAAAGGCACCGGTGGCGATACCATGGCCTGGGTCAGCTCCATCTCTCAGGCAATCGATGGCAATAATGGCCACGAGCCTGAAGGAGCAGACTGCACTAAGGCCATACCCCTAGAAGTAGGGTCACCCACCACTGTCTCCCCAGAGGAAACAAGCACCAGTCAGGATCTCAAACCAAGCGACGCTCAGGCCAGAGAGTCAGCGGTTCCCTGTTCACTGCTCGGCGACAGCTCCTCAGGGAGCAGCTGGGACCCAGGGCGTAAAGAAAGGACGGGGGGGGGCGGTGGTCACAGACATCTGTGAACCTGCCTGACGCTAGGAACCACAGCAACAGCCCCGAGAGCAGGCTACGCGAGCCAATCGGCTTCCCACTGCCAGCACCGGGCACTGAACCGCCACCAGACTGCAGGGACACAACCCAGCAGCTTGGGAACTCGCCATCCTTACGCACCGGTCACCGCATCGACAAGGCATCTAACACTCTTGTCGCACCAAGGAAACACTCAACAAAAAAAAACATGCAAGACCCACTTACCTGAACTTGTATGTACATGAATGCCAGGAGCCCCCGCCACACCAATGTGGGGTGGGGGGGGTGGGGCGGGGGTGGAGAATGGAGTGGTCAGGCACACACACATACACAAACAGCAACCACCAGCACGCTACTGCACCAACTACCCACCCAAGGTTGAGCCAGCCCGTTAAAGGTCTACCAGTCAGAACCCACATAGAGCTAAGCCGAAAGCATAAGTAATGTAGAGGCGATTTGCACTGAGGGTTCAGGGAGGAATGATGTCATGTATTCTACATGACCCCTGTTGGTACCATATCAAGGTGTGCCACCAGGGGGCACAGCAGTGGGAGACTCGTAGGTTACCTGTACAGGTGTGCCTGGCCTAGTATAAAAGGCAGGTCACCAGGTGTGATCCTCACTCTGGAGTTAACTAATAAAAGGACTAAGGTCACGACAGTTCAAGTACAATACACTGCCTCGTGGAGTTATTACTAAAGCATCTAAGGACACAACAGTCCTCCTCTCGTGTCTGGTGGTCACCCACTCCCTCTCTGCCTGCACACTCTTAAGCTGTGGGGTGGCCACCTCTAGAAATGTGCTATCCACGTTGCTCTCAGTCTCTCGGATGCATCACCGTGAGCCCAGCTGCCGCTCAAGCTCCAAAACACGGAGCTCAAGTTGGTGCAGCTGGAGACACCTCCCGCACACATGGTCGCCCCAGCTGCGCGAAGCACCCGGGACTTTCCACATGCCACAGGATGTGCAGTCCACGGGACTGAGCTGCCCTGCCATCCCTCTAGTTACACTCGCAACTATCGAGTAGAATTAAATTCTAAACCTTAGCACAACACACCCAGCCCCCGCTACTCAGCAAACAGCCGATTTAATTAAGTAGCTCTCCTTAGATAATAAAGATCACATATATTTACTGGCAGATCCTACTTACAAAAATGCCAAAGGTTTCCGACTGAAAAGAAAAAGAAAAATACTCACCAATTCACCAGCCAATCACTTACCCGCTTGGCTGTGATGTCACACTTCGATTTAGATTTTTTTAAACTTTTTGTCCCTGCACCAGCTGGCTCCTCCCGCTCCCGTGGCTCCTCCGACACTCGGGTCCTTTTATCTGGGCCTGGCTCCTCCCGCCCCCGCTGCTATGGCTCCTCCGACACTCGGGTCCTTTTATCTGGGCCTGGCTCCTCCCGCCCCCGTGGCTCCTCCGACACTCGGGTCTTTTTATCTGGGCCTGGCTCCTCCCGCTCCCGTGGCTCCTCCGACACTCGGGTCCTTTTATCTGGGCCTGGCTCCTCCCGCCCCCGCTGCTATGGCTCCTCCGACACTCGAGTCCTTTTATCTGGGCCTGGCTCCTCCCGCTCCCGTGGCTCCTCCGACACTCGGGTCCTTTTATCTGGGCCTGGCTCCTCCCGCTCCCGCTGCTGTGGCTGCTCCTGACTCTTGGGCCCCTTTTATCTGGGCCTGGCTCCTCCCGCTCCCGCTGCTGTGGCTGCTCCTGACTCTTGGGCCCCTTTTAATTGGGCCTGGCTCCTCCTGATCCCGCTGCTGAGGGATTGAGGGATAAATATTGGCCAGGACACAGGAGATAACTCTGCTGCTCTTCTTCGAAATAGTGCCATGGGATCTTTCACGTCCACCTGAGAGAGTAGATGGAGCCTCGGTTTAATATCTCATCCGAAAGACAGCACCCCCGACAATGCAGTCCCCCTAAGCACTGCACTGGAGTGTCGGCCTAGATTTTTGTGCTCAAGATTCTGGAGTGAGGCTTGAACCCACAACCTTCTGACTCAGATGCAAGGATGCTACCCACTGAACCATGGCTGACACAGTGAACAATACAAACAGGTAACTTCAAATTCGTCACCAGAATGGTAAAATTATTCCTGTCTTTCTGGTTTTGAAAGATGAAAAAAACTTGCATTTACATAGCACCTTTCACAACCACTGGATGTCCCAAAGCTCTTTACAGCCAATGAAGTACTTTTTGAAGTGTAGTCACTGTTGTAATGTAGGAAACGCAGCGCCCAATTTGGGCACAGTAAGATCCGACAAACAGCAATGTGATAATGACCAGATAATCTGTTTTCGTGATGTTGATTGAGAGATAAATATTGTCCAGCACAGCGGGAATAAATCCCCAGCTCTTTTTTGAAATAGTGCCTTGGGATCTTTTACATCCACCTGAGAGGGACTTGAACCCACAAACTTCTGACTCAGAAGTGAGTGTGCTAACAACTAAGCCACAACTGACACTGAAAAGAGCAAAAGGAATAGTCATAGAGTTGGAGATGCGTTTTGGTGGATTTTGCTGGTCTGTGAGAAGCTTCCCTCTAAGACAGATGAGCAGGAAGTAGTCTCCTACCTGCATCCTCATTGATAATATTCTGCCTTCGTGTTTTTGCCCCCAAAGTGGATAACCTCACATTTATCCACATTATACTGCATCTGCCATGCATTTGCCCACTCACTGAACCTGTCCAAGCCACCCTGCAGCCTCTTAGTGTCCTCCTTACAGCTCACACCGCCACCCAGCTTAGTGTCATCTGCAAACTTGGAGATATTACACTCAATTTCTTCATATAAATCATTAATGTATATTGTAAAGAGCTGGGATCTCAGCACTGAGCCCTGCGGCACCCCACTAGTCACTGCCTGCCATTCTGAAAAGGACTCGTTTATTCTGACTCTCTGTTTCCTATCTGCCAACGAGTTCTGTATCCACGTCAGTATATTACCCCCAATACCATATGCTTTAAGTTTGCACACCAATCTCTTGTGTGGGACCTTGTCAAAAGCCTTTTGAAATCCAAGTACACTTCATACACTGGTTCTCCCTTGTCCACTCTACTAGTTACATCCTCAAAAAATTTCAGAAGATTTGTCAAACATGATTTTCCTTTCATAAATCCATGCTGACTTGGACCGATCCTGTCACTGCTTTCCAAATGCGCTGCTATTTATCTTTAATAATTGATTCCAACATTTTCCCCACTACTGATGTCAGGCTAACCGGTCTATAATTACCCGTTTTCTCTCTCCCTCCTTTTAAAAGTGGTGTTACATTAGCTACCCTCCAGTCCATAGGAACTGTTCCAGAGTCGATAGACTGCTGGAAAATGATCACCAATGCATCCACAATTTCGAGGGCCACTTCCTTAAGTACTCTTGGATGCAGACTATCAGGCCCCGGGGATTTATCGGCCTTCAATCCCATCAATTTCCCTAACACAATTTTCCACCTAAAGGATTTCCTTCAGTTCCTCCTTCTCACTAGACCCTCGGTCCCCTAGTATTTCCGGAAGGTTATTTGTGTCTTCCTTCGTGAAGGCAGAACCAAAGTATTTGTTCAACTGGTCTGCCATTTCTTTGTTCCCCATTATAAATTCACCTGAATCTGACTGCAAAGGACCTACGTTTGTCTTCACTAATCTTTTTCTCTTCACATATGTATAGAAGCTTTTGCAGTCAAATTTTATGTCAGCAAGCTTCCTCTCATACTCTATTTTCCCCTCCTAATTAAACCCTTTGTCCTCCTCTGCTGCATTCTAAATTTCTCCCAGTCCTCAGGTTTGCTGCTTTTTCTGGCCAATTTATATGCCTCTTCCTTGGATTTAACACTATCCATAATTTCTCTTGTTGGCCACGGTTGAGCCACCTTCCCCATTTTATTTTTACTCCAGACAGGGGTGTACAATTGTTGAAGTTCATCCATGTGATCTTTAAATGTTTACCATTGCCTATCCACTGTCAACTCTTTAAGTATCATTCACCAGTCTAGTCTAGCCAATTCACGTCTCATACTATCGAAGTTACCTTTCCTTAAGTTCAGGACCCTAGTCTCTGAATTAACTGTGTCAATCTCCAGCTTAATAAAGAATTCTACCATATTATGGTCACTCTTCCCCAAGGTGCCTCGCACAACAAGATTGCTAATTAGTCCTTTCTCATTACACATCACCCAATCTAGGATAGCCAGCCCTCCAGTTGGTTCCTCTACATATTGGTCTAGAAAACCATATCTAATACACTCCAGGAAATCCTCCTCCACTGTATTGCTACCAGTTTGGTTAGCCCAATCTATATGTAGATTAAAGTCGCCCAAGATAACTGCTGTATCTTTATTGCCCAAACAAACCTTGAACCACCTAACACCAAGGGCGCTACCCAGTGCCGAGCCTGCGGCCAACACCGTGCCGTAGGCAATTAGGCCCATATAGCAGTGCCTGGTCTCCAGTCGTCCTGGACCCCCTTGCCACTGGACCAAGACCTCACTCAGCTAAGCCCGTGTGGTAGCCGGCATGCAGCGATCACCCCACATTAAAAGAAATCACGCACAGGCATCTTCCACTCCTCTAACATGAAGTTCGGGACCTGGAACGTCAGGACCCTCATGGACAACCCCAACAGCGACAGATCGGAACGCCGCACTGCCATAATTGCCCGGGAACTTAGATGCTTTGATATCAACATCGCAGCCCTAAGCGAGACCCGGCGGGCAGGGGAAGGTCAGCTCAAGGAACAAGGTGGAGGTTACATCTTCTTCTGGAAAGGGAAACCAGAGGCAGAACGCCGCCTCCACGGAGTGGGCTTCGCCATCAAAAACGAGCTGGTCGACCGCCTCAAAGACTCCCCCTGCGGGACTAACGAACATCTCATGATGCTTCGACTCACCCTATCCCGGAACCAGTGCGCCACAGTCATCGGTGCTTACGCCCCAACACTCGATGCAACAGATGAGGCCAAAGAGGGTTTTTAATCCAACCTCGAAAAATCCCTGACCTGTGTCCCCGCGGGCGACAAAACTGATCCTCCTCAGCGACTTCAACGCCAGGGTCGGCAGGGACACAGACCTCTGGGGAGGCGTGATTGGCAGAGAGGGGTTAGGGAAAGCTAACTCCAGCAGACAAAATGTCTAGAGCATGAACTTGTCATCACCAACACTTTGTTCCACCAGAGGGACAAATACAAGCAATCATGGCAACACCCTCGCTCCAAGCACCTGCTCGACTATGTCATCGTCCAAGCCATGGATCGCAAGGATGTATGCATCACCCATGCCATGACAGGAGCTGATGACTGCTGGACGGATCACCGCCTAATCAGATCCATCATTGACATCAACATAGCCCCAAAGCGAAGGGGGCAGCAGAAGCAGTGTCGCAAAAAAGTCAATGCCGGGGCACTTAAGGACCCAGCTAAGAGAGTCCTTTACAGTCAGCACCTCACAGCTAACCTGGCGTACCTTGATGACCCCGAGACACAGAATGCCCACAGCACTTGGTCTGTCCTCCAGGCCTCCATTACCAGTGTCTGCAAGGAGACGCTCGGTCACTCAAGCAGGAAACACTAGGACTGGTTTGATGAGAATGATCAGGAGATTCAAGAACTAATAGACTGCAAATGCAGGGCATTTCTGAGCCTTAAACAGCAACCCAACTCGGAAGCAGCAAAGCAGCATTACAGACGGCTAAAGGCTAAGGTCCAACAAAAAACCCGGGACCTAAAGAACAGGTGGTGGTTGGAGAAAGCACAGGAGATACAGCAGCTGGCCGACAGCCATGATGTGCGAGGATTCTTCACCGCAGTCAAGGCCACATAGGGACCAAACTCTCAAGGCCCCACCCCACTCCTGGCCAAGAACAGGGAAACATTCATCAAGGACACCGATGAAGTCAGGGCCCGCTGGAAGGAACACTTCGAAGATCTCCTCAACCGAGACTCTGCCTTTGACTCGAGTTTTCTCGACTCCATTCCGCAGCATGCTACTCACCACCACCTCAGTGAGACCCCAACACTGCATGAGGTAGAAAAGGTCATAAGACAGCTAAAAAACAACAAGGCTACGGGAGCGGATGGAATCCCTGCTGAGGCACTGAAGTATGGAGGAGAGGCACTACTGGCACAAATACACAACCTCATCTCTCTCATCTGGAGGGAGGAGAGCATGCCGGGAGATCTTAGAGATGCAGTGATCGTGACCATCTTTAAAAAAGGGGACAAGTTCGACTGCGGAAACTACAGAGGAATCTCCCTGCTAACAACCACTGGGAAAGTCGTCGCTAGAGTTCTCCTTAATCGTCTTCTCCCCGTGGCTGAGGAGCTTCTCCTGGAGTCGCAGTGCGGATTTCGTCCCCTTCAGGGCACAACGGACATGATTTTTGCAGCGCAACAGCTGCAGGAAAAATGCAGGGAACAGCGCCATCCCTAATACATGGCCTTCTTTGATTTTACAAAGGCCTTTGACTCTGTCAACCGCGAGGGTCTATGGAGCGTCCTCCTCCGTTTCGGATGCCCCCAAAAGTATGTCACCATCCTCCGCCTGCTCCACGACGACATGCAAGCCGTGATCCTTACCAACGGATCCATCACAGACGCAATTCATGTTCGGATCGGGGTCAAGCAGGGCTGCGTCATCGCCCCAACCCTCTTCTCAATCTTCCTCGCTGCCATGCCCCACCTCACAGCTGATAAGCTCCCCGCTGGAGTGGAGCTAAACGACAGGACCAGTGGGAAGCTGTTCAACCTTCACCGTCTCCAGGCCAGGTCCAAGACCACTCCAACCTCTGTCATCAAGTTACAGTACGCAGACGACGCCTGCATCTGTACACACACAGAGGCTGAACTCCAGGACATAGTTGACGTATTTACCGAGGCGTATGAAAGCATGGGCCTTACCCTAAACATTAGTAAGATAAAGGTCCGACACCAGCTTGTTCTTGCCGCACAGCACTGCCTCCTAAATATCAAGATCCACGGCGTGGCCCTGGACAACGTGGACCACTTCCCATATCTCGGGAGCCTCCTATCAACAAGAGCAGGCATTGATGATGAGATCCAGCACTGCCTCCAGTGCAGCCTTCGGTCGCCTGAGGAAAAGAGTGTTTGAAGATCAGTCCCTCAAAACTGTCACCAAGCTCATGGTCTACAGGGCAGTAGTAATACCTGCCCTCCTGTATGGCTCAGAGACGTGGACCATGTACAGTAGACACCTCAAGTCGCTGGAGAAATACCACCAGCGATGTCTCCGCAAGATCCTGCAAATCCCCTGAGAGGACAGACGCACAAACATCAGCCTCCTCATCCAGGTCAACATCCTCAACATTGAAGCACTGACCACACTTGATCAGCTCCGCTGGGCAGGCCACATAGTTCGCATGCCAGACACGAGACTCCCAAAGCAAGCGCTCTACTCTGAACACGTCCACGGCACACGAGCCAAAGGCGGGCAGAGGAAACTTTACAAGGACACCCCGAAAGCCTCCCTGATAAAGTGCGACATCCCCACTGACACCTGGGACCTTGGCCATAGACCGCCCTAAGTGGAGGAAGTACATCCGGGAGGGCGCTGAGCTCCTTGAGTATCGTCGCCGAAAGCATGCAGAAATCAAGCGCAGGCAGCGGAAGGAGCGTGCGGCAAACCAGGCTCCCTGCCCACCCTTTTCCTCAACGACTATCTGTCCCACCTGTGACAGAAACAGTGATTCTCATATTGGACTGTACAGCCACCTAAGAACTCATGCTAAGAGTGGAAGCAAGTCTTCCTCGATCCCGAGGACTGCCTATGATGCTGATTGCACGCATCCCTAATTTCTTGTTTGTTGCTGTCCCCAACCTCACTACTACTGTTTGGTGGTCCGTACACAACTCCCACTAGCGTTTTCTGCCCTTTGGTATTTCATCCAAGCTAATGTCTTTCCTTACTATTGCGTTAATTTCCTCTTTAACCAGCAATGTTACCCCACCTCCTTTTCCTTTCTGTCTATCCTTCCTGAATGTTGAATATGCCTGGATATCGAGTTCCCAGCCTTGGTCACCCTGGAGCCATGTCTCCATGATGCCAATTTTATCATATTCATTAATTGCTGCCTGTGCAGTTAATTTGTCCACCTTATTATAAATACTCCTTGCATTGATAACCTTGATGGGGGCGAAGGAGCAGCGAGAGACTGTAGAGGGACGTGATCGGGGCCCAGGGGAGGCACGAGTTTGGGGCCAGGGACCCTGTGGCAGCATGGGTCAGCCCACTCTGTGATACGTATGCGCACTAGGTCCATGCAGCAGAGCTGGTCTCCAGTCGTCTTGGGTAATCCTTGCCACTGGACCAAGACCTAGCTCTGTCAAGCCCGTGTGGTGGCTGGTGTGCAACGGCCACCCCACATTAAAAAAATTCACGCACAGGCATCTTCCACCCTTCAGGATGTAGTTCGGGTCCTTCATTGAAACACCTGTGAACAAATCCTCTTTTTGGCATGGAGGGACCACCTATGATGATGATGATGAGTTGAAATCAGGACTCACTACATTCTGACTCATTCTAATTCATTGGAGTGAACTTTAGCCCCCTAAAACGGGTGGATTAGGGTCAGGCGAGATGTAAACATTTTTAAAATCTTAAACCCGACCCCAACCTGGGGGTGTGTGGCAGCCAATCCGCTCCCAGGAGGCAGGTTGGTCATTGAAATATTATGATGAGACTGGGAACTTCCCTTGCAGGTTTATCCCGGCAGCTCTCGGGAGGCAAGGACAGCTTTAGGGAAAAGGTGAGTGCCAGGTAAGTGCTAGGAGTGCTTTCCCTGGCCCACATAGCTACCTTCTTCCCTGGGATCGAATCCCACCTCCCCCACCGGCCCCGCATTGGGTATCAGGCTCCCATCCTTGGCAGTGAGTCAGAAAGTTTTCAGGAATGCTTTTCCTGACCCCACAAACATTTTTAAGGAGAAAAACGGACATTTTCCAAGCAGCTTTGAGCCGCCCCTTTAAGCACTGCCAGTTAAGCCGCTCAACTACAGCAGGCCATTTTTAAACAGCCTTCCATCTGTTGTGGGCCTGGAGTTCTGAGTATCCATTTAAAGGCCTGCCTGAAAATTGAATCTGCTGGTCGCCCAGTTCTTGGATGAGAAACAGGTGGCCTGCAATTGAAAGTCAGCCTCATGGCTTTTTGCCTTTTATCTAAATCTACTCTCAATCATCAGCAAAGTGATGGAATGTGTCGTCAACCGAGCTATCAAGCGGCACTTACTCAGCAATAACCTGCTCACTGATGCTCAGTTATGGGTTCCACCAGGACCACTCAGCTCCAGACCTCATTACAGCTTTGATCCAAACATGGACAAAAGAGCTGAATGCCAGAAGTGAGGTGAGAATGACTACCCTTGACATCAAGACAGCATTTGACCGAGTGTGGCATCAAGGAGTCCGAGTAAAACTGAAGTCAATGGGAATCAGGGGGAAAATTGGAGTCATACCTAGCACAAAGGAAGATGGTTGTGGTTGTTGGAGGTCAAATCATCACAGCCCCAGGACAAAGCTACAGGAGTTCCTCAGGGCAGTGTCCGAGGCCCAACCATTTTCAGCTGCTTCATCAATGACCTTCCCTCCAAAATAAGTTCAGAACTGGGGATGTTCACTGATGATTGCACAGTATTCAGTTCCATTCGCATCTCCTCAGAAAATGAAGCAGTCCATACCCACATGCAGCAAGACCTGGATGACATTCAGGCTTGGGCTGATAAATGACAAGTAACATTCGCGCCACACAAGTACCAGGCAATGATCATCACCTCCCCTTGATATTCAACATCATTACCATCATCAAATCTGCCACCATCAACACCCCGGAGGTCATCATTGGCCAGAAACCTAACTGGACCAGCCACATTAATACCGTGGCAACAAGAGAAGTTCAGAGGCTGGGTATTCTGCGACACATGTCTCACCTCCGGACTCCTCAAAGCCTTTCTACCATCTACAAGGCACAAGTCAGGAGTGTGAAGGAATACTCTCCACTTGCCTGGATGAGTGCAGCTCCAACAACACTCAAGAAGCTCGACACAATCCAGGACAAAGCAACCCGTTTGATTGGCACCCCATCCACCATCTTAAACATTCACTTCATCCACCACGGGCGCACCATGGCTGCAAGATGCACTGCAGCAACTCACCAAGGCTTCTTCGGCAGCACCTCCCAAATCCGTGATCTCTACCACTAGAAGGGCAGCAGGCGCATGAGAGCACCATCACCTCTAAGTTACACACCATCCTGACTTGGAAGTATATCGCCGTTCCTTCATCATCGCTGGATCAAAATCCTGGAACTTCCTCCCTAACAGCGCTGTGGGAGTTCCTTCACCACACGGACTGCAGCAGTTCAAGAAGGCGGCTCACCATCACCTTCTTAAGGACAATTAGGAATGGGCAATAAATGCTGGCCTTGCCTGCAATGCCCACATCCCAGGAACGAATAAAAAAAATCTAAGTTTGTCAATTAAAAAATAAATATTCAAAGTTGGTTCAATAATTGCAATACTGGAAGATTCAGAAGAGGCTCAAAATATAGAGTGAGCTAGTCAATGAAATACCATTCAGAGTCAACAACAGGCTGTCCCCATCTCTTTTAAACAGTGCTGTAAGTGTCATCTTAATGGGAACAGTAGTGAGAGCAAGTGCTTTCAATCCAATGTTTGTGCTAAATAAAAAAACAGACTTCTGGTGTGCCTGTCTGGTTTTCACATATGAACAGCTGTAAGAGCCTGCTGGAAGCCCACATGGCAGGGCCTGTTAATGTGTGCAGTGGCTCTGTCAACAGGCAATTCTGATTGTTTTGGATGGAAATAAGATTTCTTCCTGGAATGCCAGGTGGATGCCAATCTATGCACTCCAGAGCCATTAGCAAGTTGAGTTTCCCTTTCTTTTTCTTCTTTTTAATGCTATTCACATTTTTTTCTCTTCTTTTCCTGCCAATTTTCTTTGTTCCCCTCCTAAGGACATTGATTCCTTGCCTGAAGATGTTGGCCCACTAAACTGTGCACAGGGAGTGATCCCTGTGCCAGAATAGATTGGCCTGAGGTGGACATAATATTGGGCCTCGGGTCTCATTATCACCAAACTAATTGGCATCCCCAGGCAGCTCAGTGGACAAACGGCCCTCAGGAAAGTCCTTACAGGGGACCGGAAAAGAGGCCAACCAGGAGCATGGGTAGCGGTCACCAGTGATCGGGGAGGCTGGAGGTCGATATCGGGGAGGGAAGAGGCTGAGATCGGGAGTGTAGATGTTGGGATCAGGGAGTGTAGAGGTTGAGATAAGGGAGGGAAGGGCTGGGATCGGGAGTGTAACGGATGGGATCGGGTTGGGTAGAGGATGGGATCAAGAGTGTAGATGATGGGATCGGGGTAGGTAGAAGCTGGGATCGGGAGTGTAGATGATGGGATCGGGATTGTAGAGGACAGGATCAGGGAGGGAAGAGGCTGAGATCGGGAGTGTAGAGGATGGGATCGGGGCAGGTAGAGGCTGAGATCGTAAGGGTAGAGGACGGGATCATGAGGGTAGGAACGGTGATCAGGGGATTGGAGTGGTGGCTGGCAGTGGCCCACGTTCTTTGAATGCGAGGTGGAGAGGAGCACACACGCTCAGCCCGGCTCCACATTTAAGTAAATACTTGCAGGGCAATTCAATATTGCAAACATGCATTAATCTACTGATTTTATTATGCGAAGGGGCTAATGCCTGTTTCAAGCATTAGCCGTGGAAACCTATTTTGTTTGCCTACACCAATATATCGGGCAGCGCACTTCGGCTCGTGATGAGCATGCGCTTCCTGCTCGCTGTAGCAGAGGCTTCGACTCCTGTTTTCTCGGTCATTGTCTCCTCATTGGGTCAGAGATCTGGGGCACTGAACCCCTCCAAAACCTCAACCACAGAGCCTTGAGCACTTCAACCAGGGGGTCACTGGATAGCAATCGAGAGATGTAACCTTTAATTGCAACATGGATTGACTGAGCCAGCCAAACTGAGTTGTCTTTCTTTTTTCTTTGGTTAGAATCCATCCACATTCCTATCTTCTACTGTATACTTTGGGGCCGCAATTGGCCTCTTGTGTGCCTGCTGTGGCGTAAAAGGTTTTTCACCCAGATGTGGTGGGAACAGCGCCCCCCGCTGAATTGGGTGTGGTTTTGTGGAGGCACTAAGAGGTAGCGCCTCACTCCTGCTGGAAGCACCCCGCTTGGCTGCACCCGACGATGGTGACGTCATTGCCGTGCGCAGCACCCCGTTACCGCCGGAAGTGAAATTCGACCGCGCCCCCTCACTTACCGCCTCGCAATGACAGCTTCAGCTGGCGAGTTGGAGTTGGGAGTCGGCTGGAAGAGTACTATTTAAAGGCACCATGTTGAAAAACAATTTTAGCGACCATTACTCTTTGCAGCTTGCAAACACATAGGCAGAGAGGCTGGTGGACAGATTTCAGCGATTTTGACTTCAAGAACTGTTCTGCCTCCTAACAATTCCCTTGTGGTCATTGAGGGCAGATTTGAAACCACAATATTTGGAAACATAGAAACATAGAAAATAGGTGCAGGAGTAGGCCGTTCAGCCCTTCGAGCCTGCACCACCATTCAATGGCTGATCATTCACCTCAGTACCCCTTTTCAGCTTTCTCTCCATAACCCTTGATCCCTTTAGCCGTAAGGGCCATATCTAACTCCCTCTTGAATGTATCCAATGAACTGGCATCAACGACTCCCTGCGGCAGGGAATTCCACAGGTTAACAACTCTCTGAGTGAAGAAGTTTCTCCTCATCTCAGTCCTAAATGGCCTACCCCTTATCCTAAGACTGTGTCCCCTGGTTCTGCACTTCCCCCAACTTCTCGCATCTAACCTGTCCCGTCCCGTCAGAATCTTATACGATTCTATGAGATCCCCTCTCATCATTCTAAACACCAGTGTATAAAGGCCCAGTTGATCCAGTCTCTCCTCATATGTCAGTCCAGTCATCCCTGGAATCAGTCTGGTGAACCTTCGCTGCACTCCCTCAATAGCAAGAACGTCCTTCTTCAGATTAGGAGATCAAAACTGAACACAATATTCCAGGTGAGGCCTCACCAAGGCCGTGTACATCTGCAGTTAGACCTCCCTGCTCCTATACTCAAATCCCTAGCTATGATGGTCAACATGCCATTTGCCTTCTTCACCGCCTGCTGTACCTGCATGCTAACTTTCAATGACTGATGAACCATGACACCCAGGTCTCGTTGCACCTCACCTTTTTCTAATCTGCCACCATTCAGATGATATTCTGCCTTTGTGTTTTTGCCTCCAAATTAGATAACCTCACATTTATCCACATTATACTGCATCTGCCATGCATTTGCCCACTCAACTAACTTGTCCAAGTCACCCTGCAGCCTCTTAGCATCCTCCTCACAGCTCACACTGCCATCTGCAAACTTGGAGAAATTATACTCAATTCCTGCATCCAAATCATTAATGTATATTGTAAAGAGCTGGGGTCCCAGCACTGAGCATTGTGGCACTCTACTAGTCACTGCCTCCCATTCCAAAAAGGACCCGTTTATCCCGACTCTCTGCTTCTTGTCTGCCAACCAATTCTCTACCCACGCCAGTACATTACCCCCAATACCATGTGCTTTGATTTTGCACACCAATCTCTTATGTGGGACCTTGTTAAAGTGTTGGCCTTTTGAAAGTCCAAATACACCACATCCACTGGTTCTCCCTTGTCCACTACACTAGTTACATCCTCAAAAAAATTGTCAAGCATGATTTCCCTTTCACAAATCCAAGCTGACCTGGACCGATCCTGTCACTGCTTTCCAAATGCGCTGCTATTTCATCCCTAATAATTGATTCCAACATTTTCCCCACTACTGATGTCAGGCTGTCTATAATTTCCCGTTTTCTCTCTTCCTCCTTTTTTAAAAAGTGGTGTTACATTAGCTACCCTCCAGTCCATAGGAACTGATCCAGAGTCGATAGACTGCTGGAAGATGATCAACAGTGCATCCACTATTTCTAGTGCCACCTCCTTAAGTCCTCTCGGATGCTTGTTTCATGGGGGCTGTGTTGGCACTCGACCTCCTGCACCGACGTCACCGTCGGAGGCTACTTAGACGAAGACAAAAGTGGAGACAAAGGCAGAGACAAAGGTATAGAGAAAAGCAGGGAGAAGGACATGGAGCAAGACAGGGAGAGGCACAGGGAGCAGCACACGAAGAGAGACAGGGAGCAAGACAGGGAGAGGCACAGGGAACAGCACACGGAGAGAGACAGGGAGCAAGACAGGGAGAAAGGCAGCAAAATGTGGCCAGAGAGAGAAGGCCCAACAGGGCTGGCAACAGGAGACCTTACCCTCCCAGGTATTCCAGCAACAGTTCTACATCGATTTCACTGAGGACCAGTGTGTTCGAAGGCAGCGTTTCAGCAAGGACATGGTCACAGAGCACTGCCGTCTGCTGCAACCAGACCTCAAGCCTCAGACCAGGGTGAAGACAACTCTCTCAATGGCAGTCAAGATCACCATCGTGCTCAATTTCTATGCCAATGGATCCTTTCATCGCCAACATCTCCCAGTTTGCAGTCCATTGTTCCATCCGCCAGGTCACAGATGCTCTGTACAGAATGAGGAGGGACTACATTTCCTTCCCCATGACCAGAGAGAAGCAGCATGGTCATGCATGTGCTTTCGTCAGGATAGCGGGCTTTGACTGCACCCACGTCGCTTTGCAGGCACCGCATCACAACCCTGAGATCTTCTGTAACCGTAATGGCTTCCACTCATTGAACACACACAGAATTCTCATCGTGAATGCTGTCCATTATCTCGGCAGCAGCCACAATGCCTTCATACTGCAGCAGACTGGTGTGCCAGCTCTGCTCCAGCCACCATATCAAGTTCATGGCTGGCTGATCAGAGACAACTGTTATCCGCTCTCCACCTGGTTCATGACTCCACTCTACAACCCCATCACTCCTGCCCAGCACTCACACAATGAGAGCCATGCCACCACCAGGAAGATCATTGAGAAAAATCGGAGTGCTGAAGCAACGCTTCTGCTGCCTTGACCACTCGGGAGGAGTGGTCAAGGCAGTACTCGTCTGAGCGGATGTCCCTATTCATCATCATCTGCTGCATGCTGCTCACCTGGCTATCAAGAGGGCACAGCCATTGCCACCAGGCATAGTGGCACCACCAGAGGAAGAGGAGGAAAAGGACGAGGAGGAGCAAGATGAGGAAGATGAGGAAGAGGAGGAAGACAAGGAGGAAGACAAGGAGGAGCAAGAGGAGGATGATGAGGAGGAGAATGAGGAGAAGAAGCAGCAACAACAGCGACGGAGGAGGCAGCGAGTCAATCGCTATTCTGCAAGGTCCGTGATCGTCTGATCAGTGTTCGGTTCCAGTGATTTCCATCCCACTTCTTCGTTCCTCTGGACGTCCCCATCACCACATCAATTTTCCCTTCCATACAAAGCCCCAAAACTGAAATGAGAGACAACAGCAAAGATTAAACATTCCAATCCAAATTTATATCACACCAATAAACGCTTTCATAATGTATTTAAGAATCACCCTTGTGCATTTCCTTCTATCCTCTCTTTGCTTTAACTAATCTAGTGCTCCTCCGCAGTGTGTCCCCTGTGGTTGCAGCACAGCTGGTGGAAGGCTGTTGTGTGTCAGGGCCAGAGACTACAGATGGCCTTTCAGGATGCTCTCGACCAACTCTGGGCCTGGAAGGCCCAGCTGCAGGCTGCATCACCTCAGGCTGGGCGGCGGCAATCTGGGATGGCTGGATGACCAGCAGCGACAAGTGCAATGGTGGAGTGGCAGTGGTGGGCTCAGGAATACTGTCATCCTAAGAGAGGACAGCAGGTTCCTGCTCCACTGACCCAGTGTCATTCCCCCGGGGAAGCACTTCAGCATCCCCACCAATCTGCTACAGAACAGTTTGGTGGGCTGCTGCGACAACGTGAGATCACCAGTGGACTGTGGTTAACCCAGCGGCGAGGCCAGCAGTCAGAGCATGCGTGGCATCTAGCTGAGACTGCATGAGAGCAGTCTGAGACTCACTACCAGCACTCACTGACTGCATAACAGCACCGAGACATTGCATAACATCAACCTGAGACTGCATGAGAGCAGTCTGAGCTTCCATGCCATTGAGTTGCTTCCGCCTATGCTGCAATGGAAGCTGCCATGTCGCCCATGACAAGGGTCACGAGGTTTGGATCCGCATGGTCTCTCTGGGAGTCCACCATCAACTACAGACTGGCAATGATGGGCTTCATGGTGTGCACAGAGCTCTCTGCAATGCTGGAGGTGGACTCCTCCAAGCTCCTTCCCACCGCCGAGAGGCTCTTGGGCACCCTTGCCATTGCACCTATGATGTCAGAGTGCATGGCCATCACCCTTTGTGTGAATGCCTCCCCATTGAGGTCCACATCTGAGTCCTGTGGAGCAAAACTCATGCATGAACTTGCCTTCCTGGCGTGGTTAAATAGCTGTGAATGTAGACAAGGTGTGAGATGAGGATGTGAGTGTGAGTATCTGCAGATGCTTGGTGGAGCAAGGAGCAGCTGCGGACTGGAGGAGGGGAACCTGAACTGCTTGGTGGTTGAGTGGTGTGGAAGTGGGAGTTTGCACAATGTGCACAGACAGAGGTTCAGAAGCTGGTATGTAGGTGGTGTCGAAGCATGTACTCACCTTCACTACCCGACAGAGGTTGTTGAATTTTTTGCTGCACTGGGTGAGGGTTTTCTGCACCACAGTGCAGGCCGACACCTCCTGGGCCAACTCTTGGGCCTGGAAAACCTGCGGAGATGGCCTACTTCCCGATGCAGGGAACAGCGACTTTCTCCTTGTCTCCAGTGCTCGAAAATGAGCAGCAGCAGGTTGAAATGACTTTCCCTTTAAGAGCCAGATGGAGCTAGAGTCAGTGATTGAAGGCTGACTGCTGAATGGAACTCAGCTGAAATTGGGTAAGTATCTGTGAATAGCGCCCCTGCAGCGCCCAACTGAGGCCATTAGCGGCTCATTTACCGCACCCCCCCACCCCCCACCTTCACTCCTTAGGTGAAAACGCTGATTTTCACACAATTTAGCAAGGCATCTTGTTGGGCGCTAAATTTGATAAAAGTGAAAAATTACCGCTCCAAACGGGGCACTACCGAATTTTGCCCCCTTTGAACTTTATTTTATAAAGAAAGAACTTGCATTTATGTAGCATCTTATCATGTCCTCAAGATGTCCCAAAGTGCTTTAGAGCCAGTGGATTACTTTGAAGTGTAGCTTTGAATGGTCATTTAAGCAAACGCAGCAGCCAATCGGCAAACACGTGGTCCCACAAGTAACAAATGAGCGAATGAGCAGGTAATTTGTTTTTGATGGTGCTTGTTGAGGGCTGAATATTGGCCAGGACACCAGGAGAACTCCGTGCCATGGGATCTTTACTGTCCACCTGAGCCTGCAGAAGGGATCTTGGTTTAATGTTTTATCTGAAGGATGGCACCTCCAAATGCCAGCCTCGATTATGTGCTCAAGTCTATAGCAGGGCTTGAACACAAACCCACCTGACTTAGTGCTACTAACTGTGGCAAGCTGACACTATTCTATTATGTAAAAAAAACAGAAATTGTACCGTGATACTGGACAGCTAATTGTTTACATTTTAATAGATAGGGACTTAGACAATTCTACATTTAACTATGCAGCGATTCCTTTTGAAAATTTTAATCTACAAAATCCCCCAATTCTGAAATTAGAATAGATGATATATAAAAAAATCTGATATGCACATTGTGACAGCTTGTAAATATTTTACTGTACAGACACACAGCTGCATATGCTTAATGTAACCTTACTTCGTGGTGTCTAAATATATGCCTAAAATCAGATTCTAATTATGTGTGAAAGTGCATTGGAGCTGCAGCATCTTTTGTTTTCGTATAAAACACATTTTCAAAATAAGCTGAATTGAGTAATTAATTCATTCTGCCGGTTAAACTTCTGTCCCCTTCCATTTGTATCTAACTTGGTGGAATACTGTGGCATAAGGTTACAATTGTATCCACTTCAATGATGAGAGATTTATAAATGTCACCAGCGGATAACCTTTATGTGTTTGCTTCCTATTTTGCCTTGGTGACTAAGGCCTTTGTTTGTAAGCAATGTTAACCATCATCAATACATGCCACCTTATGAATGCATTAGGATGTATAACCTGCTAGCTCAATGGGCCAATATGCAGTGCTGTGGGACTCCTTGCTATCGTGGCTGCTTTAGTTGCTGTTTCATGCCAAGAAATAGCAATAGAAGTATGTTACAGATGTCTTACATCAGTCAACCTCAATCATTCAATTCTAATGGCAATTACCTGACAGACTACAGGACATAATGGGATTCCAGAACATTCTGTGTACATAGCCAAATGATTGCAGGTTAGAAAGAATGTGGTTTGTGCTGACCTAAAGACAGCTGGCATGGCAGAATTTGCTCATAATGTCCATCAGTTTTACTTCGAAGCAATCACAGCAGGTCATGTGGCACCCATAAGCGTGGTACACAGATATTCACTTAAGCAATCTTCAGGAAGATGTCATATTATTGCATAAAAATTCTGGATGTAAGTGCACGCTATTCAAGCTCATTAACTTTCAGTTGTAAATCTGTGTGGGATGAATAGAATGGAATATTCAGACTGCATCTCACCTGATATAGTAATGCAAGTTGCTCTCTGATCGATGTATCGCATGGTGATGTGGTGTATTTATAGTTTTGTAGCTCGACACTGTGCATTAATGTGCCAGCTGATAAAATATAACTCTACAATTTTCACAATGAGCAGACAAAGCTAAAGAATTTAATTGCCTAGAAATTTGATTGCGCCCAGAAACATGTGCAAAGAGGGTGGGGCACACACAAGATAATATTCATACTACCTATTCATTATCATGAGTCAAGTGTGCAGCAAACAAATAGCCCTCTTTGGGGATTGGATAGTGGAGATCTCAGACACTACTTAAAGGCACCCAGCACCCTTTAAAGCGGAGGTGCACTCCAGCTGCAGAAGGATGGAAATACAGAAATGGTTGTAGCAAGCACTGAGAGGGCACCAAGGTTCTCTGCTGCTTCCCTGGAGGCTCTGGTGTAGGTAGGGGTCAGAAGGAGGAAAATCTTCCTCTGCCCAGGAGGCAGAAAGTCCGCCAGGCAACACCTTCACTACCAGTGGGAAGAGGTCACTGATATCAAGGTAAGAATACTGCTCCCTCTCTACTTACACCTCCAGCCACATTACTCACAATACTCCCCTCTCCGCTTCCCTACACTCTGCTACATGCTTCACTGCACTTCCTTCTCCTCAAACTGACAAACACCGTTATTGCAATCCGCACTTCCCACACCTCACATCTTATACACTGCATACCAGCTACTCCACCAATGATAGGCACATTGACTAAACACCTCACAAGGTTGTCACTCCTTTCTTGCAGGGGAAGGTCGCACACATCTCCAGACAGCACACTGCAGCGGAGAAAGTCGAGACTGCCTGCACCCATCAAACCCAATGAAGAAAGCGTGTTGGCCATCAAGGGAAGGGGCAAAGTCATGGCCGCAGTGACAGGCATTGCTGGAGGATACCCCTAAGATCCAAAGCTGCTCGAGGTCGCTCACTATGGCCATTTAAAGTCTTCTCAATTGAAGTTCAGTCTTCCACCTCCCAAGCTGTAGTCACTGCGGAAACACTTTGTCGGAGCACTAAGTTAAGGAAATGAGCACCCAAGTCAGGCACTAAGGGGGCAAAATTGGTCTCCTTCGCGCCTGCAGTTAGCACCTGCAGGGGATGCTAACGAGGAACAAATGGGTTTGCGACAGGGCGTGGCATGATCAGTGACTTCCACTAAATATGGCGGGAGCTTTGCGCCGGCAGTACGGCCTCCTGCCCCAATCTCCTTCACCCATGCGCATCGTCCCGGCAGCGCCCCGGGTCCGAAATTGCGTTCTGCCCCCTGCAGCATCGCCAGGTGAAAACACCGACAGCTGCAGGAGGCATGGATCGAGTGGCCGGCCGCTTCGGGGGCGATGCTTAAAGGTGAGGTGGCCGAGGTAAGTAAAAAGAAACTTCCATTATCTCTTGTAACCTTTTTTGCAGGTTCCTGCCCGCGATCGATCAGCCGCCCGGCACTCTGCTTGAGTGCTAGGCTGATTGGGTGGGATCGCTGCTACCGTGATGGAGAAGGTAAGTTTTTTTTCCTTTGCAGAACCTGCAGCGATGGCCTTCCCTTTAAGGGAGGGAAGGAGCCTTTCAACACGGCAGCACAGCACGGCCCAGTGTGCAGTGCTGCAACACTCACCGCCCCGACCGCTGCCAATTGCGCTGCAGGAAGGAAGTGGAATGCCTGATTTAGTGCTCTCTTCCTTCCTGGAGTGCAAACGGCAAGTTATTAAAAAAGTTTGAAATCATTAGTGGCTAGCGCTAATTTCTCAAACTTTGAAAAGTTAGTGCCCCAAATTTCCAATTTCACCTCCAGAAGGCCTTCACAAGGGTGAGTCATTATTATTTCTGTTAGAAATGGAATTGAGTTGCTTTGTAAATTTGTTTCTCATCTGTATTTGGAGTTGATGTTTATATTTGTAGTGAAATGAGCATAAGACGCATAAGGCTGGACCGAAGGAAGGCAATTGCATGGTAGTCGTAAAGACGGTGGTGATAAGGATTTTGGGACTGTTGTTGTATTGGGCATGGGAAGGATGGTTTCGGTGAAGTGCTCTTGAATGAGCTGCTCTCAGAGTTTTGGCAGCTTGGGACACTGGTGATCAATGCATCATTCTGCTCTTCTTTCTCTTTATGCCCCCACCCCCAATCTCCTCCTCATCGTGTTCCCGCTACACTTTTTGTCACACATAGATGACCATAAATCTGAATCCCCGCTCAGAAGTGTACTATAAAGTTACCCTGGAACAGTCCAGGCATGCGGAGGCATTGCTTGAGCAGGGCAATTGTTTATTCAATCACACTTCTTGAGGCAGTATGCCTCTTGTTGTAGGCTATCTCTGAGTTCTTGACAGGGGAATAAACCATGTCCGGAGGGGTCACCCAGAAGACAGTCTTTAAACTTGATGGCCTGGCTGGAATAAAGGCAGCTTAGAGGACTGGTGCAGGCTGAAAGAGTTATGACTGCTGCCATGCTCCCGGGCACAGACCTGCATGATGTGCTGCCTGTGTGTAAGGGAGCGTATTCCTTTTCGACTTATAAAGGCACCAGGCTGGTAACAGGAAGCACGCGAGGCAATGTGGGTGCGATCTATGGCACCTTGCACCCTGGAGATCCCTGCAATGAGGCCAAAGCCGAGTGCTTTCTTGTCTTGCTTTGCTGTGTCCATGGGGAATGAAATATAGATGTTCCTCTGGTGTCGAGAGCCTCAGTGACCTCCCTGATACAGAGATTGACTGAAAATTGTGATATGTTGCTGATGTCAGCTGCTTTGCTTTTGGGAAGCCCAATCCAATATGGCGGGTGACACACTTCCAGGCTATAATGGACGCATGCTTCCTGCCCGCCATATTGGAGGTATATACGCCCGAAAAACGGGCACAGAGCAATCAAATTTCTAAGCTCATATTTCACCATTTTTCAAGAATATATTAAAGTATTCTGCATAAATATTAAACTATTGTTACTTGTGGTTGGAACTGATTTTCACACAAAAGGGTTCACTGAAAAGGGTATTCTTTAAAAAAATTACACGACCTCGATTTCACTTGTAAGATTTGTCATTATAAACGAAATCTTAGGAAAGGCCTAATGAGGTTGCTGAATCGTAAAATAAAATTCCTGCCAGTGGATAGTTCTCACCTTAATTTCTACCTAAAGCTTATTCAGCAAACCAAAATGCCACAGCATTTCTTCAGTTTCCAGTCCTGTAGATTTGTATTTGCACACAAAGATTTACAATCAGGTATTAGCAAGCTGAAACATTTTGCTCATTAAAAACAAAGCCAGTTTAGAAATACTACTGAAACATGTGAAGGCAAATGCAAACGGGATAAAAAAACAATCACAAGAAGCAATTTTCAGCTGATCCTGCTGATTCTCCTCTGTATGCTATATTTGATTTACATCAATTAAGTCTTACACATAAGGTATCATATCATATCAAGGCTAATAACCCAGAAATAACCTCATTAAAAAAAGGACAGCAGATCGGTCTAAGCAGGATGAACTCTTAGCAGAAAAATTACTGACCTGGAAAGAGTAAGAAAAGCTAATAGCATTGCAGGAAAAAGGATCATTTTTTATCACAGAAACAGAACAGAAATTTCTAGAAGTTAAGTGACACAACAAGTAACTTAATCAATTTCTACATCTTAATCTATAAATATACTAGAATCGTGTGTATATCATAGACTACACTTCAATCTTGTCTGTCGTATTCAGCCAACATCAGTATCTGATCAGTTAATTTATGATCCAAAAGGTTTAAAACAGCCCAGAAAGAGCAGGGGATGTTACAATTAGTATCAATACATAACTACAGTGAAATATGAATTATCAGGGTCGTGATCCTTCATAAATTTTGACATATTTTGTTTAAAATTACTGAAATGTTCCACTAAGGTGAACTGTTTGAATAAATTTCAATGCTAAGATATTCGTAGCACTCTAAAGCAGATTTTTTTCAAAGGGGTACAGGCTGAATTGGTATTGTTGAGCAGGTTTATAACATTTTCAACAGACATTTAGACTATCTTAAGTCTCTTGGACCAGACTAATTAGAGTTCTTCTTGAATAAGAGAACTTAAAGAAAATACCTGTGTGACACTTGTTAATAAGTTTTATTGATTCTTCGGTGGACAATCTGAAACAGAAACAAAATAATCACAGTTTAATAAAACAACAATGCACAATTGTATTTTTTTACAAAAAATCTGATACTTGGTCATTGCCAGTTATAACAGCAATATTTGTACAATATACATTGAGCTTCTCAACCAAAACATGTTCTTCTAACGGAACTGCCTTCATCTTGCATTTGCCTAGGGAATGATCGACAGCACTACGTGAAACAAATATTGCTTCAATATCGCTTTCATTTTGACAATACCCAAAGGTACCTATTGTAGGGGACAGTAGCGTAGTGGTTATTCGTGATGGAAGGAGTCATCAACAGTGCTATCAAACAGCGCTTATATACAAATAGCCTGCTCACTGACATTCACTTTGGGTTATGCAAAGTAGCATAAAAGGAGGGAAGGAGTTAGATGTGGCCCTTATGGCTAAAGGGATCAAGGGGTATGGAGAGAAAGCAGGAATGGGGTACTGAAGTTGCAAACATGATCAGCCATGATCATATTGAATGGTGGTGCAGGCTCGAAGGGCCAAATAGCCTGCTCCTGCACCTATTTTCTATGTTCCTATGTTTCTATGCCAGAACCATTTGGCTCCAGGTTTCATTTCAGCCTTGGTCCAAGTATGGATACAAGAGCTGAAATCCAGAAATGATGTGAGAGTGACTGCCCTCGATATCAAGCCAGCATTCAACTGAGTGTGGCACCAAAGAGCTATAAAACTGAAGTCAATAGGGATAAGAGGGAAAACTCTCCATTGGCGGAGTCATACCAGATACAAAAGAAGATGGTTGTGGTGTTTGAAGGACAATCATCTCAGCCCCAAAACATCACTGCAGGACTTCCTCAGAGCAGCATCCTAGGCCCAACCATCTTCAGCTGCTTCATCAATGAACTTCCCTCCATCATAAAGTCAGAGATTGGGCTATTCGCTAATGACTGCACAGTGTTCAGCTCCATTCAAATCCCTCAGATAATGAAACATTCAAGCTTGGGCTGATAAATGGCAGGTAGCATTTACGCCACACAAGTGGCAGCAATGACAATCTCCAACAAGAAAGAGAGCCTAACCATTACCCTTGACATTCAATGTCATTAACTTTGCCGAATCCCCCATAATCAACATCATGGGAATCAAAAATGACCAGAACTCAACTGACCAGCCACATAAATGCTGTGGTGATTAGATGATTAGGAAGGAATGCCATTTGAGAAATGTATATTTTAATAAAATCTTCCGAAACATTTTGACATCATTTTTAATCATTTTAGTAGTGTTAGCACTTCTGTTACATAAGAACATAAGAAATAGGAGCAGGAGTAAACCATTCAGCCCTTCGAGCCCGCTCTGCCATTCAATGAGATCATGGCTGATCTTCTACCTCAACTCCACCTTCCTGCACTATACCCATATCCCTTGGTTCCCTTTGTATCCAAAAAACTATTGATCTCTGTCTTGAATATACTCAATAATTGAACATCCACAGCGCTCTGGGCTAGAGAATTCTAAAGATTCACCACCCTCTGAGTGAAGAGAATTCTCCTCATTTCAGTCCTAAATGGCTGACCCCTTATTCTGAGACTGTGAATCCAAATTCTAGACTCACCAGTCGTGGAAACACCCTCCAAGCATCTACCCTGTCAATCCCTGTAAGAACTTTATACGTTTCAATGAGATCACCTAAACTCCAGAGTGTATAAACCCATTCAACTCCATCTCTCCTCATAAGACAATCCCCCATCCCAGGAATCAGTCTAGTGAACCTTTGTTGCACTCCCTCTAAGGCAAGTATATCCTTCCTAAGGTAAGGAGACTAAAACTGTACACAGTACTCCAGGTGTGGTCTCACTAAGGCCCTCTATAATTGCAGTGAGACTTCTTTACTCTTATACTCCAATCCTTTTGTAATAAAGACTAACATACCATTTGCTTTCCTAATTGCATGCTGTTACCTTTCAGTGATTTGTGTACAAGGACACCCAGGTCCCTCTGAATACCAACATTTCCCAATCTCTCACCATATAAAAAATATTCTGTTTTTCTATTTTTCCTACCAAAGTGGATAACTTCACATTTCTCCACATTGCTAAGTAACCATTAATATGATATATTTTAGATTTTCTGTTCATGTATTTATTCTGTGTGTCGTGTGCTAACACCCAGACCTTTGACCTAACTATAACAATCCAAGGTAAATATTAATGGGTAGACCTATAACTTGCTGCCCGGGCATAAAACAAGCATTGTGGGATGGTTACGGTTACAGAAACTGCTCAATTTTCACCCATTGAAATGAATGAAATTTAAAATTCGGTGGTTTCTATAACAGATGCTGATCATCGTCATTTTCCACCTCCAGTAAATGATCAAACTGAACAATGCCTAATTTAACGACTGTGTATTCTCTCGGGATCGCAGTCAACAGTTTTATACTTAACTGATTAACTGTTTAAACTACTGGTCATCCTTCAATAACACAGTTCACCAACAATAACAGCAGCTTGCATTTATATAGCACCTTTAGCATAGTAAAACGCTCCAAGGTGCTTCACAGGAGTGTAATCAGATAAAAATTGACACCGGATCAATGAAGGAGATATTGGGGCAGGAAAGAGGTAGAGTTTAAGGAGGGTTTTAAAGGAGGAGAGCGAGGTGGAGAGGCAGAGAGGTTTAGGAAGGGAAGTCCAGAGCTTAGGGCCTAGACGTGGCACGGCCACCAATGATGGGGGAAAAGAAGTAGGGGTGTACGAGAGTTGGAGAAACATAGGGGCTGAAATTGGGCTTCTGTGCGCTTGTCGCTAGTGCCTCCGGGAAGCGCTCACGAGGAGCAAATGGGTTTTCACCCAGGCACGGTGGGAACAACGCCCCCCGCAGAATTGGGCTGGGGTTTTGCGGAGGAACTAAGAGGTAGCGCCTTGCTCCTGCCAGAAGCGCCTCGCTTGTTTGCGTCCAGAAATTATGACATGATCGGCATAGTGCCCCGTTCCCACCCCGAAAGAGAAACTCAGCCGTGCCCCCTCCCATACTGCCTGATGCTAACAACGACAGCTATCGGGTTACAGTCAGGAATCAGCTGGAGGAGTGCTATTTGAAGGTGCCGGGGCCGAAATTCAGGGTCTGTATAAGGCCCGTTTCCGCAGTTTACTGGCGGCATCGAGTGGCCACCGCGTTGCAGTCCATTGGCCGCCCCGTAAATTTAGGTTGGGGATTTTTTGGCCTGTCCTCAATTCCACCCCGCTGTTCATGACTGCCGCAAGCACATCATCAAAACGTGCACCGCCACTCTCTCGCACCTGCAGAATACAGCGACGCAAATTCACTGGAAAAAATTATTCCCCCGCCGCACGGTGCCCCCGACAGCTTGCTCTGTCGGTGCACCTTCTCCTCGCTGTGTGCGGCCCGGCAGCGCAGTGGTCCTGCAAGGGGAGGGCCCACTGCTGCGGCTGCCATGTATTTATTTTTGTTGGCTGACTTCCCGATCAGCTGGCAAAATAGTGCCCCCGGGTTCAGCTGGGCCGCCAACAGGCAGCCTGGAACCCTCTCTTGGGTACCTGGCTGCTGGCTCGGTCGAAACCCTCCCTGGTGGCCCAGTGGGCGAAGATTAAAAAATGCGTGATTCTCTCCCCTTTGATGGAGGGGAGAGAGCGTGGTGACGCCCATGCCGCTGAGTGACAGTGGCGGAGTCCCAATCCTGCCCCAACTTCCGCCCCTCAGCCCGTCCCCACTATGACCAACGTCGAGTCCAACATAAAAAAAATACTAAGTGCCAAAAATCAATGGAAAGGCGTCTCAATGATCCAGGCGGAAGAAACATCAAGAGAAAGAATATAGGCAGAGTGGCTGGTGGACAGATTGCAGCGATTTTCTGTTCTGTTCTGCCCCATAAATATTCCTTTGTTTCATTGAGGCCACATTTGAAACGACAACATTTATATTGTTTCATGGGGGCTGTGTTGGCACTTGACTGTCAGAGGCTTTTTAGGCGGAGACAAAGGCGGAGACAAATGCAGAGAGAAAGGCAGAGAGAAAGACAGGGAGCAGCAGAGGGAGAGGCACGGGGAGGAAGGCAGCAAAATATGACCAGAGGGAGCAGGCCCAACAGGGCTAGCAACAGGAGACCTTACCCTCCCAGGGTATTCTAGCAGTAGTTCTCCGACATCAATTTCACTGGGGAGCAATATGTTTGAAGGCCGTGTTTCAGCAAGGACGTGGTCACAGAGCTCTGCCGTCTGCTGCAACCAGACCTCGAGCCTCAGACCAGGGTGAGGACAGTTCTCTCAGTGGTACTCAATGTAATGTCCTTATACACTACTATAAATTCACACGAGGCACATTCTGCAGACAAGGTCACTCTGTGACCTGAACCTTTATTCATAGGACCAAGAAGTGATGACCCTGCCTGGGACCTCCCTTTATATACCTGGATGACCAGGTGAGGAGTGTCTCCCACAAGTTCACCCCCTGTGGTCAAGGTGTGCATTTCTTAGGTGTATACAGTGTACAGTATTCTTATGAAGGTTACAGTTACATGAAGGTTACATACATGACATCACCTCCCCCCCAACGTCTTATGGGGTCAAAGATTAAGTCTTTCAGGCGGTCGACGCTCTCTCGTGGAGTGCCGCAGTTGGGGCTCTGGTTGTTGAGCCTTGGCATGCGTCTCTGTCACCTGTGGTGATTCTGGCTTGTCCAGGCTGACCGCAGGGACTGTGCATGCTGCTGAATGTTCTTGTTGCTCGTTCACTGGCAGTGGTGTGGGCAACATCTCATGATCTTCCTCAGGTTCCTCAGTGTCCATGCTGAACTTTTTTTTTACTTGGTCCAAATGCTTGCGGCATATCTGCCCATTGTTAAGTCTTACCACTATGACCATATTCCCCTCTTTACCAATTACAGTACCCTCAAGCCACTTTGGCCCCAAAGCGTGATTAAGAACAAATACAGGGTCATCGATTTCTATACATCTCCCCTTTGAGTTACGGTCATGGCACTCATTTTGGGACTGGCGCTTGCCCTCAACAATGTCTGACAGGACAGGATGAATGAGGGACAGCCGAGTTTTAAGTGCACATTTCATGAGTAGTTCCGTGGGCGGGACTCCCATGAGCGAATGCAGTCGGGACCTATAGGCCAGCAGGAGGCGCGATAGGCAGCATTGAAGGGAAGGTCCTTGAATCCGGAGCATGCCCTGTTTTATGATTTGGACCGCACGTTCCGACTGGCCATTGGAAGGCGGTCTGAACGATGCCGTCCTGACATATTTGATGCCATTACCCAACATGAACTCCCGGAATTCATAGCTAGTGAAACATGGGCCGTTGTCGCTAACCAGGATGTCCGGCAAGCCGTGGGTCGCAAAGACCGCATGCAGACTCTCCACAGTGGTGGATGTCATGCACGAATTCAATATGATGCACGCGATCCATTTCGAGTACGCATCAATAAAAATTAGGAACATTTTTCCCATGAACGGACCCGCGTAGTCTACATGAATACGTGACCATGGCCTGGTGGGCCAGGGCCACGGGCTGAGTGGTGCCTCCCTGGGGGCATTGCCCAGTTGGGCACACGTCGTGCACCTGCGAACACAGTGTTCCAGGTCTGAGTCAATTCCCGGCCACCATACATGTGACCGGGCAATGGCCTTCATTAGCACAATGCCTGGGTGCTCGCTGTGGCATTCCCTGATGAATGCTTCCCTTCCCTTCTGGGGCATGACTACCCGGCTGCCTCATAGTAGGCAGTCGGCTTGGACGGAGAGCTCATCCACCCGTCTGTGAAACGGTCTGACCTCCTCGGGGCATGCTCCGTGTGCAGGCGCCCAATCCCCAGTAAGGACACATTTCTTAATCAAGGATCAGAGGGATCTCTGTTGGTCCAGATTTTGATCCGGCAGGCTGTGATGGGGGAGCCTGCACTGTCAAAGGCTTCAACAGTCATGACCATCTCAGCGTTTTGCTCCACTGCCCCCTCAGTGGTGGCCAGTGGAAGCCTGCTGAGCGCAAAAGCGCAATTTTCGGTGCCTGGCCGGAGCCGTATGGTGTAGTCATATGCAGACAGCATGAGAGCCCATCACTGTATGTGAGCTGATGCATTGGCATTGACAGCTTTGCTGTCTGACAACAGGGATGTTAAGGGCTTGTGGTCTGTTTCTAACTCGAACCTTCTGCCAAAAATGTACTGGTGCATCTTTTTCACCCCTTGGACACATGCAAGTGCTTCCTTTTCAACCATCCCATATCCCCGTTCTGCTTGGGAGAGCGACCTGGAGGCATAAGCCACAGGTTGGAATTGGCCCTCATCATTACTCTGCTGCAACACACACCCAACCCCATAGGATGTTGCATCACATGTCAATACCAATTTCTTACAGGGGTTGTACAGAGTCAACAGCTTTTTAGAACAAAGCAGGTTCCGCGCCCGATTGAAAGCCCGTTCCTGACAGTCTCCCCAAAACCATTCGCAACCCTTATGCAGGAGCACATGTAACAGCTCCAACAATGTGCTTAAGTTCGGCAGAAAGTTCCCGAAATAGTTCAAGAGTCCCAAAAATGAACGCAACTCCGATGTGTTGCCGGGCCTGGGCACACGACGGATCGCCTCCGTTTTGGATTCGGTAGGCCGGATCCCGTCTGCGGCAATCCTCCTTCCCAAAAACTCGACCTCTGGGGCCAAAAACACACACTTGGACTTCTTTAGTCACAGGCCTACCCGGTCCAGTCGGCGTAGTACCTCCTCCAGGTTGCGGAGGTGCTCCTTGGTATCTCAACCCATGATAAGGATTTCGTCCTGAAATATGATTGTTCCAGGGATGGATTTGAACAGGCTTTCCATGTTCCTTTGAAAGATAGCGGCCGCTGATCAAATGCCAAACGGACACCTGTTGTAGACAAACAGCCTCTTGTGCGTGGTGATGGTGGTCACTAGCTTGGATTCTTTGGCCAATTACTGGGTCATGTAGGCTGAAGTGAGGTCCAACTTGGTGTACAGCTTGCCGCCTGCCAGTGTGGCAAAAAGATTATCCGCTCTCAGAAGCGGGTATTGGTCTTGTAGTGACACTCGGTTGATAGTGGCCTTGTGGTCGCCACAGATCCTGACCGAGCCATCTGTTTTTAGGACAGGGACGATGGGGCTTGCCCAGTCGCTGAATTCAACGGGCGAAATTATGTCCTCTCTTAGCAACCTGTCCAACTCACTCTCAATCTTCTCCCGCATCACATACGGCACAGCTCTAGCTTTGTGGTGCACTGGTCTGGCGTCCGGGGTAATGCGTATCACTACTTTGGTACCTTTGAAAGTCCTGACACCAGGTTGAAATAGTGACTCAAATTTCTGTAGGACCTGTGAGCATGAACTTCGCTCCACAGATGAAATGGCGTGCACATCCCCTCATTTCCAGTTCATCTCGGCTAGTCAGCTCCTCCCCAAAAGCGCGGGACCATTTCCCGGGACAATCCAGAGTGGCAGCCGGTTCTCTGATCCATTATGTGTGACCACCAACATTGCACTGCCTAGCACTGGGATGATCTCTTTGGTGTACGTCCGTAATTGCGTGTCAATGCGTTCTTGTTTGGGTCTGCTAGCTCTGAGTGGCCATAGTTTCTCGAATTGTTGGACATTCATAAGTGACTGGCTGGCCCCTGTGTCCAGCTCCATGCGTATCGGGATGCCGTTTAATAGGACTTTCATCATCATAGGTGGCATTTTGGTATATGAGCTGTGGATGTTTGCCACATGAACCCGCTGAACTTCAGCGTCCATTGCTGTGTCCCAAGCATCAACCTGCCTTGCAGACCCCTCTTCTGGTTCATCTGCCTCGTAAATTAGCCTCGCTGCGGGCTTCCTGCCCATTCTGGCTAAATGTCCACTGAAGTTACAATTTCTACTGATAAATTGTTGCAACCTACAGGCTTTTGCAGCATGTCTGCCCCCGCACCTCCAGCATGAGCTGAGATCGTTGTGAACAAAAGGGCTTTTACCAGGCATTCCTCTCTGATTGATTACTCTTGAGCACTCTGTTAATGGATGTCAATGGCCCCATCCCGGGACGCATTGTCCACCGTGATGGAGTAAATGTCCGTTCAACCTGCGATTGTCTCTGTTGAGGACCCACTCTAGAGTCTGTTGCTGCCTGGGCGGTGTTGAATTGCCCTTGCCTGCCTGCGGGGTTCTGAGTCGCGTTTACAATGTTAACTCCCTGGTCCATCACCACGTTGGAAGCAGAGTTGCGCGCGTATATTATCTTAGTTTCCTCCTCCCCCGCCATGAAGGTCTGAGCCATCAACGCCGCTGCTTCCAAGGTCAAGTCCTTGGTCTCAATTAGCTTTCTAAAAATCCCGGCATGACCAATGCCCTCAATAAAGAAATCCCTTAACATCTCCCCCCTGCAGGAGTCTGTGAATTTACACAGGCTGGCCAAGCGCCGAAGGTCCGCAACGAAGTCCGGTGTGCTCTGTCCTTCCCGACGCCGGTGTGTATAGAATCGGTGTCGGGCCATGTGTATACTGCTCGCTGGTTTGAGGTGCTCACCGATCAGTTTGCTGAGCTCTTCAAAGGTTTTGTCCACAGGCTTCTCGGGTGTGAGCTGGTCTTTCATCAGCGCGTATGTCTTAGGTCCACAGCTGGTCAGTAGATGCGCCCTTCGCTTGTCAGCCGCTGCATTTCCCAGCCAGTCCTTTGTGACAAAGCTCTGCTGGAGCCTCTCAACGAAATCGTCCCAGTCCTCACCAACACCTGTGCTACCGGTGGCCATTCTCGTGAGTCGTTGATTCCCGTTTCTCGTCGCCAAATGTAATGTCCTTACACACTGCTATAAATTCACATGAGACACATTCTGCAGACAAGGTCACTCTGTGACCTGAACCTTTATTCACAGGACCAAGAAGTGATGACCCTTCGTGGGACCTCCCTTTATATACCTGGATGACCAGGTGAGGAGTGTCTCCCACAAGTTCACCCCCTGTGGTCAAGGTGTGCATTTCTTAGGTGTATACAGTGTACTGTGTTGTTATGAAGCTTACAGTTACATGAAGGTTACATACATGACAGTCAAGATCACCATTGTGTCCAATTTCTATGCCAATGGATCCTTCCACGGTGTAACAGGAGACATCTCCAATATCTCCCAGTTTGCCATCCATTGCTCCATTCGCGAGGTCACAGATGCTTTGTACAGAAGGAGAAGGGACTACATTTCCTCCCAAATGACCAGAGAGAAGCAGCATGAGCGTGCATGTGGCTTTGTCTGGATAGCGGGCTTCCCCATGGTGCAGGGTACCATTAACTGCACTCACATCGCTTTGCGGGCTCCGCATTACAACCCTGAGGTATTCTGTAACCACAAAGGCTACCACTCACTGAATGTTCAGCTGGTGTGCAACCATACATGCAGAATCCTGACCGTCAATGCCCGCAATCCTGGCAGCAGCCACGATGCCTTCATCCTGCGCCAGACCGGTGTGCCAAATTCTTCCAGCCACCACATCAAACTCGTGGTTGGCTGCTCGGAGACAAGGGCTATCTGCTATGTACCTGGCTCATGACTCCCCTCCAAAACTCCAACACTAGTGTCCAGCTCTCATACAATAAGAGCCATGCCACCACCAGGAACATCATTGAGCAGACCATCGGAGTGCTCAAACAACAGATCTGCTGCCTTGACCACTCTGGAGGAGTCCTGCAGTACTCTCCTGAGCGGGTGTCCATATTAGTCATCGTCTGCTGCATGCTGCACCACCTGGCCATCATGAGGGCACAGCCATTTCCACCAGGTATAGGCGCATCACATCAGGAGGACGAGGAGGAGGAGGAGCAGTAGGCGGAGCAAGAGGAGGGAGAATGAAGAGGAGGATGAGGAAGATGAGCAGGACCTGCAACAACAGCAACAGCGGAGGCAGCAAGTCAATCACTATTCTGCAAAGTCTGCGACCGTCTCATCAGACTTTGGTTCCAGTGAATTCCATCCCACTTCTCGGTTCCTCTGGATGTCCCCATCACCATATCAATATGCCCTTCCATACCAAAGCCCCAAACTGAAACGAGAGACAACAGCAAAGATGAAACATTACAATCAAAATTTATATAACAATAAATTGTATGATAATGTATTTAAGAATCACCCTTCTGCATTTCATTAAATCGCCTCTTTGCTTTAACTAATCTAGTGCTCCTCTGCAGTGTGTCCCCTGTGGCTGTAGTACGGCTGGTGGAAGGCTGCTGTGTGTCAGGGCCAGAGACTACAGATGGATGCCCTTGCATGACGCCCTCGACCAGCTCTGGGCCTGGAAGGCCCGGCTGTAGACTGCACCACCTCAGGTTGGGCGGCAGCAGTCTGGGCTGGCTGGATGACCAGCAGCGACAAGTGCAATGGCGGAGTGGCAGTGGTGAGCTCAGGAATGCCGTCCTCCTGCGAGAGGACAGCAGGTTCCTGATCCACTGACCGACTGCCACTTCCCCAGGGCAGCACCTCAGCATTCCCACCAATCTGCTACAGAACAGTTTGGTGGGCTGCTGCGACACCGTGAGATCTCTGGTGGACTGTGGTGAACCCAACGGTAATGGCGGCAGTGAGAGCACGCGTGGCATCCAGCTGAGACTGCATAAGAGCAGTCTGAGACTCGATGGCACCAAACATGCTCTACATCTCAGCACTAAGGCTGTGTTGCAATGGAAGCTGCCACATCGCCATGATACTCGTCATGAAGTCTTGATCCACACGGTCTCTCTAGGAGTCCATCATCATCTGCAGACTGGCAATGATGGGCTCCATGTTATGTGCAGAGTTCGGTGCAATGCAGGAGGCCTACTCCTCCACGCTCCGGACCACTCCTGAGAGGCTCTCGGGCACCTATTGCACCTATGATGTCAGAGTGCACAGCCATCACCCTTTGTGTGAACGCCTCCCCATCGTGATCCTCATCTGAGTCCTGTGGAGCAGAACTCACGCGCGCATTCGCCCTCCAGGGAGATGGCTCCCGAGGTTCCCTTTCCCCTTCCCCTTGGCCTTGCTGCAGCCCGCTGGGCCCCGGTGCATCATCCAGACCCCTTTACTAACCTAACCTCTAACTAATGCGTAGTGCCAGTCTCTGAGCTGGTGCCTGCGGGTGAGGGAAGCAATGGTGCAGTGCTCGGCTCCTCCTCCTCCCTCTTTCTCTCCCTCCAGACTCTCTTGGGGGGGGGGTGGTTGGCGGGGGGCGGGGGGGGGGAGGCTCAGGTGCAGGCTCCACAGCTGCTAGCTGGTTATCTGAAAGCATAAATACCACTTGGGTTAAGGTGCAGGTTGTGGAGCAGGAATGGAGCAAGGAATGCAGACAGTATCAGGAGCTGGAAAGTGAGAAAGCCTTCAGGTATGGGACGGAACTGTTGAGATAAGGAGAGGGGATAAAGATACATTGTTGCCCCCAGCGGCATCTATGTCTCTGCCAGCCACAGCGCCCGCCTCCTGCGGGCCAAAGAGCCGCAACACTCACTCCTCAAGGTCACTCAGCTCATACAGATCAGGTTCCCCTCCGCCAGTCCGCAGCTGCGCCCACCTGTTATGTGCCATCTTGGCCTGCAAAAGAAAGGAACTCGTGTAAGTAAGAGTCCAACTATGTATGAGGAAGATATGCCTGCCGTGGTTGAATAGCTGTGAATGTAGGCAAGGCGTGAGGTGAGGATGTGAGTGTGAGTATCTGCAGATGCTTGGTGGTTGAGTGGTGGGGATGTGCTGCTTTGTACAGTGTGCACAGACAGAGGTTGAGAAGCTGGTATGTGGGAGGTGTGGAAGCATGTACTCACCTTCACTACCTGACTGAGGTCGTTGAATTTCTTTCTACACTCTGTGGCGATTCTGTCCACCAGTGTGCTGGCTGACACCTCCTGGGCCACCTCTCACCACATGGCCCTATAAACCTGTGGAGATGGCATCCTTCCCGTTACAGGGAACAGCAACTCCCTTCTTCGCTCCACTGCCCCCACCAATGTCTCCAGCGCCACATCATTAATCTGCGTGGTGTTCTCCCTTGAAGCGGGATTCGCAGCAGCCATTGCACAAAAGGTCTCTCAGTTGCTGAGGTGCTGAGATGCTGAAAATGAGCAGCAGCAGGTTGAAATGATCTTCCCTTTAAGAGCTAGATTGAGCTGGAGGCAAGGATTGAAAACTGATTGCTGAATGCAAGCCAGCTAAAATTGGGTAACTCTCTGTCACTAGCATCCCTGCAGCGCCCAGCTGGAGCCATTAGCGCATCATTTACTGACCCCCCGCCCCCTTCACTCCTGGGTTGAAAACACCCAATTTTCGAGAATTTTGCAAGCCATTTCGCCGGGCGTTAATTTTCTGAAAGTTAAAAGTTACCGCCCAATCGGGGCCCTACCAAATTTCACCCCATAGAGTTCTCAGAGAGTTGTAGGGTTGGAGGAGGTTATAGAGATAGGGAGAGGTGAGGCCATGGAGGGACTTGAACACGAGGATGAGAATTTTAAAATTGAGCACTTTAGACAGCGGAGCAGCACAATGTTCAGAATACTGGTTTGGGACTAAATCAAAATAGATCAAGACTGATCTTTAATGCATTGGTCTTAAGAGCAGAGAATGAGAAGAGAGGGTGAGCAGCTGATTAAACAGCTGCTCAAAGTGATGCCCAGTGGTAAGAATGGGAAATTGGGAGAGAGTTGCAATTCAGTGGTTGAAGGAAAGGGTGGGTGGGGACTCTGGTTTTCCGTGTGCTCCTTCCGCTGTCTGCGTTTGGTTTCTGCATGCTCTTGGCGACGAGACTCGAGATGCTCAGCGCCTTCCCAGATGCTCTTCCTCCACTTAGGGCAGTCTTGGGCCAGGGATTCCCAGGTGCCGATGGAGATGTTGCACTTTATCAAGGAGGCTTTGAGGGTGTCCTTGAAACGTTTCCTCTGCCCACCTGGAGTTCGCTTGTCATGTAGGAGTTCCGAGTAGAGCGCTTGCTTTGGGAGTCTCATGTCGGGCATGCGGACATTATGGCCCGCCCAACGGAGCTGGTCGAGTGTGGTCAGTGCTTCGATGCTGGGGATGATTGCCTGATCGAGAACACTGACGTTGGTGCGTCTATCCTCCCAGTGGATTTGCAGGATGTAAAGAATAACCTGGGCAGATTGCAGAGTGGAAAATGGATGGGAAGAATTGAATGCTTCAATTCTCTGAGCTGATTTAACTTCCAGTAATTTAAATGAAAGGAAAATCGGGCAGCCTCTATTAAGGGCGTATGATCACTCTCGCTCGATGTTGCCTTTGTGCTCCAACAACAACAACTTGTATTTATATAGCGCCTTTAATGTAATGAATCATCCCAAAGCACTTCACAGGAATATTATAGGATAAAAAATTTGACACCGAGCTGCATAAGGGGAATACAGGAGAGGTGATCAAAAGCTAGTTCAAAGAGGTAGGTTTTGAGGAGTGCCTTGAAGAAAGAGAGGTAGAGAGGCCGAGAGGTTTAGGCAGGGAATTACAGAGCTTGGGGCCTAGGCAACAGAAGGCATGGCCATCAATGGTTGAGCGATTATAATCAGGGATGCTCAAGAGGGCAGAATTAGAGGAGCGCAGACATCTCGGGGGGTTGTGGGGCTGGAGGAGATTACAGAGATTAGGAGGGGCAAGGCCATGGAGGGATTTGAAAACAAGGATGAGAATTTTGAAATCAAGGCGTTGCTTAACCGGGAGCCAATGTAGGTCAGTGAGCACAGAGATGATGGGTTAGCGGGACTTGGTGTGAGTTAGGACACGGGCAACCAAGTTTTGGCTCACCTCTAGTTTACATAGTGGGAGGCCAGCCAGGAGTGCATTGGAATAGTCAAGTCTAGAGATAACAAAGGCATGGATGAAGACTTCAGCAGCGGATGAGCTTATCAAGGAAGGAGACGGTGATATTACGGAGGTAGAAATAGGCGGTCTTAGTTCTGCATTGCACCCAGGCATTGCTTTACTCCGAAAGATTATCGCTGAGAATCTGCTGCTATAATGCTATATAATATCAGACGTAGTTTTACTACTATAATACTAACTTCATACAACTAAACTAAGCACTAAAACAAAATGTTAAAAGCTCAACACCTCTGCATAACCTAACTTTTTCCCACTGTTTCTGTTTTTTATTAAGAATACATTTTTTCTAACTAATACAAATGTACATATGAAAAGAATGACAGGAAAAGACCATCAGGCCTATCAAGCTTACCTAATGCAGACATAGTGCAGCTAGGCACACTGCTGACCTACTGCTTAACCCCTCAACCTCCTGAGAGAGGCAAAAATACAGAGAAAAACCCTGCAACCAATTTTGGAAAAACTCTGAGAAATGACTCTCCGGCTCGCTCAGACAATCAAGCAAAGCTCCAGGAGAATGCGGTCTCCATAAATCTACACTATCACAGCTACTAACAACCCAACCACTATAACTGGAAATGTCTTCTTCCTTCAGGAACCTGCCCAGTTCCCTTATAATCGACAGTAGCAAATCCATACCTCTCGCATGCTCAAATAGCATGTTCAATAGAGTAAATAAATATTTCCTGGCAGCTAATGTAATTTTCTTGCCAATGTTTTTCTATATGCATGCTCTCTACTCCTACCATCCCTATCCATTTCAAATAATCTAGCCAATCATAGAATCATACAATCTTAAGGCACAGGAGGAAGCCATTCGGCCTACCGCTCCTGTGTCGGCTCTTTGAATGAGCTATCCAATTAGTCCCACACCCCTACTCTTTCCCTGTAACGCTGCAAATTTCTCCTTTTAGAGTATATGTCCAATTCGCTTTTGAAAGTTACTATTGAATCTGCTTCCACCATACTTTCAGGAAATGCATTCCAGATCATAACAGCTTCTTCCTTCCTCATTTTATAAACCTCCTATCACAACAACAATTTGCATTTATATAGCACCTTTAATGTAGCAAGACATTCCAAGGAGCTTGACATGAGCAATATCAATTAAAATGTTGACATAGAAGGAGATATCAGGGCAGATGACCAAAGGCTTGGTCAGAGGTAGGTTCTTAAAGGAGCATCTTAAAGAAAAAGAGAGCGGTAGATAGGCGGGGATGTTTCAGAAGGGAATTCCAGAGCTTAGAGCCGAGGCAGCTGAAAGCATGGCTGCCAATTGTGGTACATTTAAAATCAGGGATGCGCAAGATGCCAGAATTAGAAGAGTGTGGAGATCTCGAAGGCTTTTAGGGCTGGAGGAGGTTACAGAGATAGGGAGGGGCAAGGCCATGGAGGAATTTGAAAACAAGGATGATAATTTTTAAATCGAGGTGTTGCTTAACCGGTAGCCAATGTAGTCAGTAAGGAAAGGGTGATGGGTGAACGGGATTTGGTGCGAGTCAAGATATGGGAAACAGAGTTTTGGATGATCTCGTGTTTACATAAGGTGGAAGATGAGAGGTCGGCCAGGAGAGTATTGGAAGAGTCAAGTCTAGAGGTAACAAAAGCATGGATGAGGATTTCAGCAGCAGATGAGCTGAGGCAGGGTCAGAGTCGGACGATGTTACGGAGCTATAATTAGGCAGTCTTGGTGATGGAGTGGATATATAGTCAGTAACTCATCTCGGGGTCAAAAACAGCACCAAAATTGGCTCACCTTCAGATAGTTGCCAGGGAGATGGATTGAAACAGTGTTCAGGGAACAGAGTTTGTGGTGGGGACCAAAGACAATGGCTTTGGCGTTCCCAGTCGTTAGTTGGAGGAAATTTCTGCTCCTCCAATACTGGACTTGGACAAGCAGTGTGACACATCAGCGACATTGAAGAGGTCAAGAGAGGTGGTGCTGAGATAGAGCTGAGCCTCGTCAGTGTATATGTGGAACCTGATGAGTTTTCGGATGATGTCGCCAAGGGGCAGCATGTAGATAATAAATAGAAGGGGGCCAAAGATAGATATTCCCCATAGCCTTCATTTCTCTAAAGTAAATAACCCTAAATCAGGCAGCCTTTCCATATAACTAAGAGCCCTTAAGGTAGGTATCCACTGTTCATCCACTTTACACCTTCTTTAGAAACTTAATATCCTTTCCAATCTGTGGGGACATAGTCGTGCAGGTGCAGCTTTAAGTAGCCTTCGCATAATGCTGTTTGGGTTACACTCTATGGTGCATCTCAAAGTAATACATCCTAAAACCTTATTTGCTTTATCTATAACCACCTCACAATCCTGGTGCGCCTTTAATGAGTGATCAATAATTACTGCCAGGTCGCTTTCTTGATCTGTTTTTCTTAACATGTTATAAGCATGCCTGGAATTTCCTCAATCCCAAATCATGATGCTCCACTTGTTCACATTAAAGGACATTTTCCACAAACTGGCCTATTCTCATAACATGTCTCGATCAGCTGGAAAATTATTGATTTGGTCTAAGCTATTCCTTCCTATACACACTTTTTCATCTGCAAATTTGAGAAATGTATCATTGAAATCCTCATCCAATCGTCAATAAAAATTATGAACAGCTATCATCCCAACACAGAGCCTTGAGTAACTCTACTTGGAACTAGGCCTCATTCAGACCCACTCCCATTAATGGAGACCATCTGTGTACGAGACCCCAACCAGTTACCAATCCAAAAGAAAAAAAATAGAAAGACTTGTATTTATACAGCGAATTTCACGACCACTGGGAGGCCCAAAGCCAACGAAGTATATTTTTGAAGTGTAGTCGCTGTTGTAATGTAGGAAATGCAGCAGCTAATCTGCTCACAGCAAGATTCCACAAACAGCAATGTGATAATGAGCAGATAATCTGTTTTAGTGATGTTGATTGAGAGATAAATATTGGCCAGGACACCGGGGATAACTCCCCATCTCTTCTTCGAAATAGTACCATGGGATCTTTTACGTCCACCTGAGAGGACAGATGGGGCCTCGGTTTAATGTCTCATCTGAAAGACAGCACCTCCAACAGTGCAACACGCCCTCAGCACTGCACTGGAGTGTCAGCCTAAAATTTTGTGCTCAAGTCTCTGGAGTGGGACTTGAACCCACAAACTTCTGACTCAGAGGCGAGAGTGCTACTCACTCAGCCACACCTAACACTCATAAGATTTGTCCAGTACTCCCATACAATCAAACGTGACCCATTCTATTTTTCTAAAGCACTTACATTTTTTTATTTTATGTGCTCCAAATCCTATAATCTATTTTGGAGGTGATACCCACACCGCTAACTTTAACATCTGATTGCTTGAAAACCTGGCTCCAAAGGTCAGTTGTAATTGGAGCCCAGGAGAGGCGTGAGTTCAGGGCCCAGAAGGGGCATGGGTTCAGGGGCATCATGGGCCAGCCCACACTGCGATATGTGTGCGCACTAGGTCCGTGCAGCAGAGCTGGTCTCCAGCCGTCTTGGTTAATCCTTGCCACTGGACCAAGACCAAGCTCTGTCAAGCCCATGTCGTGGCTGGTGTGCAACGGCCACCACACGTTAAAAAATCCACGCACAGGCATCTTCCACCCTTCAATATGCAGTTCGGGATCTGGAATATTCAGTCCTTCATTGAAACACCTGTGAACTCATTGAACTCATCCCTTTTTGGCATGGAAGCAAGTCATCCTCGAGTCGAGGGATCGCCGAAGATGAAAAAGACTAAAAAGAGTCAGATTCACATGACTGTTGAATGAGCTAAGTTGTCACAGTTCTATCAGGAATATTATACCAAACTTATGCATTGCTAAGGAGTACTTTGCTGATGATACAAAGATGGGTGGGAAAGCAAGTTGCGAGGAGGACACAATGGCCCCGAACTTAGTTGACTCATCGCCCGCTGTCCCCCGCTGCCACCGACTGCTGCCAAGTTTTCTGGGCGGTCTCCCCTCGGTGCCAATTTCCTCTAGGCCTCCCGCCGGTGGGGGAGCGGGGGGAGGACTGCTGGGAACCGCCTGCGGACGTCCACTAGCGCGCAAAGTACGTAAGTGATCTTCCACCCGCCGAGCTGGCAGATTCCTCTGGGCGGGAGTCAGCGGCAGCAGTGGGAAGGACCGCTGCATGGAGCAGGTCTAACCCCAATGGTAAGTATGAAGACCTGCAAAAAAAAGTTAGTAAACTTCTTTTATTTTATTTTGTTACAGCGATTCAGGTGGATGGGATCCCCTGAAGGTTTTCCAGTGTTCTTTGGTTTTTTTATGTGTAAATTTTTATTTTTGTGTTCCTCCCTCCCCAGGTCTGACTCAATCCTCAGTGGCATTTTGGTGAGGATTGCATTTGCCGTCGAGATTGGGAGCTCCCGTCCGCTGCCACCACATTGAGGGCGTAAGTCATTTTTTTGCCACCGTGCGGTCTTTGCAGGTCTTTTTGAGGAATCTCCCTGTCAAAGTACCGCCAGCTCTCTCGGCGGTCCTATGGGTGGCACTTGGGCGGGCCTTAACTTTGAATCTGCAAAGGAATATAGACAGGCTAAGTGAGTGGGCAAACATTTGGCAGATGGAGTATAATGTGGGAAAATGTGAGGTTATCCACTTTGCCCTGTCTTGCAAAGGGGATGGAGTATAAAAGCAGGAAAGTTTTGCTACAGTTGTACAGGGTACTGGTGAGGCCACACCTAGAATACTGTGTACAGTTTTGGTTTCCATATTTAAGAAAGGATATACTTGTTTTGGAGGCAGTTCAGAGAAGGTTCACTTGATTGATTCTAGAGATGAGGGGGTTGACTTATGAGGAAAGGTTGAGTAGGTGAGGACTCTATAAGATTATGAGGGGGCTTGACAAGGTGGATGCAGAGGGGATGTTTCCACTGATAGGGGAGACTAGAACTAGGGAGCATAATCTTAGAATAAGGGGCTACCTATTCAAAACTGAGATGAGGAGGAATTTCTTCTCTCAGAGGATTGTAAATCTGTGGAATTCGCTGCCTCAGAGAGCTGTGGAAACTGGGACATTGAATATATTTAATACAGAAATAGACAGTTTCTTAACTGATAAGGGAATAAGGGGTTATGGGGAGCGGGCAGAGAAGTGGACCTGAGTCCATGATCAGATCAGCCATGATTTATTGAATGGCGGAACAGGCGCGAGGGGCCATTTGGCCTATTCCTGCTCCTATTTCTTATGTTGTTATGTTATGGTAGAAAAAAGAACAAAGAAAATTATTATTTAAATGGAGAAAAATTGCAATTGCTGCAGTACAGAGGGGCCTGGGGTCCTTGTGCATGAAACACAAAAAGTTAGTATGCAAGTACAGCAAGTAATCAGCGAGGCAAATGGAATGTTGGTCTTTATTGCAAGGGGGATAGAATATAAAAGCAGTGAAGTCCTGCTGCAACTGTACAAATAATTAGTGAGGCCACACCTAGAGTACTGCGTACAGTTTCGGTCTCCTTATTTAAGGAGGGATATACTTGCATTGGAGGCAGTTCAGAGAAGGTTCACTAGGTTGATTCCTGAAATGAGGAGGTTGGCTTATGAAGAAAGGTTGAGTATGTTGGGCTTATACTCATTGGAGTTTAGAAGAATGAGAGGGGATCTTATTGAAACATATAAGCTAGTAAGGGGGCTCGACAAGTTAGATGCAGAGAGGATGTTTCCACTCGTGGGCAATCTAGAGCTAGGGGGCATAGTTTAAGAATAATGGGGCGCCCATTTAGAACATGGATGAGGAGGAATTTCTTCTCTGAGTATCGTAAATCTGTGGAATTCTCTGCCCCAGAGAGCTGTGGAGGCTGGGTCATTGAATATAGTTAAGTTGGAGATAGACAGATTTTTGAAAAATTTGGGAGTGAAGGGTTGTGGGGAGTGGGCAGGGAAGTGGAGCTGAGCCCAAGATCAGATCAGCCATGGTCTTATAGAATGGTTCGAGGGGCCAAATGGCCTACTCCTGCTCCTATTTCCTATGTTCCAATGCTCCAAATTTGATTTTTCTCCATCTATCTAATATGGACAACATAATCATAAATGTTCAAAATACTAATACAGGATTTTCTAATAGGCCACCAAAATATATGGAATGAAGATGGTATTCTTCCCGGCTGGCAAGTTTTTCACTATAAATTAGTCATTGATTATTTAAGCTACATTAATTGTATTAATGTTGTTACAGACATTTTCATTTAACTCACAGTTTGTTCAGGTATCTGCAGTTGTCCAATTATGCTAGATTTCTCCTTGTGTTTGTGAGTTTCCAGTATAATCGGCGATTTGCCACCTCATTCATAGTATAAAATGAAAAATAGTGTCATGTTCGTCTGAAATGCCTTGCCTGCTGACAAATTAGCTCAAGCAGCAGCATCTTTATGATAGGTTCATGTCCCACTCCACCACTTTGGTATGTCTGACATTTGAGTGCAGTACTAGGGAGTGCTGCATTGTTGGAGGTGCTCTCATTCAGATGAGATGTTTAACTGATTATCATTTAGGTGGATGTTAATGATCCCATAGCATTATCTGTGTCCTGGCCAACATTCCTTTCTCCACCAACAATAGCATTCATTTAATTTGCTGTTAGGGAAGCCTTGCTTTTATAAAGTGGCTGCTGTGTTTTCTCACTTAACAACAGTAAATACACAATGAACTTCATTGTATCTGACGTGCTTTAGGATGTTTCTGACAGATGATGATCATACAATTTCTCTCTCTAGCTAATGATTTATATCAAATTCATCAGTTTACAAATAATTTCAAAGCCCCTTTCAAAATTAATTTCTTTTTCAGTTAATGAGAATTTGTGCTTTGTTGTGTTTCAACTCCAGATTTGCTATTGGCGTCCATAAATTCAAAAAGCTAATCTAAAGATCCAACACTTTGCCTTACTGTGCAAACCTCCTGAGCTGCAAATGAACAAAGACACTGTTAGGGAAATAGATCTATCGCTACCTCACTACTGTCAAGAATTGGGTCCAGATACCTCATTCTCTCACACAAACAAGAAACAAATAATAAACTTGCATTTATATAGCATCTTTCATGATCTCAGGTCATCCCAAAGCTCTTCATAGCCGATGTGCAGTCATTGTTGGGAAATGCAGCAGCTAATTTATGAACTGCAAGGTTCTGCAAATGCCACTGAGATCAATGACTAGATAATATTTTTAGTGGAGCTTGTTGGGGGATAAATGTTGGTCAAGACACCAAGAGAACTCTATTGCTCTTCTTCGAATAGTGCCATCTGAGAAGGCAGATGAGGCCTCAGTTTAACATCTAACCAAAAGACAGCACCTACAACAGTGCAACATTCCCTGAGTACTGCACTGAAGTGTCAGCCTAGATTATGCTCTTAAGTCTCTAGATTGAGAATTGAACCTACAAAGTTCAGATTCAGGAGCAAGAGTGCTACCACTGAGACAAGGCTGACACCTAAACAGGCAAAAATGCAACCTTGCATTGGATTCTTCCATTGCACTGACGTGAAAAATCGATACATACTTGTACTACTCCTCCAGCAACCAGTGCCTTACTTGTTAAACCACTCGTGTTGGCTCACACAAACACAATCACCCAGTAGGTTTAAAAGAAATAAAAAACTACTGTGTGATGCAGAGGAACTCTTTGTCCCTCTGCATTCATGTTATTACTTTTTAAAGGGACAACCCAACCCGAATATGAAATGATTCAATGTAAGGCAAAATGAGAGAATTCAGAAACTATCAAATGTACGTCAATTATGGGCAATTTGGGTTTTGAATTTGGTTTGAACAAGTTTTCAAGACCTCATAGGCTCTTGATAATAATTTCCCTTTCAGGAAAATGCTAGATATTAGAGTTGTGTTTATTATGGGTTACAAAATCCTGTTTAAGTATTTTAGCTTAATTTTCCAATAGATATGTGATAGTATACTCTGGATAATTCATATTGCATGTCTGCACCATGTTCCATGCTCAATACTAATCAGTTTATATTATACAAATGGCATACTTATTTTTATAGAGCTTGATGGTTTTATTGAGATATAGTTTATGAATTGACTGTTATAATAAGCAGCCTATGCAGGTAAGTAGCCCACACTGGTGAGCAGATGGTGACAGTATTTGTAATTAAAAACTGAATGAATGACATTAGAGGATGAAAATTACAGGTTTATTCCAGTAAGTGTTCTGAGATCAGAGCATGAAAATTATAAGGTTCTTTTTTTCTTTGAGAAAACATCGAGGCATACTTAATGTGCTGTACATATTATATGAAGAATATAGCCAGAAACAGTAAACAAAAATAAGTATTGGTGAAAATACATTGAAATCTCCATTTACCCACAATTATTTACCTTTATTTTATTTCATAGAACATATAACATTCAAATTTAATTATCAAGTTAGTTATGTTATTAAAGATGCATTTTTTTCTTATTTAATATCCTTTGTTCTAAAAGCTGAGGCAAATTTGTATGAAATTGACAATGATCAATTTTAAATAGATTGGTCAAAAATAGGAGTGTCACCAATTAAATTCACCACAAAGGATTCTAAGATGCAAAGGTCCATTAATCTGTATCTATAAGACAACTAATCAATTAACATGAGGAATTCCAAAATTAGCCCGATTGTAATGAAGTATGAAACACAGATTAATTTACAAAATTTTCAATGCTTAATGCACAACTTAATAATTGCTTAGAATAGATATGGCACAAATCTCCAAATGTCATAACGAATAGGAAATCTGATAAGATGACTGCTGAAAAGCATTGTGATTTGGTGATCAAAATGAAACATAATCTTTTGTTAACTGTATCAGGTAAGATAATTATAGAGTACAGTAAAATTCACCCTCTGCTCATTCATCAGTAAACTCACATTTTCCTTCTTGCAGTACAAATGCAAATTTTGATACAATTACAAAATGAAGAACTACATCTCCCCGTTGATGAGCACAAGAAATGTATGGCAGTAAATTCATGGTAAATCTGCCAAATTACCACCAAAACACTAATTTGGGATTGACTTTTGGTACAGCAGTAACTCTGCCAGTGGTATATTTAAAAATCCAATCAAATGCAAGTTGAAGTCATCCAAATTAATTACCTTAATGACTTGAAAATGATTCACTTGACCTTTGCAATTGAGTCTTAGGCTGTTTCTGCAGGCAGTAAGCAGTTGAAAATGGCTGCGGAAAAACAAGTGAGTAAAACAAATTTTGGAGATGCAAACATACCTTTTCTGCTGGAAAAGATGTTTAAAACTGCATGCACCCATATTTGGGTCTAGAAAACAAGGATGCCATTGTGCTGAATGGACAGAAATGACGAAAATTATTGATGGCATCTCAAACAGTAACTGAGACATAGATAACTAACTAAAATCTGAATGATGTGGAAAGGCTGTTATGGGCAAGGTTTCCTTGTACGAGCAATCTCAACAAGATGTTGGAGAGGGATCACTGTTTCAACAATCCTGAATCCCTGCTGAGGAGATGCTGGCGTAGCTCTTCTGGTTGGAGGCCACAGAGGGAGAGAAAGAAATGAGGATTCAACTGCAAAGCTCAAATGACAACTCTAGTTCATTGTTATTAAGGAAAATAAACACAAAAGCACTTTTAAATTGTCACTAACTACTGCAATATATAACATGCAGACTTGAAATTTTAAAAATCTTTATGGAAATTCTACTTCTATGTATAATACCCCTTAAGAATTGTTCAAAAATTAAATGCATTTCAATAACACATTACGCAACAAAGTTTGACAGAGTTTGACTCCAGAGCATTATCACAACTAGCAGACACCAACAAACAGTAAATATGAAGTAGTATTGAACTTTAATTCAAAATCAGTTGCAGCATTTATTATGGTATTCAAGAAAAAGAGTAAGAAAAGCATACTATGTAATAGAAACATAGAAAATAGGAGCAGTAGTAGGCCATTTGGCCCTTCGAGCCTGCACCGCCATTCAATATGATCATGGCTGATCCTCTATCTCAACACGATATTCCTGCTTTCTCCCCATACCCCTTGATGCCTCTTGTGTCTAGAAATCTATCTGTCTCCTTCTTAAATATATTCAGCAACTTGGCCTCCACAGCCTTCTGTGGTAGAAAATTCCACAAGTTCACCACCCTCTGAGTGAAGACATTTCTCCTCATCTCAGTCCTAAATTTCCTTCCCCGTATCCTGAGACTGTGACCCCTTGTTTTAGACTTCCCAGAGTAATATTGTTATGAATATCAAGTAAATTGCATTTCAGAGTCAGTTTGAATGGGGAGATTCTTTGATTTATAGGGTATAGCTTGAAGCAAATAAACGTATTTGCATAACTTAGCATATTATGGATAATATAAAGGTTTTGAGTCAAATTAACTGTTGTGCCATAATTATTAGACTTTGCTTGAAAATTATTTTTTATCAAAGTTATCATTTTTGTTTTTATTTGTATTTAATGAATAATTCGGAAAATAAAATATAGTGATCAGTATCCCCAGTATACTTTTAATTGCGCAGAGACAAAATATACTCTACTGGAATACATGTTTTTCAGGGAGATTTCTTTGAATATTCTTGTTTTGGATTTCTTGATTCATGTATTATTCTTTAGAAGGGCTGGCACTATCACCCTAGGCCTGTTCCTCAAAGGGAGGAAGACTGCTGACCCAGATTCACCCACACCTTCCCTCTGTGGACAAAACAGCACATCATTTTCCATTCTGCTGTTAATCAAGTAGAACCTGAGAAAGAACTGAGTTTATGTTGTTGAAGCAATGTCGTCATTTTAAGGTTAGTGTAGGCTCATTTTCTCTTACAGCCAGGAACAGTTTCTCAAAATACAACTGCAGTGATGTTGCTTTGATTTGTGGAAAGATGCTCTTTCTGCTGCGCTGAAAACTTTTCCACTTTCTTGTACTTACATCTTTCACCACACACCACTTCACTTTACTCCATTCTTTGTGCTGAGGTATGAGGGACGATTCTGTGCTTCCATGCTCCCAGTAGAAAGTGGCGCTCTCAGATAGCGCATTGCAGGAAATTGCGGAGGCGCGGCCTATGATTTAGTGTCCATTCATTTTAATGGCTTGGAATTGGACCGATAATTCGATTGGAGGTAGCAGCCCTCCAGCCTGGACATTTTTAGGCTCTTCGACCATTGTGGGCATCATAATCTAGAGTAATCCAGTCCCCAAGCACCTTTCCAGCAGAGGTCATTAGACAGAAGCAGTGGGAATTGCTTTTGTCCCCCTTTCTCTAACCATGGACATTAAGTTGAGTTTAGCAACCCCATTGCTGCTCTGTCGTACATTATCTAACTAAGCATAGAGCTGGTATTGAACCTGCTACAACTTAGTTTTAATAAACCAAGATAAAAATAATCTATTTGCAATGCCAGATGTGAATGTATCATCTGTGTATAACAACACTGCCCCTTTAACAATATTGAAATGTGTGACAGGCAAGAGATGAATCACTTAAGATCAAGAGAATTTTATAAATAATTATTCTGAGCTGTCAAGTCTCACTCATTTTGAGTGAGACTCAGTCATTATTTAAATTTGGAACCTATTTCTAGGCATCACACTGTTTAAAAATATAACTGGCTTTACAATGTTGAAAGATTGTCTTATAAAACTACTGAATAGCGCTTTTGGTTGCTGTATCATTACCGCGGGTGATATTGGTTAAATAAATATAAGATACTATTTGAAATAGCGCAACAATAAATCTTTCAAGCTTATTTAATAGTTAAATGTGTATCTCTTTCTTTGTCAGAATTTATAATAACAATAATGGTCTTCAGAATTTGGCCAGCATCTCCTGTTTGTGGTCCATTTAGTCCAGTGACTACCTCTGTGCTTTTTTCACCCTGGTAAGCCTCTTCCTGGAACTTGGATTGCCATTGCTCACCTTACGTGACCTTTAATATATTTTAGTTTATTTTCTTCCACTTTTAATATGTATTAGATGTTTTGTGCTCCTCACACTATGCATGTCAATAAACCTCTTTCATTTGTTGTTTGGCGATCTCTTGACCTGTAAGGTGTCACAGATTTTTTTTCTGGGATTGTTTATCCACACTGAGCTCTTGATCCTCAAATCCTTTTTCTTATGCCTGAAGACACGCATGAGGAAGTCTAAGCCTATATTTCTGAAGTGCTGAGTCTAGATCTATTTTCCCTTACTTTTCTGCCATTTTAAATTTTCTCCGTGGCAGACTTTTACAACACCACCATGTATAATTTGCATATCGTTAACCCTCAATTTAGGTTTCTTCTTTGATTGGCAGCTGCAAAGTAGTAGGGTGACAGAATTGAAAATCTGAAATTTGTGCCTGACAGTAGATTACACAAAAATTGCCCCATTGTCTCTTACTACAAATGGTAGCCTAATCAGTGTGACACAATGCTAGCAATCTGTTAAATTGCTAGATACATTAAAATGTATGTTTTGTGAACTAATCACTGCTTAGGCACTGAGCTTTATTGCTCCTTTATACAATAAAGGTCTTCCTGGAAATTCCACTCTTTTTTATGTTAGACCAAAACTAACTTGAGACTTCAGCTACTTATAGAATATCTCCCTGACTATCCATTATTCTATATGTGATAATCTGTTTGCAATGCCCCAAAAATCATCTAGCATGTGCAGAAAAGTCTAAGCTGAGGGAGTGCTGCACTGTCTGAGGTGCCGTCTTTCAGATAATATGTTAAACCACGACGTCTACCCTCTAAAAGTGGATGTAAAAGACCCCATGGCATTATTTCAATGAAGAGCAGGGAGTTATCCTGCCCAACATTTATCCCTCAATCAAAATCACAAAAACAGATTATCTGATCATTATCACATTGCTCTTTGTGGGATCTTGCTGTGTACAATTTGCCTGCTGTGTTTCCCACATTATAACAGTGACTACACTTCAAAAGTACTTCATTGGCTGTAAAGCGCTTTGCGATCTCCTGAGGTTGTGAAAGGTGCCATATATATGCAAATCTTTTTTTTAATGCTAAAAATTGCTTTTCTTTTCAACATTGCTAAGTAGAAATGTACAGTGACAGACTCCAGTGGTGTCTAGGGATCCTCTTCTATGAGTGGAGTGTCATTTATGAACACACAGAGATTGAATGCAACCATACATTTTTGTGGACTTCACACTAGCACTTTTTACGTCATGTTATAGTGTCATATAAGTTTCACCTCCTAGCACTACAGAAATTGTCACAGAAAATCTTCTTTAAAGCCATTGGTAAATTTCAAAATATAATTCATGGACAGTTTAAACACCCATTTCTGAAGAAAAAATTGCAAACACAATTATACAATGACCAGTGACCACTTTTAATTCAATTTAGTCAGCTATCCTTGAAAAGAAATGGTGAAATACATAATTTTCTCACATTTTATAAAGCTGTTACAATCTGATTTCCAAATAATCATGTTTTTCAAAGCAGTCTCAGCATTATGAAAATCCTTGTTCTCGTTCACAATAACACATTCCCAAGAGTCTTAAAAGGGATATTCTCCTTCATAAATAATAAAATAAGAGCAGTCCCCAGAGCATCATATTTCTCATTTCTGCTAGTACTGTGAGTCCATTTACATTGCTTAGTATAATTTGTACTTAATACAATCCAACTACGGTTAGTAAAGTTGCATTTTGATTACCAAACACTTAAAGGGCTACAAAAATATAAATTAAAACTTTTAACGCAGTAATTCAACATATTCTTAGGAAATGCTAACTAAAATGGGTTATTGTTTAGTCTAAATTGTTTCAAAAATATATTATTACTACAGTATTTCTAAAAATTTCAATCATTGTCATATATGGGGTATGGTAGCATAGTGGTTAAGTCACTGGACTGGTAATCCAGAGGCCTGGACTAATGATCTGTGAGTTCAAATCCCACCATGGCAGCTGGGGGAATATAAATTCAGCTACTTAAATAAATTTGGAATTGAAAAAGCTAGTATTTGCAACCATGAAACTACTCATAATCCCCTTTAGGGAAGGCAATCTGCTATCCTTACCTGGTCTGTGACTCCAGACCCACAGCAATGTGGTTGACTCTTAAATGGCCTCATATGCCACTCAGTTGTACCAAACCACTATGAGGAAAGTCAGCACTGTGGGAGGACCTTGACCACAAGGACTGCAGCAGTTCAAGGTGGTGGGCAATAAATGCCAGCCTGACCAGCGATGCTCACATCCCATGAATGAGTATAAAAATGGTATCCACCATTACTTAACTAAAAAGATATGCTTTGGGCTCTGTGCCAATTTTACTTTACATCCAGTAGGTGAATGTCCACCACCTGAATTTCCCTCCCTTACATTTTCCTGAGGAAATGCCTTACATTCACTCAGTGCCTCCAGATATCTTCATCTTATATCAGAATTGGGGAGTTATAGCCAGCCAGAAAGCCATGGATTATTGCTCAAGTGCTGAACATTGATACAGTAGTGGACTGTGTGAATGGGCCAGCTATTTACACTGAATTACATCATCATCATAGGCAGTCCCTCGAAATCGAGGAAGACTTACTTCCACTCTAAAAATTAGTTGTCAGGTGACTGTACAGTCCATTACAGGAATTACAGTCTCTGTCACAGGTGGGACAGAGGGTGGGTGGGGAGTCTGGTTTGCTGCACGCTCCTTCCGCTGTCTGCGCTTGGTTTCTGCATGCTCTTGACGACGAGACTCGAGGTGCTCAACGCCCTCCCGGATGCTCTTCCTCCACTTAGGGTGGTCTTGGACAAGGTGCTGGTGGGGATGTTGCATTTTATCAAGGAGGCTTTGAGGGTGTCCTTGAAATGTTTCCTCTGCCCACCTGAGGCTCGCTTGCCGTGAAGGAGTTCCGAGTAGAGCGCTTGCTTTGGGAGTCTCGTGTCAGGCATGTGGACAATGTGGCCCATCCAACAGAGCTGGTCAAGTGTGGTCAGTGCTTCGATGCTGGGGATGTTGGCCTGATCGAGAACACTGACGTTGGTGCATCTATCCTCTCAGTGGATTTGTAGGATCTTGCGGAGGCAGCACTGATGGTACCTCTCCAGTGCTTTGAGGTGTCTACTGCATATGGTCAACCTCTCTGAGCCATATAAGAGGGGGGTATCACTACTGCCCTGTAGACCATAAGCTTGGTGGCAGATTTGAGGTCCTGGTCTTCAATTACACTTCCAGAGGCCCCAGTGTCATTTTATTGTGAAGCTCAGAAAATGTTATCGCTTCCTATCTGATTACTAATTCATATGAGTTTCCATGGAGTTTTCTTGTCTTTTGATTTCTCATCATGAGTTACATTAATTATCCTTGTCCCTCAGCTTCATATTTATGGCTCCACACAACGTGATCTCATCTCAAGTAACTTTGTTTAGTTCTGTGCCGACTGTTCTCATCTCATTGCTTTGTGCTACCATTCCAACATTGAGTGCTCCTATCCTGATGTTTCTTGCTAACAGTTCCACGTTGATTTCTCCTGCCCTGAAGTTTCTTGCAATTAATCCCATGGTGATAGCTCTCCTCCTGAAGTTTCTTGCCATCACCAGTCCTCCGTTGATTGCTCCTACCTTGAGGTTTTGTGCTACCAGTCCTTTGCTGATTGCTACTATTCCATAATTTCTTGCGATCTGGATCATACTGATTGCTTCTGTCCTGTGGTATCTCAGTAATGAACACATGCTGACTTACCTCTGGGTTCTCACTATCATATCGGTGCTGGACAAAAATCAGTTACTACAAGGCCCATAGAAGAAACTATGATTGAAGTGCAATTAGAATACAATCAGCAGCAAGGAACTGAATAGAAACCTTTAGGATGGAATCAATAGCCAGAAACCACTGATCAACAAAATATTTTTAAATATCAGCTGATTCTCAAAACAAATGTTCAAGAGGTACTAATATGATCTAAACTTTATGTACTGAGAAGGTTAAGGGGAGATTTAAAAGAGGTGTTCAAAATTATGAGGGGTTTTGATGGAGTAAACAAGGTAGTTTGCAATGGCAGAAGTGTCGGTAACCAATGGCGCAACGAGGAGAAATTTGTTCCTATGGACATAGAGTTGGGAGAAGCTGCTGAACAGAGTGACTTGCTAAACAGAGTGACAATGGTAATTTGGTGAGAGTGGGAATTCATTCGTAAGTAGTAAATAGCGTAATTCACCTAAAGTCATTGTAACCAGCGCAAATAATCATGGGCTAGAACCTCCACTTTTTTGCATGCTTAACGCCCACTTAATGCCCATTTTACCGCTGAAATGATGTATAATGCCCATATGTCGCCCATTTTGGCACAAAATGGAAACTGACGGGAATTTTTAGGAAACCTATCGCAGAGCGTTATTTTCCCAATGGGCGTAATGCCGGGAAAAAAGATTACCGCCGCCAACTTTTTTTGGGCGGAATCAGCAGAATAGGCGAAATCAACAGCCATAATATTGCCCAGCGTTACTTTCCACACGGAATTAACGCCGAGATTCAATATTAATGCCTGCCCACTGTTTTTTGTCGTGAAGAGCATATTTACCCAAACTAGCAGCCATGAGATCGCCCAGCCTCAATTTCATCACCTTGCACATATATCGCCCACAATATCGCTTGCCCAAAAAAACGCCCACAAAAAGTGGAACTAACTGGAAAGAACGCCAGCGGTGTGGCTGGCATTTGTTAAATCCCACTCTTACGTGAGGAGCTGATATCTGAAAGATTTGCCTGAAAGAGCAGTGATGTGAGTGACAATGCTGACACACTGCTGTGTGTGTGCAGCTCCGACATCAATGGTGCCCATCACCTTGGTGCCAGTTAAAGTTTACGTTGATTGAGTTTAAGTTGTATTTAACCCTTTCATGGTAAGGAATCACCAGTGTGTAATGGTCCAGCTATCTGAGACAATGCGCAACAAGGTTATGTTCAATAATAAAAATTTAATACCAACATTGGTATGAAATCATAAGTATCACAGCCAATAACACCCAACCCCCGCGCACACCCCACTTTTTCTATCATTGACATAAATAACATGTTCAACATGTCCAGCAACACAGAATACAAAGGCAAAGCAGGAGCGTGGTCCCTAGCCCCCATACATTGCAACAAATTGCATTCACCCAGATGGAGATATAACACAGCCATCACCTGCAGACATGCACCTCACTTTCCTCCTCCCCTCCTCTTCTTCTCCCCACCTCTACCCCTTCCCCTTCTTGCACCATGGTGCTTGGTCGAGGAGTTCCTCAGGTGGTGCCTTATTGGGGGCAATGAAGGCAGATGCATTGGTTGCACGGGTACGGGAGCGGGGTGTGCCGAGGAAGCAACATTCTCTGATGCAGAAGCAGGATCTTGATCCTTGTTCTCATCTGTCGTTCGCAGTGGTGGTGCAGAACCTAGGGCTGGAGTGCCACGCTCGGGGCCTGTGGCAGCAGTGTTCCTGGCTATCGCATCCAGGGCCTCCGCGTTGCACGGAATGTACTCAGTCATGGTGGCCAGCTGTCGGGATATGCCCCCCAATGCTTCAATGAGCTGGTCACCAATGTCTACAGTCCTCCTGGACAACTGTACCATCTCTCCGCTCTCATGTCGCGCTGGTGCAACAGACCTGCCATGTCCACGAGGCTTCCGCGGGGTTGGCGCCGTCCTGGTGGCAAATGGGGTGCCCTGTGGCGAGATGCTTAGGGCCGGTGCCTCCAGAGTGGAGGCGGGAATGACCGGAGGACCACTAGATGGCCTTGAGGTGGAATGGCTTTTGGAGCGTGGCGATGCAGGTTCTTCGAAGTTCGCGCTCTCATCCGTAAAGAACAGACCCGGATTGATGGGCGACAATCGGCTGAGCTGCAAAACACAAATGAGGTTATTAGAGAAGAAGGGGGTGCTAGGGTGACAAGGTGAGTCCAGCACTACACACAGCATATGCACGACAAAAGCACCACTACTATCAACATCATCACAGACATCACATTTCATAACCATCAACACATTGTGCATTGCAATGATTTTCATTAGGCCAGCATTATTTCTATGACAATTTTAGAAATCATCTATCATATACGATTGTTCGGATATGAGTGGGTGTGGCATCTATAGAATTTACATGACGCAATGGTGTAAACTTTACTCATGTGGCATCACTTCAAGGTCTGCAGATGCATCCGTGGCTGTCTGGGTGTGCTGCCCCACGGGTGCGAGCACATGCTCCTCCATGTCAGTGATGTCGCTGGGGACTGGTGGCCCCCCACCCGTTCGCCTCTGCACGGACCTCATTGTCGATAGCTTCTTCTGTAAAAAGTGAGAGGACAACATGGCATCAGATCATTGCGTGATATCATTGCTAGGTACTGTCACAGACACTGATACAACACATAATCGACAGATGTAATCATGATTATTATGATAATTATCATTCTTTACCTAAAGTTGTACACCCTGACCGCAGGCTTTGACTAAAACATTCCCGGTAAAAGTGCAAGATCTCACATCTGCTGATAGTCATTCATGACTGTTACAAATCAAATTATATAAATACATAAGTACATGTAAATCAATGTAATACTTAATCTTGCGGATCCCACAAGGTGGTTCCATCGTTTGCGGCATTGGTTGCCCTCATGCATCTCGTTGGTCGCCGACGAAACCATCTCTGCTATCTCGGTCCATATCTTCTGGTATGCCTTTGGGGTGGGCTTCCCACGCCCTCCCTGTGTCAAATCACCCCAGCGTGACTCGGCCTCCTGCAAGAGGAAGGCATTATCCTCGTCTGAGAACCTCTTGGCTCTTTTGCGCCTTCCTATGTGCTTCTCTCCCAGCTCACTGCTCTCTCCAGCGACAGTCTCCACAGCGTGCTGTGATGCCTCCTCCTCTCCCTCCATTATAGGTCAAATTCGGTCAAATATGTGGCTGGTAACACCTACTTTTTGTTTGCCTACTTGCTGTGAAGCTCTAAAGTCTCCCTCCTCCCTCCCAAAGCAGCCACACCACACGTCTTCAGTCCATCTCAGCTCCCTCTCTCTCTGTCTCCTCTTCTGCGCACGTCATGGTGACCATTGACCTCCAGAATCGCGGGAATCGAATGTTACCATGTTGTTGCTAAGGACAGCCACACCTTACGGCAGAAGGTCAAAAAAATGTTACACTACAGCAGATTTTATATCGCTCTTGGTAACACCTATTTTCAAAAGTGGAGACTAGCTGTTTTGAGAATGGGCAAGAAGCCGGCGATCTGAAAACGCTTTTTTACCGCCCATGCCGGAAATATTACCCATTTTTGGGCGATAACCACAAAAGTTGCCCAAAGGAATTTAAGCACAAATTATATTCAGTGCAAATCAAGTTTCCGAGATCTGTTTGCGGTAGTTTAAAAAAACATTGCGCTGAGAAGCCAGCCCCAGCACAAAATTGGCCACACCCCCAGATGAATTAATCAACATTGGGAGTTTCTGCTAATTGGGCTTGTTTGTGGGCTTTCGAGGAGGCTCTTAAAATTAAGCGGGTTCCTTCGGCTGAAAGGGCACTAATAGGCCTATTTTAAAAGCTTTTGAATGTATTTTTTGAAATTTACTACGAAACTGATTACTTTACGCCAATATAACTAACAAATGATTCTGTATATTTTTTAAAAAGTCATTTTCAGTCATTTAAAATCGGGTTACTCACTGTGATTAAAAATGCTTATATTTTGTGATAAATCCATTTTCACCTGTATTAATCAAACTGCACCAAGTTACCACTCTTAAATACAGGCAATTCTCGATTACCCGGCTCCCTCGGGGATTGGGCTATGCCAGTTAAACCATTTCTCCGTTAGAGCGATTGACATTATAAAGTTAAAAGCCGATGCCTTCCCGGGCCGAAATTTTAAATCCCGCCACAATGGTTTCCCGTTGGATCCGTGTGCGGATAATCGAGAGTTGCCTGTATATTAAAGAATATTTTTTAAAGCTAAATACTTTTTTCAAGTTTAAAAACATTGCCCGATTACGCTGGTTTCAGGGCAGATTTTGTGTCCGGCAATATGCAAATGAGTTTGGGCAGAAACTCAGGAAAAAAATGGCCACAATTTTGGACGCAATTTGTGCCCGGATCACCGATTGCATCCAAAGTGAAAACGCTACCCCAGTGTATTCTTATCAAACTGAAATTTAACCTAGTTTTCCTACTTAAAATTTTACTTTAAAACTGCAAGTCAGTGGCAGCTAACAGCAAATCAGCTATAAGTTAGTACCTGACTAGATATTAATTGTTGTCACTGGATGTTCACTAACCAGTTGTAATTACTGTGGTTCTAAAAGGTATACATTAAAGGAATTCGGTGAGAGTGGGAATTCGATGCAGAGGGGAAAGGAGGTGCTGAGTAATTTAAAACAAGGGGCAACAGTATGTAAGTAAATATATAAATAAATAATCAGAGTCATTAATTAGATCTCAGGGGATAACATTAAAAAGAACTGAATAGAGGATACCAACATTAAAGCAATCCAACTTGCATTAAATAAAAATCTGGTATATATAAATAATAAATAGAGGTAAAATAAATAAGTTAATAAACAAAAAACAAGACTACTCAACCTGAAATCAACCTAAATCTATCTGCTAAACAGAATCTAGGTCTCAAGTAATTCTATTGTATCTAAAATTAAATTACTATTAACTAATAAATAAATAAATGCAAACTAGAAATGGCAGTGCAGGCTGTGTGTCGGGACTGTGATACGTGCCAGTGAGACCATCCCCGATTGCCACGCCTGCAGGAAATATCTGCCTTGAGACACTCCAGATGTAAGTCCTTGAGTTGGAGTGCAAGTTAGAGACACTCCGACATATAAAGCAGGGGGAGGAATTTCTGGATAGTTTTCTCTAGAGTGCAGCCACACCTCAGAGGAAAGAGTCTGATTGTCAGTTAGCAGGGTAGGGGAAACCGAGAGCAAATAGAGGAGGAGGTCCAGCAGTTACTGGTTCTGTCCAACAGGTACAATGTACTTGATGCCTGTGAGGATAAGGAGAAGGACTGCGGAGTGGACAGCTACAATGCTGACCGAGGCACCATGGAGAAGGGGGCTGCCCAAAGTGGGGAGCAGAAGAAGAAATGTAATAGTTATAGGGGATTAAATAATTAAGGATATAGATAGCATCATCTGCAACCATGATCGATGGTCCCAAAGGGTGTGTTGCCTTGCTGTTGCTAGGGTAAGTGACATCTGTATATGGCTAGAAAGGAATTTGGAAAGTGAGGTAGAACATCCAGTTGTCTTGGTCCATGTCGGGACCAATGACATAGGGAAAAAAAAGGGAGGCGGTTCTGCTGAGGGAGTGTCAGAAACATAGAAAATAGGTGCAGAAGTAGGCCATTCGGCCCATCAAGCCTGCACCACCATTCAATAAGATCATGGCTGATCATCACCTCAGTACCCCTTCCCTGCTTTCGCTCCATGCCCCTTGATCCCTTTAGCTATAAGGGCCATATCTAATTCCCTCTTGAATATATCCACTGAACTGGCATCAGCAACTCTCTGTGGCAGAGAATTCCAACAGGTTAACAACACTCTGAGTGAAGAAGTTTCTCTTCATCTCGGTCCCAAAAGATTTACCCCTTATCCTTAGACTGTGACCCCTGATTCTGGACTTCCCCAACATTGGGAACATTCTTCCTGCATCTAACCTGTCCAGTCCCGTCAGTATTTTATATGTTTCTATGAGATCCCCTCTCATTCTTCTAAACTCCAGTGAATACAGGGCCAGTCGATCCAGTCTCTCCTCATATGTCAGTCCTGCCATCCCGGGAATCAGTCTGGTGAACCTTCGCTGCACTCCCTCAATAGCAAGAATGTCCTTCCTCAGATTAGGAGACCAAAACTGAACACAATATTCCAGGTGAGGCCTCACCAAGGCCGTGTACAACTGCAATAAGACCTCCCTGCTCCTATACTCAAATCCCCTAGATATGAAGGCCAACGTGCCATTTGTCTTCTACACCGCCTGCTGTACCTGCATGCCAACTTTCAACGAGCGATGTATCATGACACCCAGGTCTCATTGCACTTCCCCTTTTCCTAATCTGCCGCCATTCAGATAATATTCTGCCTTCGTGTTTTTGCCATCAAAGTGGATAACCTCACATTTATCAATATTATACTGCATCTGCCATGCATTTGCCCACTCACCTAACCTGTCCAAATCACCCTGCAGCCTCTTAGCATCCTCCTCGCAGCTCACACTGTCAGGAGTTAGGAGCTAAATTAAAAAGCAGGACCTCAAGGGCGGTAATCTCCAGATTTAGACATGTGCTAATTGGCAGAGAGACAAACAGATCAGAAAGCTGAACACGTGGCTAAAAGAATGGTGTAAGAAGGAGGGGTTCCATTTCATGGTACACTGACCACCAGCACTGGGACTTGAGGGAGACGGACTGTACCAGAACCAGGCTGGGACCAAGGGCCTAGCAGGAGGGATTAAATAGGGCAGTAAAAAGGACATTAAAGTAATAAATGGAGGGGAGGGGGGGGGTAAGTCACATGTCACATACAATAATAAAAATCATGTCCCTGAAATCCTGGTGTTTTCTTTCCACGAGCATTCGACTGAAAATAGGACAAAAGATGCGCACTTACCTTTTGGTCAAATGCTCGCCAGAGATCACAGACTTGAGGCCTCCTCTTCTTGCACAATGGAGCGCGTTCATGTTAGGACGTCCGTAGGAGTCATGTGGGCTTGGACACCCAATCACGGTAAAGTATTTTCTCATTCATGGTAACAGGAGTTTTGAAAGTCCGAAACTCCTATTACTATGAATGAGAAACACCCCCAAACACCCAAACACTACATAAAAAATTTAAAAAATCACCTCACATAAAACATTATAGAAATTAAAGTTGATAGAAATTATCTTGAAAAAAAATTGCCTATTTTTTAATTATGGTTTAAAATAAAATTACCTGAGTGGGCAGGGTTGTTATCATAAATATGTGTTTCTAAATTTTATTTTGATATGTTTTTGATATGTTTTAAAACGATGCAAGAGTTTTAAGGACATTTTCAGGGCAAGAGATGGGCAAATAGCCCAACCTCTGCCATGGGAATTGTCAGCGGGTACTTTGAGGCTTACACCTGAGGCAGTTTATAGTAACAAGACTCTTGAGTCATTACATTTGATGACGAGGTAAATTAAAAACCTTCGCATGTACAATGGACACTATTGGAATTCTTCACGAATTCGTAGATGGCGAGGATTGGGCGGATTTCATTGACCGTCTGGATCAATATTTTGTGATCAACAAAATGGAGGGAGAGGCTGACGCAGTTTGGTGCAGGGCGGTTTTCCTCACCGTTTGTGGTCAGAAAGTTTATGTCCTCATGAAGAACCTTCTCTCGCCTTTACGTCCAACGGACAAAGAGTACGAGGATTTGTGTGTTTTTGGTGTGTGACCAACTTAAGCCAAAAGAGGGGATCATCATCTCACGCTATCGCTTCTATATGCATGTGCTGAGGGCCAGGATGTGTCAGGATTCGTCGCCAACCTACGACGTCTTGCAGAGCCGTGTAAGTTTGAGAACTTGTTGGAAGACATGTTGAGAGATTTCTTCGTAATAGGCATCAACCACGATGTGATTCTTCGGAAGTTATTGGCCGAAGAGAAAGTGGATTTGAAAAAGGCCATCGCGACTGCCCAGGCATGAATGACGACTAATGATAATTTGAGGCAGATATCATCGAAGAGTCGGAGCGCCACAGCAGATACTGTAAACAAGATTGTGTCGTCTTTGGGCACAGCTGCTTATGGCAGGACCTATTCAATTGTTTATGTGAAACCTGTAGCTGCTCAGAGTCCGCCAACTGGTATGAATCTGATTTTAACCCTGTTGGCATTGAGGGGGCAATCGTCGGCCTCATCAGTGTCGGTTTAAACAATACTCCTGTAAGTGGCTGTTCGAAAGTGGGGCATCTTCAGAAAATGTGCCCACAACTGGGCAAGCATGCTGCTGCTCATTACATTGTTGATGATGACCAGTCCAGTGCTGGCCCGAATACACAACCTGAGCAGGAAGTCTATCATCTGTATTCGTTCTTGGCAAAGAGCCAGCCGATAATTGTTAATGTGAGGCTGAATGGCGTGCCTGTATCAATGGAGCTGGACACGGGTGTGAGTCAGTCAATAATGAGCCAAAGGACATTTGACAAGCTGTGGGACACTGAGGCTGCGAAGCCTAAGCTGAGTCCAGTCAATGCCAAGTTGCGAACTTACTCTAAGGAACTCATACCAGTGATTGGCAGTGCAGTAGTCAAGGTGTCATATGATGGTGTGATTCAAGATCTACCATTATGGATCATCCCAGGTAATGGTCCAACACTGTTCGGCAGAAATTGGCTCGAGAAAATCAAGCTGAACTCGAATGACGTCAAAGCATTTTCCTCAGAGGATGACACTTCGTGTGCTCAAATGTTGAAGAAGTTTCCTTCTTTGTTTGAACCGGGCATTGGTAAATTTACTGGAGCCAAGGTGCAGATTCACCTGGATTCTGATGCAAGGCCTGTCTATCATAAAGCTCGGTCTGTTCCTTACATGATGAGGGAGAAGTTTGAAATTGAGCTTGGCAGACTCCAACTTGAAGGAGTCATATCACCGGTCAAGTTTAACGAGTGGGCCAGTCCTATTGTTCCTGTGTTGAAGAGTGATGGCACGGTCAGGATTTATGGAGACTTCCAGGTTACGATTAACCGGTTTTCAAAACAGGATCAGTATCTGTTACCGAAGGCTGATGACCTGTTCGCCATGCTAGCTGGTGGAAAGTCGTTCACTAAGCTAGATCTAATGTTGGCCTATATGACACAGGAGCTAGTCAGCACTTTGAAGAAACTCTCACCTGCATCAACACCCATAAAGGACTGTTTGTCTACAACAGATGTCCTTTTGGAATTCGTTCGGCTGCAGCCATATTTCAGAGGAATATGGAAAGTCTACTGAAGTCCGTTCCTAGAAATGTCGTGTTTCAAGATGGCATTTTGGTCACAGGTCACAACACTGCTAAACATCTGAACAATCTTGAAGAAGTCCTACATCGTCTGAACAAAGTAGGACTTAGGCTGAAATGTTTGAAGTGTGTCTTCATGGCACCTGAAGTTGAATTTCTGCAGAGGAATATTGCTGCTGATGGCATCAAGCCTACTGATTCGAAAACCAAGGCCATCAAAAATGCACCCAGGCCTCAGAATGTGACGGAGCTGCGTTCATTCCTTGGGCTACTCAACTACTTTGGTAATTTCTTACCCAGATTGAACACTTTACTAAAGCCACTGCACATGCTACTCAGAAGAGGCGACAACTGGGTCTGAGGCGTGTCTCAAGATAGAGCCTTTGAGAAAGCTAAGAATCTGCTCTGTTGAAACAAGTTGCATGTTCATTATGATCTGTGTAAGCGCCTTGTATTGGCCTGTGATGCTTCATCATATGGGGTTGGCTGTGTACTCCAACAAGCAAATGAGTCGGTTAAGCTACAATCTATTGCGTATGCTTCGAGAAGTTTATCAAAAGTGGAAAGAGCTTACAGCATGGTAGAAAAAGAAGCTTTGTCCTGTGTGTATGGGGTTAAAAAGATGCATCAGTAGCTGTTTGGTCTTCGTTTTAAACTCGAAATGGATCACAAGCCACCTATTTCATTGTTTTCTGCAAACAAAGGTATTAATACCAATGCATCGTCCCGTATTCAGAGGTGGACATTGACATTGTTTGCCTATGAATACGTTATTCATCATAGACCCGGTACTGAGAATTGTACCGATGCACAGAGTCATCTGCCTTTGCCCACACCTGATATGAAGACGCCTCAACCTGCAGATCTACTGTTAGTAGTGCAGGGGTCTTCTGCGGTCATCTCCCTCCAAAACAGATATACCACTTTGAATACTGTTGGGGGAGATGGCTCATCAGGGGAAGGCAGCAGCAGCCAAGTTCATGGCACCATGGGTACTCTGCTGCACAGGAGGGCAGGCAAAAGAGTGGGAGAGCTACAGTGGTAGGGGATTCTATTGTAAGGGGAATAGATAGGTGTTTCTGCGGCAACAATCGAGACCCCAGGATGGTATGTTGCCTCCCTGGTGCAAGGGTCAAGGATATCTCGGAGCGGCTGCAGGGCATTCTGGAGGGAGGGTGAACAACCAGTTGTCGTGGTGCATATAGGTACCAATGATATAGGTAAAAAACGGGATGAGGTCCTACAAGCTGAATTTAGGGAGCTAGGAGTTAAATTAAAAAGTAGGACCTCAAAGGTAGTAATCTCAGGATTGCTACCAGTGCCACATGCCAGTCAGAGTAGAAATAGCAGGATAGTTAAGATGAATATGTGGCTGGAGGAATGGTGCAAGAGTGAGGGATTCAAATTCCTGGGACATTGGAACCAGTTCTGGGGGAGGTGGGACCAGTACAAACCGGACGGTCTGCACCTGGGCAGGACCGGAACCGATGGCCTAGGTGAGTGTTTGCTAGTGCTGTTGGGGAGGGTTTAAACTAATATGGCAGGGGGATGGGAATCTATGCAGGGAGACAGAGAGAAGTAAAATGGGGGCAGAAGCAAAAGGTAGGAAGGAGATGAGGAAAAGTGGAGGTCGGAGAAATCAAGGGCAAAAATCAAAAAGGACCACATTACCACATAATTCTAAAAGGACAAAGAGTGTTAAAAAAACAAGCCTGAAGGCTCTATGTCTCAATGCGAGGAGCATTCATAATAAGGTGGGTGAATTAACTGCGCAGATAGCTGTTAACGGATATGATGTAATTGGGATTACAGAGACATGACTCCAGGGTGACCAAGGCTGGGAACGCAACATCCAGTGATATTCAATATTCAGGAAGGATAGACAGAAAGGAAAAGGAGGTGGGGTAGTGTTGCTGGTTAAAGAGGAGATTAACGCAATAGTAAGAAAGGACATTAGCTTGGATGATGTGGAATCTGTATGGGTAGAGTTGCGGAACACCAAAGGGCAGAAAACGCTCGTGGGAGTTGTTATGTATTTAATTCTTGGTAACCTGTATCACACACCACCAGAGGACCTACCTGTTGGAGTCCCAAGGGATCCCAGCATCCCTTGGGAGCACTGTATATAAGCAGACCACCCACGTGGTACCTGCACTCTGGAGTCTTATTAAAGGAACTAAGGTCACACTTACTAATTGCTCACAGTACTCAGTTTCATCCTTTATTATGAGCGTATCAATTGGTGATGAGGTACCGAACAACCACGCGAAAATACAAAGAACAGTTGGTATCCTGGAGAAGTTCTCAGAAGGCGACGATTGGGAGACCTTCGTGGAGAGACTCAACCAATACTTCGTGGCCAATGAACTGGAAGGGGATAAGAACGCTGCCAAACGAAGGGCCATCCTCCTTACCGTCTGTGGGGCAACAACCTATGGCCTCATGAAGAATCTTCGAGCTCCAGTAAAACCAACAACAATATCCTATGAAGAATTGTGTGTGCTGGTCTGGGAACACCTAAATCCTAAAGAAAGCGTTTTGATGGCGAGGTATCGGTTCTACACGTGTCAACGGTCGGAGGGCCAGGAAGTGCCGAGCTACGTCGCCGAACTAAGGCGCCTCGCAGGACATTGCGAATTTGAGGGATTCCTAGAACAAATGCTGAGAGACTTTTTTGTGCTTGGCATTGGTCATGAGGTAATCCTTCACAAACTATTGACTGTTGAAGCTCCGAATCTGAGCAAAGCCATAATGATAGCCCAGGCATTTATTTCCACCAGCGACAACACCAAACAAGTTTTGCAGCAGAAAAAGGTTTCGGCCAGTACTGTACATAAAGTAACGTCATTTTCAAGCAGGAATATACATGGCAGAATGTACACGCCGGCTGCTGCACGACCTCAGATGACCCAGAGTCCGCCATCAATAGTCAATGTGAGGCAGTTAACACCTTGTTGACGTTGTGGAGGTGATCATCGGGCCCATCAATGCCGCTTCAAGCACTATACGTGCAACGGCTGCAGAACAATGGGACACCTCCAGTGAGTGTGCAGGCGAGCTGCAAACCCTGCAAACTCTGCAAACCACCACGTTGCAGAGGAAGATCGATCCACTGTGGATCAGGCTGAATTGGAGACTCGAACCAAGGAGACAGAAGTGTACGGGGTACACACCTTCACCACGAAATGTCCACCAGTAATGTTGAAGGTTGAACTGAACGGAATTCCAGTATCCATGGAACTGGACACAGGTGTGAGTCAGTCCATAATGAGCACAAAGGCCTTCGACAGGCTGTGGTGCAACAAGGCACACAGGTCCAAGCTCAGCCCCATTCACACCAAGCTAAGAACTTACACCAAGGAACTGATCCTTGTACTTGGTTGTGCAGAAGTCAAAGTCTCCTATGATGGAGCAGTGCATGAACTCCACTGTGGATTGTGCCAGGGGATGGCCCCACACTGTTTGGCAGAAACTGGCTGGGAAAAATCCACTGGAACTGGGATGACATCCGAGCGCTTTCATCTGTCGACGACGCCTCATGTACCCAGGTTCTGAGCAGATTTCCATCTTTGTTCGAGCCAGGCATTGGAAGCTTCTCGGGGGTGAACGTGCAGACCAATTTGGTTCTCGATGCGCGACCCATCCACCACAAGGCACGGACGGTACCATATATGATGCGTGAGAAAGTGGAAATTGAGCTGGACAGGTGGCAGCGAGAAGGCATCATCGCGCCGGTGGAATTCAACAAGTGGGCCAGTCCGATTGTCCCGGTACTTAAAGGTGATGGCACTGTCAGAATTTGTGGGGACTATAAAGTAATGATTACCCGTTTTTCGCTGTAGGACCAGTACCTGCTACCCAAGGCAGACGACCTATTTGCCACCCTGGCTGGAGGGAAGACGTTCACCAAGTTGTACCTGACCTTGGCCTATATGACGCAGGAGCTGGAGGAATCTTCGAAAGATCTCACCTGCATCAACACACACAAAGGTCTGTTCAACTATAACAGATACCCGTTCGGGATTCTGTCGGGCACAGCAATCTTCCAACGGAACATGGAGAGTCAGCTAAAGTCGATCACTTGCACCGTGGTTTTCCAGGACGACATTCTGGTGACAGAGCACTTCAAGAATCTGGAAGAGGTTCTTAGTCGGTTGGATCGCATGGGACTCAGGTTGAAACGCTCGAAGTGTGTTTTCCTGGCGCCGGAGGTCAAGTTCTTGGGAAGAAGAACCGCAGCAGACGGCATCAGACCTACCGACGCCAAGACGGAGGCCATCAAGAACTCGCCGAGACCACAGAACGTGACGGAGCTGCGGTCGTTCCTGGGACTCCTCAACTATTTCGGGAATTTCCTACCCGGGTTAAATACCTTGCTAGAACCCCTACATCAGCTACTGCGCAAGAGAGATGACTACGTATGGGGGAAATCACAAGTGGCTGCCTTTGAGAAAGCCAGAAATCTGTTGTGTTCAAACAAACTGCTTGTCCTGTATAACCCATGTAAACGATTAGTGCTAGCTTGCGATGCGGCGTCATACGGGGTCGGGTGTGTTTTACAACAGGCTAACGAATCGGGGATTTTGCAACCGGTCGCTTATGCGGACAGGAGTCTGTCCAAGGCCGAAAGGGCCTACAGCATGATTGAAAAAGAGGCTCTGGTGTGCATTTACGGGGTGAAAAAAATGCACCAGTACTTGTTTGGCCTCATGTTTGAGCTTGAAACTGACCACAAGCTGCTCATATCGTTATTCTCCGAGAGAAAAGGGATTAACACTAATGCCTCTGCCTGCATCGAAAGATGATCGCTCACGCTGTTGGCATACAGCTATGTAATCCACCACAAACTGGGCACAGAGAACTGCGCTGGTGCTCTTAGTTGGCTACCATTGTCCACCACCAGGGTGGAAATGGCACAGCCTGCGGACTTGTTCATAGTAATGGATGCATTCGAAAATGAAAAGTCACACGTTACGGCCCGCCAGACCAGGACCTAGACCAGCTAGGATCCTTTATTGTCTTTGGTAAAATACTGTGTCCTCCATGGCAGATGGTCCAGCATCTTAGCAGAGATCAGGAGGTGATTAAGCCATTCCACAGCCGCAAAGATGAAATGACCTTACAAGCAGACTGTCTGTTGTGGGGTAATCGTGTGGTCTTGCCCAAGAAGGGCAGAGAAACGTTCATTTGTGACCTACACAGCACCCACCCAGGCATTGTAATGATGAAAGCCATAGCCAGATCCCATGTTTGGTGGCCCAGCATCGACTCAGATTTAGAGTCATGCGTGCTCCAGTGCAACACTTGCTCCCAGCTGAGCAATGCACCCAGAGAGGCACCGCTAAGTTTGTGGTCGTGGCCCCCCAAACCATGGTCGAGGATCCACGTGGACTATTTGGGCCTATTTCTAGGCAAAATGTTTTTGGTTTTCGTGGATGCTTATTCAAAATGGATTGAATGTGTAATTATGTCTGAAAGCACGTCCACAGCCACCATCGAAAGCCTACGAGCCATGTTTGCCACACACAGCCTGCCTGATGTCCTGGTCAGCAACAATGGCCCGTGTTTCACCAGTGCTGAATTCAAGGAATTCATGACCCACAATGGGATCAAGCACTTCACATCTGCCCCATTCAAGCCCGCATCCAATGGCCAGGCAGAACGGCCTGCACCTATTTTCCTATTTTCTATGTTTCAGACCATCAAGCAAAGCTTGAAACGCATGTCAGAAGGCTCCCTGCAGACCCGGTTGTCCCAAGTGCTGCTCACCTACCGCACCAGACCCCACTCACTCACCGGGGATCCCCCAGCCGAGCTGCTCATGAAAAGGGCGCTCAAAACAAGGCTCTCTCTTGTCCACCCTGATCTCCATGATCACGTGGAGAGCAGGTGGCATCAACAAAGTATGTACCATGAGGGCACAAATTTGTCACGAGATATTGAGGTCAATGATCCTGTGTTTGTACTCAATTATGGACATGGTCCCAAATGGCTCGCTGGCATGGTCATAGCCAAAGAAGGGACTAGGGTGTTTCAGGTCAAATTGGCCAATGGACTAAAGTGCAGAAAACATTTGGACCAAATCAAATTGTGGTTCACCAACAGCGACGAACAACCCGAAGAAGACACCACCAATGTTGACCCTCCAAAATATACACAAGTGGCAACCGACATCATGGTTGACCACGAAGCCAAACTCACCATCCCGAGCAGCCCGGCAAGGCCGGCTTCCCAGCAGCCCAGTGAAGACCTAACCAACTCACCCAAACCCGCATTGGTACCGAGACGATCGACAAGGGAGCGAAAAGCCCCAGATCGTCTCACCCTGTAAATAAGTGTACTATTAACTTTATGAGGGAGTGATGTTATGTATTTAACCCTTGGTAACCTGTATCACACCACCACCAGAGGGCCTACGTGTTTGAGTCTCAAGGGATCCCAACATCCCTTGGGAGCATTGTATATAAGGAGACCACCCATGTGGTACCTGCACTCTGGAGTCTTATTAAAGGAGCTAAGGTCACACTAACTCATTGCTCACAGTACTCAGCTTCATCCTTTATTATGAGCGTATCAGGAGTTGTGTACAGACCATCAAACAGTAGTAGTGAGGTTGGGGATGGCATCAAACAGGAAATTAGGGATGCGTGCAATAAAGGTACAGCAGTTATCATGGATGACTTTAATCTACATATAGATTGGGCGAACCAAACTGGTAGCAATACGGTGGAGGAGGATTTCCTGGAGTGTATAAGGGAAGGTTTTCCAGACCAATATGTCGAACAACTAGAGAGCTGGCTGTCCTAGACTGGGTTTGTGTAATGAGAGAGGATTAATTAGCAATCTTGTTGTGCGAGGCCCCTTGGGGAAGAGTGACCATAATATGGTAGAATTCTTCATTAAGATGGAGAGTGACACAGTTAATTCAGAGACAAGTGTCCTGAAATTAAAGAAAGGTAACTTCGATGGTATGAGACGTGAATTGGCTAGGATAGACTGGCAAATGATACTTAAAGAGTTGATGGTGGATAGGCAATGGCAGACATTTAAAGATCACATGGATGAAGTTCAACAATTGTACATCCCTGTCTGGTGTAAAAATAAAATGGGGAAGGTGGCTCAACCGTGGCTAACAAAGGAAATTAGGGATAGTGTTAAATCCAAGGAAGAGGCAAATAAATTGGCCAGAAAAAGCAGCAAACCTGAGGACTGAGAGAAATTGAGAATTCAGCAGAGGAGGACAAAGGGTTTAATTAGGAGGGGGAAGATAGAGTATGAGCGGAAGCTTGCTGGGAATATAAAAACTGACTGCAAAAGTTTCGATAGATATGTGAAGAGAAAAAGATTAGTGAAGACAAATGTAGGTGAATTTATAATGGGGAACAAAGAAATGGCAGACCGGTTGAACAAATACTTTGGTTCTGTCTTCACTAAAGAAGACACAAATAACCTTCCGGAAATACTAGGGGACCGAGGGTCATAGAAACATAGAAACATAGAAACTAGGTGCAGGAGTAGGCCATTCGGCCCTTCTAGCCTGCACCGCCATTCAATGAGTTCATGGCTGAACATGCAACTTCAGTACCCCATTCCTGCTTTCTCGCCATACCCCTTGATCCCCCTAGTAGTAAGGACTTCATCGAACTCCTTTTTGAATATATTTAGTGAATTGGCCTCAACAACTTTCTGTGGTAGAGAATTCCACAGGTTCACCACTCTCTGGGTGAAGAAGTTTCTCCTCATCTCGGTCCTAAATGGCTTACCACTTATCCTTAGACTGTGACTCCTGGTTCTGGACTTCCCCAACATTGGGAACATTCTTCCTGCATCTAAGCTGTCTGAACCCATCAGAATTTTAAACGTTTCTATGAGGTCCCCTCTCATTCTTCTGAACTCCAGTGAATACAAGCCCAGTTGATCCAGTCTTTCTTGATAGGTCAGTCCCGCCATCCCGGGAATCAGTCTGGTGAACCTTCGCTGCACTCTCTCAATAGCAAGAGTGTCCTTCCTCAAGTTAGGAGACCAAAACTGTACACAATACTCCAGGTGTGGCCTCACCAAGGCTCTGTACAACTGTAGCAACACCTCCCTGCCCCTGTACTCAAATCCCCTCGCTATGAAGGCCAACATGCCATTTGCTTTCTTAACCGCCTGCTGTACCTGCATGCCAACCTTCAGTGACTGATATACCATGACACCCAGGTCTTGTTGCACCTCCCCTTTTCCTAATCTGTCACCATTCAGATAATAGTCTGTCTCTCTGTTTTTACCACCAAAGTGGATAACCTCACATTTATCCACATTATACTTCATCTGCCATGCATTTGCCCACTCACCTAACCTATCCAAGTCACTCTGCAGCTTCATAGCATCCTCCTCGCAGCTCACACTGCAACCCAACTTAGTGTTATCCGCAAATTTGGAGATACTACATTTAATCCCCTCGTCTAAATCATTAATGTACAGTGTAAACAGCTGGGGCCCCAGCACAGAACCTTGCGGTACCCCACTAGTCACTGCCTGCCATTCTGAAAAGTACCCATTTACTCCTACGCTTTGATTCCTGTCAGACAACCAGTTCTCAATCCATGTCAGCACACTACCCCCAATCCCATGTGCTTTAACTTTGCACATTAATCTCTTGTGTGGGACCTTGTCGAAAGCCTTCTGAAAGTCCAAATATACCACATCAACTGGTTCTCCCTTGTCCACTCTACTGGAAACATCCTCAAAAAATTCCAGAAGATTTGTCAAGCATGATTTCCCTTTCACAAATCCATGCTGACTTGGACCTATCATGTCACCTCTTTCCAAATGCGCTGCTATGACATCCTTAATAATTGATTCCATCATTTTACCCATTACTGAGGTCAGGCTGACCGGTCTATAATTCCCTGTTTTCTCTCTCCCTCCTTTTTTAAAAAGTGGGGTTACATTGGCTACCCTCCACTCAATAGAAACTGATCCAGAGACAGTGGAATGTAGGAAAATGACTGTCAATGCATCCACTATTTCCAAGGCCACCTCCTTAAGTACTCTGGGATGCAGTCCATCAGGCCCTGGGGATTTATCGGCCTTCAATCCCATCAATTTCCCCAACACAATTTCCCGACGAATAAGGATTTCCCTCAGTTCCTCCTCCTTACTAGACCCTCTGACCTCTTTTATATCCGGAAGGTTGTTTGTATCCTCCTTAGTGAATACCGAACCAAAGTACTTGTTCAATTGGTCTGCCATTTCTTTGTTCCCCGTTATGACTTCCCCTGATTCTGACTGCAGGGGACCTATGTTTGTCTTTACTAACCTTTTTCTCTTTACATATCTACAGAAACTTTTGCAATCCGTCTTAATGTTCCCTGCAAGCTTCTTCTCGTACTCCATTTTCCCTGCCCTAATCAAACCCTTTGTCCTCCTCTGCTGAGTTCTAAATTTCTCCCAGTCCCCAGGTTCGCTGCTATTTCTGGCCAATTTGTATGCCACTTCCTTGGCTTCCTTGATAGCCACGGTTGAGCCACCTTCCCTTTTTTATTTTTACGCCAGACAGGGATGTACAATTGTTGTAGTTCATCCGTGCGGTCTCTAAATGTCTGCCATTGCCCATCCACAGTCAACCCCTTAAGTATCCTTCGCCAATCTATCCTAGCCAATTCACACCTCATACCTTCAAAGTTACCCTTCTTTAAGTTTTGGACCATGGTCTCTGAATTAACTGTTTCATTCTCCATCCTAATGCAGAATTCCACCATATTATGGTCACTCTTCCCCAAGGGGCCTCGCATAACGAGATTGCTAATTAATCCTCTCTCATTACACAACACCCAGTCTAAGATGGCCTCCCCGCTAGTTGGTTCCTCGACATATTGGTCTAGAAAACCATCCCTTATGCACTCCAGGAAATCCTCCTCCACTGTATTGCTTCCAGTTTGGTTAGCCCAATCTATGTGCATATTAAAGTCACCCATTATAACTGCTGCACCTTTATTGCATGCACCCCTAATTTCCTGTTTGATGCCCTCCCCAACATCACTACTACTGTTTGGAGGTCTGTATACAACTCCCACGAACGTTTTTTGCCCTTTGGTGTTCTGCAGCTCTACCCATATAGATTCCACATCATCCAAGCTAATGTTCTTCCTAACTATTGCAATAATCTCCTACTTAACCAGCAATGCTACCCCACCTCCTTTTCCTTTTGTTCTATCCTTCCTGAATGTTGAATACCCCTGGATGTTGAGTTCCCAGCCCTGATCACCCTGGAGCCACGTCTCTGTAATCCCATGGGATAGAGGCCTTATAAATACCCAGGACCTGATAATCTGCATCTCAGAGTACTTAAGGAAGTGGCTCTAGAAATAGTGGATGCATTGGTGGTCATTTTCCAACATTCTATAGACTCTGGATCAGTTCCTATGGCTTGGAGGGTTGCTAATGTAACCCCACTTTTGAAAAAAGGAGGTAGAGAGAAAACAGGTAATTATCGACCAGTTAGCCTGACATCGGTAGTGGGGAAAATGTTGGAATCAATTATTAAAGATATAATAGCAGCGCATTTGGAAAGCAGTGACAGGATCGGTCCAAGTCAGCATGGATTTATGAAAGGGAAATCATGCTTGACAAATCTTCTAGAATTTTTTGAGGATGTAACTAGTAGAGTGGACATGGGAGAACCAGTGGATGTGGTGTATTTGGACTTTCAAAAGGCATTTGACAAGGTCCCACACTAGAGATTAGTGTGCAAAATTAAGGCACATGGTATTGGGGGTAATGTATTGATGTGGATAGAGAACTGGTTGGCAGACAGGAAGCAAAGAGTAGGAATAAATGGGTCCTTTTCAGAATGGCAGGCAGTGACTAGTGGGGTACCGCAAGGTTCAGTGCTGCGACTCCAGCTATTTACAATTTACATTAATGATTTAGACGAAGGAATTGAATGTAATAGCTCCAAGTTTGCAGATGACACTAAGCTGGGTGGCAGTGTGAACGGTGAGGAAGATGGTAAGACACTGCAGAGTGACTTGGACAGGTTAGGTGAGTGGGCAAATGCATGGCAGATGCAGTATAATGTGGATAAATGTGAGGTTATCCACTTTGGTGGCAAAAACAGGAAGGCAGAATATCATCTGAATGGTGACAGATTAGTGAAAGGGGAGGTGCAACGAGACCTGGGTGTCATGGTACATCAATCATTGAAAGTTGGCATGCAGGTCCAGCAGCTGGTGAAGAAGGCAAATGGCATGTTGGCCTTCATAGCGAGAGGATTTGAGTATAGAAAAATAGAACCATAGAACATAGGTGTAGGAGTAGGCCATTTGGCCCTTCGTGCCTGCACTGCCATTCAATAAGATCATGGCTGATCATTCCCTCAGTACCCCATTGCTGCTTTCTCTCCATACCCCTTGATCACCTTAACCGTAAGGGCCATATCTAACTCCCTCTTGAATATATCCAATGAACTGGCATCAACAACTCTCTGCGGCAGGGAATTCCACATGTTAACAACTCTCTGAGTGAAGAAGTTTCTCCTCATCTCAGTCCTAAATGGCCTACCCCTTATTCTAAGCCTATGTCCCCTGGTTCTGGACTTCCCCAACATCGGGAACATTCTTCCCGCATCTAACCTATCCAGTCCCGTCAGAATCTTATACATTTCTATGAGATCCCCTCTCATCCTTCTAAACTCCAGTGAATAAAGGCCCAGTTGATCCAGTCTCTCATCATATGACAGTCCAGCCATCCCTGGAATCAGTCTGGTGAACCTTTGCTGCACTCCCTCAATAGCAAGAACATCCTTCTTCAGAGTAGGAGACCAAAACTGAACACAATATTCTAGATGAGGCCTCACTAAGGCCCTGTACAACTGCAGTAAGACCTCCCTGCTCCTATAATCAAATCCCCTAGCTATGAAAGCCAACATAACATTTGCCTTCTTCACCGCCTGCTGTACCTGCATGCCCACTTTCACTGACTGTTGAACCATGACACATAGGTCTCGTTACACCTCCCCTTTTCCTAATCTGCCGCCATTCAGATAATATTCTGCCTTCGTGTTTTTGCCCCCAAAATGGATAACCTCACATTTATCCACATTATACTGCATCTGCCATGCATTTGCCCACTCACCTAACCTGTCCAAGTCACCCTGCAGCTTCTTAGCGTCCTCCTCACAGCTCACACCGCCACGCAGTTTAGTGTCATCTGCAAACTTGGAGGTATTGCACTCAATTCCTTCATCTAAATCGTTAATGTATATTGTAAAGAGCTGGGGTCCCAGCACTGAGCCCTGCGGCACTCCACTAGTCACTGCCTGCCATTCTGAAAAGAACCCGTTTATCCCGACTCTCTGCTTCCTGTCTGCCAACCAGTTCTCTATCCACGTCAGTATATTACTCCCAATACCATGTGCTTTGATTTTGCACACCAATTTCTTGTGCGGGACCTTGTCAAAAGCCTTTTGAAAGTCCAAATACACCACATCCACTGGTTCTCCCTTGTCCACTCTGCTAGTTACATCCTCAAAAAATTCCAGAAGATTCGTCAAGCATGATTTCCCTTTCATAAATCCATGCTCACTTGGTCTGATCCTGTCACTGCTTTCCAAATGCGCAGCTATTTCATCCTTAATGATTGATTCCAACATTTTCCCCACTACTGATGTCAGGCTAACTGGTCTATAATTACCCGTTTTCTCTCTCCCTCCTTTTTTAAAAAGTGGTGTTACATTCGCTACGCTCCAGTCCATAGGAACTGATCCAGAGTCGATAGACTGTTGGAAAATGATCACCAATGCATCCACTATTTCTAGGGCCACATTCTTAAGTACTCTGCGATGCAGACTATCAGGCCCCGGGGATTTATCAGCCTTCAATCCCATCAATTTCCATAACACCATTTCCCGCCTAATAAGGATATCCTTCAATTCCTCCTTCTCACTAGACCCACTGTCCCCTGGTACATTCGGAAGATTATTTGTGTCTTCCTTCGTGAAGACAGAACCTAAGTATTTGTTCAATTGGTCTTCCATTTCTTTGTTCCCCATTCTAAACTCACCTGAATCCGACTGCAAGGGATCTATGTTTGTCTTCACTAATCTTTTTCTCTTCACTTATTTATAGAAGCTTTTGCAGTCAGTTTTTATGTTCCCAGCAAGCTTCCTCTCGTACTCTATTTTCCCCCTCTTAATTAAACCCTTAGTCCTCCTCTGTTGAATTCTAAATATCTCCCAGTCCTCAGGTTTGTTGCTTTTTCTTGCCAATTTATATGTCTCTGCTTTGGCTTTAACACTATCCTTAATTTCCCTTGTTAACCACGGTTGAGCCACCTTCCCCGTTTTATTTTTACTCCAGGCAGGGATGTACAATTGCTGAAGTTCATCCATGTGATCTTTAAATGTTTGCCATTGCTTATCCACTGTCAACCCTCGGAGCAGGGAGGTGTAACTGCAGTTATACAGGGCCTTGGTGATGCCACACCTTGAATATTGTGTACAGTTTTGGTCTCCTAATCTGAGGAAGGACATTCTTGCTATTGACGGAGTGCAGCGAAGGTTCACCAGACTGATTCCCAGAATGGCAGGACTGACATATGAAGAAAGACTGGATCGACTAGGCTTATATTCACTGGAATTTAGAAGAATGAGAGGGGATCTCATAGAAACATATAAAATTCTGATGGGATTGGACAGGTTAGATGCAGGAAGTATGTTCCCGATGTTGGGAAGTCCAGAACCAGGGGTCATAGTCTAAGGATAAGGGGTAAGCCATTTAGGACCAAGATGAGGTGAAACTTCTTCAATCAGAGAACTATGAACCTGTGGAATTCTCTACCACAGAAAGTTGTTGAGGCCAGTTCGTTAGATATATTCAAAAGGGAGTTCGATGTGGCCCTTACGGCTAAAGGGATCAAGGAGTATGGAGAGAAAGCAGGAATGGGATACTGAAGTTGCATGATCAGCCATGATCATATTGAATGGTGGTGCAGGCTCGAAGGCCGAATGGCCTACTCCTGCACCTATTTTCTATGTTTCTATGTTTCTATGTTTCTAATGGATGCTTTTGAGAGTGAAGGAACTCCTGTCACTGCTCAACAAGTTAGGATGTGGACTAGCCATGACCCTATCTTATCCGTTGTGAAACGTTATGTTCTCAGTTGGTGATTAGTCTGCAATACCTATGGAGATGTATGATGAGACCAAACCTTACAACCGTCGCAAAGATAAGTTGTTCATTCAGTCAGATTTTTTACTGTGGAGTAATCGTGTCATCATGTCTAAAAAAGGTTGAGAAAAATTTGTACGTGAGCTCCATAGCACTCATCCCGGTATTGTCATGATGAAAGCCATTGCTAGGTCTCGTGTATGGTGGCCTGGAATTGACTCTGATCTGGAATCATGTGTGTATCAGTGAATCTTTGGTCGTGGCCATCTAAACAATGGTCAAGGATCCACATTGATTTTGCGGGTCCTTTCCTGGGAAAAATGTTTTTTGTTGTGGTGGATGCGTATTCAAAGTGAATAGAGTGTGTCATTATGTCATCCAGTACATCTACAGCCACTATTGAGAGTCTTTGTGTCATGTTTGCTACTCATGGTTTACCTGACATTGTTGCGAACGACAACGGATCTTGTTTCACAAGTCTTGAGTTTCAGAAGTCCATGAAGCTCAATGATATTAGACATGTGAGATCAGCTCCATTCAAACCTGCTTCTAATGGCCAAACAGAATGTGCTGTTCAAACGATCAAGCAAAGTATGAACTGTGTAACTCAGGGTTCACTGCAGTCTCGTTTGTCATGTATATTGCTCAGTTACAGGACACAGCCTCATACGCTTACTGGGGTTTCCCCTGCTGAACTGCTGATGAAGAGAAATCTAAAGACCAAGCTTTCTCTTGTTCATCCTGATTTGAATGATCGTGTTGAAAACAGACATCAAAGTCAGCAATGATCGTGCTGCTGTGTCATGTGATATCTCTGTTAACGATCCAGTTTATGTACTGAACTATGGTCAAGGTCCAAAATGAATCGCCGGTACTGTTACAGCCAAGGAGGGTAACAGAGTGTGTTTATTGTCATGCTCAAGAATGGGCAAACACACAGGAAACATGTTGACCAGGTAAAACTGCGGCACACGGATGAACTGGAACCGTTTGAGGAAGATGCAGTCAGTGACCAACCAACCAATGTTCATTCATCAAAGGACTCTGCTGTCATTCCTGAACTTGGACCTTCAGTCTCTGATGTGGTCATTACCACTTCCACCAGATCGATCAGGTGTAAGCCTGATCCATCTTTATTCGCGCCCAAAGTACCTGCGTGCCATAGTACCCCCGTGACCGGGCACACGCACATACAGCCCGATGACCTCCGGCAGTAGCGCCCTCTGGTGCCTGGTGACCCCAGGCATCAATACATAACAGGAATGTCCTTCTCCCCGAGATGCGTGCGATCTGTCAAGCCAGAAACTTGACAGATCGTAAAAGCTGGTTTTCGGCGCATGCGTATTGCCTTCCCAGGTCTGTACACACTTCGTACGGACCCGAGAAGGCTGAGATTTCAAGGCCGATAGTTTAAAGATAAAAGAAAGGGAAAAGAGTAGAGTTCAGGTCACAAACAGTACTGCAGTTGAAGGGAAGACTAATATAACAAAAGTAGTTACAGCAGGAGTAACAAAATAAGAAATGTGTTAAGGTAAACTGTGTGAGAAAGACAGCATCAGGGCAAGAGGACAAGTTAGGGTCTCTTTCCCTAATAAGAATTTGATGTACTAACGTGTGGAGTATGGAGTTCTGGAATCCGGAATGTTCTGGAATCCAGACACCGGGCCGATCTGTGGCGGGGCCGCCCGGAAACCGGAAAATGTTCCGAAATCGGCGGCCCAACTTCGCTCCTGCCCAACCTCGCCCCGACCCTGTCCTGCCCCTCGGCGGCCCAACCTCGCCCTGGCCAGACTTCGCCCCGGCCCTCGGCGGTCCTCAACGGCCCTACCTCACTCCGGCCCTCGGCGGCCCGACCTCTGGCCCGACTTCGCCCTAGCCTTCGACGGCCCAACCTCGCCCCGGCCCAACTTCGCCCCGGCCCAACTTCGCCCCGGCCCTAGCTCCCCCCTCCCCTTTACCTCGGCGGGCCGACCTCCGGCCCAACTTCGCCCCGGCCCTGGCCCCAGCTCCCCCCACCCCCTTACCTCGGTTGCCCGACCCCACCTACCTCGGCCCAGGCAACGACGTTCAAAAATCCGGAAATACCCGGAATCCGGAACGGCCTTGGTCCCGAGGTTTCTGGATTTCGGACGCTCAACCTGTGTAAGAAATAAATTGAGTGAACTAGAGGCTCAAATACAGCTTAGAGGCTATGACATGGTGGCCATTACAGAGACATGGCTGCTAGCTGGTCAGGATTGGTAGTTAAATATTCCATCGTATAAGGTCTTTAGAAAGGATAGGGAAATTGGAAGAGGAAGGTGTAGACTTATTGATTAAAGATACTATTACAACATTGGCAAGAGAGGATATAGGCAAAGGAAAGCAATCAGGGATACTCTAGAGTTTAAATTGAGGAATAAGAGAGGACTTAAACTGTGATAAGAGTTATGTACAGGCCTCTTGATAGCAGCAATGAAGCAGCAGAATGTATTAATTCAGAGATTAGAGAGGCTTGTAGCAGGCCACTCCTGCTCGGTGTCTCACCATGTGCAGATCCTGCGTCGAAGGTACCCTCTAAAGTATGCAGCATGTCAGTATCTGAGCTGGTGACTGCGAGTGTGAAATCGAGTGATGGTGCATCTTCTGCATCATTCCCTTCTCTCTCTTGCAATTCCTGCTCCTTCACCACTGCCTGGCCAGGTTACAGTTCTTGGATATCTGAAAGGAGAACGGCACAAAGGTGGGGTTGTGGTAAGGGGAGGGGGGTGGGAGCAGAAGCAAGAGGTGCATTCTTACACATTCTGCAGCTTGTAAATCAGAAGAGATTGTGGGTTGAGGAGGAAGTGGGATGTGAGAAAGAGGATTAGGTATTCGAATACTATCATCTTGTATTGTTTCAGCCCCACTGCTGCCACAGGCTCAGGGATGACCTCTCCAATAATCTCCACCACCGGTTATGCACCACCTTGTCCTGCAAGAGAGAATGAAGTATGTCAGTGAGTTTGGTGCAATGTATTTGGGTGATGCGCCTGTCATGGGTGAATAGCTGGCAATGTGTGCAAGCTGTGAGATATGAGTGTGAGGCTTGCTGCAGTAGTGAACATGTGAGGGTGAGGCATGAATGTGAGGTATGAGTTCAGTTTGATAGAAATTGTTGGTATGTGAGTGGGTGTGTGGTTCATTGAGCAGCGTGTAAGGCTAGTGGTGCTGATGGTAGGAAATGACATTTGAAGATGAATTCACTGACCTTGACCACTCGTGTGAGGTCATTAAACTTCTTCCTGCACTGCATCCAGGTCCTCAGGGTTACACTGCTGGCATTGACAGTAAGGCTATCTGCTCCCATTCCCTTCTCAGCATGTGTTTGAAGAGCCTCCTGGCCCCCTGTGGATAGAGGAACTCTCTCTTCCTCTGCACCTGCTGAACCATGGTCTCGAATGCTGCATCAGAAAATCTGGGAGCCCTCTCTCTGCCGTGTTGTACATCTTCACTTTTCCTGCAATTTTAGTGTCAGCTGTGGCTCAGTGGGTAGCATTCTTACTTCTGAATCAGAAGGATGTGGGTTCAAGTCCCACTCCAGAGACCTGAGCATAACATCTAGACTGACAGTGCGGTGTTGAGGGAGCACTGCACTGTCAGAGGTGCCGTCTTTCGGATGAGACATTTAAACTGAGACCCTGTCTGCTCTCTCAAACAGATGTATAGAATCCCATGGCACTATTTCGAAGAAGAGCAGGGGAGGTATCCTGGCCAATATTTATCCATCAATCAACATAACAAAAAACAGATTATCTGGTCATTATCACATTGCACTTGTGGGAGCTTTTTTGCATGTAAATTGGCTGTTGCATTTCCTACATTGCAACAGTGACTACATTCCAAATGTAATTCATTGGCTGTAAAGTGCTTTGAGATGTCTGGTGGTCAAGAAAGGCGCTATATAAATCCAAGTCTTTCAAGTCTTTCTGTAGGTCACACACTCCTCTACAATGACTTTCAATACTTGCTGCAGCCAGAATACACCTCCCCTTTAAGAGGTGCAGGCTGGCTTTAAGAAGTGCAGGCTAGCTTTAATTAGTGCTGGCCTCACACAAACCTGGGCCCTCCCGTTGAGGTGTGCAACCACTCAACAACATGTTTAGCGCTGGTCTGCACATTGCTGTCATTTAAATTAGCAGGCAGCACAAAGTTTGCATGCTGCCTGCATCAGGAGGAACGGGCACGGGGTAGTTGTGCATCATGATCCCAGTGCCCATTTTTGGGCCTTGTCCAATTTCTAGGCCTTAACCTTTATAATTAAAGGACTGTATTATAAAGGAGAGGAAGTTTTGCTGCAGCTATACAAAGCCTTGGTTAGATCATATCTGGAGTGCTGTGCATCACACCTTAGAAAAAATATATTGGTATTGGAAGCGTAAGTTCAACAGAATGGTGACAAGGCTCCAAGGGTTACATAGAAACATAGGGCTAGAACCGCCACTTTTGTGCTTATCGCCCAAAAATGGGCATTATTTCCGGCGTGGGTGTTAAAAAAGGGTTTTCAGATTGCCGGCTTCTCGCCCATTCTCAAAACACCTAGTTTCCATTTTTGAAATTGGGCGTTACCGCGAGCAATAGCAAATGGGCGGTAGCGTTAAATTTTTCTGCATGGCAATGCTCGATTCCTGCGATTCAGGAGGTCAACGGTCATCATGACATGCGCAGAAGAGAAGACAGAGAGAGAGGGAGCTGAAAGGGACTGAAAGCATGTGTGGCTGTGGTGTGTGCTTGTCTGGCTGTTATGGGAGGCACGACGGAGATTCGCCAGTAGCAAAAAGCCGACTAAGCACCAAGAACATAGTTGGCATCGAGTTTTTGTCCAACAAATAAGATATAACATGGAAGGGATGGAGGAGGCCCTGGAGCTGGTAGCCAGGAACACTGGTGGCAGAGGACTCCCAGTGGTCCCGGAGCGCCCCCAAGGTGCCACAACCCCATTGCTAACCACACATGAGAGCCAGCAGCAACATCTTGCTTCTGGCTCGGAGCACGTTCCCACCTCGGGATCGTCCTCTCCCGTATCCGTCCAAGCAGTGTTTCGGCCGTCACCCACCATCCCCCCCAAAATTAAGCATTGCCTGAGGACCTCCTCGGCCAAGCGGCTTGGAGTCAGGAGGGGAAGGGGAAGGGGTAGAAGTGGAGAGGAGTTGGGGGGGTGGGGTGGGGGGGAAGGGTTGTTTTGTACAGAAATACTGATGATTTCAGACTAATGTTCGGTTTAAATGTTTTTTATTTAACAAAACCTTGTCGCATATTGGCTCAGATAGCTGCACCGTTACACCCTTAACATCAAAGGGTATAATGACACTTAACTTCAATCAACTTAAACTTTAACTGTCACCAAGGTGATGCCCACCATTGATGTATCACCTGCATACCCAGCAATGTGTCAGCCTTGTAAATAACACCAACGTTCTTTCAGGCAAAGCGATCATTGATGAGCCCCTGCGTAAGGCTATTGCAGCTATCATGACACCGTGGGCCCTTTCATGCAGTCTACAGGGGGGCGGGGGTATGGCTTCAGCGTCAGCCTGATTGTCTGGGCCGATGTCAGCATCATCCTCCTTGTCCTCCTCTTCCTCTCTCTGGTGAGGTGGACTGTCAGACTCATCAGGCAATTCATGTCCCCTCCTGATAGCCAAGTTGTGTAGCATGGAGCACACCACCACGAATTGAGCTACCTGCTCATGGTGGTATTGGAGCTCGCCTCCTGAGTGGTCCAGGCATCTAAAGCGTTGCTTCAGCACTCCAATGGTTTTCTTCACTATATTGCGAGTGGCTCTGTGGCTCTCATTGTATCGCCTCTCGGCCTTGGTGTGGATGTCACGCAGGGGGGTCATCAGCCAGGTGGCGAGGCCATATCTTTTGTCACCAAACATCCAGCATTGACTTTGTGGCTCATTGTTAAACAAGTCAAATACAGTGCTCTCAAGCAGGATGTGAGCATCATGGATGCTGCCCGGAAATTGAGCATTCACTGCCATTATAATTTGCTGGTGGTTGACAACAAGTTGGACATTCAGGGAGTTGAATCCCTTGTGGTTCCTGAAAACGTCAGCATCCTGAAAAGGTGCCCGCATCGTGATGTGCATACAGTCTATTGTTCCCTGCAACTTGGGGAAGTTTGCAATTCTGGAGAATCCTAGAGACCTCTCACTCTGTGCCTCTCTAGTCATAGGGAAGCTGATCAAGTCCCTCCTGCATGCGTACAGGGCTTCAGTGACCTGTCTAATGCAGTGATGTGTGGCATACTGAGAATGTCCGCAAATGTCTCCAGCTGTGGCCTGAAAAGAACCCGAGGCATAGAACGACAGTGCCGCAGTGACTTTGACATCGATGGACAGTGCAGTACTGATGGTGCTGGCACATTGCAATCTCCCCTTATCAGCTGGCATACCTCAGTGATAACCTCTTTGTGGAAGCGCAGTCTCCGAAGGCAGGTGGTGTCGGGCAAGTCGAGGTAAGAATGCTTTTCCTTGTACTTGCGGGGGGTGTAACGTCTGGATCCCTCATCCGTCTGTCACGCCTTACATTGGGCACATAATGCAGTGGAGCGTTCCTTCGGCGATGTCGAATCTGCTGCATGTAATTGGTCATCAAGAGAGGGTGAGAAAGGACAGGCCCCATTGCAGTAGTTCTCTGTTTTCTACCAATTGGTCTCAAACAAGGAATGTCCCGACGAAGACACCTATTCAATTCCAATCGGTCACAGTATGGTCAAGATGTTTTTACAGATGTTCACATCAACTCCAATGACGTGCAGAGTACATCCGAACTCCACTGAGGTTGAAGCACAGCAGCCTTTTAAAGGACGAGACATGTGATCTAGAACATGGCGTCCATAACGCTGTGATTAGTTCCGGTTCGTTCCACTTTTTATGGGCGATTTTGGGACGAGCGATATTGTGGGCGATATGTGTGTGAGGTGGTGAAAGGTGGGCAATCTCGTGGCCGCTAGTTTCGGTAAATATGCTCTTTACAGCAAAAAAAAAGTGGGCGGACATTAATATTGAATCTCAGCGTTAATTCCGTGCGGAAAATAACGCTGGGCGATATTATGGGCGATGAATTTGTCCATTCTGCTGATTCCGCAAAAAAGAAGTGGGCGGGCAGTAATATTTTTTCTCGGCGTTAAGCACATGGGGAAAGTAACGCTCGGCGATAAGTTTCCAAAAAATGCCCGCCAGTTTCCATTTTGTGCCAAAATGGGCGATATCTGGGTGTTGTACGTCATTTCAGCGGCAAAATGGGCATTAAGTGGGCGTTAAGCATGCAAAAAGAGCGGAGGTTCTCCATAGAAACATAGCAAATAGGAGCAGAGGTAGGCCATTCGGCCCTTCGAGCCTGCACCGCCATTCAATATGATCATGGCTGATCCTCTACCTCAACACCATATTACTGCATTCTCCCCATACCCCTTTGTGTCTAGAAATCTATATATCTCCTTCTTAAATATATGCAGTGACTTGGCCTCCACAGCCTTCTGAGGTAGAGAATTCCACAGGTTCACCACCCTTCGAGTGAAGAAATTTCTCCTCATCTCGGTCCTAAATTTCCTACCCCATATCCTGAGACTATGACTGCTTGTTCTAGACTTCCCAGCCAGGGGAAACATCCTCCCTGCATCCAGTCTGTCCAGCCCCGTCAGAATTTTATACGTTTCAATGAGATCCCCTCTCATTCTTCTAAACTCCAGTGAATACAGGCCTACTCAACCCAATCTCTCCTCAGATGATAGTCCTGCCATCCCAGGAATCAGTCTGGTGAACCTTTGTTGCGCTTCTTCTGTGGCAAGTATATCCTTTCTTAGGTAAGGAGACCAAAATTGTACACAATACTCCAGGTGTGGTCTCACCAAGGCCCTGTATAACTGTAGTCAGACATCCTTGCTCCTGTACTCACATCCTCTTGCAATGAAGGCTATCATACCATTTGCCTTCCTAATTGCTTGCTGCACCTGCATGTTTGCTTTCAATGACTGGTGTACAAGAACACCCAGGTCCCTTTGTACATCAACATTTCCCAAGCTATCACCATTTAAATAATACTTTGTCTTTATTTTTTTCCTACCAAAGTGGATAACTTCACATTATGCTGCATCTGCCATGTGTTTGCCCACTCACTCAACCTATCTAAATCGTCTTGCAGCATCTTTGCATCCTCCTCACAACTCACATTCCCATCTAGGTTTGTGTCGTCAGCAAACTTGGAAATATTACATTTGGTTCCCTCATCCAAATCATTTATATATATGTTGTGAATAGCTGGGGTCCAAGCACTGATCCCTGTGGTACCCTACTAGTCACTGCCTGCCACGCTGAAAAAGACACATTTATTCCTACTCTCTGTTTCCTGTCAGTTAACCAATTTTCAATCCATGCCAGTGTATTACCCCCAATCCTATGTGCTTTAACTTTGCACACTAACCTCTTATGTGAGACTTTATCAAAGGCCTTCTTAAAATCCAAATACACTACATCCACTGGTTCTCCCTTATCTATTCTATCAGTTACATCCTCAAAAAACTCCAGTAGATTTGTCAAACATGATTTTTCTTTCATAAATCCATGTTGACTTTGTCTAATATTGATTAGATTATGAGTAGAGATTACATAAACTAGACTTCTATTCCCTGAAATATAGAACGTTAAGGGGTGATTTGATTGAGTTTTTTAGGATTTAAAAGGATTTGGAGGGGTAAAGAGAGAGAAAATGTTACCGTTGGTGGGGGAGTCTAGGACAAGGGGCTATAACCTTAAAATCAAAGCCAGGCCATTAAGAAGAACAGTTAGGAAACACTTCTTCAAGCAAAGGATGGTAAAAGTTTGGAACTCTTTCTCACAAAAACAGTAGATGCTAGCTCAATTAATAATTGTAAATCTGGGATCGATAGATTTTTGCTAGACAAGGAAATAAAAAGGTTATAGTGCCAAGGCAGGTGGATGGAGTTAAGATACAGATCAGCCATTATCTCATTGAATGGCGGAACAGGCTCAAGAGTTTGAATGGCCTACTCCTGTTCCTATGTTCACACTGTGAGTTGTTTTAATCGGAATACACTGCTTGAAAGGGTAGTGGAAGCAATTTCAATAATAACTTGAAAAAGGGAATTGGATATATACTTGAAAAGGAAAATTTGGAGAGCTATAGGGGAAAAACAGAGTGTGACTAATTGGATAGTTCTTTCAAGGAGCTGGCACAGGCATGATGGGCCAAATGGCCTCCTTCTATGTAGTATGAATCTATGACACTGGCTAAGGCACACTTGAGACACTGTAGATGTGACTCTTCTGGCTTCAATTCTTCTACTCACTATAGTCATTTGGCAGGAAAGCTAGAGCAGCTTATCTGCTCAGGGCACTGGTTAAAATAGCTGTCGGGCCCCAGTGACCTCATTGGAGCCTGATCTGCATATTTAAAGGACTCCTCTGGTGTCATTCTCGTTTCCTCAGAAGAACAGGTTATAATGTAATATCTATCTATCTATCTATCTATCTATCTATCTATCTATCTATCTATCTATCTATCTATCTATCTATCTATCTATCTATCTATCTATCTATCTCCCTTATCTACGTACCTATCTTCCTATCGATCTAACACCCGATCGATCTATCTATCTCCCTATCTCTATTTATCTCCCTATCTCTATATCTCTATCTATCTATCTATCGATCGATCTATCTCCCTATTGTTGTATCTATCTCCCTATCGATCGATCTATCTCCCTATTGTTGTATCTATCTCCCTATCGATCTATCTATCTCCCTATTGTTGTATCTATCTCCCTATCGATCTATCTCCCTATCTATCTATCTCCCTATCTCTATCTATCTCCCTATCTCTATATCTCTCTCTATCTATCTATCTCCCTATCCCTATATTTTCTATATCCCTATCTCTATCTATCTCCCTATCTCTATCTATCTATCTATCTCCCTATCCCTATATTTTCTATCTCCCTATCTCTATTTATCTCCCTATCTCTATCTATCTATCTATCTATCTATCTATCTATCTATCTATCTATCTATCTATCTATCTATCTATCTATCTATCTCCCTATCGATCTATCTCCCTATCTATCTATTTCACTATCTCACCAACTATCTATCTATCCATCTATCTACCTAACTATCTCCCTATTTATCTATCAATAAATATTGTTTTTTACGATTGTTTGACTGTATTGACTTGTATGTTTTCCGATTAATCCAGCACCAACCAATCAAATTGCAAAACCCGAAATAGGATGTAGCCATGACAGTTCTCCACCAGATTATGCATTTAACATTCTACAGAAAAAAATGTAATAAATAAAAATGGATAAAGTAATGCCCACGTAATGCACTCTTACACACCCATACTATCTCATCCTCCAGACTTCTATGCCCATCAATGTTTGACATCACCCACTGTCTCAATCTTCTCTCAATGCTCCAGCCCAACCAACCTTCAACATGTCCAGAACCCCACCAATCCCTGACAATGCCTGACCTCACAATACATGAGCTAACCCCTGAGCAACCGTGCAGAAACACTGTTAATGTTGGCAAAATAAATGTAATATATTATAATACAGCAAGATTATAAAAGATCTACATTATCATAAATTCTTGAAGCATATGTGTCTTTTATTCCCCATTGGCACAAGTGCTATTTCCAACTGTGCGTTTTTTGGAGGTGAAAACATTTCCTTAAACATACTCACTTCACTCACCTGTGGCCATGCTGCCATCAGGACTACGTGTTGCTTTTGTGGGTTTCATGGTCCTTTGTTATACAATAGCATATCCCTGAACTCACTATGTACAGCCCCATGGGACATCCACTGGTATTTTCTAAAATACAGTTTATATTTGGCCTAGTCTGACTAATTAGTACAACTGTTTGGATTTAACAATGCATTTTAATTTAATTGGTTGAAAAGTATGAGCTACCTTGAATATTATTTTGGAAATAATAATGTGGTTTTGTCCGTGATTAGCTTTACCACACAGAAAACACATGCTAAAAAGATTGTCAGTACTAGAGTTAGCAATTAAGAATTACTCTAAATTTTACAACCTTTTAAGATTTAACAGAAAAAAAATGACAGGTGGTTTTTCCACTTCAGTTTTCCTGGCACATACGAGAACCCCATATCGTGAAATTGCACACCCTAATCCTGTAGGTTTTCCATACATTCAATTTAATACAACAGAGCACTGAATTAAAAAGTCCTGTGTTCTCAGAGTGGGGCTTTGCACTGGACAATCTGGTTTTGCAGCTGGCTGCCCCGAAATATTTAAAATGTAAACCCCAAATCACATCTTTAAAATTAATTTTGACGGCGCTCAGAGGGTGGGTTCAGAGGCGGGTCCACTGTCGAAATATAAAAGATTGACAGTGGGTCGGGATCCCGCTGTCAATCCGCCTCCATGTCAGTTTCTCAGACTCGACACCAAGTGGCGGGGGAAGCAATTGACATAGTTAAGAGCTTGTTAAAAGGTACTTAAACAGCATTTTACTATCTAATTACCAATATTCCAGCTTTTTGATGGGCTTCACAGCACTCGGGATCACGTCATGTAAGTAGGTCGAGTTTTCAATGTCTCTCCATTCATCTGAATAGGTGACAGCTGCAAAAGTGGTATAAAAGCTATCATTTCACAATTGTTCACTTTCCAATGTTAGAAGCTGGAGCCTTCTGGATTTGGAATACACTTTTCAGCTTTATGCAGGTTGTAAGTGTTTGAAGTAAACTCTCTATCCACTGTCACCTCCTTGGAGCAACCTCTCTCACCATTGACAGATTGCTTCTGTCATCTCAACTTCAGCTGCCATCAATTCCAGCAGCATCGATGCCCTTGAAAAAAATCTCACTTTGATCCTCAGAATCCCACCACGATCAACCCCAACATCACTAAACATACCAGCATTACCAACAACAATGCCAACCTGCTCCGCAATCACCTGATGCTGCACAGGACACAGGGCATCAGCACCCGACTACATTGCTGCCTGGGAGGTCAGGGATGGCCTCACCATCGGCAGATTTACTTCACAATGCCGTACACTGTGGCTACCACATGATGTGCCAGGTTGGTACCACCCCACACCAGCACTATAAAACATCCCTGCAATGCTCAAGCCATCCTTTCACACTCATCGCCATTGCAGGGGGTATCCCTATGTCTCACCATTCATGGCAACTCACTAAGTCACTTCCAAACGTGCACACAAATCTGTCCAAGAAGACATAGGGCTGGAAATTCCCCAACCTGGCAATCGGTTTTTCAGCGATATTTCACCGTTTTTGGCAAACAACTGTGAACTGGGAAATTCGGAGCAGTTTTGTGCCGGCGGTTTTTAAGTGTCATGTATCCTACATGGCTACTGTTGGTACTATCACAAGGTGTGCCACCAGAGGGCACAGCAGTGGGAGACTTGTAGGTTACCTGTACAGGTGTGCCTGGCCTAGTCTAAAAGGCAGGCCACCAGGTGTGATCCTCACTCTGGAGTTAACTAATAAATGACTAAGGTCACTACAGTTCATGTACAACACATTGCCTCGTGGAGTCATTACTAGAGCATCTAAGGACACAACATTAAGTACTGCTGGGGAGTGGACCGCTGGCGTGCAAGACTCAAAATAGCGCTTTCGCCAAAAATTTGGCTCGCAGCACACCCGTTGATAGGACGAAAAAAACCATCCGGGAAAAACCTACATTAAAACCCTTGGAACAACGGTTGGTATGAAGACTTGCAAATAATGTAAGTTGAAGTTTTTATTTTTTAATTCTTTTGCAGCAGTTTGACAGTTAAGTGACTTGTGACGGTTTTTTCAATTTTTTACTTTTTGCTTTTTGCATCCCTAGGCCCAACTCACAGTGGTATCGGCAGAAAATTTGCGGTTTGTGCCACAAATCCTTGTGCAACGCCGATTTTTACCGCTGGGCGCATTTTATCCCAAATATTAGGCCTCGTAGCGGTTGCAAAGTTAACGGTATTTTACGCGAAAAAATACCGTTATGACCAAAAATGGAATTTCTAGCAAAGTGTTGAAAATTAAGATTTCAATGTTTGGCAACACTTCAACAGAAACTTTACATGAACATTGGCAAAAATACCCAAGTGCCTACCCTTGTTTGTTGTTAGTTGGTATGATTGGACAAGGATGAGGGTGAGTGTGCGGGGTGGCTAGTGAGATGGGGATGTGGTGACGTAGATAGAGCGAGAGGGATGGGAGGAGGTGCAAGGTTGGTTGATGTGAATAAGGTTGTGCAGGAGTAGAGTAGAGAAGGAAGAGAGATGGAGATGCGATGAATGGCACAGCAGGATGAGGTTGAGTGTGGCTTTGCAGTAACGTTTTGTGATCTACTGAGATCGTTGAAAGGTTTGCACCACTGCCACCTGGTTCCCCTGGTGACATCCCTGCTTGTGCCCTCTTGTACAATGCACAACCAGGTTGCGTTGGTGTCCTGGGGAAGTCTCTTCGGCCCATTGGAAGGGAAAATAACTTCCGTGTGTGCTGTGACTCCCTCCATAAGCATATGGAGGGAATCATGGGCGAGCCTGAGTGCAGCCCTGCACCTTTGCGCATTGCTGGTCAGTGTTTGCAGCACCTCAATGCTGCAGAACACTGACAGCACAACTGTCAAAATGAATGTGGACTTGGTCCTTTTAAGGAAACCGGCTGATGACATGTCATCAAATTACATCATTAGACCCGCTTCCTTTTAATTGGCCGGGAACCTTGCTGGGCGGGCTTAACAAACCCCATCAATAGAAAATGTTTCTCACAGAGCGAGATGGAGCCAGGAGCGGAGTTACAACCCGCCACCTACCCCGGCCGCACTGAGCATGGTTCGATAGGTGAAATCTCGACCTCTGTGTAGTTTTGGACTTGGCGAAAGGTGCAACCCTATTTCAAGGCTGCTCTGTAATGTTGAATGCTGGTTTTCATGTTTTTAGTTCCACTTATTGACTAGGATTCTACTATCAGTGAGAGTAACCTAGTAGAGCAGGACTTCTGTCACTTTTGTTCTCCAAGCTCCAATAGCTGCCTAGACCCCAACATGTCAAATTCAACATTTTTGTCCCTATCTTCAAATCTCTGCATGGCCTTGTCCCAAACTACCTTAGTGAGTTCTTCCTGCCTCGCGTCCCTGCATGCACTGTCTGTTCCTCTAAAACTGCGTCTTGGCCATCGTCCCCTCTGCTCTACCATTAGCGGTTTCTCATTCAACCGCTACAACCCTGCCCTCTGCAATTCTATCCAACTGCCACCACCTTCCCATTCCCCTCCCTACTTCCAAAAACCTCTTCAAAACCCCTCTTCAACTGTGGCTTGGGTTCCCCAACTTACACTTTTTTTTCACCACCTTCCCCATGCTCAATGCCCACACTATCCTTTCCTTTCGGTTGGAAAGCAATCTGAAATATCTACCTGAGCAATGCTATATGAATGCAAGTTATTGTTGTATTTAGACTTTTATTCTATTCCTAAAAACATAAGACTATATGGCAAAATTAATTATAATTTATAGCATGCAATAATTTTAATCAAATGTTTCTGTGAATTTAAAAAATAAAATTGAAAGTTAAACTGCAGGATAGATTTTGCACATCTCTGATAGGACCGACAGCCATTGTCTGTCAATGCATGCCAAGAATAGAGACATATCCAGCTTTTTCGTCCAGGCTGTATGTAAATCAATCATAAAATAAAGGCACAAATTGCATATCAAATTAAAATAAATAGGCCTTCAGACATTAATCAGTAAATACACTGCAGATCTATCCACAATCTATTCATGGGCCAAAATAAGCACTTTAAGAAAAATCTAAATGGTTTATAATCTAAAAAAAACATTTTAGTTGATGATATGTTAGATAATATCTGACTAATTGGTATCTAAAAAAATGAAGAACGCAGTTCCATGTCAAATAGATTTTACTTAAAAATGAGTGGACTAATAGCAGTCTAGTTGCTCTTTATCTTTAATTGTTTAATATTTAAATAATTTGAGAACATAAGAAAGCATGGAATAGCAAAAGACCAATAAAGCTCCCACAGATTGTGTAGTTTGCCATATCATGATTTAATCACCAGGGTGAATGATCTGTAACATGTATTCTTTGCCCAAGATAGTTGGGAAAAACTCTACAATATTTAGCCACACTTATAGCTCCATTATTCAGACCTGGCCATTTTATTTCAACAAGTGACATTTTTGTGGTCCCTGCAGCACAGGAACTATCATGTTCCATGGAGTCTTTGATCATCTCTGTCTAACCTTTTTGTAATAACCTTCAATGCCATTCCTAGTCTGATATTTATCCAGCTCCTTTGTGAAGGAATTAATTGACTCACCACTCAAGGGGAATAAAGCAGTCTTTGAATCTTTTTACAGTTTTGCATGAGGTTTGTTAATTTTATGTTTGTATCCACACACTCCTAATTAAATAGCCTACCTCTTTCTATACAATATACCATAATTCTACATAAAATGTGCTTCTCAGAATTTTAAAGAAGTGCACTATCTCCCCTTTCAATCTTCTCTTCAATGAAGCCAAGCATTACTATGTGAGCCTTTCCTCATAGTGAGGAGCACTGTGATCCAGAATCAACCTGGTCACTCTTCTCCAAAATCTTCTCCAATGCTCTGATCAACATTTCAATGTTCTTTTGATGATAGAGTGCCCAACATTATTTGAAATCTAGCCTCACTTGTGATCTACATGGTTTGCCACAGCATGTTTAGATTTCTAATCAAATATCCTTGAGCTGTAGCTCTGAGAGTTGATCAGCATTGTTGGTAACAGCTTCACTTTGAATGGAAACTTTCAGTTTAGATCAATTATCACCCTCAAATTCTTTTGCTTCTCTATTTATGTGTACATATATTTCATATTTCCTTTTCCAGTTTACATTATTTTACATTTGGCAACCTTCAAATCTATCTAATTCGTTAGCCCATTTACTTAATTGGTCCTGATCCCATTGAATGCTTTTGATCTCCTTTATATTTATCTCCTGACCACATAGCTTAGTGTCATAACTTTTTTAATATTACAGGAAGTTCTTTCCATGAATAATCTGAACAGCAGGGAATCCAGAGCAGACCCAGTGGGACTCTACTCATAACTGTGTCTCCTGACAGAGCTGTTTCCATTTATCATCAAAGTCTGCTTTCTAATGCCATACCAGTTGTCAATTTAACTTTTTGTTTTAATTGAGTGTATCAGTAAGCTCTTTTTTCTGCCTTAACTTGTCCTCTATTTTCACTTGGCACTCCTTTATGGAAAGGATATCAACATCGTTATCTAGCGGCCCCCAGAGTCCAAGAGCAAATTCTCTTCTTCCGACAATGGCGACCAAAGTTTTGACTTTATGGAGATTCTGGAGTAGATTTTCACGAGAGGTAAGGCCGAGGAAAGCAACCCGCAGTATTTTTGTGGGGCCCTGCGGAGCGCCTCCCACGCCTCCAGGCCCCACAAAAATAATTTACATCTTTCTTTTCCAGGGCCTCTTCAGCCCCATCACCAATGAAACTGGTCAGAATTTGAATGGTGCCACTCTGATCAGTTATATTATGTATTTAACCCCTTGCAACCTGTATTACACTATCATCAGAGGGTCTACCTGTTGGAGTCCCAAGGGATCCCAGCACGGTATATAAGCAGGCCAACCACGAGGTACCTGCTCTCTGGAGTCTTATTAAAGGAGCTAAGGTCATACTTGCTCATTGTACACAGTACTTAGTTTCATCCTTTATTATGAGCATAACAATTGGCAACGAGGTAATGAACAACCACGCAAAAAGGCAAAGAACAGTTGGTATCCTGGAGAAAGTGTCAGAAGGGGATGATTGGGATGTCTTCGTGGAGAGACTCGACCAATACTTTATGCCCAATGAGCTGGAAGGGGACGAGAACGCTGCCAAACGAAGGGCGATTCTCCTAACTGTCTGTGGGGCAACAACCTATGGCCTCATGAAGAATCTCTTAACTCCGGTAAAACCAACAGTTAATTCCTTTGAAGAATTGCGTACGCTGGTCCGGGAGCACCTAAATCCTAAGGAAAGCGTTTTGATGGTGCGATATCGGTTCTACACGTGTCAATGGTCGAAGGGCCAGGAAGTGGCGAACTATGTTCATCGAACTAAAGTGCCTCGCAGGACATTACGAATTTGAGGGATTCCTGGAACAAATGCTTAGAGACTTTTTTGTACTGGACATTGGTCATGAAGTAATCCTTCGCAAACTGTTGACTGTTGAAACTCCAAATCTAAGTGAAGCCATAACGATAGCCCAAACATTTATGTCCACCAGCGACAACACCAAACAGATTTTGCAGAGTAAAGAAGTTTCGGCCAGTACTGTGCACAAAGTAACATCGTTTTTGAGCAGGAATATACAAGGCAGAACGTACACGCCAGCTGCTGCTGCACGACCTCAGATGACCCGGAGTCTGCCATCAATCGTTAATGCGAGGCAGTTAACACCTTGTTGGCACTGTGGAGGTGATCATCAGCCTCATCAATGTCGCTTCAAGCACTATGTGTGCAATGGTTGCAAAAAAAGGGACACCTCCAGCGAATGTGCAGGCGAGCTGCAAACCCTGCAAACCACCACGTTTCAGAAGAGGGTCGATCCACTGTGGATCAGGCTGAATTGGAGACTAGTACCGAGGAGGCAGAAGTGTACGGGTATACACATTCACCACGAAATCTCCACCAATAATGTTGAGGGTTGAACTGAACGGAATTCCAGTATCTATGAAACTGGATACGAGTGCGAGTCAGCCCATAATGAGTAAAAAGGCCTTCGACAGGCTGTGGTGCAACAAGGCACACAGGCCCAAGCTCAGCCCCATTCACACCAAACTAAGGACTTATACCAAGGAACTAATCCCTGTAATTGGCAGTGCAAAAGTCAAAGTCTCCTATGATGGAGCAGTACACGAACTCCGGCTGTGGATTGTCCTATGGGATGGCCCCACATTGTTTGGCAGAAGCTGGTTGGGAAAAATCCGCTGGAACTGGGACGACATCCGAGCGCTTTCGTCCATCGACGACACCTCATGTGCCCAGGTTCTGAGCAGGTTTCCATCATTGTTCGAGCCAGGCATTGGAAGCATCTCGGGGACAAAAGTACAGATCCATTTGGTTCCCGGTACGTGACCCATTAACCACAAGGCACGGGCGGTACCATATATGATGCGTGAGAAAGTGGAAATTGAGCTAGACAGGCTGCAGTGAGAAGGCATCATTACGCCGATGGAATTCAATGAGTGGGCCTGCCCGATTGTCCCAGTACTTAAAGAGGAAGGCACGGTCAGAATTTGTGGGGACTATAAAGTAACGATCAACCGTTTTTCGCTCCAGGACCAGTACCCATTACCCAAGGCAGACGACCTATTTGCGACACTGGCTGGAGAGAAGACATTCATCAAGCTGGACCTGGCCTCGGCCTACATGACACAGCAGCTGGAGGAGTCTTCGAAAGATCTCACCTGCATCAACAGGCACAAAGGTCTGTTCATCTATAATAGATGCCCGTTCGGGATTCTGTCGGCCGCGGCAATTTTCCAATGGAACATGGAGAGCCTGCTAACGTCGGTTCCTCGCACCATTGTTTTCCAGGATGATATACTGGTCACAGGTCGGGACACCATTGAACATTTGAAGAATCTGGAAGAGGTTCTTAGTCGGTTGGATTGCGTGGGACTCAGGTTGAAATGCTCGAAGTGTGTTTTCCTGGTGCAGGAGGTCGAGTTCTTGGGAAGAAGAATTGCAGCAGATGGCATCAGACCCACTGACACCAAGGCGGAGGCGATCAAGAACGCGCCGAGACCACAGAACATAATGGAGCTGCGGTCGTTCTTGGGACTCCTTAACTATTTCGGCAATTTCCTACCTGGATTAAGCACCCTGCTAGAACCTGTACATGCGCTACTGTGCAAGGGAGACGACTGGGTATGGGGGAATTCACAAGAGGCTGCCTTTAAGAAAGGCTGGAATTTGTTGTGTTCTAACAAACTGCTTGTCCTGTATAACCCTTGCAAATGATTAGTGCTAGCTTGCGATGCGTCGTCATACGGTCGGATGTGTGTTACAACAGGCTAACGAATCGGGGATTTTGCAACCAGTCGCTTATGCATCCAAGAGTTTGTCCAAAGCCGAAAGGGCCTATAACATGATTGAAAAAGAGGCTCTGGCGTGCGTTTATGGGGTAAAGAAAATACACCAGTACTTATTTGGCCTCAAGTTTGAGCTTGAAACTGACCACAAGCTGCTCATATCACTGTTCTGAGAGCAAAGGGATTAACACCAATGCCTCTGCCCGCATCGAAAGATGGGCGCTCATGCTGTTGGCATACAACTATAATCCGCCACAGACTGGGCACAGAGAACTGCGCCAATGCTCTCAGTCGGCTGCCATTGCCCACCACCGGGGTGGAAATGGCACTGCTGTGGACTTGCTCATGGTAATGGATGCATTCAAAAATGAAAAGTCCCCCGTTACGGCCCGCCAGATCAGGATCTGAACCAGCCAGGATCCTTTACTGTCCTTGGTAAAAAAAACTGTGTCCTCCATGGGAGCTGGTCCAGTGTCTCAGCGGAGATGCAGGAGGCAATTAAGCCGTTCCATAGGCGCAAAGACGAACTGTCCCTGCAGGCGGACTGTCTGTTGTGGGGCAATCGCGTGGTCTTGCCCAAGAAAGGTAGAGATACGTTCATTTGTGCACTGCACAACACCCACCCAGGCACTGTAATGACGAAAGCCATAACCAGATCCCATTTGTGATGCCCCGGCATTGACTCAGATTTAGAGCCATGCATGCGACAGTCCAACACTTGTGCTCAGCTGAGCAATGCACCCAGAGAGGCACCGCTAAGTTTGTGGTTGTGGCCCTCCAAACCATGGTCGAGGATCCACATGGACTATGCGGGCCCATTTCTAGGCAAAATGTTCTTAGTTGTCGTGGATGCTTACTCAAAATGGATTGAATGTGCAATAATGTCTGTAAGCACGTCCACGGCAACTTTGAAAGCTTACGAGCCATGTATGCCACACACAGCTTGCCTGATGTCCTAGTCAGCGACAATGGGCCGTGTTTCACCAGTGCTGAATTCAAGGAATTCATGACCCACAATGGGATCAAGCATGTCACATCTGCTCCGTTCAAGCCCGCATCCAATGGCCAGGCAGAACGGGCAGTTCAGACCATCAAGCAAAGCTTGAAACACGTGTCGGAAGGCTCCCTGCAGACCCGATTATCCCGAGTGCTGCTCAACTACTGCATCAGACCCCACACACCGGGGATCCCCCAGCTGAGCAACTCATGAAAAGGGCACTCAAAACAAGGCTATCTCTTGTCCACCCTGATCCCCATGATCACGTGGAGGGCATGCGGCATCAACAAAGTGTGTACCATGACCACACAAATTTGTCACGCGATATTGAGGTCAAGGACCCTGTGTTTGTACTCAATTATGGACATGGTCCCAAATGGCTGGCTGGCACGGTCATAGCCAAAGGCTGTTTCAGGTCAAATTGGCCAATGAACTAATGTGCAGAAAACATTTGGACTAAATCAAATTGCGGTTCACCAACAGCTACGAACAACCCAAAGAGGACACCACCAACTTTGACCATCCAACACACACACAAGTGGCAATTGACACCATGGTTGACCATGAAGCCGAACTCACCATCCCCAGCAACACAGCAAGGCCGGCTGCCCAGCAGTCCAGTTAAGAAACAGAGAAACAGAGAAACATAGAAACATAGAAAATAGGTGCAGGAGTAGGCCATTCGGCCCTTCAAGCCTGCACCGCCATTCAATAAGATCATGGCTGATTATTCTCTCAGTACCTCTTTCCTGTTTTCTCTCCATACCCCTTGATCTCTTTAGCCATAAGGGCCATATCTAACTCCCTCTTGAATATATCCAATGAACTGGCATCAACAACTCTCTGTGGCAGGGAATTCCACAGGTTAACAACTCTCTGAGTGAAGAAGTTTCTCCTCATCTCAGTCCTAAATGGCCTACCCCTTATCCTACGACAATGTCCTCTGGTTCTGAACTTCCCCAACATCAGGAACATTCTTCCGGCATCTAACCTGTCCAGTCCCATCAGAATCTTATACGTTTCTATGAGATCCCTCTCATCCTTCTAAACTCCAGTGAATAAAGGCCTAGTTGATCTAGTCTCTCCTCATATGTCAGTCCAGCCTTTCCTGGAATCAGTCTGGTGAACCTTCGCTGCACTCTCTCAATAGCAAGAACGTCCTTCCTCAGATTAGGAGACCAAAACTGAACACAATATTCCAGGTGAGGCCTCACTAAGGCCCTGTACAACTGCAGTAAGACTTCCATGCTCCTGTACTCAAATCCCCTAGCTATGAAGGCCAACATACCATTTGCCTTCTTCACCGCCTGCTGCACCTGCATGCCAACTTTCAATGACTGATGAACCATGACACCCAGGTCTCGTTGCACCTCCCCTTTTCCTAATCTGCCGCCATTCAGATAATATTCTGCCTTCGTGTTTTTGCCCCCAAAATGGATAACCTCACATTTATCCACATTATACTGCATCTGCCATGCATTTGCCCACTCACCTAACCTGTCCAAGTCACCCTGCAACCTCTTAGCATCCTCCTCACAGCTCACACTGCCACTCAGTTTAGTGTCATCTGCAAACTTGGAGATATTACACTCAATTCCTTCATCTAAATCGTTAATGTATATTGTAAAGAGCTAGGGTCCCAGCACTGAGCCCTGCGGCACTCCACTAGTCACTGCCTGCCATTCTGAAAAGGACCTGTTTATCCCGACTCTCTGCTTCCTGTCTGCCAACCAGTTCTCTAGCCATGTCAGTACATTACCCCCAATGCCATGTGCTTTGATTTTGCACACCAATCTCTTGTGCAGGACCTTGTCAAAAGCCTTTTGAAAGTCCAAAGAACGAACCAACTCACCCACACCCGCGTTTGTACCGAGATGAACGACAAGGGAGCGAAAAGCCCCAGATCGTCTCACCTTGCAAATAAGTGTACTATTGACTTTATGTGGGAGTGATGTTATATATTTAACCCCTTGCAACCTTATTACACTACCACCAGAGGGCCTACTATTGGACTCCCAAGGGATCCCACGAGGCACCTGCACTCTGGAATCTTATTAAAGGCGCTTAGGTCACACTTGCTCATTGTACACAGTACACAGTTTCATATTTTATTATGAATGTCATTTTAGGATATAACTTGATGCAACCAGGGTCCGATGTACGTTATACGACCACAATTTGCGTATTGAAACAGGCCTACCACCTAAAGCAGGCAGATGTTTCAGCTACCCACAGCAGTAGGCCCCTCTGACAGTGTCAGCTGTCTGATTATCAGGATTAACAGGGTGGTAAGTCTACCCACCGCAATTTGACAGCTGTTACTGCCCGGTTAACCCCAATTTTGGCAGGTTAATATCAATCCCTTCTTTTGCAGTGCTGCTCAGTCATTGTTGCTAGCTGGGCCCATCTCTTGAAAATTAGTTAACTCTTCATGTTGATATTGTTTGTGGATTATTTTTCTAAACACATTCGCAGTGCTAGTAAGAATATGATTGTGCTGTTCACAGTCTGCTCTCCACCATTGTTTAATCACTGTCGAGCTGCTCTAGAACTGATACTGCTGCTCAATGTGGTATTTCTGGACATTGCCACTAGCTGCGGGAGCCTGCCTTGAATCACTTCAAAGTATTTCTTTTTTCAATCTTCTCTTTGTGACAGGCAATACTCTTATCAGAGCTCAGTTAATGTAACCAGAAGGCCCATGAGCCATGGCCAGAACCATCATAACTAGCAGCTTGGCATCTTTTGATCCATTGATTTTGAGGGTTGTTTTGTTGAGTTATAGTAATAAGTTTAAAGCTTACTATATAGCAGATGTTTCTATGCATGAATATTGATTGTCGATACATTTGCAATGTGTTTACTGATTTACTCCAAAAACGTTTTCACCTTCTGAAGGTTGCATTGGCCATATGCAAAGTTACCCCACCATGCACTGTGATATTACTAACTCGAGGTGATTAGATTGGTGGGAAAGGGTGGTGAGGATAGAGACTCTCACCACACTCAAATACATTACTCAGAAACTTCCACCAGTACATATTATTAAAGCACTGTTATTCAAACAAGTAACTGCTCTCCAATCAAATGTTCAAAGCAGGCTCAGAGTTCAATTGGACCATAGCTACTGTGTATCATCAAAGTTAGGCACACAGACTACCTTACTTTGCAGAAGATTATCATGTTGCATTTCTCAAAATACCAATAGTGTAAATCAGTGTAAATGCACCAGCGCTGAACCCCAGCTGCCTTTCTGGGTTCAGCCTAATTGTGATATTGTATCTGATCTACAGGTTCAAGTCATGCCTGTGATTCATCCATCAGGGAATGGGAAGTTGTGTGCTGCTGTGGTTATTAAAGGCCTGCATTTGTTTAAAGGGACATTGGTGCTTTCATTATGGAAATACAAGGTAATAATGAAACTTCAGTTGTATCAATGAACAATCACCGGAGCAGCACAACACCTCACTCTTTGGGTGGAGCAATGGAAATGTTATTGGATCAAGTGTGGCAGGGGGACATCGCTAATAAAGTCTCCTTGATAAAGTGCAACATCCCCATCGGCACCTGGGAATCCCTGGCCCAAGACCGCCCTAAGTGGAGGAAGAGCATACGGGAGGGCGCTGAGCACCTCGAGTCTCGTCACCGAGAGCACGCTCCTTCCGCTGCTTGCGAGGACAAGCGCAGGCAGCAGAAGGAACTTGCAGCAAGCCAGACTCCGCACCCACCCTTTCCTTCAACGACTGTCTGTCCCACCTGTGACGGAGACTGTAATTCCCGTATTGGATTGTACAGTCACCTGAGAACTCACTTTTAGAGTGGAAGCAAGTCTTCCTCAATTTCGAGGGACTGCCTATGATGACGATGGCAGGGGACGGAGTTCCTTTTCCCTGTGGATGGTCACTATGTCCCATGGGGAATTAGTCAAGATTCTTTTCAGGTGGTGGCAAACTATGCCAATGCTAATTGTTTTCCTTCAAGGACCTCACTGGAGTACAGAATTTTTTTTCACAATCTCCCAAATGTACCAAGAGAGAAAATCCCATTCAAACCACACCTGAATGTAATGGTTCAACTCTGCAGGGCGTGGCCCATATCCTTACACCCAGACAGTCTAACAGTAAGTTGAACATGTGCACTTACTATATTTGACCTATATGCAGCATGGTAAACTACACCCTGGCGTCCTTTTTACGATATCTGATCCTTTCCTGACACCCTTTATTGGTGTTCTCCATGGGAACTCCTCCCATCGACTATAGCAGTATGATGTTGTGCCTATAATCATATCCACTATGGGCAGCAGACTGATATCTGGGTATCACAATACGTCCTCCGGCCAATATCAATAATGTTCTTCTTGCAGGTGACGACTGCTGATAACATGATATGGTGAAGCCACACGGCAGAAGGACATCTCACCCCCATCACCATCCTCTGACATGTTTCAAGGAAGTAGTTCAGGGCATCCAGGATAGGACGTGTTATATATGTAATCTTGTATTTACTCTGTACAGCCATCAGAGGGCTCATCCCCTGGAGTCCCAAGGGATCCCACAATCCCTTGGGAGCAGAGGTATTTAAGGAGACCTGCAATAAAAGACTAAGGTCACACTTTACTTTGAGCTTACAGTGTTCAGTCTGACTCTTTCTCCATACATAACAACTGGCGACGAGATACAGATGCAGAGAACAGTGGGCATCTTGGAGAAATTCTCGGAGGGAGATGATTCAGAAACTTTTGTCGAGCGACTCGACCAATACTTCGTGGTCAACGAGCTAGGTGGAGAAGAGAACGTTTCCAAACAAAGGGTGATCCTCCTCGCCGTCTGTGGGGCACCAACGTATGGCCTCATGAAGAATCTGCTCACTTCAGCGAAACCCATAGAGAAATCGTACGATGGTTTGTGCTCACTGGTCCGAGAGCATTTGAACCCGAAGGAAAGTGTTCTGATGGCGAGGTATCGGTTCTATACCTACAAAAGGTCTGAAGGCTAGGAAGTAGCGAGTTATGTCACTGAGCTAATTTGCCTTGCAGGACATTGCGAATTTGTAGGACATTTGGAGCACATACTCAGAGACTTTTTTGTACTTGGCATTGGTCATGAAACCATACTTCGCAAACTTTTGACTGCAGAGACCCCAACCTTGAGTAAGGCCATAGCAATAGCCCAGGCATTCATTGCCACCAGTGACAATACTAAGCAAATCTCTCAGCACATGAGTGTTGCTGCAAGTACTGTGAACAAAGTGATGTTGTTTTCAAATCGCAATGTACAGGGCAGGCCTCACATGCCTGCAGCTGCACGTCCACAGATGTCTCAGAGTCAACCATCAAGGGTGATGAATGCAAGGCCATTAACACCTTGTTGGCGCTGTGGGGGTGATCATCATTTCCATTCATGCCGCTTCAAAGGGTACGTTTGCAAGGACTGTGGAACAATGGGACACCTCCAACATATGTGCAGGCAAGCTGCAAACCCTGTTAATCCTGCAAACCACCGTGTTGCAGAGGAGGACAGATCCACGGCAGATCACGATGAACCAGAGCCTCAGACCGAGGAGGCAGAGGTATAAAGGGTGCACATATTTACCACAAAGTGTCCCCCAATAATGCTGAAGATTGAACTAAATCGACTCCCAGTGTCAATGGAACTGGACACGGGCGCGAGCCAGTCCATCATCGGCAAAAAGACTTTCGAAAGATTGTGATGCAACAAGGCCTCAAGGCCAGTCTTAACTCCAATTCATACGAAACTAAGAACTTACATGAAATAACTGATTCCCGTAATCGGCAGTGCTACTGTAAAAGTCTCCTACGATGGAGCGGCGCACAAGCTATCACTCTGGGTGGTACCGGGCGATGGTTCCACGCTGCTCGGCAGGAGCTGGCTGGGAAAGATGCGCTGGAACTGGCACGACGTCCGAGTGCTGTCGCCGCTGATGACACTTCATGTGCCAAGGTCTTAAACTAGTTTCCTTCGCTGTTCGAACCAGGCATCAGGAAATTCCAAGGAGCAAAAGTGCAGATCCACCTAATTCCGGGGGCGCGACCCATCCATCACAAGGCGAGAGCAGTTCGGAACATGATGAGAGAAAGGGTAGAGATTGAGCTAGACCGGCTGCAAAGAGAAGGCATCATTTTACCGATCGAGTTCAATGAGTGGGCCAGTCCGATCGTTCCTGTCCTCAAGGGAGATGGCACCGTCAGAATCTGTGGCGATTACAAAGTAACCATCAATCGTTTCTCCCTGCAGGACTAATACACACTACCAAAGGCCGACGACCTCTTTGCAACGCTGGCAGGTGGAAAGACATTCACGAAGCTGAATCTGACTTCAGCCTCTATGACGCAGGAACTGAAGGAATTATCAAAGGACCTCACCTGCATCAACACACACACTTTTTATTTATAACAGATGCCCGTTTGGAATTCAATCAGCAGTGGCGATATTCCAGAGAAACATGGAAAGCTTACTGAAGTCGGTCCCGCACACCGTGGTCTTCCAGGACGACATCTTGGTCACAGGTCGGAACACAGTCGAGCACCTGCAGAACCTGGAGGAGGTACTTAGTCGATTCAACCGCGTGGGGCTCAGGTTAAAATGCTCGAGGTGCGTTTTCCTGGTGCCTGAAGTGGAGTTCTTGGGAAGGAGGATTGCGGCGGATGGCATCAGGCCCAACAACGCGAAGACGGAGGCAATCGAGAACGCACAGAGGCCACAGAACGTGACGGAGCTGCGGTCGTTTCTGGGACTCCTGAACTACTTTGGTAACTTCTTACTGGGTCTCAACACACTGTTAGAAGCACTGCATGTCATACTACGAAAAGGGGATGAATGAGTTTGGGACAAAAGCCAAGAAAATGCCTTTGTAAAAGCGAGAAAATTGTTATGCTCAAACAAATTACTTGTGTTGTATGATCCATGTAAGTGTTTGGTACCAGCATGTGATGCGTCGTCATATGGCGTCGGGTGTGTATTGCAACAAGCTAATGATTTTGGGAAACTGCAACCAGTTGCTTATGCATCCAATAGTCTGTCTGAGGCTGAGAGAGCTTACAGCATGATTGAGAAAGAAGCGTTAGCGTGTGTCTATGTGGTAAAGAAAATGCATCAATACCTGTTTGGGCTAAAATTCGAATTGGAAACTGACCATAAGCCACTCATATCCCTGTTTTCTGAGAGTAAAGGGATAAATACCAATGCATCGGCCCGCATCTAGAGATGGGCGCTCACGTTGTCCGCATACAACTACGCCATCTGCCACAGGCCAGGCAAAGAAAACTGCGCCAATGCTCTCAGTATGCTGCCATTGCCCACCACGGGGGTGGAAATGGCGTAGCCAGCAGATTTAGCCATGGTAATGGAAGCATTTGAGAGTAAGCAATCACCCGTCACTGCCCGGCAGATCAAAACCTGGACGAGCCAGGACCCGTTATTATCCCTAGTCAAAAGCTGTCTGCTTCACGGGAGCTGGTCCAGTGTCCCAGTGGAAATGCAGGAAGAGATAAAGCCATTCCAGTGTCGCAAAGATGAAATGTGCAGGCAGACTTCCCAGGGGCAATCGAGTAGTGGTTGCCAAGAAGGGCAGAGACACCTTCATCAAGGACTGCCACAGGCATCGTAAAGATGAAAACATTAGCCAGATCCCACGTGTGGTGGCCCGGTATCGATGTGGACTTATAGTCCTGCATTCACAGGTGTAATACATTCTCGCACTTAAGCAATGTAACCAGGGAGTCGCTGCTATGTTTATGGTCTTGGCCCTCCAAACCGTGGTCCAGGGTACACGTCGACTATGCAGGCCCGTTCTTGGGTAAAATGTTCCTTGTGGTTGTAGACGCATACTCCAAGTGGATTGAATGTGAGATAATATCGGCTAACGTCCGCTGCCACTACTGAAAGCCTGCGGACCATGTTTGCCACACACGGCCTACCCGATGTCCTGGTGAGCGAGAACGAGCCATGTTTTTCAGTGCTGAGTTCAAAGAATTCATGATCCGTAATGGGATCAAACATGTCACATCTTCCCCATTTAAACCAGCGTCCAATGGTCAGGCAGAGAGAGCAGTGCAAACCATCAAGCAAGGCTTGAAGAGGGTGACTGAAGGCTCACTGCAGATTTGCCTATCCCGAGTCCTGCTTAGCTACCGCACGAGACCCCACTCACTTACTGGGATCCCAGCTGCTGAACTGCTCATGAAAAGAGCACTTAAGACAAGGCTCTCATTAGTTCACCCTGATCTACATGAACAGGTAGAGAGCAGGCGGCTTCAACCATGATAGCGCAAATGTGTCACGTGAGATTGAAATCAATAATCCTGTATTTGTATCGAATTATGGACAAGGTCCTAAGTGGCTTCCCGGCACTGTTGTGGCCAAAGAGGAGAACAGGGTCTTTCAGGTCAAACTTTCAAATGGACTCATTCACCGGAAACACTTGGATCAAATCAAACTCAGATTCACGGACTATCCTGAGCAACCCACCTTGGACCCTACCTTCTTCGATTCCCCAATATACACACCAGTGGCAAACGGAACCACAGTTGACCATGAAGCAGAACCCATCATCCACAGCAGCCCAGCAGGACCCAATACACCAGGCAGCCCAGCAAGGCCAGCTGCACAGCAAGCCAGCGAGGGCCGAACAAATGATCCAACAATACCAGCTTTCACACCGAGACGATCAACCAGGGCAAGAAGGGCCCCAGATCGACTCACATTGTAAATAGTTACACTATTTACTTGGGGGGGGGGGGTGGGGGGGCGGTGGTGGAGTGTTGTTATATATGTGGACTTGTATTTACTCTGTACAGCCACCAGAGTGCTCAACCCCTGGAGTCCCAAGGAATCCCACAATCCTTGGGAGCACAGGTATTTAAGGAGGCCTCACAGGTTGGAGAGGCACTCTGGAGACCTGCAATAAAAGACTAAGGTCACACTTTACTTTGAGCTCACAGTGTTCCGTCTGACTCTTTCTCCATACATAACAGGAAGGATATGGACAAAGCTTGGGATGGGGAAGCAGGAAAACTGGTCTCCGCTCTGGATTTATGCTCAACCTTTCATGTTCCCTTTTTCTTAGCCTATTTGTTCACTCACTGCCACCCTAAGAGAAACCAAAGCAGAAAATGAAAATCAAATTCCTCATCCATCATCGTGCAGAAATCAAATTGTGACCAAGTTGCCATCAAGGCTGCACCTGAACCATCTTTTTGTACATATACCACATACTTCTAAAATATGATTGTGTTCTGAGCAGGAAAGATTGCTGCAGTCATTGGATACCATGCCTAAGAGCTTTCAGCAGATGGCAGCCAGTGTGGAGGATTCCGCAACCCACAAAGGCTATATTCTATGTAAAGTGTAAGTACATTCAGCTGCAATTGCACATGCATACTCTGGAAAATACTTGCATTTGTAAAAGCATTTACAGTAGGAAATTAACAGTATGCCAGTAGTTATCCCAGTATAATGGTATTTCTTCTGAACTCATTTTCTATATCGTCCCCTTCTTTCCTGACATGATGTACTCATGATGCATGGAGTGCTCTGTGCTCACCTATTTGAGACACTTTATACGAATTAATTTCTTAACTCCACAGTTGAAGATTGAAATCCCATGGTTGCCCATTCCTTAAAACTTACTTTCTTCAATTGAGTGAGTTTCAACAGCTCTTAACTAGGTTGCTAACCCAGTGGGGTAGATTTTTTCTTTACTGCCTGGGCATTAAGCATCGCCTGAATAGGGCGCAGAAAGGAAAACCTGGCGGGGAGGATCCACTCACTTATAGAACTCGCCAGAACTTCCTTGGAAGGAAAATTTCAATGGAAGGAAAATGCAGCAGGGTCCCGATTCTGCCTTATGATCCCAGCCGCCAGATTTTCCTTTCTGTGCTCCACCCAGCTTTCAGGCAGTAAAGACCATAATCTACCACAGTGTGTGATAATGAGGTCTTCCATCTTCAGTGTAGGGAATAACTGGGAGAAACCGATTCATCCCGACTGAACAACATTTCCTATCGATTGATATTGGATCAATGTTGAAGTAGGCTGTAGTAGAGCCCACTGTGCAGACTGCCCATTCCTTCTGGCCAAAAGAACATTAAAATAGCTGTGACTAATGCGAAATAAAATGTATACTATCGCAGGTAAAATAGATACTGGAATTAATTATTTTGAAAAATTGTACTGCATAGAAATGGACTTCTTTAGCTAAAATTGAGGTTTAGTTTTAAGAAAGGAGGGAACAGTCAGAGGTCTGAACTTCATACAAGTTGCCACAGAATGCCTTTCTTAAACTATGTTTAAAAAGTATAATATTATTCATACTTTTTAACAACAAACAATCAGAACTATGACTTTGTAATTCTAAATGAATTTAGAACCGACACCAAAAGTGTTTCTTATATTAGAATCACTTGGATTCAGGACGATTTGGATTTATTTGTAAAAAAAAAATTAATTTTGATGTAATTTAGATAATTCAGATCCATCTGCCCCTTTATCCAACATGCTTACTCAATAATATTACAAGGCATGTACAGTAAAATATTTCATTTATTTTGTAAGCATTAATAAGTAGCCATTGGGGATAGTGTAGCCCACTGATATGAAGATGATCTGCAGGCAAGCCATTAGCAGCATGATCTATACATCGTGCTTTTCTTCACTGAGGAACTTCTCTAAAAACAGCTAATCTCCTGCTCTTCACATCTGATTCAGTGGCCATACAAATACATAGGAACAGGAGTAGGTCCTTTGGTGTGTTACGCTGGTTACATCCAGCTCCACCTCACTATCACTTCTCTTAAACCCCTCCATGGTCTCTAAAATGTCAGACTGCTTGTCCGACGTCCAGTTCTGGATGAGCAGAAATTTTCTCCAATTGACTATTGGGAAGACCAAAGCCATTGTTTTCAGTCCTCGCCACAAACTCCATTCCTAAGCCACCAACTCCATCCCTCGCCCCAATTTCTGTCTGAGGCTCAACCAGACTGTTCGCAACTTTGGTGTCATATTTGACCACATATCCGCAACATAACTAAGACTGCCTATTTCCACCTCCGTAACATTGCCCGTCTCTGTCCTTGCCTCAGCTCATCCACTGCTGAAGCCTTCATCCATGCCTTTGTTACCTCTAGACTTGAGTATTCCAACACACTCCTGGCTGGCCTCCCACATTCCACCCTATGTAAACTAGAGGTGATCCAAAACTCGGCTGCCTGTGTCTTAACTAGTACCAAGTCCCGCTCACCCATAATCCCTGTGCTCGCTGACCCAAATTGGCCTCCGGTTAAGTAATGCCTCAATATCAAAATTCTCATCCTTATTTTCAAATCCCTCCATGGCCTCGCCCCTCCCTATCTCTGTAATCTCCTCCAGGTCTACAATCCCCCGAGATGTCTGCACTCATCTAATTCTGCCCTCTTGAGCATCCCTGATTATAATCGCTCAACCATTGGAGGCCGTACCTTCTGTTGCCTAGGCCCCAAGCATTGGAACTCCCTGCCTAAACCTTTCTGCCTCTCTACCTCTCTTTCCTCCTTCAAGATGCTCCTTAAAATATACCTTTTTGACCTAGATTTTGGTCACCTGCGCTAATTTCTACTTATGCGGCTTGGTGTCAAAATGTTTTATCTCATAATACTCCTGTGAAGCGTCTTGGGAATTTTCACTATGTTAAAGGCACTATATAAATACAAGTTGTTGTTGTTACAAACCGTGGCAGCTTGACTCTTTTGCCTATATTTTCTACCAATACTGTAAGTAGTAAAATTGGTTACTAATGTACTCTCATTTCTCTACAGGTATTTAATTATTGTCTGTTTGCTCTTTTTAACCTGCAGAAGCTTTATTGAAAATGTGTTAAATGAAAAGTTGTACCACATCACTTCTGTGGCAATAACTACAACCCTGTGTGCACCAGTTCTAGTAACTTTGCTGTACCTCTCGATCCTCATTCCTTTGATGCACACAGGTAGAAGCTGATTTCCATTATACCAGGTAATTTATCAAAATGGTGAAGTGTTATTTTCAGCATTGTGATATTTGCTAATCTCCTGGTTTTCACAAGTATGCATGGCTTGAATGTTTTAACATTTCTCTGTGATTGGCTGCCAAGAACCTGTTAGTAATGTTTGTGTTGATTTGACATGATAACTGTGTTCAGCTTCAGTAGAATTTGTAGTATGACTTTAGTAGATTCAGTCTAGATTTTACCGTAAGAAGTTGATCTGGTGACACTTCAGCCTCACTCTGACTGCAGTATATCTCTAATCAGTGCAAAGTGAACTTCAAAGTTCCTGGCTGGCCCATTGGATTTGGATACTGATGCTCATACTTGTAAGCATGCATTTGCAGAGTTTCACTTATCCAACCAGAGAGTGTTATGGAGCTGACAGTATAGCTAAATCTCAAACCAGTAGCTGCAGTATAACAGTTCCATTAATTATTATTAGTGAATTACAATGTTAGTGAATTATAAATCTCAGCAGTCTCATAATTAACAGAATGCATGTAACAAATGTTTCCAATTTTGACTAAACATTCTTCTTACAGAGTATAGGTATCAAACCTTACTTCAAACATTTAATAAGTATCATATACGCATTTGTTCCACACATGTGAATTGTAAAGTAACATTTTACAAAGTAGGCCTGAAAAATTATTTGGTAAAGATTGGAAGAGTTATTTTCATTCAGTGTCACTGATAGAAAATGGAATCATCCTGGTCAAACCCATTGAGACAGATGTGGACTAACTGCTTTATTTAAATATTCCATCTAACTAATGCAGTGTAAAATGTCATCAGCTAATAATTATGTATTAGCATCCATAGTCATCAGCATCTAATTTTAGCTTTGTAAGAAGCTCATCATAGATTATGTGGTTTGTAAACTGTTTAAATTAGCTTCAGTTAAACTATTTGGTTTTTTTGATAAATGGTAACTGATACTTTATTTTGAAGGACAATTGCAGAAAGAAAATATAGGCTTTATAAATGGATTTCGTTCTCTTTTGATAAACATTACTAGAGATAGTTAGGCACATTGCTCTTATCATGGTTGTTGTAATTGTGCATATCATTCTGACATTGTCGACAATCTGGCTGAATCATAAAAAACTGTTACATTCTTAACCCTTTCTCCAAGTGTTTTATGACCTATGAAGGACACCTGTTACAAATGTATTGTGGACCCTTCTTCAAAATATGAACAGTTCAAATAGCATAAATGTGCCCCTTTAATAAGATGGCATGAAGCTCCTAATACAGACCATATTAGATTTAATGAAATGATCCCTTTAATATGAGTGTCCATTTCAAACCATTTTCAAGCCTGCGCCAACAAGGCAACCCTCTTGGAATATATCACTTGGAAGTTTGACCTCAAAAGGTTATTTGCTTAAGACAAAGTGATAAAGATCCATTACAATGATGTGGAGTTATGACACCAACAAACCTACAATGATATTACAGGAAAATAAGACACAAATTCATTCAAAAAGGTATAATCAAATATTCAGAAAGCCTGGCATACTCATTACTTATTCATGATAATACAACTATATTAAGAAAACTAAACAGCATTAGTGCTCAATCATTCACAAAATAAATGAGTTTTTGCATTTATCACTACCCAGTCATCAAGCACTAAAACGAACATTGAGGAGTCACTTCAGAGGTAATTAAACAACTGCAGATATATTTTCACCAATTTAAAGGCAATGGAATCTATAGCTATATTCTGAAACAGCAGTTTATATGAAAAGAATAAGTAAGCAATCATATTACTAGATAATAGTGATTGAAGAAATAATTGATCTCTGCTGCATGTTTCAGTTTTGTGACTAAAGTTCATTTTTGCTTTATATGTATGATAAATGCAATAATTTAATTAAGCTTTGTTGATTGTTGTCAACACATTTGATTTCTTTCTAGAGATTTTGGCAACATATTCTTGATCATTTTTGAGCTATTGTTTCCTGTTATTTTATGCCGGTGAGATTATCTGTATTTGGAGTAGGACTTGAATGTTTAGGTTCCAATAATAAGCTACGGCAAGAGGTAGATTTTTGAAATGGGCCCACGTTAATAATATTAATGGTTACCGGTGGTGGAAATGATGGAACGCACCTATGAATGTTCTAAAGTTTCTGTCTCATGGCCTTTGTATTACTGACAGCACCCAAAGCTGCAGAGTGAAACCGTAACTGCTTTATTTGTATTTTTATTACTTTTTTCATTACTTTGAAAATGCACGTTGGATCTTATAAAGCTATCTGTTGAGATGTTCGAATTGATGCTTCAATTATAATAAAGCAGTCTAAGATAGTAAATTCTAAATTTGATTTAATGAAAGAAAATAAACAAAACCCAAATCCTGTATAAATCAGATAAATTATCAACCTGAATGCATCAGGGAAATATTTTAAAGGTAATGTGCATTTAAAAGACTGATGAGCATAAAGAATTTTTAAAAAAATCATTATTTACATGGTGTGTAAAAAATGATTCATCTTATTTATTTTCTATGATTAAACTATATATTAAACAAGTATTTTATTCTCTGTGGATTATAATTTTAAAAACAAATTATGTCAAAACAATTTTTTTAATTCCGTTATAATTTGACATCATCTTACTCTAAAAAAATTACACCATACAATTGTTTATCAAGTGATATGAATTTAGTTAAATTTTGTACACGAACTATTGAGATTTTTGTCTTTACCCTCTGGGTGGTAATCTGGTGGCCTGATTCTATGCCCACCTTTTACAGAACCACCCGAATTTCAGTTGATTGATTTTAATGGAATGAAAATCAGGGGGTTCTATACTAGGCGAGCGATCCGCTCCGCCAGATCACCACCTAGGTGGTGAAGACAGATATCTATGCGTCTAGGGCTCCCAAGCAGTTTCAGTAAAATGAGAATGAATGATCCAACAGGTTTGATGCTTGGATACTGGACGGAGAACTGTCACCTCTTCTTTAATTTGCTTTGGACTCTTATTCCACCATAGAATGGTGGGTCATTCATTACAGTCATTAAAAGATACAATCTTTGTGGTACTATGTTTGAAATTCCAGCTGTGTTCTAAGAAAGCAGGCCTTTAACTGATTAATGCCCACTCACCAGTGAATCAGCTTGCTTCTTCATCAATAATCTGTTCTACAATTACTGTTCAAAATGGTCTGAATTCTCAAAATATGTATCACTAATGATCTTGATTAGATTAATATATTCTTATCGAATAATTTCTCTAAGTTTAAATTAATGTTTAATGTGCTTTACCTGTGCACTCCCATTGGAGCAAAGATTTTGCCAAGAGCTGGTACAAATAAAACCTGAAAATCGAATGAAACCCAGATCACTTTGCTTCTAAATTGTGACTGATCAATCTAGCAGATCTGAAATCAGATAAAACTTTGACAAATGAGTGTCTGCCAACGTTTCATGTACTGCTAGTTTAATACTTACTTCTGTCTACATTTAGCTGCCCTGCTTCCATCAGTGCCATTTCATTTGATCAATGATTCATATGACAATACATTTTAAAACCCATCATGCTATTAAAAGCTCTGTAGATATTGCTTTCCCTCGATTTACTTTCAGACAGAAAACTTCATAAACCTAAGTGGACAGGATTCCCACTCATCACTCGCCTTTTCTAGCCATGAATAGGATCAGAAAAATGAAAAGATAAAAAATTGCCATCCTGGGACCTACCCTTCTGTAAAATTAACTTAATTAAAAGTGAAAGATTTAGTTATTTTCAGTGTTTCTACGTTTGACCAAAAGGGTACAGGAAATTATTCTTTCAGTAAAACATTACTGCAAAAGCTTTTAGATAATTTTAGAGTGTTTTCTGCCACACGGGAAGGATTGAGCAAGGTCATTTTATAGATTTCACCTGGAACTGGAACCATTTTGTTTTTTCACAGTTCATTTTGCTCCTGTTCCTCTCTTCAAGGTCTTATTGTCCCACACAAACTGATTTGCCGACTTACCCCCAAATGCTCACCATTGCTTTGTATAAGCAGCCACAAGGAGATGTACAAGCATAGCCCAGGGTGTTCCCTCAAATTGTTCTTCCTTTCCTGTAGGTATGATCCTTGGCACTAGTTAATATTCGCTTGAGATCAGGAATTCTCTTTTAGAGGAATCATGGCAGAAACCCCAGACTTCTCCACTCTGTGGTGTAGCAGGCAAGCTCAGCTTTCAGTAACTGTTTACTAACCCACAATCTTCTGAGAATTTTAGTAGCACCAGAATCAAACTTTTAATATCTTGGTCTATAGGTGTTTGATCACTGTCTTTAAACACTGACAAGCACATGTTTTCTGCAGCCATGGTCTCACTACAGTTCCTGTGCCTTTACCCCTGTCCCATCAGAGATTACATACATTATAAAATACTTCAAAGTAAAGATATTTCAGGAGTTACTTACATAGGGAAAACTATCTCCCGGAATCATTTTGGCACAAATAATGGTTTTACTAAGAGAAACATATCAAATCATTATTTTACTGCCTTGCACCATATCATAAAATAGTCCCCAAGCACCTGCCATTTTTTAATAAAATAAAACAGTTTTTACAGCATTTCCTTGCATTTAAATTTCATAATATAAACATGCCTTTTGATCAGAAGCTGCAAATAGTTTAATGACACTGGTTATACCTTTAATCTTATAATCAGGTACATCTAGCAGGTTTTATGAAGCCTGACAAAGCATACATTGTTAGTCCATGGCTGTAAATGAGATAAAAGAAAAGAAAATTCATAAAAATTATCATTGAAAAATTACCCGGGGATTGTTTATCCCTTTTTTCTAGGTATTTGATTTGTTTTAAGGAAGCTAGTTAAAGATGTTCTCTCTGAGCACCAAAATAAATGCTTTCATTCCTAGAAAATGAGCCAGAGAATTTAAAATATTTTCTTATTTCTTTTGCTATTTCTTTCTGATCTGGTTTTCTTATAACTAATGATATTGAATGTAAGCACAGACTGGAATAAAGTTAATATAAAACTTAATTACCAACCATCGTGGGACAGATTTGGTGCAGTGAAAAGATAGCAATGCATTCCTAAAGTCGACTGCCTTAAATTTACCTTAAAATACTGCATCTGAGTTCTCCTGCCAAAGAATCGCTCGTTCCCTTTACAGCGCACCACAAGCCTGTTTTACCACATTTAAAAGAGGGTCAAGGGGGTGTGGCTAACCCTTCTGTCCCATTCCCCTCCATTTCTGGCACAAACCTGCCTCGATTAGATTAACTAATGCCAGTATATCCATGATGGTAAGAGCTGCGGCAAGGTATCCCTGAAGCAGAGGAGGTCGGTCTGTGAGCTGCTACTGAAGGCTGGTGTTTCTTTGCTTAATTGACAATCTTTTTAGTACTTTGGGGGTTAAGTCAGGACTTGTGCTGTTACTTTTACTCAGCTCTGCTCAAAGTACTGTTTTGAACTCTACAGATTTCTCAATGGGAATACCTTGATTTTGATGTTTTGAAGAGGAGGAGGATGAACACCTGGAAGAGGAGGAGGAGGATGAACACATGTCCTTCATGAAACAGAAATCTTTATTTTCCCTGTCATCACCAAATACCAAAAGTTGAAAGACACAGGAAGAACACACAACTGCATGTGATCAAGCCATATTTATTTTAAACAGTAACATTCACAAGGAAGTGTCACAAGAAAATGCTTCTCCTGATCTACAACTACTTTGTAACCTCATGATTGCCACTTGTGCTAGATTCTTTCACCTACGCTAGTTCCTTATCTATTACTCATATGAAGCGCTCTTGAGCAGCATGAGGTTGAATGGTATGTAGCTGCGATGGTTCCACTGGAGCCTACGAGATTTGATGTGACTCTCATCTTAAGGTAGCTCCTGTCCCAGAGGGACCAACTTCCAGCAGCCTGGTGTTAGCAGTAGCAAAGAGTGCCAGGTCATTGTCTGAAGCTCTTTCATGTGAAGGCATTGGAGAGTGCCTTAAGGAAGAAGGATTACTGTCAGTCTCCAGAAAACAAATGACATCTGTGCTCACTCCTTGCAGCTAACATGTGCTGAGCTCAGAGTTGCTACTGATCTGCTTCATCACAGACCAAATTATCCCAATGAGGTCTTGGAAGCCCTGTGAAAGTACAAAGCATCGACTGAAGCATTGGCAGTTGCTACTCTGGAATCCACCAATGTCCTAGAAGCTATTCCTGAAACCACGATGCTGCAACAATCTGCTGGGCCGTTACAGTGTCCAGGATGTTCTGCAGGTGGTAGAATCTTTCTGCAATGTGTTGCACACGCAGATAGTGGAGTTCCCCTACTTATCCATTATCTCAATCATATGTGTGGGAACCACCTCCACCGCTTCCACCTGAGATCGACAATCCCGAATCCGTGTTCTTTTGAAGACCAGACTGCTGGGATCTGCTTTCCTTAGGTTCCTCAGCCTTTCTCACCCTCCCTCGACAAACATCATTCTCCCTTCTCTTTCATTCACAGATCTGTATTCTCACTAGTGCCTGTTAATTCACCTGGTGTAACTAATTTCTCTCCAGTGGCTGCCTCTGTGCTGGTCCTTGCCTGGATAGGATGCCAGAATGGAGTTGGTGACATTGCGGCAGCAGCTGTGGATCTGGAAGTGCCTGGTTAGTCAATCATTGGAGCAGTTGGCTATCCAGGCAGTTGCCCGCTTCACACTAGGGATGTGGTGAGAGTGGGGTGATGGAATTGAGATTATGGGGCCAAAATTCACTGTCCCCGAAGGGACAGCTACCACGGAGTTTGGGCGGGCGACTGAAAAAATCGATGGGCCGCCGCGGTCGGATGATTTTCCCTCCCCGAGCCATATTCAGCTCACGGAGGATTTGAGCGGTGTGCACTTCTGCTGGAAAGGGTGCAGTGAAGCCGCTGTAAAGGAGACATTCCAGCGGAGAGCTCTGCAGCGTGCGGGCCATTGGAAAGCAGCAAGGACAGAGATTTCCAGCTGAAAAGGTAAGATTTTCCCCAGCAGATATTCCAGTCATTGCACGAATGGGACACCGCTGGAGTGCTGCCGCGATCGGGGCCCTTTGGTAGGGAAATAGTTTTATTCATTTTAGTATTTTTATTTAAGATTACAGCATCCACTGTATCTATCTTTTAATAGTTTTATTAATTATTAGTGTTTTTATTTAAGATTACAGCATCCACTGTATTTATCTTTTAATAGTTTTATTAATTGTTTTGACTCCACTCAACCTGCTGAATACTGCTCAGAGGTTTGCACATACTTTTTTTACAACTTTCAGGTCTAACTCTTTAGTGGGATCCTGTGGGCTGCAGAGATCTGCTTGGCAGGGTTCACCCTGAGGATGGGAGGAGTGTTGGGAGGGCGACACCTGGTGCACCTGCTCAGAAGCAGGGTGGCACACAGGAGAAGGCATCACCGTCAGCACCGTGCAGAGAGGCAGCAGGCAAGGGAGGTAGCAGCCATGATTCGTTCATTCTGCGCCAGACCAGTGTGCTCGCCGTCTTCACCGGCCTGAATCAGGATAGCGGTTGGCTGCTTGAGGACAAGGGATATCTCCTGTCCACTTGGCTGCTTACTCCACTGCGGAACCCCAGGACAGCGCCAGAGCATGCATACACTGATGCTCATTGTGCCACGAGGTGCATCATCGAGCACTGCATAGGCGTCCTTAAGCAGAGGTTCCGGTGCCTGGACCGCTCTGGTGGCACCTTGTAGTACTCTCCTCAACAGACCTCCATCATCGTCGTGGTCTGCTGCATGCTGCACAACGTGGCCATCAGGAGGGGACAGCCGCTGGAGGTCGAGCCAGCAGTACCACCTGAGGAGGAGGAGGAGGAGGAGGAGGATCTCCGCCACCCTCGAGCTAGGTGGTGTCGACCCATCGCCACCCTGGAAGGACTGGGTGCAAACTGGCCAGCACCTTCCTGGGAGGGTGCGTCCCCACATATATGAAGGTGCCTGACACCTCCTCTGCAATCTCCCTCCATACATTATGTACTGGCGGTCTGCCAGGTCTCCCCACGTCAGGAAACAGTATTCTTCTGTCCTCCACACCGTCCATCAGTGTCTCCAGCTCCATATCAGTGAACCTGTCGGCACTCTTTGCCCCTCTTACACCAGACATCCTTCCAAAACTCCTTCCCCCCTCAGGGCCTTGCTGCAAACCCTGGCCTTTAAAAAGCTCAAATTAAGACAGCCACACCACTGAAAAATCCATTTTGGAAGGGTTCATTAGTGCTGGAATCCATTTGTCCACTTTTGGAGCTGAATATGGGGTGGCCCAGCCACGAAAAAATTTTGGCGCTAATGGCCACAAAAAGGTGAGGGGAGCACCAGCTTTCCAGCACTCCTGAATTTCGGGCCCTCTATATTATAAACCTTGCACAGTTTTTACAAATCCTCTGCTTGCAGCTCACCTCCAATCTTGCCCTCTCCTACAGGCTCCACTGTTCTTCTGTTTACCTTTTTTTAATGGCTAAATTTTTCTGGTTGCCTTTCCTTGGGGTTGCTTGTATGCCTTTCTTTCCTTTGGAGGGAGAGAAGACAATTTGACAGGCCCATATGGAGTCAGGCAAGTCATAATGAAGAGAGGTGAGGGTGTCCTGTCCCCTTAAATAAAATGTCCTTGAAGATGAGCAAAAGCCTTTGTGGCAGGCACAGTGAGTTTAGAGAATGGTTTTGAATAAAGAAGGTGCTTGAGTGTTTGGATAGATGCTCTTAGCAGAACTGAGTTTCGCTGCCACCTAGGTGCTTAGACAGAATGAGTATGATACTATTTTTTCTGGCCTCCAAATCGCCCTGCATGGCCAATGATTGCTCTGGGAGTAAATGGGGCAGCTTAGCAGCGGTTTCGCATTGGTGACCGCTAGGACCAGCCCATCACCAACTCGCTAATGGGAGAGAATTCAGGCCTTCATGCTTTTATTCAATCAGCAATGCTGACTGATGCTATATTTATTTGAGCAATAGTGTTAATATTTTACTGGTATTTTTAATGATGTTAGCCCATACCATACAAAACGCAACAAGGCTTTATATTGCAGCTTGCAAAACCCGGAAAAAGTTTCTTAACTCTGACAAGACTCAGGCTAAAATGGAAACAGATTACAATCCAAAGGGCTAGTGCACAGTGTTTTGAGTTATTTTAGGACTATAATGTAGATTGTATCAACTACGAATGTGTAAGAACAAAAGCCATTAATCAGCCTTATTCCTAAGTCACTGGGTTGTTCCAATCAATTTACAGTAATTAGAAACAGCAGATCAATAGGCTAAATATCAATAAGGTACAGGTATATCAATATTGGCTGCTAATTTATTTTACAGCACCACATAAATAGTTATCCCTACTTTACATGATACATGTTAATATCAATTTGTCTCTCACATGATGTATGCTGCAAAACACTGTAATGTATTAAATGTTGTTTCGTTTTTTTTATACAAAACTCTTGTCGAATCAGCTTTACCTTTTGTTATTATGCTTCCACACTTGTGGTCTGTTATGTTGTTTAGTATCTTACTTTAATGACTATTCTGTAATTGTTTTGGAATTATTTGTTTTAGTGAATATACAGACACTAAAGATACCTGCCTGTGTCCTCATGTTGCCATCTGTTCTATTTAAGATTTTTGCAACAGAAGTGGATTCGGGAGCACTTAATTTAAGTGTGGTTACTGCTGGCTTGTGTGTTCACTATAGGTTGTGGTTTTGTAAGTATTGGGAATACAAGGGAAAGGCAGTGAAGGAAAGTGTTATGAGTATAGAGACCTCACATTGTGGAAAATTACATCCTGTTTGAAAATTTGAATATATTCAAAACGTACCCTGTTCGAAAGGAGCTGTTCTCCCCCTCGCCTCCAACTTCCCAAATTTTAGGTCCTCATGGACCAAAGAACAACCTTCAAAAGACCTCTGGCAATGCTAGTTACGAGGAGATGCATGAGGCTGATCCAAAGTGAACTTGAATATATCCAAAGTGAAGGCCTCTGACCTTCCTTCTTCCATGTGGATAACTTCCAAGCATTTCTTAATGCCGCCCTCTATAGTGTGGCCAAATTCACAAACTCAGCATGTTGAGAACTTGCAGGAGCAAACCCCTGTAAGACTCTTTCAAGGGAAGAGTACTTTGAACTGACCTTTTCCTCCCGCCTGTTAACAAGGACAGTCATTTCTTGTAAACTATAGTAAATATGCTGAGGGCATTTTTGTGATGCACTCAGCTGCCATCAACATGAGGAACCCTTCATTAAGTCTTTCTGCTACTCACACATCCTTGCTACTTTTCAGGTCAGTACAATATGTTTCCAAAAATTGGCCTAATTATCTGGAATAAGTAACATTTTGCCCACTTCTCTGACTAGTTGAAGTCAAGGCTGTTCAATAATGGCTGTAATTATATTCTTCCTTGTTTAACTTAATGTGATTCACAGCCACTAACTTGATCAACTACACCAACTGAAAAGAGTCACAGTTCTTCCCTCAATGTAATAAATTAGCAAAAGATTATAAACATTGATCACAAGAGAGAGAACCTCTAGCCATACAAACCCAAATAGTCAATAAAACATGACGAGTGTATGTACATGATGCTGCCCATTCCAACACTATGATAGAATAGTTTGTTGTCATTTTCTGGTGAATTCTGAGTGAATATTCAGTTCGATAGCACAGCTACAGAGCACAATCCAGCCAAAATGCTGTCATGCTACCCAGACTAGCATGAAGAAAGGAAGAGCAACTGTGTTTTCCTTGGTAGTGAAGACAAATTTGAGCCAGATTTTCGGCAGGTTTGCGACCGGGGTTTTGCCGTGATTTGACCCTCCACAGCGAAAGCCTGGTCGCAAAGCCCGGGCGGGATCCTCGGGCACCTGTTTGCAGTGGCGCTTCCAAGTACCGCCTGGGAGAGGTGAGCCAATGTGCAACGACTCGGATTTCATTTGCGTTAGACTTTCGGCACTATACCGTACACCGCGCCCAGAATAGCGACAGGTCAAACCTGTCGGTGCAGCTCTGCCAGCAGCGGTAAGTCAGAAAATCTCCAAAAAAGGTACATTCAATTTTTTATTTTTAAAAATGTTTTCAGCGATTCGATAGTTAAGGGTCTTATAAATGTTTTTGGAATGTTTTTTGGAATTTTTTGTTTTTTTGTTTTTCCCCCCTCCCAATGCCTCTCTCGCAGCTCTCCCGGCCCCGGAGTAATGTTATTGAAACTCACAGTTTGCGCCGCAAATGCTTGTGCAATGCCTCCCTTACCGCTGCGCCCATGGCACAGGCGTAAAGGCCGAAAGTACGGGCTAAATACGGTAGCGCAGCGAAAACAGTGAGTTTCACATATCGCTATCGTTTACGCCGAAAAACCTCGAAAGCTGAAAATCCGGCCCAAATATTGTTACAAGTAGAATCTCTCCACAGCTCAGCAGCTTGCGAGTCACAGCAACACATAGATTTTCAAATGGACGTCTAAAGCATAGATCTACCTCAAAGACACATACCCACCATTAGACTGCCATGTACACTGACACTTCCTTCCACCATTCCCTCCCACCCATTTCACCAGCAACAGACATAATACTCTTTGCCAGAGTTTTGTATCTAAGGTGAGTTTAACTGAAATAATGTATGATCATTCCTTTTTATAACATTGGAGACAGCGACTCAGCACTTTTATAATCGGAGCCCGGATCTGAGGTTATTATTCTGAAATTATTCATTTTCACATTTATAATCTGCTGTGAATCATAATTTTCTTGTTGACAAGGAAAAAGACAGTAACCAAAGGAAACAATTACCAGTAGAATAATCTAGACTATAATCTAAAGCAGAATTGTTTTTCAGTCTTGAGACTTCAATAAATTTATATAGCACAGTCAAGGGAAACAAAAGAATTTGGATTGGACTGCTGTATAAATATAATCATTTGGTATTGAGTCTGTTAAAGAGATTTTATTATATGAATATTGTATTGTTTGATAAATATACAATTATCAATGTGGATGAATATCTGTAGCAAAATCATAAAGCATCCAGTGTATGACTGATCTCCTCATGGTCCCTCTGTACACATGATCTTCAATCTCCTAAAATGCTGTAATTCTCCTCAGCTGTCTTGTGGATGCAAATGCATTATTTGTCTGACCTTCTCATGTCTACAACAACACTGCCATCCTGTCTGAGCATTGCTGTACAGACAGGTATCACCATCCTACTTGATCTCAGGTCAACAAGCCCCCAAACTACCTGATCTCCTTATACTTTACTTCCAGACAGAAAACCCCAGCCTGCTTGGCCTTTTCCTTCCCACAGATATTGCTCTCCAATCGACAGAACTACATCACAAAGCTTTTGGTCAGCATGTCTTTTGGCAATCTTTTCGAATGTGTATTTTTGAATGCTGCTAATTTGAATCCCTCATTAACACTTAATTGCCAAATGTTATAAGAGCTGTTTATTTGTTAGTATTTGTCTTGTTCTATTGATTAGAACACCAATAATCAAACTGCACTAATACAGCTATAGTTTTGAAAGCCTTTAATTTAGATTTTTTTGTTCCTCGACACCATTGTAACAGCATAAAACCAGGTGGCCAGGAACATTTCACCAGAATACAGCCCACTTTAGCGCCTGTTCCAATCTGTGCCATCATTTCCAATGCCGCCCATGTAAATGATAGAATTACAGAAATCTTATTTATGACTCAGTCCTGCTTTTGCCAATTTAATTTAGATCAGCCTTTGTGCCATTTGCCGGGGCATTATCATTTCAGATAGAGAATTATGAGTTTCCTTTGTATTTGCGCCAAGAGAATGAGCAACAGAGGGATACTAGAAAGAAAGACTTGCATTTATATAGTGCCTTTCACGACCTCAGCAAGATCCCACAAATAGTAATGCGATAATGGCCAAATAATCTGTTTTACTGATGTTGATTGAGGGATAAATATTGGCCAGGACATCAGGGATAACTCTTCTGCTTTTCTTCAAAAGAGTGACATGGAATCTTTTACATCCATCTGAAGGGCAGACAGGGCATCGGTTAACGTCGCATCTGAAAGACAGCACCTCCGACAGTGCCGCACTCCCTCAGTACTGGAGTGCCAGTCTAGATTTTTGTGCTCAAGTGTCTGGAATTGGACTTGAACTCACAACCTTCTGACTCAGAGGTAAGAGAGCTGCCCACTGAGCCATGACTGGACTGGTGAGGTTGCACCGAAGCATGCGGCATCCATCTGCCAGTATCCCCACACCAGAATATATAGGCAGAAGCACTCCTACCTCTAACTGTCCCAGGAACAGTGCTTGCTTCACAAAGCAAGTCATCACTGAGTAATGCTACAGTCTGACCTACAGCCCACCTCTCCAACAAACGGGCTACTGCCAGTGATTATTAAGGTCACAACCATCTTAAACTTTTATGGGGTAGTCCACGTTGCTACTTGGGACAATACTAGCATTAGCCTATCAATTGTGCACAGATGCTTTAAGCAGTCCATGATGCATTGCTTGCTAGAGCAAGCAATTTAACCAATATCCCTATGGCAAACCCGTAGCAGCAAGACAAGGCTTTTCAATTTTAGAATGTGGCAGGATTCGTAAAGGTTCAAGGGGTCATCAATTGCACCCACATGGTCATATGTACTCCCTTGCTCAACCTACATGAACAGGAAAGGATTAATTCTCTCAATGTGCAGCTCATATGTGACCAAATTATGCTAGTGAATGCTGACTTATCTGAGAACTGCCACGTTGCTTTCATTTTAGCACTATCCAGCATGCGTTCAATGACCCTGAGCCAATTATTTGACCCTGAGGTAGCTCCTGGCCGATTAAGATTATCAACTGCAGCCATGGCTCAGGACAACTGTGCCAGCATTGTTATTTTAAACACAGGATCTGTGAGATTGAAATCTCCTGGCCCTTCAAGCAAGAGGTGACAACTCCTGGCACCAGCAACATCTTCCTCCTCCAGCTATTCCTGCTCATTCATGCTCCATGTACCACTCAGTACACTCCTCCCAGGCTCACTCTCTAACTTCACCAAGCTTGATGCTGCTGAGCTGGCACTCGATAGACTGAGTGAAGGCGCTGCTGCAAAATTGCTGGCATCATTGGAGGTTGAGGGGCCTGTGCTTTTCTGCTATGGCATCATTCAAAGAGGGCAAAGAGGTTAGAATGGTTTGATGAGGAACAGTGGTCACGTGGTATTTTTAGTAGAAGTAATGAGATGGGGGTTTCATGATAAAGTTCACCAACCGGCTGCAATAGGAGGAGAAACAGAATGTCGCGATGAGCTCTCAGCTGGCACATGTCCTATTTGTGGAATGAATGCATGTATGGATGCCTGAAATCCACATGGGGTGGCATATCCCAGCATACATACTGGAATGTGCTGTTTGGGATCTCAGGCATTGACTCTGGCAAAATTTGTGTAGTCAGGAGTAGGTCCCTTAATTTGAATGTCACTGGGATGCCTGCTTTCTCCCAGAGGAAATTATGGTGTCTTCTGCTGTGTCCAGGCCCTGCCACAGTTTACAGCCTTCTTCACATATCCCACCAGAGTTAAGGTCCAAATCTGCTGGAAGGACCATAGATTTTTGTCCCAAGTACAAATTTGAGCTAACTAGTGAGAGAATAATTTTGAGCAATGAGAAGGAACTGGACCATTAAAGGCCAGGAGAATGTGAAGTTCAACCTTATAGAGAGTTTAGCTTTGAGGGACAGTTGCCCTCAAATTTTACTTGAGGGATAAAGCATTAAGTTGTTACGTTTGATTTGATTACATTTTTAAGAGAAAACAGCTTAGTTTAGTATGGGGACATAGCTGAAGCCCATGATGTGCTGTACCTACATGCTGAGGGCTGTGTTGAATGCTTTGTGTGTCTGGGTTGACTGCACATGCAGCAAGTGTCTCTGATTGCTTGTGCTCAAGCTCAAGGCTGCCGAGCTAGAGGAGCAGCTGGCGACCCTGCCAAATTCGAGAGGTTGAAAAGCTCTCAGAATGCACATTTCAGGAGGTGGTAAGCCAGCAGGTAGAACAAGTTAGTGAGGAAGGGAAGTGGGTGACCATCTATCAGCATAGGAAGAAAAAGAAAGACTTGGATTTATATAGCACCTTTCATGACTACCAGACGTCTCAAAAGCGCTTTACAGCCAATGAAGTACTTTTGGAGTGTAGTCACTGTTGTAATGTAGGAAACGCGGCAGCCAATTTGCACACAAGCAAGCTCCCACAAACAGCAATGTGATAATGAGCAGATAATCTGTTTTTTTGTTATGTTGATTGAGGGCTAAATATTGGCCAGGACACTGGTGATAAGTCCCGTGCTCTTCTTCAAAATAGTGCCATGGAATCTTTTACGTCCACCTGAGAGGGCAGACGGGGCCTCGGTTTTACAGGAGGCAGTGCAAGGAGCTCCTGAGAACGTTGAATCGACAACTACATATTCAGTGCTGGATACCTGTGATAATCACAACTAAGAGGAGAGCAACCACATTCAAAATCATGGCACTGTGGAGTAAGTGCTTGTTAAAGGTTGGGAAGTGCAGAAATGCAGTAATAATAGGGGATTCCACAGGAAGAAATAGAATTGTGCTTTTGCACAGGGAGTTTCAGTAATAAGGTAATAGATTAAAAAGCAGGACCTCTAGGGATTACACCCTGTGCCAGATGCTAGTCGGTGTAAGAATAGTACCATAAGCTAGTTTAATGCAAGGCTGGGGAGATGATATGAGAGAGAAGGATTGAGATTCCTGGGATAATAGGATTAGTTGTGGGCAGGAGTAGCTATACAGGATAGATGGACTTCACTTTGAATAAGGATGGGACAATTGTTCTTGCTGGGAGGGTAAACAGTGCTATGGTGGAGAGTTTAAAAGAAAACTTGAGATGAAGCAGAAAGGATCACGCAAGTAACAAGGAGTGTAGGAAAGATAAAAGAGAAAAACAGATCAGGAAGAGCAGGGAGCACAATGAGTAAAATTACCATTTTGAGAGCGGGAGGGTTGAATTTTATGTACATAAATGCAAAGTATATTGTGAATAAAATTGGTGAGATAGAGGCACAAATTACAATGAGAGGGTATGATAGAACATTAATAGACACATGCATTTATTGGCCATTCCCAATGCCTAATATGTGACTTCAAGGGGAACTTGGAGGTGATGGTGTTTCTATGCACCTGATGCTTTTGATGTCTAGGTCATGAGCTTGGGAGATGCTGCTGAAGAAGCCTTGGCAAGTTGCTGCAGTGCATCCTGTAGATAATACACACTGCAGCCACGGTGGTGAGGAAGGTGGATGTTTAGACTAGTGGTTGAGGTGCCAATCAAATGAATTGCGTTTTCCTGGATAGTGTCGAGCTACTTCAGTATTGCTGCAGTTGCACCATCCAGGCAAGACCTTATAATGGAGAGAAGGTCATTGATGAAGCAGTTGAAGATAGTTCAGCCTAGGACGCTGCATTGAGCATATCCTGGGCTGAGATGTTTGGTCTCTAACAATCACAACCATCTTCTCTGTTTAACTTATGACTCCAGCCAATGGATAGTTTCCTCCTGGATCCCCATTGACTTCAATTTTACTAGGGCTCCTTGATGCCAACTCAGTCAAATGCTGACTTGATATCAAGGGCAGACACTCTCATCTCTGGAATTCAACTCATGTCCATGTTTGGACCAAGGCTGTAATGAGGTCTGGAGCCAATTGGTTCTGGCGGAACCCAAACTGAGCATTGGTGAGCAGGTCATTGACGAGTATTATTCGATAGCACCTTTAATAACTCCTTCCATCTTCCTGCTCCTCCTGGCCCCACAAAAATAAACAAAAACTTACTATTGAGCTCCTCTTCCATTGGACCACTGCTCTGCCTAGTTGTCTTAAAATAGCAATCGGGGTCCTATGCACATGGGACCTGGATTTGCATATTAAAAGCTTCTACTGCCTGAAACAGACAGGCAATTCAGTTGCTCAGCAGTAAGCCCCTTTTAAGTTGGCAGTGCCCAGATTGCTGACGTAAATGTGTTATTCAGTCATCGTGGAACTGCTACCACACTGTTGATGCCAGGCCGCCCAAATTAAAATCTAACCTCATGCCGATATGGATTGTGCATCCATTGTAGAAAGCACCTGACTTTCATTTCAATTGTAATCAATCTCAGACACTTACATCTTGTTCATTCCATAGTTCAAATTGCCATTATTATATAGTGGGCTGATGAGTGAAATTATATTAAATACTCGGGGGGCAAAATTCGGTAGTGCCCCGTTTGTAAAATTTAGCACCCGGCGAGATGCCTTGCCAAATTGTGTGAAATCGGCCGATTTTGCCCCAGGAGTGAAGGGGTGGGGAGGCAGAAAATGAGGCGCTAATGGGGATACTTGTGTATGAAACACAAAAGGATAGTATGCAAGTACAGCAAGTGATCAGGAAGGCCAATCTTGGCATTTATTGCAAAGGGGATGGAGTATAAAAGCAGGGAAGTCTTGCTACAGCTGTACAGGGTATTGGTGAGGCCACACCTGAAATACTGCGTGTAGTTTTGGTTTCCCTATTTACGAAAGGATATACTTGCTTTGGAGACAGTTCAGAGGAGGTTCACTAGGTTGATTCCGGAGATGAGAGGGTTGATTTATGAGGAAAGGTTGAGTAGGTTGGGCCTCTACTCATTGGAATTCAGAAGAATGAGAGGTGATCTTATCAAAATGTATAAGATTATGAGGGGGCTTGACAAGGTGGATGCAGAGAAGATGTTTCCACTGATGGGGGAGACTAGAACTAGAGGGCATGATCTTAGAATAAGGGGCCGCCTATTTAAAACTGAGATGAGGAGGAATTTCTTCTCTCAGAGGGTTGTAAATCTGTGGAATTTGCTGCCTCAGAGAGCTGTGGAAGCTGGGACATTGAATAAATTTAAGACAGAAATAGACAGTTTGTTAAACGATAAGGGGATAAGGGGCTATGGGGAGCGGGCAGGGAAGTGGAGCTGAGTCCATGATCAGATCAGCCATGATCATATTGAAAGGCGGAGCAGGATCGAGGGGCCATATGGCCTTCTTCTGCTCCTTTTTAATTATGTTCTTATGTTCTTATCTTAATGGTCTCAGCTGGGTGCTGCAGGGGCGCCATTTACAGAGAGTTACCCAATCTCAGCTGACTTGCAATCAGCCTTCAATCCTTGACTCCAGCTCGATTTAGCTCTTAAAGGGGAGGTAATTTCAATCTGCTGCTGCTCATTTTCAGCATTGCTGCACTTGAGTCAGACATCCCCTAGACCTGATGGCTTGCATCCTAGGGTCTTAAGAGAAGTAGTGGCAGGGATTGTGGATGCATTGGTTGCAATTTACCAAAATTCCCTGGATTCTGGGGAGGTCCCAGCAGATTGGAAAACTGCAAATGTAACGCCCCTATTTAAAAAAGGAGGCAGACAAAATGCAGGAAACTATAGACCAGTTAGCCTAACATTTGTGGTTGGGAAAATGTTGGAGTCCATTATTAAAGAAGCAGTAGCAGGACATTTGGAAAAGCAAAATTCGGTCAGGCAGAGTCAGCATGGATTTATGAAAGGGAAGTCATGTTTGACAAATTTGCTAGAATTCTTTGAGGATGTAATGAACAGGGTAGATAAAGGGGAACCAGTGGATGTGGTGTATTTGGACATCCAGAAGACATTTGACATGGTGCCACATAAAAGGTTACTGCACAAGATAAAAGATCACGGGGTTGGGGGTAATATATTGGCATGGAGAGAGGTTTGGCTAACGAACAGAAAACAGAGAGTAAGGATAAATGGTTCATTCTCGGGTTGGCAATCAGTAACCAGTGGGGTGCCACAGGGATCAGTGCTGGGACCCCAACTATTTACAATCTATATTAACGACTTGGAAGAAGGGACTGAGTGTAACGTAGCCAAGCTTGCTGACGATACAAAGATGGGAGGAAAAGCAATGTGTGAGCAGGACACACAAAATCTGCACAAGGACATAGACAGGCTAAGTGAGTGGGCAAAAATTTGGCAGATGGAGTATAATGTTGGAAAGTGTGAGGTCATGCACATTGGCAGAAAAAAAATCAAAGAGAAAGTTATTATTTAAATGGAGAAAGATTGCAAAGTGCCGCAGTATAGTGGGACCTGGGGGTACTTGTGCATGAAACACAAAAGGATAGTATGCAGGTACAGCAAGTGATCAGGAAAGCCAATGGAATCTTGTCCTTTATTGCAAAGGGGATGGAGTATAAAAGCAGGGAAGTCTTGCTACAGTTAAACAGGGAATTGGTGAGGCCACACCTGGAATACTGTGTGCAGTTTTGGTTTCCATATTTGTGAAAGGATATACTTGCTTTGGAGGCAGTTCAGAAAAGGTTCACTCGGTTCATTGCAGAGATAAGGGGGTTCACTTATGAGGAAAGGTTGAGTAGGTTGGGCCTCTAATTGGAATTCAGAAAAATGAGAGGTGATCTTATCGAAATGTATAAGATTATGATGGGGCTTGACAAGGTGGATGCAGAGAGGATGTTTCCGCTGATAGGGGAGTCTAGAACTAGAGGGCATAATCTTAGAATAAAGGGCTATCCATTTAAAACTGAGATGAGGAGAAATTTCTTCTCTCAGAGGGTTGTGGAACTATGAAATTTGCTGCCTCAGAGAGCTGTGGAAGCTGGGACATTGAATAAATTTAAGACAGAAATAGACAGTTTCTTGAACGATAAGGGAATAAGGGGTTATGGAGAGCGGGCGGGGAAATGGACCTGAGTCCATGATCAGATCAGCCATAATCTTATTAAATGGCAGAGCAGGCTTGAGCGGCCGTATGGCATTCTCCTGCTCCTATTTCTTATGTTCTTATGTTCTTATCTCAACACCTCAGCAACTGAAAGACCTTTTGTGCAATGGCAGCTGTGAATCCCGCTTCAAGGGAGAAGGCCACATGGTTTAATGATGTGGCGCAGGCGACATTGGTGGGGGCATTGGAGAGAAGGAGGGAGTCGCTGTTCCCTGCCACGGGAAGGATGCCATCTCCGCAGGTTTACAGGGCCATGTGGCGAGAGATGGCCCAGGAGGTGTCATCCAGTACACTGGTGGACAGAGCCCTCAAACAGTGCAGAAAGAAACAGAGAGACAGACTATTATCTGAATGGTGACAGATTAGGAAAAGGGCAGGTGCAAAGAGACCTGGGTGTCATGGTACATCAGTCATTGAAGGTTGGCATGCAGGTGCAGCAGGCGGTTAAGAAAGCAAATGGCATGTTGGCCTTCATAGCAAGGGGATTTGAGTACAGGGGCAGGGAGGTGTTGCTACAGTTGTACAGGGCATTGGTGAGGCCACACCTGGAGTATTGTGTACAGTTTTGGTCTCCTAACCTGAGGAAGGACATTCTTGCTATTGAGGGAGTGCAGCGAAGGTTCACCAGACTGATTCCCGGGATGGCGGGACTGACCTATCAAGAAAGACTGGATCAACTGGGCTTGTATTCACTGGAGTTCAGAAGAATGAGAGGGGACCTCATAGAAACATTTAAAATTCTGACGGGGTTAGACAGGTTAGATGCAGGAAGAATGTTCCCAATGTTGGGGAAGTCCAGAACCAGAGGTCAGAGTCTAAGGATAAGGGGTAAGCCATTTAGGACCGAGATGCGGAGGAACTTCTTCACCCAGAGAGTGGTGAACCTGTGGAATTCTCTACCACAGAAAGTTGTTGAGGCCAATTCACTAAATATATTCAAAAAGGAGTTAGATGAGGTCCTTACTACTAGGGGGATCAAGGGGTATGGCGAGAAAGCAGGAATGGGGTACTGAAGTTGAATGTTCAGCCATGAACTCATTGAATTGCGGTGCAGGCTAGAAGGGCCGAATGGCCTACTCCTGCACCTAGTTTCTATGTTTCTATGTTTCTATGACCTCAGTCGGGTAGTGAAGGTGGGTACATGCTTCCACACCTCCTACATACCAGCCTCTCAACCTGTGTCTGTGCACACTGTGCAAAGCAGCACATCCCCACCACTCAACCACCAAGCATCTGCAGATACTAACACTCACATCCTCACCTCACGCCTTGCCTACATTCACAGCTATTCAACCACGGCAGGCATATCTTCCACATACATAGCTGGACTCTTACTCACACCAGCTCCTTTCTTTTGCAGATCAACATGGCACATAACAGAAGGACTGGAGGAGTGCTGCAGCTCATTGACCCACAGGTGGTGGGTGCCCTGGTCGGCAGTGACATCGACTCTGCTGGGGGCAACAATGTTATCTTTAACCCCTCTCCTATTTCATACCACTTCCCCCTCACACCAAAAGGCTTTATCACTTTCCAGCTCCTGATACTGTCTGCATTCCTTGCTCCATTCCTGCGCCACTGCCCTCACCTTAATGTGAGTCTTGTGCCATTTATGCTGTCAGATAATCAGCCAGCAGCTGTGGAGCCTGCACCTGAGCCTCCCCCCCCAAGAGAGTCTGGAGGGAGAGGAAGAGGAGGACGAACAGGAGGAGGAGGAGGAGACGAGCACTGCGTCATTGCGTTAGTTAGAGGTTAGGTTAGTAAAGGGGTCTGGATGATGCACCAGGGCCTAGCGGGCTGCAGCAAGGCCAAGGGGAAGGGGAAAGGGAACCTCGGGGGCCACCTCCCTGGAGGGCATGTTCGCGTGTGAGTTCTGCTGCACAGGACTCCGATGAGGATCTCGATGGGGAGGAGTTCACACAAAGGGTGATGGCTGTGCACTCTGACATCATAGGTGCAATGGGTGCCCAAGAGGAGTGGTATGGAGTGTGGAGGAGTCCGCCTCCAGCATTGCACGGAGCTCTGCACCTACCATGGAGCCCATCGTTGCCAATCTGCAACTGATGGTGGACTCCCAGAGAGACCGTGTGGATTCAGAGCTTATGATGCTTGTCATGGCCGATGTTGCAGCTTCCATTGCAACACAAGCGGTACAACACAACATCTTAGTGATGTGATGCAGAGCATGGTTGGTGCCATCGTGTCTCAGACTGCTCTCATGCAGTCTTAGCTGGATGCCATGCGTGCTCTGACTGTTGCCATCACCTCTGGGTCCACCACACTTCACCGGGGATTGCATGGTGTCGCAGCAGCCCATCAAACTGTGCTGCAGCAGATTGTTGGAGATGCAGAGGTGTGGCCCCAGGGGAGTGGCATTGGGTCAGCAGTGCAGTAACCTGTTGTCCTCTCTCAGGATGACAGGATTCCTGATCTTACCACTGCCAATCCACCATTGCAATTGTCACTGCCTGTCACCCAGCCAATCCTGACTGCTGCCGCCCAGCCTGGGGTGGTGCAATCTAGAGCCGGGCCTTCCAGGCCCAGAGCTGGTCAAGGGCATCCTGCAAGACCATCTGTAGTCTCTGGCCCTGACACACAGCAGCCTTCCACCAGCCATGCTGCGGCCACAGGGGACACATTGTGGAGCATTAGAATTGTTAAAGCAAAGAGGGGATTTAAGGAAATGCACAAGGGTGATTATTAAATACATTATGAAACCGTTTATTGTTGCTGTATAAATTTTGCTGCCTTTCTCCATCTTGTACCCTGTCCCTCTCTCTGTCCTGCTGCCTGTCCTGCTGCCTGTCCTTCTCTCTGCATTTGTCTCCGCCTAATTGCCTCCGACGGCCCCCATGAAATGTTATAAATGTTGTGGCTTCCAATCTGCCCTCAATGAAACAAGGGAATAGTTAGGATGCAGAACAGTCCTTGAATTGAAAATCGCTGCAATCTGTCCACTAACCACTCTGCCTATGTGTTCACAAGCTGCACAGAGTAATGGCCAACAAAAATCGTTAGTAAAGGTGGCACCTTTAAATAGCACTCCTCCAGCTGACTCCTGACTACAGCTTGACAGCTGAAGCTGTCGTTGTCAGTGCCAGTGAGGGGGTGCAGGTGAATTTCTCTTCCGGGGCGGTAACAGGGCGCCACGCATGGCGATGACGTCATCATCGCCGGACGCAGCCAAGTGGGGCGCTTCCGGCAGGAGTGAGGCGCTACCTCTTAGCGCCTCCACAAAACCCCCGCCCAATTCCGCGGGGAGTGCTGTTCTCGCTGTGCCTGGGTGAAAAACCATTTGCGCCCCGTTAGCACCCGGAGGTGCTATCGGCAGGTGGTCAGGAGGCCCATTTCAGCCCCATGGCTTGCCATGAAACTGCTCAATTATTTCTTGTCACATAACCTGTATATACACAGAAATAAGAGCATTGAACTAAACAAGTATTAGGATTCTTCAGATCTCTCATGCTACTGTTGTTCCCTGTAAAGTTCTGCATTTAGACTCTGGAGAGTACATTTCAAAAGGCCTGCAGATTGTAAAGTACCAAGGCGTAGAGCTGATCTGCGGCACTGCCTACTACAAGTTTTCAGCTTCTGGCTTGATGATGCACGCTCCTCCTTCTATAACTTTCACAGCTTTAGTACACAATACCATGGGGCACACACATACCTCATTGAGGTCATTGGGCTTTTAAGATTTCTGCTGAAGTAGTTCAAAGTCACCGAGAGATAGGGATGTGTCTCTCACTAATGACTTAGCAGTACGAGTATTTTGAATGCGCCAGTATTTCAATTAACAAAATTGTTATGTTGCGAGTTCAGTCGTATCCTCATACCAATTTAAACTTTCAGGTATGAGCTAGGTATCAAAGTCTCTGAGCAGCTGTCTGGGAAATCTTCATCTGTCTATGAGTCACCCCAGGTGGATTAGATTTTTTTGTATATTGAAGACACACTGGGGGGACTTTTCATTGAGTACTTTAGGCACTAAAGAGGTAGCCAAGGCGGGGTCTTAAGCTGAAATGCTGGTTTAGTCCGCGTTTAACGCAGGATGCCATCTTGGTAAAGGATTTGAAGCTTGCACTAGGAACGGCCTCCCAGAGGCTCATTAAACAGCTGATTGCCACCTAAAATGCCTGCTAGTGCTCATTAAAGAGGTTGCAAGCCATTTTGGTGGCTAGTGCTTCAACTAACACCCTCTCCTAACAGCGACCAGTTTGGGAGTAAAGTTGTTATCAATTTCAAACACTACTTAAAGGGATACTCACCACTTAAAGGGATGCTCACCATTTCATGTTCATTGCTGCTGGAGCTGTGAATAGGACCTCTGAAACACATCGGGAGACTTTCTGGGGCACTTTGTCAAGACTTCACCAACACTCGAACAACATTTATTCTTCAAATTCTCTAACTTCACTTAAAAAGAGTAAGTACTGTGCTACTCCACCTTATCGGAGTCATTCGGAGAAAGGGAGTGCTTGATCATGTGTATCTTGCTAGGGGGCCCTCTTGGTCTGGATGAGGAATGGGAGGAGGACATGTGGTCAGGCAGAGCAGCAGCAGCTACTGCAGGAGTGGGGGATGGGGGGGAAGGGGGGGGAGGACAGGAGAGCGAGACAGGCGAAGGGGTGTCCTTCTCCCCCTGCAGGTATAGGATATCCCTTCCCCTCTGGACCACCTCCACCAGGACCTCCAGTGCCGCATCCGAGAGCCTGTGCGTCCTCCCCCCTCGGTCCCTGAGCCACCCTGCAACGCACCATTATGTGCAACCAGACCACTCCACATCTCCAGGGGCAGTGGTGCGAGGAGCCCACATATACTACTCCACAAAAATTGTGTCTGATCAGCACCTGAGTGCTAAACCTGCAGGTTTCTGGTTAGCGCCTCCAAGCAGGTTCAAATTATGGTATTCAGCAATTAGGACCAAAATTGTGTGCTAAATCTGGACTTTCAAACAGGCCTGTCTTATTAGCACTGCAACCATTTAGCACCTGTTTTCACCCTTCCACCAAAATAACCCCTAGGCTTTTATCGTATTACAAAACTAATCTTTGTGTCTATATATGCTCAAAAAAGTGAGTTGAACTTTAACCAATTATGTCATGTTTTACTTTCAACCCAGCCAATATGCCATTCTCTAATTGTAGCAATATGAAGCTGAACAAGGTATGATCAAGCACTCTTGAGCACTGATTCCCTGCGTTGTAACAGGCATTCGATTTGATTAATAGAAATGTAACCAGCTAGTGTTTAATAACAGCTGATTTGGTAAAGATCCACTGTAGCAGCTTGCATGGATTCCTGCAAAACATATTCGACATATTGTCTAGTAGCTTCAATGCTAGTTATGTTAAGGAGAGCTTTGTGTAAGCCTAATGAAAAAAAATGCCGTGGTAACGTACAAACATCTGTGCTAATCTGTAGCATATAGCACAATTTTTTAACTATAGCTATTATGTAACGAGGAATGAAACCGCGACCTGCAACCTGACATTGTCGATTGATTTCAGAGGCTTGTTGGCCTCACGTAAAGTTGGGCTGCTGGTGTTGGCAGCGCATATCAATCCCGCAAGCAATCAACCAAGCGATTTGTGTAGCCCAAAGGGCTTTCTGCAGTTCCAAACAGAATTTGGCCTGACAGGGTTGGCAGGCCAATCAGAAAAATTATTTCATCCTCTGTGTAATGTGTTGTTGCTGTCTACGAGGTATGTGAGAATGTAATCAATTACCTGATCGCTTATAATATTGATTGATTCATTGAAAAGCAATTGTTCCTTCTTTTGTATACGTGCACCCTTTCCTGCCCATCATTCTTCATTCTGTGAGTTTGAAGCTGGGCTGTACGTCACGTACTGTTGAAAGATTTCGACCATGCATTATGACATCAGTGATGTCATCTTTCAGATTACAGAGATGGGTCTGATGTAACTGACACAGTCTCATCAGATTGACTCATTTATGACAATGAAAAATAACAGAATGGAAAAGGGTAAGAATAAACTGGATTGAGGATGCGTTTTTAAAAAATATTTAGTTAATCGTCTTGCCCAGGTCATTCCTAATATAAGGAATGTGCATCTTCACAAGGAACTCCGCAAGAGACCATTGGATTTTTCAACATTGTAACCTTTTAAACAAATGCTCTGTCATTTTGTATGACAAAATGGATTAAGAATATGCATTTTATTTCTCGTGCTCAGACTTTGCCATTCCCATAAGAGTTAAATGCTGACCAATTTACTTATGTTGATAGGTGTTCAGTTATTCTTATCATTGCTGATGTTTAAGATCCACGCACCTTGTGTCCACTTGCAGTCACTTCATTAAAGGTAAATATTGCGGATGCTGGAAATCTGAAATAAAAACAGAAAATATAGAAAGTCTTTACTTGTCCCATTACTACCCATTTTGCCTTGTACCCTCATCACTTTTGACATTAAATCACTCCTGCCCTCCACCCTATCACAAACCTTCCCCTTTGTTCTTTCCTCCCCTCCCCCACCTCCTTCTATAGCTCTATATTTGCTTAAACCTCTAACATCTTGCAGTTCTGATGAAAGGTCATCGACCTGAAACGCTAACTCTGTTTCTCTCTCCACATATGCCGCCTGACCTTTTTTTTATTCATTCACAGGATGTGGGCACCGCTGGCAAGACCGGCATTTATAAGCCATCCCCAATTGTCCTCGAGATGCTGGTGGTGAGCCGCCTTCTTGAACTGCTGCAGTCCGTGTGGTGAAGGTACTCCCACAGTGCTGTGAGGGAGGGAGTTCCAGGATTTTGATCCAGTGACAATGAAGGAACGGCGATAGCTTTCCAAGTCAGGATAGTGTGTGACTTGGAGGAGCACTTGGAGGTAGGTGATGCCGTACCCATGTGCCTGCTGCCCTTGTCCTTCTAGGCGATATAGGTTGCGGGTTTGGGAGGTGCTGAGTGTTTTCCAGCATTTGCTGTTTCCAGTCATTTTATCTTGCCTTTGTGTGTGTCTGTATGTTTCTTTTTTTTATGCTACTTAGCCACCTCTCAGCCTGAACAGAATTAACTGCACTGTGCACACACTCAGATTTTGAGGAAAGAGACACCAAAGCACTGACCACATATGACCAGCTCCTAAACCACCTTGGGTGGGCCACATCATCCGCATGCCCGACACGAGACTCCCAAAACAAGCGCTCTACTCGGAACTCCTACACGGCAAGCCAGCCCCAGGTGGGCAGAGGAAATGTTTCAAGGAAACCCGCAAAGCCTCCTTGATAAAGTGCAACATCCCCACTGACACCTGGGAGTTCCTGGCCCAAGACCGCCCTAAGTGGAGGAAGAACATCCGGGAGGGCGCTGAGCATCTTGAGTCTCGTCGCCGAGAGCATGCGGAAAACAAGCGCAATAGTGGAAAGAGCGTGCGGCAAACCAGACTCCCCACCCACCCTTTCGTTCAACAGTGACACCTGTGACAGAGACTGTAATTCCCATATTGGACTGTACAGTCACCTGAGAACTCATTTTTGGAGTGGAAGCAAGTCTTCCTTGATTTCGAGGGACTGCCTATGATGATGAATTGCAACCTTTATATGGTAAACCAGTGTCTAAAATATTTCTTTAAATATTATACAGAGTATATATATTTCTGTCTAAACAATAGCTTATAACAACTTAACTTATGGAGTAAATTTTCTTTAATTCTGACGGTACGTGGCCATGAGTTGAGTCACAATGCTTTAGTAGAGCCTGAGCAGCCAATCAGCTCTCACACTACAGGCCCTCAGGGAGCACTTAGATGGAGCACTAGGATAGGAGATAGGAAGGCATGTTTAGGCCCACAGGGGAAACATGATACAGTACTAAGAAAGAGAAGGAAGATGTATCATTTGGATACAAATATTGGGTTTTTTTTGTAAATAAAAGAAATGTTTTGTTTGAAATATACTGTGCAGTTATCTTGTGCTCCATTACGACGTTCTTTCCGAAAAGGGAGCACTCATTTGCTGCGGACTTCCTCACGCAGGTGATGCTTAGTGGCAAAGTCCTGTTGGGCCAAAAAGAGGTCTGCTGTGGTGTCACCTGTAGATGGGGAGAAGCTGAGGTGCTCCCATGGCAGTGGATCAATCGAAGAAGATGCCCCGCAGAATCTGGCATCGGATGCTCCTCGCAGCAGCGAGTGAGGACACAGCCTGGTTTGCATCGCAGACGCGCTGGATGCTCAGAGGATGGAACCCCTTCCTATTCACATGCACCAATGGCTGCTCGATTGGTGTCTTCAGTGCCATGTGTGTGCCATCCTGGCCCCCTGGGGAATCTAGCCAGCCTGCAGAAGTCCCTGGCTCTGTGTCTCTGCTGTCTGGGGCTGATGCTCACGTGGAGGAATCGGGCTGCTCTACGAAAAAGGATACCTGTCGCCTGCACGATACATGCCCCAACAGCTTGCTGGCTGATGTTGCACAGATGTCATGTGGCAGCCTGGAAGGATGCAGAACTGTAAAAGTTGAGGGTTGCTGTCACTTTAATTGCCATGGACGGAGTAGTCGTAACAGTGGAACAAGTCTGCAAATCTCCGTGATGAAGTTGGCAGAGATGCCCAATGGCATCCTTAGAGAGCTTCAGTCATCAAATACTCAGCTCCTCGGAGCGGTCCTCATGAGACCAGTGTGGCCTGTGCGCACAACATTGGGGAGGGTTGTACCTGGTGAGCTGTTGTCCTCTGCCTTGCTGCCTGATTCTCCTGGACACGTGAATGCTGTAACTCCTCTTCCATTCTGATGGCACAGAGTGGTATGTCCACGGGGAAAGCCCCCCCCCCCCCCCCCCCCCTTGTCTGAAGTCAATCTGAAGGTAGGTTTGGGGGTGGGGAAAAGTCAGCTGTTCTAAAAATAATTCTAGAAAGAGAGGAAAGCAGTCAGTAAAATGAAGTGTAGGTGTCAGTGTTTAAAAAAATGTGAAGAAAGGTATTTTAAAAAGTTACTTGGAAGCCTATAATCAGTAAATATTGCCCTCTTCAGCTCACCAACTCCCCACTTACATGTGTCGAAACAATAAGGAGCTGTTAGACCCTTTCTTTTAAGGTGTAATTTTTACATCAATTGCAGGAGTGGTGTAAACCCAGGAAATTTCCATGTCATTGAATAGAGCAGCCATGCAAATGAGCCCAGATAGGCTTAAATTTTGCACTGTTAAATAGATCGAGGATATTAGTGTTTAGTGCAATAACGCTGTAAATGTACAACTATTGTGTTACAAGGAATGGAACAGCCATATTCAATCTGACGTTCTAAACAAGGTATTGCCGATTGTCATCATGGAAAGTCAGATCATGAGTGGAGAAAGTTCAAAATCGACTAAAAATAAATATCTGCACACTGCAATAACATGATTTTGAACAGTGTAGTCAGCCTCTAACATCTGAAGCCTTGGTACTTTGTGTTTTTTTAATGTTCTCATTTTTCTCTACTCCTTTCCCAAAGGAACTAGTAAATTCTGGAATGGGTGTTAGTGGTCTGCAGAATCTTGCCCAAGTGACCATTCTTCGACTGTAAACCTAGACACAGAATATCAACCATGCAGCAATATCATAGCCAAGCCAAACCGTAACCCAATGTCTACACAAAAGCACTTTCCAGCAGTAGTCATTGGATAAGAATCAGGAATACGAACCTTAGTCGATTTTCTTTCACCTTCGTAGCCCAATGGTGCTGATGCCAAATATAGTTCCCAGTTGAGATGAACTAACTCAATACAGACAAGGGATTGAACCATGGAATCTTCGTGGTCTATACGGCTCAGCATCAAGCAACCTAATGATATTGAGTCATTGACACAGCATGCTGCCAAATTTCAATAAACATTAACTCTGTGCTATTTAGAGTGAAAATCATTATACCTCATCTTTTTTTTCCTTCAGTAAAATATATCTGGACTCCACTCTGCTGCATTTTCAATGTTTTTATTCCAATGGAATCCGAGACAGTATGTGCAGCATGGGGCAAGGGACAGGGGTGGAATGGGATGGAAAGCACGGTGAATTCGAAACACATTCCTGGAGAAGTAAGAGAATTATGGGGTGAGTTCATGAAATATTCTAACAATTCATCTCACTTTTATTTTAATAATATATTTGAAATATTTAATCAGGATTTCAATTCATGGGGGCCAAGATTCCAGAGTCTCTGCTCCTCCATAAGACTTCTGGCTGACTGCAGCCATGGTCACCACACCATCTCAATTCCAGGGATGGGGTCATTAGCCTTTTCAAGCTATGTCCCATAAGGACACATTGGCATGCCTACCCCGATACATCGGCAGAAAGCGGGGGGAGGGAAGTAGTACATAGCCGCTCCACTAGGTACAGCTGGGCCACCTTGCTCAGCCAAAGAAAATGTCACCCCAACAGATCGCCAATACCAATGGGAGGTATAACTCTGGTATAGTAAAGTAAAGTAACTGATCCCCTTTAGGATCAATTAGCTCACTTCTCACCAGGTTTGAGGCCTTTTTAGGTGACTCAGTGGGGCTTTTGTCAGCTCATGAGGTCTTTTAAGGATATGAAGAGTGGAATTCCAGGGGTAGCCCAGGAGGTCCTCCTGATGCACAAGACACCGGAGGGTGGGGTGGGGGCAAGGGGGGTGGTGGGGGCAGTGGACAAGAAGAAACTGGTTTTATGGGCTGGCTGCCTGTATTAGAAAATGCCTGGTTTTTGTTCCTAATTTGTATAACAGGCGACTGATGCACCATGCCAGTTTTATGACCGGGCGCCAAATTGAAAATCTATTCCAATTGTCACAATAGTGAACAGTGAAAAGCTAGCACTCTGCAGTGGATTATTGAATTTTAGTGATTCAAAAAAGTATTTGAAAACTTGTGCTCTCAGCTCCATATAAGCAAGTATTGGTTCTCATATTTAATAATTTAAGGTGGGAAATATGCTTGTAAAATGTGAATTGCAGAACAAACACAGTGGGAGCCAGTTTAAGTTAACCTGTTCAGCAGGAGATTGCCGTGTCTGGATCGGCAGCCCGTTTTACACGCCACTTGAAGTCAATGAGAGTAGAATCCGGACAAGGGGTAAAATGGTCGTCCAACCCGAACCCGTACCATTCCCGCCGGGGCAGTTAGATACAATAGGGACTGTAGAGTTACTTCTAATACTCAGAAACAGCTAGAAATGGAACTGATTAAGCAAATAAATGGGCTTGCTTAAAAAAGAAATTGTCACTGATCAGGTGAACAGGAAAGTAAAGCAGATTGACAGGTGAATCTTTGGTTTGTCCAAACTGTGGCATTTCTGAGCCACACTGCGACTGGTTGGTCAATTGTTATTGTGGCCTGGATGAGCATCAACAAAAGTTTTCAATGATTCACCAGCCTTCGCCTTGCACCTCCCATATCACCAACTGAAATTTTACATGAAGGATAATGCAATGCCACGTCTGTCCTGTGATTCACATGCAAATGAAAGAGAAAATAGTAATGGCAACCTCCAAATCCTTAACTTCAATGGGACAGAGCTTCCTAATAGGTTCAGCGATGCTTGGCTGCACCATGGAGGAAACTTTCGCTGCAGCATCAGACCATCAACTACCACTTCATCCTACTGACACAAAGAGATAGATTCTGAAAATGTAATTGGTGTGCTAACCCCCTCTTCAAGCCACTGCATCAAATAGGTTTATTTTGACTATGATGTTCAGGTTGTGCTCAACTTTATCTGTGATACTTTATAAAAATAGCAAGCATACCGAATGTACCAACAACAAGTTGCACAGCATACATACATAGGGTCCGTTGTCCACTTTCATCTGAATTCCAGTGAGTTCTGTTATCATAGACATTGAATGACTTGTAAATGATGTGAAGTTAAATGTTTAGTTCATATTTATGCGGATCATACACTCACACCATAAACCATTTCTGATTCCTTGAGACAAGGCACCATCATCAGACCTGAGGACAATAGCTCCTCAGGAAGAAAAAGAAAGAAAGACTTGCATTTATATAGCGCTTTTCACGACCCCGGACGTCTCAAAGCGCTTTACACCCGATGAAGTACTTTTGGAGTGTAGTCACTGTTGTAATGTGGGAAACGTGGCAGCCAACTTGGGCACAGCAAGCTCCCACAAACAGCAATGTGATAATGACCAGATAATCTGTTTTTTGTTATGTTGATTGAGGGAAGATATGACAAGTACAGCAATGTCCTTCTGCCGTGTTACATGTCTGCTTTTCTCAGCTTCACAGATTCAGGTCATCACTGTAGCAGTTCTCCAGCACAGAGCCACCGGGAGGGGCACAGTTCAATCAAGCATGACGCTAGCAGCCATCGGGGTTTACAAGCCCGAAGCAAACAGCCGTTGTGTGCAGCCATCTGTCCCTCTCGTGTCCATATACCTATAAGCCACTCTTAGATGTGCAGTGCAGGAAGGGGAGTGTGATGACGTCCTGTGCCCTCTCAAACACATGAGCGGAGGTGGGAGTTTGACTATCAAAGGCAAGCACAAAGCAGCAACAGCACAGAACTGAATGGGACACTGAGAATGCCAGTGATCCCCAAATCAGCAGTTTTCCGGGCTCCTACGCAAACAGTGTGAATAGGGACTGGAAAGAATGAAAGAACTTGCATTTATATAGCACCTTTCACGACCTCAGGGTTTCCCAAAGTGCTTTACAGCCAATGAAGTAATTTTGAAGTGTAGTCATTATTGTAATGTAGGAAAAGCTGGTGGCCCACTCCGAAAGCGGATGGTTGCCAACTGTGAGATGAACTATTGCACTAATAAAAAAAAGAACAATATTAAAGGAAAGGGAAACTATGCGGGAAGTATTTTCAATTTCACAAAGTTCCCCATGTCCTTTGTATTTCTGAATTTCTGGTATTGTATACATATAGGGAAAGGATGAACAGGCTGGGTCTCTTTTTTCTTGAAAAAGGAAGGCTGAGGGGTGACCTAATAGAGGTCATAATAAAATTATGAAAGGTTTTGATAGAATGGATACAGAGAGAATGTTGCCACTTGTGGAGAAGAGCATAACTAGAGGCCATCAATATAAGATAGTCACCAAGAAATCCAATAGGGAATTCAGAAGAAACGTCTTTACCCAAAGAGTGGTGAGAATGTGGAACTCGCTACCACAGGGAGTGGTTGAAGCGAATAGTATAGATGCATTTAAGGGGAGGCTAGACAAGTATATGAGGGAAAAGGAAATAGAGGGATAGAGGGTTATGCTGAGATTTAGATGAGGAAAGACGGAAGGAGACTCAAGTGGAGCATAAACACCAGCATGGACTGGTTGGGCAGAACAGCCTGTTTCTGTGTCATATATCCTATGTAATCCTATGTAATTATGTAATGAATTTCAAAACCTACATTTTTTTATGGACTGGATCTCAAATTAAGATATTTTTTCACCGCTAACCAGTACATACCTGCCACCTGTTTCCAGCCCCTGTTCTCACTGTACCTCTGGGGGGTGGGGAGCATTTCCATCCACCGGAGCACTGAGCAGTGAAGGAGCATAGGGCAATTTCAACCAGCCCCAAAAACAACTGACTTTCCAGCTCCTGTGGAAACTGGAAGTGCTGGCGTCTGCTCCATTACGGCTCATTCATTTATTCCCTTTCTTTATTTCTCTTTGTCAATTTATCCATAGTGGAACTGTTTATTTTAAACTCTCTATTTTTCTCCCATATTCTTGCTGTTTTCTATCATCTGGTTCTGTTCTTCTCCTGACTCTATCCCTCTGATCTCCGAGCTTTGCCCTTCCCTCTCTCCTGAATCTATCCTAGTGATCTCCGAGCTTCACCCTTCTCTCTCTCCTGACTCTATCCCTCTGAACTCCCAACTCTGCTATTTTCCATCTCCTGACTGTATGAACTTTGGGTCAGTTCACAAACAGACAGATATGTCATTGCTGTTATTGTAACATCACAATAGCTGACATTGCTAGTTCTGTTACTTCACATCGACTTCAACATCTAGTTTTTGTTTTGGCTGGCAAAATTAATGGAAATTTTCTTTTGTGATAATTCAATTGAGGTAAGATTTCAAGCCACTTAGCATTCAGTTTTTGTTAAAACCGTTATAGATTGTAGGTAAGAGTTTGGCTAAAGGCTAACTCTGTGTTTGAATAATGAAGTTGGACTGGTGAATGTTGAAATAAGCTTCCCTACATAGCAAGAACATGAACAAATACCTAATTACCTATGAAGTAAATTCCCCAGACTCGGATATAAACCTAAACCCCCTCCACACATACAAACACTTGCACTGGGTTGCCAAATCAGATAAAGGCCTTCGGTCCACAATATACCAGGCTGAAAAAAAAAATTCACATACATATCTCTCCTTTTCCCTGCACAAGACTGCCAAAGATCAAAACATGCCTCCTCTCCTCCATCGCTGACACACATTGGACTGATGAGGAGAATTGTCCTCCTCAGTAGGCGGCCACCAAGAGCCTAAACAGAAAGACATCCACCACATGACGGCACACTTCAGATCAGACCATCAAACACTGGGTGAGCACATCGCCATGAGGAGACTGTTAGCCCCTTCTTATTCTGCATTACTACCAGGAATCCAATGCAGAATTGTGTGTTTTCAAGGGGTGGTATGCAATTTCGCCACAATAGAATTTTACAGCACACAATCAGGCCATTCAGCCAACAGGTCTATGCCAGTGTTGATGCTCCACAAGAGCTTCCTCCACCTCATTTCATCTCACCCGATCATCAGATCTCTCTGTTCCTTTCTTCCTCATGTACTTATCTAGCTTCCCCTTAAATATATCTATGCTGATCGCCTTAACCACGCCATGCGGTAGCGAGTTCCACATTCTAGCCACTCTGAGTAAATAAGTTTCTCCTGCATTTCTGATTGGATTTGTTAGTGACGATCTTATATTAATGGCCTCTAGTTTTGGATTCCCCACAAGTGGAAACATCTTCACTACTTCTACTCTATCAAAGCACTTCATAATTTTACAGACGTCTATCAGGTCACCTCTCAATCTTCGCTTTTCTAGAGAAAAGAGCCCCAATCTGTTCAGTCTTTCCTGATAGTTGTACTCTCTCAATTCTGATATTATCCTGATAAATCTTTCTTGCACCCTCTTTTTGTAATGTGGAGACGAGAACTCTGGACAGAACCCCAAGTGTGGTCTAACCAAGGTTCTATGGGCTAGATTTTCGGTTTTCATCAAAAACGGTAGTTTTACGCCAACATTACCATTTTCGCTGCACTACCATTTTTAGGCCTAACCTTCGGCCTTTACGTCATTGGTAAAGTTGCTGTTGCACGAGGATTCGCGGCGTAAGCTGCGAGTTTCGGCAACTTTAATCCAGGGCCGGTAGCGCTGCAAGAGAGGCCTTGGGAGGGGGGGAAAAACAAAGCCAAAAAATTGCAAAAAACATTCAAAAAATATTCACAAAACATTCAAAAAACCCTTACCTACTACATCGCTGAAAAATAATTTAAAAATAACAACTTTAACTTACCTTTTTGCAGGTCTTCATACTTACCGTTGTTGGCAGGGCTGCACCGACAGGTTTGACCCTGTTAGTATTCTGGGCGCGGAGTACGGGTCGGGAGAGAGCCGAAAGTACAATGGTAATGCAATCCGCGGCATTGCACATCGTTTCATGTCGGCGCACCTCTCCACGGTAGTACGTGGAAGCGCTGCCGCAAAGAGGTGCCCGAGGATCCCACCGACCGGGTTTTTGCCGCGGAGGGTCAAATTGCGGTGAAAACCCGGGCGCAATTTCGGCGAAAGTCCAGCCCATAGTATACCTCTCAATTCTGGTATTATCCTGGTGAATCTTTTTTGCACCCTCTCTCGTGCTTCTATATCCTTTTTGTAACGTGGATACCAGAACTGTGCATAATAGTGTGGTCTAAGCAAGGTTCTATACAAGTTTAACATAAACTTCTGCTTTTGAATTCTATCCCATGCAACATTTATTGCATGGATTCATCCAGAGAGTTCCGCAATCAGTCACGATGATGGAATTAAATGTTTCATGGGACACTGAAATTAGCATTGCACATGAGCAGAGGAATATCTGGATGCATGTGCCTGCCAGAGATTTTAAAATCAAGGGTACATTCTAAATGAATCAAAAGCAGATCAACCCAGAGCTCTTCAGATTTAGTCTTTGAGATTGTCGTCGTTCTTCATTTAAAACATAAGGCAGGATAGCCAGACAGACATGGGCAGTTTGACATGGAGAGCCTTTCACTGAAAACGTACAGACGAAACACTGTTTCTGCAACAAACCGATCAACTCAATATCAACTCCATTGTTACAGAGAAGTCATCATATTCACTAGTTTGTTCAGTTGCTTTTGCCATGTACTATACTAATTTCTATTGCCTAATAATTCTTTAACCTACTGACTCCTCTGAGCAGCATTCTTCCTGTTGGAACCTGCGCATTTAAAAATACATTTTCTTTGATGTCTTGCTTTTCGGGAATAATTATACTGTACCTCAAATGTTAGCACATTTAGTGCTTGTGCAAGAAGTGACAATAAAATCAATAAAACACAATTCCCAAATGTGTATCAACTGTTTCACAATGTAAGGGACTAGTATGCTACTGCAGTGCGCTCTGCCTCATTTCGCTATTCAAGTGCTACTTTGCGAAAGTTATTTATTTTATTGACAGCTGACTTTTTTAACCCATTCCTGCTGAGTTAATCCATTTCAAAACTTCTTTGGACCCACTCCCTTGTGTTTCTAGTGCTCCATTTCTAAGGCTGAGGCTGGTATCATATGCATCGATCAATAGATATGATGAAGGCTTCAGTGTTCTACCTTTGACCAGCGGCTACAGTTTTTCGATGATTCTGCAGGAGTCAAAAACTCAACAAAGCGAATCGCGGGTGCTGTAAAGGGAGCATGCTGCTCATGTCTGTGACCACTGTATGCAAAGCTTGGCATTAGTCACCGCCAGGCCGCCTCTGACAGCCCTGAAGTGAAGGAGATTAATGTGAGGCAGGGGCACTTTATTATTGTCACTCTGTTCTTTCACACTCTGCCTCTGACTTTCAATTTTGCTCCAGAATTAATTGTCTGCTCCCTACAGTATGACTGATGTGGAAGGATACAAGTACCATAGGCACCTGGCTCTGGCCTTGGTGCACTGACTGGTGTAGAAGGATATATTGTGTGGTCAGTCTCAGGGGCAGACAAGCATCTTTCACAAGCTTTAATATTTCTTTCTTTTTAAACATAGATTATTATTTGCATCACTTTATTTATACGATTAATATTTGTTCTCAACATTTGGTTAAGTTATAGAATAATATATGATGTTAGTCTCATTAATGGTATCAAAAACCATTTGAGCTCCGACCACATTGTGGATACTAATCAGCATCCCATCGTTTCTTTCTGTGATACACTCTGAGGAAGAAATGCTGACACAATGGAATAAGCATAAAGTCCCTAAAGCAGACCAAACTGTCGCTTTAAAATAAAGAAAACTGCACTGCAGGATTATTCAAAAAAATGTCATCTACAATAATTTCATTATTACAGTCAAACTTTCTGTTCCATTTTTTTCCCTGAAACATATGATTTGTGTAGCATTGTTGAAAATATGTAAGTGAATCTGACACCAGCCACTGCAGTTGCTTTTCCATGTTAAAATCAAGTTTTTATTTGCACCCATGACATCTAGCTGCAAGGAATAAGTCTGTTTGAGAAGGCAAAGAAACTGGTACAACATCCTTCAAAGCTGACATAAGTATTCAAATTTCACTAAAGCAAAGTGCAAACAATTAAATTAATCAATCTTGGAGGCAATGTACCTAAACAGATGTTCAATAAAGTCTGCCTGCTTACAGGGAAAGGAGTCCACTTTTAGCTGTCCTTCAGTCATGACATCCCTCAGCCTGTCCTTCTCTAAGCCTCATGGGCCACTGTCATCCAGTTCTGCTGTGTTGTTCCTTTATTATAAATAACAACAGGCCACCTGGACTACCTGTGGTACCTGGGAACGGAGGCTTAATGATCCTTCAGGCTACATCCTCAGCTCTCTCCTGATCCCAGATAATGGGACTGATGGGAATGGCAGAGGAGTGATGGATGGCAGTGACTGATGACTCCAGACTAACATGTGCTGACAAGCAGTGAATATGGGGCAGTGTTGCAGAAAGGTCAAGATAAAAGTATTTGCTTGACTTTCAAAGTTTCACAGTGTAAAACCCAACAGCTTTAATCATTCTAATAAGAAATGTGCAAATAAATTGAAGCACCTTTAGCAGGGAAGACAGAATAAAGGGACTGCACCTATATTGAATGAATAATGGACTTTCTTCAGACAGGGGATTCTCCTTCAGGAAAACCTGGAAGTCCTCTGGGGTTATGATGGGCTGTATTCACACCTGGGACAGTTGTACATCTTCATGCCCTCGTATTTGCCCGCTTGCAAGATGATCTCGCCTATGTTCTGCGCACTATTTAATCTGAAACAAATGATTGCGCAAAAATGCATTATCACCTTGGTGAGGGATCAGGAGTATAAAAAAAGAAGAAAGGGTCTGTAAGCAAATTCATCTTCTGCTGCTACAATCAATCTTTCACACAAAGAAATACACAATAACTAGGCAGAAAAAGGGCAAGATTTATGGCCGTGTAACATCGACACTGACCAGCGTACACCTAAGCCCACTCAGGCTCTCTCCTTACCAGGATAGCTCTTTTCTAACATCTGCAATATCAAACTCTTTTTCTTTAGCTTTTAATCCCAATTGCGGCTTTATTTAATGAGTGAAAAGTCGCACAATTTAAATTGGAAAGAGGAGAAACAATGCAGTAGTAAAACGTCTTAAAGGGACATCACGCTCATGAAAAGTGTTTGGCAAACCTTTTCTCGAGGCAACACAGATGACATCAACTTTATTAAAATTCATCATTGTGTGATGGGAATGATGAACAGCTTTTCTTTCCCCCCAACCCCCGCCAAACAAATAGAGCCTAGTCAAAGCCTTTTCATAAACCCTGTGCCCCTGTAGTGTATAACTTTGTAATTATATCCCAAGGCTGTAATATCACACGGTGATATTTGTAAAGAATACTTTTATATCAAATTTTAACCAATGTATTAGGCCATTTAAAATGAATGGGTTAACATCATTGGTAAAAAAAAAGGAATTGTGCATCCACACGTCCCCCACTTTTGTTACTAATCACGACTTCCAAGTTTTGTGGAAAGTTCTTGGCAGTTTTTTTTACTTCTTTTTCCAAAATTGATTTCACACAGCTGCACTGTCCTCATGGCCAAAACTATCAGTTATTTCACAGAATAATAACCATAATCCATCATTCTAAAATGTAATCAAACAGGAGTAATCCCATAAATTGGTAAAGGAACCACGAAGTAAAAGGGTTGCTACATGTCATTGTGGCATGTAACTCTGTTAGAGAAATGTCAGCAAAGTGAGGTGGTTCCGAAAAACGGTCAGCCGATCCACCATGCCAGTTTTACACTTGGGAAAGTTGACAATCCACCCCAATATTACAAAAACCTGCAGGTTGAGAATTTAAGTTAACTCTTGCCACCTTTCTCAGTCACCTGCTCAGTGTGTGGGAAGGGATTCACTCAGTCACCCAACCTGCTGAGACACCAGCGAGTTCACAAGTGACTGCAGGGGTTGAATTTTGCTGTTATTGCTGCTGTTATTCACATCCCTACTGAATCATGTTCATTCTGTTAGTTGCCGTTTGTTTCTGCTAATGTTAATAACCCTTCAACTAAGCTGGAGTTTAATATTTTGATATTTCAAATTATCAGTCGATATTTGATGTCTCCAAGATATTTTAATTGGGCCGGAGGAGCGGTGAGAGATCGGGGTCCAGAAGCATCGTGATCGGGGCCCAGGAGAGGCGAGGGTTCGGGGCTCAGAAGAGGCGAGGGTCCAGGGGCAGCACGGGCCAGCCCACACTACGATCTGTGGATAGTAGGAGCATGTGTGCGCACTAGGTCCGTGCAGTAGAACTTGGTCTCCAGTCGTCTTGGTTAACCCTTGCCACTGGATCAAGACCAAGCTCTGTCAAGCCCATGTGGTGGCTGGTGTGCAACGGCCACCGCACATTAAAAGAATCCATGCACAGGCATCTTCCACCCTTCAATATGTAGTTCGGGACCTAGAATGTCAGGTCCCTCATTGAAACACCTGTGAACTCATCCCTTTTTGGTGTGGAAGCAGGTCATCCTCGATACGAGGGACTGCCTAATACCATACTATTTAAAATATGTTATCATTAATGATTTTTTCAAACCAGAATTGGGCTATATTGAAATGCTGCAGGCGTTAAACCAAGCTTCTGTCTGTTCTCACGGGTGTATGTAAAAGATCTATTATGTATGTAAACATTACCAAAGTGTAAGACTTGCCACCAGGGGGCGCACCTGTGGGAAACCCAAGGGTCACCTGCACACCCTGGGCAAGCAGATATAAGAGGCAGACTATCATGATGCCTCCTCACTCTGGAGTTACAATAAAGAGACCAAGGTCATAACAGTTTGAGCTTAAGATGTGCAGTGTTGTGGAGTTATTCTAAATGTAACAAATGGCGACGAGTAACAGTTCACGAACTTTCACGTAGTTATGGCTGCCATTGGTATTCTTGAAAGATTTGTTGAGGGTGATGATTGGGAAACCTTCGTTGAGCATCTTGAGCAGTACTTTATTGCCAACGAGCTGGAAAAGGAAGAAACCAAAACCGCGATCAAATGCAGGACGATTCTCCTCACCGTTTGTGGGTCCACGATATATGGCCTCATCAAAAATCTGCTAGCACCGACGAAACCAATGGAGAAGACATATGAAGAGCTGTGCACGCTGGTTCGAGAACACCTCAAGCCGAAGGAGAGCATCTTGATGGCCAGGTATCGCTTTTATACGCACCACCGCTCCGAGGGCCAGGGCGTGGCGAGCTATGTCGCCGACCTAAGACGCCTTGCGGGACTGTGTGAATTTGCTGGATTTTTGGGGGAAATGCTGCAGGACTTTTCGTGCTTGGAATCAGCCATGAGGTCACTTCGCAAACTGCTGTCTGCCGAATCCCTAGATTTGAGCAAGGCCATCACGATAGCCCAGGCTTTTATGTCCACGAACGATAACACCAAACAGATATCATTGCAGCATTGGAACTCATCGGCAAGTACTGTGCATAAAATAATGCCTTCAGCAGGCAGAACTGTACATGGCAGGGCCTACACGCCCGCAGATGCCAGACCTAGAATGACTCAGAGCCCGCCGTGGAGTGTGAATGCAAATCCGTAAGCACCATGTTGGCGCTGCGAGGTTAATCATCAAGCCCATCAATGTCGATTCAAGCACTACGTGTGCAAGGGCTGTGGAACAATGTGCAGACATGCTGCGACTCACCACGTGGCAGAGTCGACAGAAGATGACCGATTCGGCGCGGATCACGCTGAACGAGTAAGAGAGGCAACTCAACCCGAGGCTTAAGAGGACATGTATGGGGTACACACCTTCACCACCAAAAGCCTTCCGATAATGTTAAAAGTCAACTTAAACGGCATTCCAATTTCCGTGGAATTGAACACGGGGACGAGTCAGTCAATTATGAGCCAGAAGGCTTTTGAGAAACTGTGGGGCAACAAGGCACAAAGGCCAAAACTAAGCCCGATCCACACCAAGCTGCGCATTTACACCAAAGAGCTCATACCAGTCATTGACAGTGCGGCAGTGAAGGTATTGTATGATGGAGCTGTGCATGACTTGCCACTATGGATTGTACCAGGCGATGGCCTAATACTGTTCGGAAAGATCCGATGAAACTGGGACGACAAACACTGTCTTCGGTGGATGACGCCTCGTGCACCCAAGTGCTAAACAAATTCCCGTCGTTATTCGAGCCAGGCATCGGCAACTTCACAGGCGCCAAAGTGCAGATCTACCTAGTCCCTGATGCACGGCCCATTTATCACAAGGCCCGAGCGGTTCCATACATGATTTGAGAGAAAGCCCAGATCGAGCTGGACAGACTTCAATGAGAGGGGATCATATCGCCAGTTGAGTTCAACGAGTGGGCCAGTCCAATTGTGTCAGTGTTGAAGAGCGACGGGACGGTCAGAATCTGCAGGGACTACAAGGTAACGATCAACCGAGTCTCGTTACAGGACCAGTACCCACTACCCAAAGCAGATGACCTCTTTGCAACACTTGGAGGGGGGAAGTCGTTCACCACGCTGGATCTAACCTCTGCTTACATGACACAGGAGCTGGCTGAACCTTCAAAAAAATTGACATGCATCAACACGCACAGAGGACTGTTCATATACCACAGATGCCCCTTTGGGATTCCAGAGGAACATGGAGAGTCTGCTGAAATCGGTTTCGCGCACTGTGGTGTTGCAAGACGACATCCTGATCGCTGGCCGCAACACCACCGAGCATTTGCACATACTGGAAGAGGTTCTCAAGCGACTGAACAGAGTGGGACTCAGGCTGAAACACTCCAAGTATGTTTTCCTGGTGCCAGAGGTCAAATTTCTGGAGAGAAAGATTGCAGTGGATGGCATCAGGCCACGGGCTCCAAGATGGAGGCCATCAAGAATGCACCCAGACCACAGAATGTGACAGAGCTGCGTTCGTTCCTGGGACTCCTCAACTATTTTGGTAACTTTCTACCGGGGTTGAACACTTTGCTGGGGCCATTGCATTTATTGCTACGCAAGGGTGATGAATGGGTTTGGGGTAAATCTCAAGAGACAGCCTTTAATAAGGCCAGAAACCTGCTATGTTCTAACAAGTTATTTGTATTGTATGATCCATGTAAACGTTTAGTACTAGCTTGTGAGGCATCTTCGTACGGGGTCAGTTGTGTGTTACAGCAAGCCAATGTGTCAGGCAAACTGCAACCGGTTGCATATGTGTCCAGAGGCTTATTTAAGGCTGAAAGAGCCTACAGTATGGTTGAGAAAGAAGCATTAGCATGCATATACGGGGTAAAGAAAATGCACCAATACCTATTTGGGCTCCGGTTCGAGCTCGAAACCGAATTTAGTTGTTCTCAGAAAGCAAAGATATTAACACCAATGCTTCGTCCCGCATCCAAAGATGGGCACTAACATTGTCTGCGTACGATTATGTAATCCGCTACAGACCAGGCACTGAGAACTGTGTGGATGCCCTCAGTCGGCTACCATTGCCTACCACCGTGGTGAAAATGGCGCAACCCGCAGGCTTGCTCCTTGTAATGGATGGTTTTGAGAGCGAGGGGTCACCCGTCACAGCTCACCAGATCAGGACTGGACTAACCAGGACCTAGTGCTATCACTAGTAAAAAGCTGCATCCTCCATGGGAGCTGGTCGGTGGTCCTAGGGGAAATGCAAGACGAAATTAAGCCATTCCACTGACGCAAGGATGAAATGTCCATCCATTTGGACTGCCTCCTATGGGAGAATCGTGTAATTTTGCCAAAAAAAGGCAGGGAAACGTTTATACGTGACCTTCACAGTACCCACCCAGGCATAGTCATGATGAAGGCTATCGCCAGGTCGCACATTTGGTGGCCCGGCATTGACTCAGAATTGGAGTAATGCGTACACCAATGTAACACTTGCTCACAGTTGAGCAACTCACCAAGGGAGGCTCCACTGAATCTGTGGTCATGGCCCTCCAAACCGTGGTCAAGGGTTCATGTAGATTTTGCTGGCCCCTTTCTAGGAAAGATGTTCCTACTAGCAGTGGACGCTTACTCTAAATGGATTGAATGTATAGTAATGTCATCATGTACGTCCACTGCCACCATTGTAAGCCTCCGGGCCATGTTCACCACCCATGGTTTGCCCGACGTCCTTGTTAGTGACAATGGACCATGTTTCGCCAGCTCGGAATTCAACGAGTTCATGACCCGCAATGGCATCAAGCAAGTCAGGCCTGCGCCACTTAAGCCCGCATCCAATGGTCAAGCGTTACGGGCAGTCCAAACTATCAAGCAGAGCTTGAAACGCATGATGGACGATTCCCTGCAGACCCGCTTATCTCGGATTCTGCTCAGCTACCGCACATGACCTCACTCGCTCAGAATTGCTAATGAAGAGAGCACTCAAAATCAGGGTCTCCTTAGTCTACCCGGATCTCAATGATCATGTAGAAACCCAGCATCACTGGCATAACATGTACCATGATCACATATGTTATTGAGGTTAATGACCCTGTGTTTGTTCTTAATTATGGTCATGTCCCAAATGGGTTGCTGGCACTGTGTTAGCCAAGGAGGGGAATAGAGTATTTGTTATCAAACATTTGAACAGACAAATGTGCAGAAAGCACTTGAATCAAACCAAACTGCGATTCACTGACAACCAAGAACAGTTTGAAGAGGACATTACCATCATTGATCAACCCACACACATCCAACCAGCAATCGACCTCGCGGTCAACCACGAGGATGAACCCATCATGCCCGACAGTCCGATCAGACCAGCCACACCGCAGTGCAGCAATGATCCGACTGACTTATCCATGCCATGAATGCAACTCAGGCGATCAACTCGGGAACGCAGAGCCCCAGATCGCCTCAACTTGTAAATAACTTGTACATAAGATTTTGGGGGGGAATGATGTTATGTATGTAAACACTACCAAAGTGTAAGACTTGCCACCAGGGGGCACACCTGTGGGAGACCCAAGGGTCACCTGCACACCCTGGGCAAGCAGTTATAAAAGGCAGACTACCATGCTGCCTCCTCACTCTGGAGTTACAATAAAGAGACCAAGGTCACAACAATTTGAGCTTAAGATGTGCAGTCTTGTGGAGTTATTCTAAACATAACAAGATCCTGTAACACTATTTCGAAGAGCATGTGTATTGTAAAGTTCTCCTATTGTCTAGTGTGATCAATGTTTATCTCTCAACAAACACCTAAAGCAGATTATATGGTCATTATCTCATTGGGTTTGTGGGACCTTGCGGTGTGAAAATTTGCTGCTCATTTTCCCGATATTACATTGGCTGCACTTGAAAATGTGAAGCACTTTGGGACATCATGAGTTCACAAAAGGCACTATATAAATGCAATTTCTTTCTTCTTTCTAAGCAGATAATGGGCCAGATTTTCGGTCTTTTGACGCCCCTCTTAGGGACATCCGGTGCCGGTTTCAAGGGGGCATGGAACAGTACCGCCCGGAAGAGGCGAGCCGGTGTGCAACGCCCCTTGTTGCGACACCAGTTCGCTTTTTGGCTACCGCCCGGTCTGTAACACTCAATAGTGCACCCTGGTGGGAACGCCTGTGGAAGTTGGCGGTCCAAGTTGGAGCAGTCGCAGTGAGGTAAATAATGTCGACGTAAGTGTGATTGGGGTTTTTATGTGATTTATGTTGTGGTGGCGTGAGTTATTTATTGGGAATATTTTTGATGGTTTTTTTTCCCCCCGGAAGCCTCTCTTAGGTCGCTCAGAAACCGGCTGTTTAGCTCGGGATTTCACTTGTTCAGCCGGCCTAGTGCCCGAAATGAGGTGTGCAATGCCTCCCTTAGCGCTCCGCTCCAAACTCCGGGTCCAGCTAATTAATCCATTTGCCAGCTCAAAATTTACCACTCCATCCAGGACAACGCCACAACAGAGGCACAGCCGAATTTCTACCCCAATGACTTTAGTGTAATAGTGAACCAAAGCATTTAATATTAACATATCAAGCAATGCATTGGAAATATCGCAGAGAGTAATTTCTAGTTATTAGTGGTTACAGGGGTATTACTAAGACACGTTTAACAAACTTTTCTTAGTTGCTAATTGATGTGATGTAATGATGCAAATTGCACTGAAATACATTTGAACAGAATTTCCAATGTCCCGGTCCCGTACGAAGTTTCTACGGACCCGGGAAGGCATCGGAAAAGCCAGTTTTCAGCGCGCAATGCGCATGCGCTGAAAACCGGCTTTTCCGATCTATCAAGCTGGAGCTTGACAGATCGTAGTCAGATCGGGTGCGAGGACATTTGTACATGGAAGTTTGGGCTATTTACCCATATCTTGCATGGCAAATGTCCTCAAAACTCTTGCATCTGAAAAAGCAGGCGCATAGCCTACTTTTACAGGCGTAAGAGCTTAAAAACATAGAAAAACATGATAAAATAAAAATTAAAAAAACATATTTAATGTTAAAACTCTGCCCACTCAGATAATGTTATTTTAAACCCTAACCCTAACTTTTTTTTTTTAAATGGGCAATTTTTTTTTCTTTAGAAAACACGTGTGACATTTGTAATTTTTATTAGTTTATTGTGTGAGGTGTTTCTTTAAATGTTTTATGTATTTTTTGAGAGTTTGGGGTTTTTTCTCATTCATTGTAATAGGAGTTTCGTAACTTACTAAACTCCTATTACAATGAATGAAAAAATACTTACCTGTGGTTGGGTGTCCAGGCACACGTGATTCCTGCGGACGTCCCTACGAGCACGCACTGCGTATCGCAGGGAGAGGAGGCCTGTGGATCGGGAGTTCAAGCGGGCGCAGCAGCTTCAGGTAAGTGTGCATTTTATTTCTATTCTTTATTGATTTGCCCGTGGGAAGTCCTCCTCGGAATTTCTGCCCCAATACTGTGCCTGTTACACTTGAAATTATCATGATGATACAGAGTGCAGCTCTTTTGGACCTTTTCACTCACAAAAGAAAAGAAATGTTTGCCAATTTTTTTTCTGCACATATTTTATAAAGAGTTTTGGTTCTGATTTTGCCTGGGTGTGACCAGGCACGTGCATCAGTATCATTTGCAGTTTTGCATGTCTACTGGGAGGAGAAGAAAGTTCACCACCTATTCATTGGAATGTAAACAGGTAAGCTATACATAACTTAAACTCTCCATTGCTTGCAACACGTGTGGCTTCAATTGTCTGAATGCAGAGTGGCTCTGGAAGCTGTAGCAAAAGGGATTGTGTACGATCTAAAAGGAGAAATGAAACAAGGAACCTATTTAAATGTCGAAGTGGGAATCTCCAGGCTATCAGAAATTTTACTGCCTGCTTAATAGCAACCATAAACCAGCAACTTATCACCTCAGCAGAGTTAATTTTTCTGCCTATCGGATTATGACAGCCCAACAACCACGCAGAGTGCCACCATCGTGGCAAATAGAGAGAGTGAATGTTTTTAAATCCTGTCCTACTGGTTTAAACCACATGCCTCCCTATGTGGTGAGTTACTAGTTTGGGCTGTGCTATGGAGAGAATGGACAAAGTGAAGCTGAGAGTGTGCCAGCAGAGAGGACAGGAAAATCAGAGGGAGAGTCACCATGAGCTCCTGCAGGACACCTCGTAGTCCCTGATCCAGAGATTGTTGGAAAAGTCCATGCGAGAAGGTTGCTTCTGTGACTCATAATGGAGCATTTCTGTCTTTGTATCCTGATCCTTGGGACATTTTACTGTGTTAAAGGTGCTATATAAATAAAAGTTATTATTATTATAATAGCTTCTTTTTTTCTGTCAATGTATACTTGGAGTCAAAAGCCTGATACACTCATGTAATGGTCCAGCTTGTTTAGAGACACAATCAAAAAACAAACAACCATAATATAGGCATTATGGGACTGATTTGCTTACTGGCCTCTAAAGCAAGGAGTGAAAGAAATCACGACTGAGGACCTTAGAAGCCAGCAGCCTCTGAAGCAATGAAGATTTTTAATTTTGAGGGCTGAAGGAACGCAATCAATCATTCCATAATTAATTATACTTCTTTGGGGCCCTTAAATTTTAAATATCCTTGCTCATGCAATGGCAACAATATACACCAGGAATGTTTAGCGCTCCTACTTTCAAGTGTTGCTTTGGCACAAATAATGGATGACATCAAATGTCAAATTGCCATTATTTGCACCATTTTAATGTACCTATCCATGTTTGGATGGATGCATCAGATGCCCACCAAGACTGTTTGGGCAGTTAAGCTTCTATCTACTGTAAACCTACTGCGTTTCATTGCTTCTGTTCACATATCCAATTACTGTTTATACAATTTATTTTGCCATTTTTAAACCATGGTCTATTGAAGTCTTTATTCTACTTCCTTACAAAGTTGATGAAGACCACATGAATAATCCAAAATACAGTAAAGGGGGTTCTGCGTTCAACCCCTGGGCTAGCTGCAAATTATCCAGATACTTAGCAGGTAAAGGCACATTACAGTTTATAGGGAACAAATGCTCACCAATGGGAGTGATCTGAGAGATTGAACACAAGAGAAAAAGTCTATAGCAATGACTCAAAAATTATAACAGTTCCTCCTCGACCTGGTCAGACGTGATATCCAGAAAGGAGGACCCCCCTGGAAGAAAGGAAGAATGCCCCTGGCTTTAAAAAACACTGCTTGATTTACTGACTCTCAGAATATGTAAGGAACCCATTGTAGTCACACTAAGCGAATAAAGGCTGTGCACATTTCCTACTCGAATAACTGCTATAAAGCTGTGTCATGCAATGATGTCAAACTAAATCTACTTGTAATTGGTAAAATGGCAATTGAATATCCATAACACAACTACCTTCGAAGGTGTACTACCAGTTTGAGGATCACGTAAAGGTGCTTTCTGATAGGAGAGGGTTAAAAGAAAGTTTCAATTGTTCGAACTTTTATCATGCTCTCAGAAAAAAATATATAAAAAAATGTAATTTCTACGATCATTGCTCTTGCAGTGCTAGAGGTTTCAGAATTACAACAAGGATAGTTCTCTCTAGTAATACAGTTCAATTAAACAAAAATAAATACTTTGGAACTGTACATTTGATTTTAAAATGAAATGTAAGACGTGTAATTGTATAGCAGACCATTATTCATTAACATCCCTTTATTCTAGCTGTTATGTTACCTCTAAAGGTTAATATTCAACATCTGAATTTTTGCCTTTAATCATCATTGAAAACAATTTTTTTTTGCAGAGAGAAACAGAAATAATAATTCAGCATATAAATTAATAATCTTGTTCTGTTCAAAATTCCAGTGCATTAAGTTTCACAAAATTGCACATCCTTTTCTGCTTTTTTAATTAAGATGTTTATTAAAAAAACATTCTCTACCGCACAACAGGCAAGCGTTCCGAGGAGAATGATACTGCTGCACAGACACTTTAACACCGTAGTCTGGGGAAAAGATGGCGAGAGGTTGATGCAGTGATTAGGGACATTGCTTTTCTAAAAAAAACCTTTTCAAATTATAAGCACACTGCCTAAAGTGTAAACATCACTTCATGCAATATTAATGTCAATAAAATCCTAATAGTCATTTTCATTTTATAAAGCCTTCGACAATTAAACTTTTGAACGACAGAAAATAAAAAAGTCAGACTGCTCAGTTAAGGTGTAGCACCAGATGCAGTTTTGATCCGGTCATTCAGGTCGTGTTTGCAAAGCTGACTGTATTGCTTCAGTAACAAAGCACATCCTGAAATTGGTTTTTGTTTTCAATTTAATAGCTCACAAAAGCCCAAAAATGTGATCCGAATTACGCTGGGCCTTTGTTTGACAAAATGCAAACATTCTAGTGTAAGATCTTAGATTTACACTTAAACAAGAAGTGGTTTGATTTTTATGATGGTTTAAGATATCCAAATATTTGATTAATCATTTCAGTAGAATATTCAATTACAAAAATCAGTGGACAAAGTCCAAAGCATTATATTGTATTGTCATATCTTTCTATTGCTTTCTATATAATCTTTGTTTGAAAACAATCTATCCACAGTACAATATATCTTCTGCATGCAGAGGTTATGATGCATAACCAATTATTCTGATTAAAGTTGCTCTGTTAACTCTAACTGCTCTCACGATGTTATTTATCAGTTATTGTATTGCATTATCCTTTTAAATAATTATCACAGATGGCTTTCATTTCCAACATTTAAAAAAACATGATAAAATACCAGGAATTCACACTTTAAACAGACTCATAGTAAAGTATAACAGATATCGCAGTGTCTATTAGTGATGCATATTTGAAGTAACTTGTAAAATACTTTAAGCACACAAAGTAATTTAGGAATCTGGCTCGAAGTGTGGGTATGGTCACTGTGATGCAATGCGCTGACATGGAAAGGTAAAGCTCTATAAGTAGAGTCACACATTCATTTCTAACATATGTCACATCTGCGTATTGCACTGTTAGTATTTGGAATGTCTTAATTTTACAAGATATATCATACAAAACTTGGACTAGTCAATTCTAATCCAACTTGCAGGAAATAAGCTTTTGTGTCTTTGTTGATCACAGTAACCAATAAAACCAAAATAAAAATTAATTTATATTGGGTCTTGAGCTTGCTGCAGATAGAACATGGATACAAAATGTGACCCTCAGGTGGGATATTAATGAAGGATGATCCTTCGCTATGCGTACAAGTGCACAACTTGTGAATTATTTATATGAGAAATATAATAAATGATCAGAACTGTACAAACTTAGTGCAGAAAGTAGAGCAGGGCAGATGCATTGCAAATAATTTCATTTCTTGAAAGCTATATATCAAGGTATATTTGTTTAATGAGGGTGACAATGGAAAGATGTATAGAACATGTCAGATACCCAGTACCAAGGCGTTCTGGGAAAGAAGATAGCATCTGAGAATCTGACCACTCGCTCTGTCTTCTGAGCAGACTTCTCTATCTGTAGGTACTACAAGGGATTATAAATAAGAGGGAACTAGGAACAAGGAGCAAAATAATGTAAACATACAAAAAGAAAAATTCTAAGTGTGCAAAGCAGATTGAAACTAGACTTGCTGTAATCTGAAAAGTAATGATCAAGTTAAAGACAGAAGGCAGTTTTAAATAACTAAGCATACTAGGAATCTGCACTTGTTTAAGATATGCAAATAGAATGCAAGTTACAGACATAAGGGTAATTAATTGCAAATCTAAAGAACGTTTCTTTGTCAAGCCTGTCTCGGTGTTGTGTAACAATTTGAAGACTAATGTGCTTTTATATTGTGGATTTGTTGACTGCCTGCCTAAAGATCAGAGATGTTTGGTATATTGAAACTCTGGTTTCCTTTAATGCACCATTACAGTGTACACAAGGTACATCAAGCACGGAGTGGCACCAACATTCAAAAGCCCCAAAAAGAAGCACTGAGGTGCTTGTGTTTTCTTTTCTTTCTACCTGTGTGTTTCCTGATGTTATCGTTGTGGATGGAATTCAATTCCATAGTGAACTATTTCAACCCCGCAAAGCTATAATCTGAGATTTTAGTCCCTGTTGCTTTCCATCTTATTGATGATAACAGGATGAGTAGCGGACAGTCTTCCTCATCACTGTTACCTTTGCTGATCCACAATCAGCCAGTAGTAGGTACACCTTAACATGAGAAACAATGGCAGCGTTCTCTCCCCATTGCAGGTTGCTCCACAAAGCAGCCCAATATGAAAAGGTGATAAAAATCACCCCAAAAAGCAGGAAGCCATCCTATAACTGGACTGGTATCTGTCTGCCTGGCTGGCCTGTAATACCAGGCCACTGCTACAACCTAAATATAACTTTACAAACATGTGAGCTGGAAGTTTAAAAGTGTTAAGCCCTTGCAAACATTTCACAATTTTTAACATTTTAAAGCTGACAGAATCTGCACTCACTATCATTAACTCGCTTTGGAACTTGATTAGAAATATAGGGACGGGAATATGCCATTCAGCCCCTCGAGCATGTGCCGCCATTTAATTAGATCATGGTTGATCCATACCGCAACTCCATTTACCTGCCTCTGATCAATAGCCTTTTAAACAGATACCGAATAAAAATCTGTCTAACTCAGCGTGAAATGTTAAATTGACCCAGCATCCACAGCCTTTTGGGAAGCAAATTCCAGATTTCCACTATCCTTGGTGTGAAAAGGTGCTTCCTGATTTCACTCTTGAATGGCCTAGCTCCAATTTTAATATTGTGTTCCCTTGTTCTGGATTCCACCACCAGAGGAAATAGTTTCTCTGTATCTATCCTAACAAATCCTTCAATCATTTTAAGCACCTCGATTAGATCACCTTCTAACCTCAAGGGAACACAAGCCAAGTTTATGCAGCCTGTCCTTATAATTTAACCATTTAAGCCCCGGTATCATTTTGGTAAATCTCACTGTACCCCCTCTATAGCTAAATTACCCTTCCAGACGTGTAGTGCCCAGAACTGAACACAATACTCCAGATGGAGTCTGACCAAGGATTCATTTTCTTTAGACTCGGTAGTGCTTAGACTGACAAAAAACAGTAAACAGCATTCTGGTTATAAAATGCAAGCAATATACCTTGGAAAAATAATAGTATGGCGATGGTCAGCACACCAGCACCATCAGAACTCTGAACTCTGCTTTCTCAGTCTGTGTGTCCATCACTATAGCTACAGTTTACAGCCAGTAGTTGGCAGCTAACACTCAGCACCACTGCAGCAATGGCTCCCTGATGTCACTGCCAAACACTGCAGTCACATTAGCCCACCTCACAGAGTGGTTTTGCCTCAAATACAGTAAACAATTCCTGATTGTATTTCAGTTATTTTTGTCTTAAAAAAAACTTTCGGAGTGCCAGGCCATAAAACTGTATTCCATAGACCAATACATTAGAAGGAATTATGGTTTATGAAAAATAAACCACTCATAATATTAAGCGACATAACTTCACTTCAGCCTGTTATGCTCATCAATCCTACATTTTGCCATCACTCAATGTTTGCTGTGGGTTTTTTTTCTGTAAGCCATCATTCCTCCACCCTTTGTGTATACCGCTATTTATTACATTTCCTTCCTAAGTAGTTATTTCTGTTTTATCTTTAGTGGCATCCGCTCCTAGCCTGGCTGCAGACAGGTCTCTTTACCACTCAGGCTGAGTTTTACTAGGGAGCTGTGCAGTTTTTCATTACCAGTACTGTGCTGCTGGTAGGTGGGGAGCAACACTGTGGCTCTGGGTTACACTTCATTGGTTTATCTACTATGACAAAGAGAGATGACATGTTTCAATCCCAGTCACAGGATGAAAGAGGAGGTGCCCAACGAAACACCTCTGCTGCCTAGGAACACCATTTGGTTTGTATTGTCTAACTAGCAAACAGCAGGAAAGGCAGACAAATAGATTTTCTTCTATATTTATAACCAGCATCAGTCTTCCTTTCAGACTCTCAGTGCAGGTAGCTGTTTTATATGAAATGAACAATCTTTATAGACGTACAGAAGCCATAACAAGGCTGATTTTCAGCAATGCTGAGGTATATAACTCTTTACGAACTGTCAAGCACCTTGCTCCACACATCACACCTAACTTATGATGTTTGCGGTGTAGTTTTTATTCCTGTTTGACTACCCAGCAGTAATAGGATGTTAGCAAAGGGCAGCAACAATGTTTATATATTCCATGACTGATTGGCAAACTCTGCACATTTCATTTATATCTTGCGATTTAAAATCCGTTAAGCTTGGAAAATTGAAACAAAACCACAAGAAGAAATGCTCCCCGACAACAGTGTGGCATACTCACAGCTCTGAGTCCAGCCCACATCTGCTTGAATTGTCTCTGAACATTAAGATATCTAAATGAAAATCAATACAATATGTGCCAGCATTTACAAGTGAAAACAAGTATCAAGAGGCCTGGACTAATCAGGCTTTCAGCTCATACAGGCACTGCAGGCTGTACCCCAGGGGTGTCCTAATTGGCCCAGACTGATCAGACAAGAGTTAAATTTATAACCAGATAAGACATCTTGTTTTTCTTTCCAGGCCATCATTTTAAAGTGTTCATCTTTACCTGTGTGCTGCCTGATGAATAGTAATGGCCACCAGAGGATCTTGCGCCGGTCACACAAGAACTGCTTTTCACCTGTCAGTAAAAGGTGGAAGAGAGAGTAATTTACTCCCTTCACTAACAAATGACCTGGTAAATATGAGCTGCCAATTGAACAGGTTAAGTGAAAACCAAAGTGTGCTTTCTCCTGCATATTCAAATATCTTGGCAAACAGCCATCGGTTAAATATATATATATTTTTAAGCCTGTTAAGAGAGAACATTTTGCAAGGATTCTTAATGTGACCTGTTCCATTTCCTTTTTAAAAAATATTTTCACATTGCGAATTCAGTCAGGCAGAGGACACGACTAGTGCTTTCCCAATAAATCAGAGTGTTCCCGTGTGGCAGAAGCAACAGGGGAATAGTGTAAGAGCACTGCTGCATGTTGACCTAAGCAAGAGCTTATCGAGAAATGATGTCCCCTTAAACAGACTCCTGTTGAGAGGCACTGTATTTTGCACTGACAAATTATTAGTGCCCCGACTGCAATGCTTCCAACAAAATAGGCTGATTTAGCAATGCACAAACTGCCCATTATCTTACTGCATAAAGAGGCCATTTATAGGGAAGCCTCAGGACACCGACCCATAGGAAATAGCAGGCCTGAAAAATGACCCCCATCTGGTGCCACCAACACTGCTAACTACCCTTGGGAAAATGTCTCATTCAAGCCTATACAGTCCTATTAAATTTAATCATACAAATTCACATTTCTTTTTACATGACTTTTTATATTTCAATATTATGTACTCCTATTACCTTTGTTTTCCATTGCATTATTTTCTACCAAATGTGTATGTGAATATGTGAAACCATTAATGATATCTGTCTTTATTGTTATGAAAATGATCAATACACTTCCCTTTCCCTCCTGGCAGATAAAACCAAATGCCTCGCTGATATTAATGTGTCAGACTGTGTCAGGCAGAAATTCTTCATAAAACCTATTGCAACACATCTAACCGTGGCTCCTGCTTCATATATTATTTTTAAAGCTGGATACAGATTTTTAAAGGCATAGACCACGATTATGTGCTGATGATAGCTCTGTAGAAGCCCCTTATTCAGGGCAGAAATGAGAATTCCTGTTACATTCGACGATAGGTTTCCCAGCCGAGCAGCTGTAAAAAGCAAAGAAACAAGCTAAGGCCCTGACAGCTGAAGCTAGGCAGGGATTTAGTCACTTTCCTTTTTATTTCCTATTCCCCATGTTGGTGATTAGAAACTTCTGTATGTTTATGTGGCTGGCCCAGGAGCCTTCAGGTTTTTTTTTACAAGATTTCAACATGTATTTTATGTGAGCTTAGTCCAAATAGCCAGCATTCCCCAACTAGGGGTGGAAAAAAAAGAGGGGGCAGTAGAAGCAACATCTACGCTCTCTAAGTAACAGATCAAAACACAAACCCAGAGGACACCCTCTGTAATCCCACCAATGATGCACCAGCCCATGATGGCTACCAGCCGGCAAATACCCGCAGACCTCAATCCATTTTATCGTATTCAAGCTGCAGTGTTATATTTCCTGCCTCCCCTTAGCACCACACATACAGTGTACTCGAAAACAAAAATCTATAATATTGATCCAGCAATGTCACCACAATTATTCTTTTGAAACAGCCATTGAAAACAAATTACATCTGCACTGCCTTTTCATCCGATTGTTCTGGGTGAGCAATGCTCACTGTAGCCTCCAGCATTTTCAACATTAAAGCTGTGTCACTAAATACCACAACGAAAGGGCCAGTTAAAAAGTTCTAAGAAGTGGACTGGGTCATAGAAATCCTAAATAACTTGCACATATTTTCAACCTCATTACTTAACAGAACAACGTCCAGTTAGCGATTTTTTCCGCAGTTTTTATATCATGCTCTCCTTGCTGAAATAAATATTAAACCTTCAGAGGCTCAGAATTATAGATGCCACAATATCAAATTTGAAACATTTTTTAGTCTATGTTGTGCGAGAAACTTTAAATACAATAGATACGGGTGCTTTTTCTTATCAAGCGTAAATTAAATCTAGCAATGTGCTAATGAATTGCTGTAAAGCATTACGTTGAAATCATCCTGTTAGCACAATTTCTCACTAAAGCAGACCAGTTTCTTTTTCCCGAGCATTCTGAAGGAATAGATGTATTTTCCCTCTGTGTGTGCTCACATAAATGGTCTCACCTGGTGGGAAAGCCTACATGATACTTAAATTTTTCTTCCCTTTCCCTACGGTTGGTCAAGACCACATTCTTTGTGAAGCCTTGACCACACAAGTCACTGCGGTGCTTCCCACAGCAGGGAAACGACAACTTTGGAGTATTAAGAAAACCAATAGCCTTGTTGACATGAACATGGGAGCCTAACCCCTAAAGCCTCCTGATATGAAGCATTGATTTTTCTGTCTGGGTACAGTACTAAAGCCATTCATTCTCTATGGTCAGGACTCATAGGGCCAGGAATAAAAAATCTGTTCTCTTCTACTTTTACCTTCAGGCAAAGTTGAGGAATAAATTCTATATTTCCAGACATGATTCGTGGAGACCACATTTACAACGAGCTTGTTGCAGGAAAGCAATTTGTTCCACAACCACTAAACCTGCGGCCACTTATCCTTGCATGCACCGCCCTTCAGGAAAATTATGTTCTTGTTTGATAATTAAGCCAGATGCCCACTTCACAAAACAAATGAAATCATTGTTTCCACACAAATTCATTTCTTTTAAAATTATCTTTTTATAACATACCATCTCCGGTCATTCCTTATATCTATCCATTTTAATGCAATGACAAAGATTATTTCTATAACAAATTTCCTTTGCTACAGGGTAGATTAGTCAGAATGAGGGTCAAGTTGAAGTTAGAGCATTTTCTCCACGGATGAGACAGGCATCATAACACAGAAATACAGCCTTCTCTGGCACTTGCATTTCTGCAAATAAAAACTGGAGAGGTTTGATTGTGCCATTAAAAACTGATATGATTGCATCATTTTGTATGATAAGGTACTTAATAGAAACATTTAGAGTCGCAATTGAAAACAATTAGGGAGCTCTGATCACAAAACAGTATCTTAATTTCAGCCCACCTTTTAAGTTTTTGTATAGAGAGAGAAGTATGAGAGTCTCCAGCTGATGCAGAGTTTAGTCTGGTTAACTATGTGATCTTCTGTTGGTTTAAGAAATTCACTGTATGACTTCTTTAACGCATTAATGTTGGATATGTGAGCGGCACAGTTATTTTTGCACAAAGCATGTTTGAAGTACAAATATGATGATTACAATAAGACTTAGCAGCAATAAAGTGATAAATTCACAGATCTCTCTGGATAATAATATCACCTCATTAAGACAAGTGAAATGATCAGCAGAATTGTCAGTATCGAAAAAATCCTCAGTGTGAGATTTTCGTTTGCGTGCCATATAACCGAGATGTTGCCTCGAGTCAAAAATATAAATGCAGTTCAAAGCAGCAAGCAGTGTCAGTCACATGGACCAGAGTTGATGGCCCAGTGGCATTAATATATTCTTCTCTCTCTTATCCTCTTTTCCATGCCCTTCTCTTCTTTATACTCTATTTTCACAGTCTACTTATCTGTGAGATTTGTGGGTTTTCTCCTGCAGCCGGGACATTCCACCATCCATAATAGTTGTAAAAGTGCTCAATTACAACTATATGGCCATTTCAACGACATAAAAAAGAGAAAATACCAGAAATTACCACGAGAGCCCTGAGGTACGTGAGGCTGCAATCCTCATCTGTGAGGCTCCCACCAAATGTGAGAGCAGGTAGGCCTAATTATCAGCTTGGCCTAATTATCCAGTTTTGATTGGATCCTCGGACTGGATTAAGGCTCGTTGAATATGGCAGACTTTGGCCGTCTGAAATGGAATGATATTGTACACAAATTACCACACAATCCAATATTGTTAACTTCATCACCTTCACATACAGGAAAACACTTTTAACCAATCACAGAATGAAAAAGCAAATGTAAAAATAAAAACATTATTAGCTGTTGTATTAAACAAAATTTTCATAGAGTAAACAGAATTATGTGCAGTTCAATACACAAAATTGAAACTTTTGACCTGTTTTTCCCCCCAATGGACCCAACCAGTATATTGTGTTCTATCTTATAATAAGCAACAATTGCACCTTAGTAACATCATCTTAACAAGCATAAGTTTTATACAATTGCTATTATATTTTAAAATTCGAGTACTTCTAGATAGGTAATAAAGTATGATCTATTCTAAACTGTAAAGCACAGACAAAAATCACTGAATCTCTACAAATGTCCTTGTTGCCATTTCCCTTGACTGGGTGCATTTCTTCGTTTTTGATTCATTGATGGGATGTGGGTGTTACTGGTCAGGCCAGCATTTATTGCCCATCCTTAATTGCCCTTGAGAAGGTGGTAGTGAGCCGCCATCTTGAGCTGCTGCAGTCCATGAGGTGAAGGTACTCCCACAGTGCTGTTAGGAAGGAGGTCTATGATTCTGACCCAGCAACGATGAAGGAATGATGGCATATTTCAGAGTCAGAATGCTGTGTGACTTGGAGGGGAACTTGCAGATGATGGTGTTCCCTTGCACCTGCTGCCTTTGTCCTTCTAGGTGGTAGAGGTTGCGGGATTGGGAGATGTTGCCGAAAAAGCCTTGGCGAGTTGCTGCAGTGCATCTTGTAGATGGTACACACTGCAGCCATGGTACACTGGTGGTGGAGGGAGTAGATGTTTAAGGTGGTGAATGGGGTGCCAATTAAGTGGGCTGCATTGTCCAGGACGGTGTCAAGCTTTTTGAGTGTTGTTGGAGCTGCACTCATCCAGAGAGTATTCCATCACACTCCTGACTTGTGCCTTGTAAATGGTGGAACGGCTTTGGGGAGTCAGGAGGTGAGACACTCGCTGCAGAATACCCAGCCTCTGACCTGCTCTTGTAGCCACAGTATTTATGTGGCTGGTCCAGTTAAGGTTCTGGTCAATGGTGGCCCCCATGATGGTGGGGGATTCGGCAATGATAATCCCGTTGAATGGAGGTGGTTAGACTCTCGCTTGTTGGAGATAGTCGTTGCCTTGCACTCGTGTGGCGCAAATAGTACTTGCCACTTATCAGCCCAAGACTGAATGTCATCCAGAACTTGTTGCATGCAGGTATGGACTGCTTCATTATCTGAAGAGTTGCGAATGGAACTGAACACTGTGCAGTCATTAACGAACATCACCACTTCTGACCTTATGATGGAGGGAAGGTCATTGATGAAGCAGCTGAAGATGGCCTGAGGAATTCCTGCAGCAATGTCCTCAGGCTGTGATGATTGGCCTCCAACAATCACAACCATTGTCCTTTACCCAGGTATTACTCCAGCCAGTGGAAAGGTTTCCCCCTAATTCCCATGGACTTCAGTTTTACTAGCGCTCCTTGATGCCACACTTGGTCAAATGCTTCCTTGATGGCAAGGGCAGTTACTCTCACCTCAGCTCTAGAATTCAGCTCTTTTGTCCATGTTGTAATGAGGTCTGAAGCTGAGTGGTCCTGGGGGAACCCAAACTGAGCATTGGTGAGCAGGTTGTTGGTGAGTAAATGCCACTTAATAGCACTGTCAACGACACCTTCCATCACTTTGCTAATGATTGAGAGTATACTGATGGGGCGGTAATTGGCTGGATTGGATTTGTTCTGCATTTTCTGGACAGGACATACCTGGGCAGTTTTCCACTTTGTCGGGTAGATGTCAATGTTGTAGCTGTATGGGAACAGCTTAGTTAGAGGCACGGCTAGTTCTGGAGCACAAGTCTTCAGCACTATAGCCAGGTGTTGTTTGCTGTATCCAGTGCGCTCAGCTGGTTCTGGATATCACATGAAGTGAATCGAATTGGCTGAACATTGGCTTCTGTGATGATGGGGACTTCAGAAAGAGGCCACGATGGATCATCCAATCAATACTTCTGGCTGAAGATGGTTGCAAACGCTTCAGATGGGGATGTTTCTGGAGTCTCCTCCTCCTGATAGTTGTTTAATTGCCCACCACCATTCGTGACTGGATGTGGAAGGGTCAACCACGTGCTTCACAGTAAGAGATGATTCTTCATCATTTCTTGAACTGCTGATGCTCCTAACTCCTGCAGTCAAGAGACTTACTAAGACAAAAGTCCTCATCAGGAGATGCAACCAGAGGATTATTTTTGTCAGTATTTTAAGGGCTGAATTTACCTTTTTCCATTGTGATCCTATAATTTGTAAATAGCTTCATCAGCCTTTTCTCATAAAGATTTTGTACATTTAAAAATGGTTCTCTTAACCTTTTACAGCGCTGGCTCCCACTGCTTTACTGCATCTCTAAATTAATGGCTCCACGAGCATTTTGTTTAATTAAAAGTACATTTGTAAATGGCTCCCTGAGCCTTTGCTGTGCTGCCCCACAATGCTTTGTTGACTCGCTCGGTTAATGGCTCCCCTAGCTTTGCTGTCCTGCTTAGTTAATGCTCCTTGAGCATTTTTACATTGAAAATGCATTTTAAAATGGAGCGCTGAACAGTTTGTCCCACTGGCTCTCTTTGTTTTGCTGCCCTGCCCTGCAATGTTAATGGCTCTCTGTGAGCCCTTTCTCATTAAAAGCCATATTGTTAAGCAGTATCAAATTAGATGTTTTAAACCAACTCGACTCCTCGGGGTCCATTTTCATTGCCTTCACCTGCAGTTAATGGGGCATTCAGGCAGTCAGAATGGTGGTGCAGTACTTACCACTCTGGTTGCGCCTTCATTGGTTCCACCGCCATTCTGATTGCTGAATGGACCCGACAGGTCCAGACGTCTGCCTGTATCAAGTGGCAACACAATTTAAATATTTAAATAGGGGTACAATCATGCAGATAGGACCCAGCTACAATTTTCACAGGAAAAATTGGGGCAGCCGATCAATGAAGACAAGCACAGGAAGGTAGGCAGCAGAGGGAGTAAACCAGGGATAATTAAAGGGACACTCTGAAGTTTGCTGCATCAAAATAACAACAACAACTTATATTTATATAGCGCCTTTAACACAGTAAAACATTCCAAGGTGCTTAACAGAAGTATTATAAGACAAAAAAAATAAATGTGACACTGAGCCACATAAGAAATAATTACGGCAGATGACCAAAAGCTTGGTCAAAGAGGTAGGTTTTAAGGAGCGTCTTAAAGGAGGAAAGAGAGGTAGAGAGGTGGAGAGGTTTAGGGAGGGAGTTCCAGAGATTAGGGCCCAGGCAGCTGAAGGCACGGTTGAGAAGTTATAATCAGGAATGCTCAAGAGGGCAGAATTTGAGGAGCGCAGGTATTTCCGGGGCTGTGAGGTTGAAGGAAATTACAGAGATAGGGAGAGGCGTTGCCATGGAGGGATTTGTAAACAAAGATGAGAATTTTGAAATTGAGCCGTTGTTTAACCGGGAGCCAACGTCGGTCAGCAAGTGGAACTTGGTGAGCAGGACTTGGTGCGAGTTAGGACACAGACTGCCGAGTTTTGGATAACCTCAAGTTTACGTAGGGTAGAATGTGGGCGGCCAGCCAGGAGTGAGTTGGAGTACATAAGAACATAAGAACATAAGAAGTAGGAACAGGAGTAGGTCATATGGTCCTTCGAGCCTGCTCCACCATTCAATAAGATCATGGCTGATCTGATCATGGACTCAGCTCCACCTCTCTGCCCGCTCCCCATAACCCCTTATCCACTTATTGTTTAAGAAACTGTCTACTTCTTTCTTAAATTTATTCAATGTCCCAGCTTCCGCAGCTCTCTGAGGCAGCGAATTCCACAGATTTACAACCCTCTGAGAGAAAACATTTCTCCTCACCTCTGTTTTAAATGGGTGGCCCCTTATTCCAAGATTGTGCCCTCTAATTCTAGTCTCCCCCATCAGTGGAAACATCCTCTCTGCATCCACCTTGTCAAGCCTGTAATGACCTGTCCCTGCAGTACAGACTCACATGAGGCACATGCTGAAGTCAAGGTCACTCAGGACCTGCACCTTTATTACACAACTCTCGAATGCCACACTTGCCTGAGACCTGTCCTTATATACCTGTCTGGGACAGGTATCCAGTGTCTCCTGCAAGTGCACTCCTAGTGATAAGGTAAGCTTGTGGTTACAGGTCATCTCTAGTTACAGTCATGTATAGCATGGTAAGATGCAATTATGTGCAGTAGTGTGAGATACATGACATCACCCTCCCCCAAGGTCTTATTGTCTTTATAGGTTCAGTCTCGCAGGTGGTCTATGCTCTCGCATGGAGCGTCTCAGTTGTGGTTCAGTTGTTTGCCTTGGTGCCTGTTTTTCTTTTGGTGTGATTGCTGGTATCTCACCTGGGCTGTCTGTTTCGTTCAGTATGATTGTTGGTGTCTCGCCTGGGCTGTCTGTTGGGATTGCCCTTTCCTCAGGTTGTTCCCTCTGTCTGTCCACCAGGTGTGGTGTGAGTTCCGCATTGTAGTCTGCCTCTGGTTCTACTTTTGACGTGGTCTACATGCCTCCGGCAGGTTTGGCCATTGTACATTTGTACCATCAGTAGCCTGTTTCCTTCCTTGCCTGTTACTGTCCCTGCAAGCCATTTGGGACCCCTGCCATGATTAGCACAAATACTTTGTCCCCAATCTCATTCCACCTCCCCCTCGAATTTCGATCATGTTAGCTTACGGCGCTTTGCCTCAACGATTTCATGCATGTCTGGGAGGATTAATGAGAGCCTTGTCTTTAAGGTCCGTTTCATTAATAGTTGCGCAGGGGGAACTCCAGTCAATGAATGTGGACGAGATTGGTATGCCAACAGCAGTAGCGACAGGCAGCCCAGCAGTGTGGGACCTTGGATTTTGAGCATGCCTTGTTTAATGATCTGCACTGCTTGCTCCACCTGGCCATTGGAGGCCGTCTTGAACGGTACCGTCCAACGTAATTTATGCCGTGGTCACTCATAAAATCTAGGAATTCTGCGCTGATGAAGCACGGACCATTATCACAGACCAATATGTCAGGAATGCCGTGCGTTGTGAACATGGTTCCAAGGCTCTCCACAGTGGTGGAGGTGGTGCTTGAGTTTAAAATGGTGCATTCGATCCACTTAGAAAATGCATCTACAACTACGAGGAACATTTTGCCCATGAATGGGCCCGCGTAATCTACGTGCACCCGCGACCACAGTTTGATGGGCCAGAGCCAGGGGCTCAGGGGGGCCTCCCTAGGGACATTACTGAGTTGGGCACAAATGGTGCACCGTCGGACGCAGAGCTCCAAGTCCGCATCAATGCCAGGCCACCAGACGTGGGATTTGGCTATGGTCTTCATGAGAACGATCCCCGGGTGCTCGTGGTAGAGCTCCTGGACAAATGGCTCTCTGCCTCACAGAGGCATAACTATTCGGCTGCCCCACATCAGGCAGTCTGCTTGTAATAACAGCTCATGCAAGCGCCTATGGAAAGGTTTGATCTCCTCGGGGCAGGCATCACGAGCCTCTGCCCAGTCACCAGTTAGGACACATCTTTTTACTAAGGATAACGTGGGGTCGCTGGTCGTCCAGGCTCTGATTTGGTGAGCCGTCATGGGTGAACCTGTGGACTCAAAGGCATTGATTGCCATGACTATCTCACAGTCCTGTTCGTCAGACCCTTCCGTGGTCGCCAGGGGTAACCTGCTAAGCGCGTCAGCACAGTTGTCTGTGCCTGGTCTGTGCCTTATGGTGTAATTGTAAGAGGCCAGCATGAGTACCCACCTTTGAATGCGTGCCGAGGCGTTGGCGTTTATTGCCTTGCTCTCGGATAATAGGGACGTGAGGGGCTTGTGGTCGGTTTCTAATGCGAACTTGGCCCCGAAAAGGTATTGGTGCATCTTTTTGACACCGTACACGCATGCGAGCGCCTCCTTCTCCACCATTCCGTACCTGCGCTCCGCCCGCGAAAGTGACCTGGAGGCATAAGCTATGGGTTGTAATTTACCCGCACTATTGACATGTTGTAAAATGCACCCGACCTCGTACGCTGACGCATCACATGTAAGAACTAGCTTTTTACCTGGATCAAAGAAAGCCAAAACACTGTTGGAACACAGAAGGTTGCGTGCCTTATTGAAGGTGCGTTCCTGGGCGTCCCCCCAAAACCAATCGCACCCCTTTCTGAGTAGCATGAGGAGAGGCTCCAGCAGCGTGCTTAAATTCTGCATAAAGTTCCCAAAGTAATTGAGTAGCCCGAGAAAGGCATGCAGTTCCGAGACATTCCAGGGCCTGGGTGCCAGGCGAATTGCTTCGGTTTTGGAATCTGTTGGGCGGATTCCAAAAATTCAACCTCGGGCGCGAGAAACAGGCACTTGGATTTCTTGACTCGTAGGCCTACCTGATCCAACCGCTTTAGTACTTCCTCCAAATTGCGGAGATGGGAGTCCGTGTCCCTGCCCGTGATAAGTATGTCGTCTTGAAATACAACCGTCCCCGGGATGGACTTGAGCAGACTCTCCATGTTGCGCTGGAATATGGCAGCTGCTGACCTGATGCCGATTGTACATGAAAAGGCCTCGATGTGTGTTGATGGTGGTGAGTAGCTTAGACTCTCGGTCAATTCTTGCGTCATATAGGCAGATGTGAGATCTAGTTTTGAGAAAAGTTTTCCTCCAGCCAATGTGGCAAAAAAGTCCTCCGCTCTGGGCAGCGGGTATTGGTCCTGTAGGGAGAATCTGTTTATGGTAGATTTTTAGTCCCCACAGATTCGTACGGATCCATCAGGCTTCTTGACTGGGATGATGGGATTTGCCCAGTCGCTAAATTGCACGGGTGAGATAATGCCTTCCCGCAGAAGCCTGTCCAGTTCATATTCAATCTTTTCCCTCATCACATAGGGCACAGCTCTAGCCTTGTGATGGACCGGTCTAGCATTCTGTGTGATGTAGATTTTGATTTTAGCCCCTTTGAAAGAGATGTTCAAATCGACTTAGAACTGTTGAACAGGAGGTCCATTCCTCTGACGACATGGCATGAACATCATCCCATTTCCAGTTTAGTTTTGCCAGCCAGCTTCTCCCCAGCAGTGCTGGGAGATCTCCGGGGACAATCCACAGGGGAAGTTGGTTCACTGTCCCTTTGTGTGTGACTGAGATCATGGCGCTGCCAAGGACTGGGCCGATTTCTTTGGTATAGGTCCTTAGTTTGGTGTCGACCCTTGTGAGCTTTGGTCTGTCTCTTTTGTGCGGCCACAGCTGTTCAAATTGTTGAGCGCTCATGAGAGATTGACTCGCTCCCTTATCCTGTTGACGGGTAACCCGTTGAGTAGGACCCTCATCATTATTGGAGGCGTCTTGTTGTAAGAGCAGTGGCCATTGATCGTGTTGACCCGCTGTACCTCGGTTTCCCGGGCACTGTCCCCACTGTCTTCTGGTCCGCTTTCCGACCCTTCCGATTTGTATACCAGCCGAGCTGCCGTTGTTCTGCACATGCAGGTCAGATGCCCTGTATAGTCGCAGTTTCTGCAAACAGCATGCTGAAATCGACACCCCCTTGATGAGTGCCTTCCCCCACATCTCCAGCACAGGCCGCTTCCATTGTTTCCAAAGGATGAGCTGCGTCTGGCTGACCTCTCTTGAGCTTCTCTCAGTTTGTAGTTGATTGCTCGCATTGTGGGTTGATGAGGTGTGAACGGCTGTTCAAGTGACCCTTGATGGCTTCTGGCGCCACTGCCTGCTGTTGAGGGCCTGCTCTCCTGCCTTTGTCTGTGTGTGTGGGTAGTGGCTTGTTGCATGTTGTGAACCCCTTGTACCGATGTTTCGTTCGTTGTCATACCTGTAGTGTAGATTAACCTCGTTTCTTCTTCTCCTGCCAAGAATGTCTGTGCAACCAGTGCTGCTGCCTCTAGGGTCAGGTTCTTGGTCTCTATGAGCTTTCGGAATATGCCTGTGTGGCCTATTCCTTCAATAAAAAAGTCTCTCAGTACTTCTCTCCTTAGTTCATCGGAGAACTCACATAAGCTTGCCAACCTCTGAAGTTCCGCTACGAAGTCGGGTATGCTCTGGCCCACACAGCGTCTGTAGTTGTAGATCCTGTGTCTGGCCATGTGTATGCTGCTCGCTGGCTTCAGGTGGTCTCTCACCAGTGTGCTCAACACCTCCAACCACTTGCTTGCTGGTTCTTTGGGTGCCAGCAGGTCCTTCATTAAGGCGTACGTTTTCGAGCCACAGCTGGTCAAGAGATGGGCTCTTCTCTTGCCTGCCTTATCATCGCCTAACCAGTCTTTGGTTACGAAGCTTTGCTGGAGCCTTTCTATAAAATCCTGCCAATTATCTCCAGCATTGTATATTTTATCTGAGCCGTTGGTCGCCATTCTGTGGATTCTGTAATCCCGTAACTCAGCGCCACTGTAAAGTCCTGTCCCTGCAGTACAGACTCACACGAGGCACATGCTGAAGTCACGGTCACTCAGGACCTGCACCTTTATTACACAGCTCTCGAATGCCACACTTGCCTGAGACCTGTCCTTATATACCTGTCTGGGACAGGTAGCCAGTGTTTCCTGCAAGTGCACCCCTGGTGGTAAGGTAAGCTTGTGGTGACAGGTCATCTCTAGTTACAGTCATGTATAGCATGGTAAGATACAGTTATGTACAGTAGTATGAGATACATGACAAAGCCCCCTCATAATCTTATACGTTTTGATAAGATCACCTATCATTCTTCTGAATTCCAATGAGTAGAGGCCCAACCTACTCAACATTTCCTCATAAGTCAACCCTTTCATCCCCGGAATTAACCAAGTGAATCTTCTCTGACTGCCTCCAAAGCAAGTATATCCTTTCGTAAATATGGAAACCAAATCTGTACACAGTATTCCAGTCGAGCCTAGAGGTAACAAAGGCATGGATGAGGGTTTCAGCAGCAGATGAGCTGAGGCAAGGGCGGTGACGGGCAATGTTACGGAGTTGGAAATAGAGAGTTTTAGTTATGCCGCAGATATGTGGCTGGCAGCTCATTTCAGGGTCAAATATGACACCTAGGTTGCAAACAATCTGGCTAGAATAGACGGCCGAATGAGACTTAAAGGGTTGACGGTGGATAGGCAATGGCAAACATTTAAAGATCACATGGATGAATTTCAACAATTGTACATCAATGTCTGGAGTAAAAATAAAACGGGAAAGGTGGCTCAACCGTGGCTAACAAGGGAAATTAAAGATAGTGTTAAATCCAAGGAAGAAGCATATAAATTGGCCAGTAAAAGCAGCAAACCTGAGGACTGGGAGAATTTTATAATTCAGCAGAGGAGGACAAAGGGTTTAATTAGGAGGCGGAAGATAGAGTATGAGAGGAAGCTTGCTGGGAACATAAAAACTGACTGCAAAAGCTTCTATAGATATGTGAAGAGAAAAAGATTAGTGAAGACAAACGTAGGTCCCTTGCAGTCAGATTCAGGTGAATTTATAATGCGGAACAAAGAAATGGCAGACCAGTTGAACAAATACTTTAGTTCTGTCTTCACGAAGGAAGACACAAATAACCCAGAAATACTAGGGGACCGAGGGTCTGGTGGGAAGGAGGAACTGAAGGAAATCCTTATTAGGCGGGAAATTGTGTTAGGGAAATTGATGAGATTAAATGCTGATAAATCTCCGGGGCCTGATAGTCTGCATCCCAGAGTACTTAAGGAAGTGGCCATAGAAATAGTGGATGCATTAGTGATCATTTTCCAACAGTCTATCGAATCTGGATCAGTTCCTATGGACTGAAGGGTAGTTAATGTAATAGCACTTTTTAAGAAAGGAGGGAGAGAGAAAACGGGTAAATATAGACCGGTTAGCCTGACATCAGTAGTGGGGAAAATGTTGGACTCAATTACTAAAGATGAAATAGCAGCACATTTGGAAAGCAGTGACAGGATTGGTCCAAGGCTGCATGGATTTATGAAAGGGAAATCATGCTTGACAAATCTTCTAGAATTTTTTGAGGATGTGACTAGTAGAGTGGACAAGGGAGAACCAGTGAATGTGGTATATTTGGACTTTCAAAAGGCTTTTGACAAGGTCTCACACAAGAGATTGGTGTGCAAAATTAATGCACATGGTATTGGGGGTAATGTACTGATGTGGATAGAGAACTGGTTGGCAGACAGGAAGCAGAGAGTTTGGATAAACGGGTCCTTTTTAGAATGGCAGGCAGTGACTAGTGGGGTGCCGCAGGGCTCAGTGCTGGGACCCCAGCTATTTACAATATACATTAATGATTTAGATGAAGGAATTGAGTGTAATATCTCCAAGTTTTCAGATGACACTAAGCTGGGTGGTGGTGTGAGCTGTGAGGAGGACGCTAAGAGGCTACAGGGTGACTTGGACAAGTTAGGTGAGTGGGCAAACGCATGGCAGATGCAGTATAATGTGGATAAATGTGTGGTTATCCACTTTGGTGGCAAAAACACGAAGGCAGAATATTATCTGAATGGCGGCAGATTAGGAAAAGGGGAGGTGCAACGAGGCCTGGGTGTCATGGTACATCAGTCATTGAAAGTTGGCATGCAGGTACAGCAGGCGGTGAACAAGGCAAATGGTATGTTGGCTTTCATAGCTAGGGGATTTGAGTATAGGAGATGGAGGTCTTACTACAGTTGTACAGGACCTTGGTGAGGCCTCACCTGGAATATTGTGTTCAGTTTTGGTCTCCTAATCTGAGGAAGGATGTTCTTGCTATTGAGGGAGTGCAGCGAAGGTTCACCAGACTGATTCTCGGGATGGCAGGACTGACATATGAGGAGATACTGGATCAACTGGGCCTGTATTCACTGGAGTTTAGAAGGTTGAGAGGGGATCTCATAGAAACATATAAAATTCTGACGGGACTGGACAGGTTAGATGCCGGAAGAATGTTCCCGATGTTGGGGAAGTCCAGAACGAGGGGACATAGTCTAAGGATAAGGCGTAAGCCATTTAGGACTGAGATGAGGAGAAACCTCTTCACTCAGAGAGTTGTTAACCTGTGGAATTCCCTACTGCAGAGAGTTGTTGATGCCAGTTCATTGGATATATTCAAGAGAGAGTTAGATATGGCCCTTACAGCCCTTAAGCGATCAAGGGGTATGGAGAGAAAGCAGGAAAGAGGTACTGAGGTGAACGATCAACCATGATCTTATTGAATGGTGGTGCAGGCTCGAAGGGCCGAATGGCCTACTCCTACACCTATTTTCTATGTTTCTATGTTTCTATATTTGTCCAATGCATCCACTATCTGCTAGTGCCATTCCAATATCCTTCTCTTAAAGGCTGGGATATTACGGTCTCTATTCCTGGTCTCTTCAGCAATGCTTGGACACAGGCTTGCCCTCCAACCAGCACTGAGTTCTGCTGTCCTTTGCACCACTACTTGCTCCTGCTTACGTGTGATGTGAACTTCATCATGTACAGACCCTTCTAACTCACTATCATTCCCACTTGGGGTGCAGATGTCTGGGCGTGAGCATGCTGAAGTCTGAGGGGGTGACGGTGCAGGCCACTGAGTTTGGTTCAGCTCAACTTCTAAAGGGCCCAATTCTGCAGAGGGACCTGGAGCAGAGGAAAGGATGAATGAACAGCAATTATTTTCAGGTTAGGGAGTCTCATACAGGCAGGAGTGACGAGGCATCCACAATTTGGGCAGATACCTGCAAGCGAAGCACATCAAGGCCAAATAGAAGAGATGGACCTTGCTGACCTGCTCCAGCCATGCTGCGAGGGACACCTGTGCCCTGAATATCCAAGGCTTCCTGCTCTATTGTGCTCAGGACCTGGATGTGAGCAGTTCCTCCTTCTGTACGACCTCACTCTTGGGCATTGTGGGTCAATTTGTCCTCCAGAAAGAAGGAGAGCATATCAGTGAATGGCTCCATGTTAGGCTGGAAGTTTGTTGTGGGGCATGGTGATGTGTGACATTGAACAGAGAGTTGGAAGAATGGGAAGGTGTTACAGAGCAGGGAGGCAACAGGAGGGTGCTCTATGGGAGTAAGGACAAGAAAAGTGTGTACCTTTCCGGATACATCCATGTGACAGCAATAGGTTGCATTTACCATTTGCTTGCTTTGAGGGCAACAGCAGCTGCTGAAAGTTCAGCTGCAAATAGGAAGAGAGCAGGCTTAGTTCCCATTGCTCCTTAGAGTACAAGCAGGTGCGGAGGAGGATGAGGGTGCTTTGGCGGGGTAAGTGATGTGGTGAGATGTGATGCAGAAAAGGATTCACAACAAGAAATAATTCCAACAACAAAAGCAAAATACTGCAGATGCTGGAAATCTGAAATAAAAACAGAAAATGCTGGAAATACTCAGCAGGCCAGAGAAGCAGAATTAATGTTTCAGGTCAATGACCTTTCATCAGGACTGGAAGAAGTTAGAGATGTAATAGCTTTTAAGCAAGTCCAGATGCACGGAAAGGAGGGAGGGCAGGAAAGAACAAAAGGGCAGGTCTGTGATAGGGTGGAGTACAGGAGAGATTAAATGACAAATGAGCTAATGGTGCAAGGCAAAGCAGGATGGTAATGGGACAAGTAAAGATATAAAAGATGGGTCTAGAGGAGGTGTAAATGGGAACACCAGGACTATTACCTGCTGTCTGAAAAAATAGGAGCAGTGATTATGATCTGAAGTTATTGAATTCAATGTTGAGCCCAGAAGGTTGTAAAGTGCCTAATCGAAAGATGAGGTGCTATTCTTCGAGCTTCCATTGATCTTCACTAGAACAGAGTAGGAGGCCGAGGACACAGAGGTCATAGTAAGAATGAGGTAGAAACTCACATTCATGCTTGCGGACTGAACGAAGGTGTTCAACAAATCAATCACCCGACCTACCTTTGGTCTTCCCAATGTAGAGGAGATTGCATAGTGAGCAGCAAATACAGTATACGAAATTGAAAGAAGTACAAGTAAATCGTTGATTCACCTGGAAGGAGTATTTGCGGCCCTGGATAGTGGGAAGGGAGGAGATGAAAGGGCAGGTGTTGCATCAAGAAATAATTCCTACCTAGGCTAAATGTGTTAGGGCATTAAATTCCTTCTGGCACTGAAGCCACGTCCTACAGTTAGGTTGATGCTATTGGCCTGCTCCCCAATGTCCTTACATGCCTTCCAAAGAGTTGACCTGCGAATGTGAGCTCTTGTAAAGAGGATCAGAATATTCTTGTGCCCCTTCATATCCTGAGTGGAATCCCCAGGGCTGCATCGGAGCATTGTGGAGACCTTTCTTGCGACATTCGCAAAGATCAATATGACCTCAACGCGCTCAAGTAGTAATCTGCTGTTGTTGCTGTTTACGATAATGCACCCCCTGGAAATCACGCTTCCCTCATTGGCGGGCTGCCCATTAACAGTGGAAAACTCACGGACAGCTTGCCGGTGAGACAATAATGAGGCCCGACCATTTCTCGTGGGCGAACGATAGAGTCGCACTGCCCGTCTGAAACCTGTCCAGAGCCCAGCAAGACAGTTGGAGGAAGATTGGTGTTGCTACTTTCAAACTCTCCTCCCTGCAGTTGATTTGGAAATCCCAGTAGCATGTGAGGTAATTCATTTATTGGCAGATAAAAAACTGAAACCATTTTGTTGTAATCATGTTTTACTCACAAAAAGATGTGTTGGGCCTTTTATCATAGAATCATAGATTAGTACGGCACAGAAGGAGGACACATGGCCTATCAAGTCAACGCTAGCTCTTTTGAAGAGCAATCGAGTTAGTCCCACTCACCCGCTCTTTCCCCATAGCTCTGCAATTTTTTCTCCTTCAAGTATTTATCCAATTCCCTTTTGGAAGCCACTTTTGAATTTATTTCTACCATCCTATCAGGCAGTGCATTCCAAATTCGAACCACTCGCTACGTAAACATTTTTTTTCCTGATGTCACCTTAAATCTGCGTCCTCTCGTTACTGACCCTTCAGCCATTGGAAACAATTTCTCTTTATTTATTCTATGTAAACTCTTCATGATATTAAACATCTCAAGTTTTGCACTCAAAAATTAATATTTATTCAGAAGAAAAACAGTAAACAACAATATGTGATTTTTGTAGTTATTTGAATGTTTACACATCCGAGCAATAATTAAAAGGCATCTTTTGTTGATCCACAGGGTTAAAGCCCATTTATCTGAGTTCAACAAAATTTTTTAGTTTAAGTTTTGGAAATAGAATCATAGAATCATAGAAAGTTACAGCACGGAAGGAGGCCATTTTGGCCCATCGCGTCCGCGCAGGTCGACAAGAACTTATCCCGCCTAATCCCACTTTCCAACTCTTGATCTGTAGCCTTTTAGGTTACTGCATTTCAAATCCCCTTGAAGCCTCATTCCTATTACTTTAAATCTATACTGGTTCTTGACTTCTCTGCAAAGGGAAATAGGTCCTTCTTAACCACTCTATCTGGGCTCCTCATAATTTTATACACTGCGCTCAGCCTCCTCTGTTCCAAAGAAAACAAACACAGCCTATCCAATCTTTCCTCAAAGCTAAAATTCTCTAGTCCAGGCAACATCCTCGTAAAGCTCCTCTGTACCCTCTCGAGTGCAATCACATCTTCCCTGCAAAGTTCCACCAGAACTGAACGCAGTACTCCAGCTGTGGCCTAACTAGTATTTTATACAGTTCAAACATAACCTCCGTGCTCTTGTATTCTATGCCTCAGTTAATAAAGGCAAGTATTCCGTATGACTTCTTAAACCTGGCCTGCTACCTTCAGGGACCTGCGGACATGCACTCCAAGGTCCCTTTGTTCCGCTACGTTTCTCAGCGTCTTACCATTTAATGGGCTCAATTTTCCTCAAGCCTGTTTTCTGGCATATTGCCAGAGTTACGCCTGTTTTTCTAGGCCAGAAATGCGGTAGAAATATTTTTCCAAAGTTTCCCCGATGTATGATTTGAATTTGATGCCGTGCAGCGTGTCCAGTCACCTTGGGGGGGGGGGGGGGAACCTGCTGTCTGCGCCGAAAAACGAAGCCGCACCTTCTGCACATACGCAGAAAAAAAGGTACATTTTTGACGTCGTTCCAAAGGCCGTGCATGCTCAGCACAGCTCTGATTTGGCAATCGGCCATTTTTAAAGAGACAGTTGTGTGTGAGAAGGTGTGCTGTGGAGAGCATTGGAAAAATCACAGCTGCAGCAACACAAGATGCAACACGGTGCAAGGACCAAGAATTTCTTACAGGAAGAAGTGGAGGCACTAGTTACTGTGATTGAGAACAAATGGCAGGAGCTGGAAACCAACAGAGGTCACATAAAAGTTCCACCCAAAGAAATGAAGAAACGCTGGAACCAAGTTGCAGAAGATTACTGCGCAGTGGTGAACACCATGAGATCTGGAGGCCAGTGTAAAAAGAAGTGGCAGGACCTTGGTCAAGTAGTTAGTGTAAGTAATATTTACATTTAATCAATGGAATTGCAATTATAAATGTGACCAGCTGGAAATGTCCCAACCAGCAGAAAGATACCCTCTCTAAAAGGTTGCATTTTCATCTTTGCAGAGGAAGGTGGCACATAATAAAAAGGAAAGAACTCGAACAGAAGGAGGCCCGGCAAATCTGCACCCACTGACACCCTTGGAAGAGAGGGTCCCTGTTTTGATGGGCCCTGCCTGTCAGTACCGCACAAGCTGGGCCTACACTCGAGGGAGAGAGTAAGTCCTGCAAATTCTTCAAGGTCCTTCAAATCAACCTGCTGCCTGGTCTGCGATGTGTGAGCCTACTCATGCTGTTGTGCATGGAGCAAGAGTCAGACTGAACACTGGGAGCTCAAAGTAAAGTGTGACCTTAGTCTTTTATTGCAGGTCCCAGAGTGCCTCTCCAACCTGTGAAGCCTTCTTAAATACCTGTGCTCCCAAGGGATTAGGGGATGAGCCCTCTGGTGGCTGTACAGAGTAAATACAAGTTTACATATAACAACACTCCCCTCCAAAGTCAATAGTGTAACTATTTACAATGTGAGTCAATCTGGTGCACTTCTTGCCCTGGTTGATCGTCTCGGTGTGAAAGCTGGTGTTGGTGAATCATTTGTTGGGCCCTCACTGTGCTGATGTGCAGCTGGCCTTGCTGGGCTGCCTGGTGTGTTGGGCACTGCTGGGCTACTGTGGATGATGGGTTCTGCTTCGTGGTCAACTGTGGTGCCGGTTGCCACTGGTGTGTAAGTTGGGGGACCAAAAAAGGCAGGGTCCAAGGTGGGTTGCTCAGGATAGTCCGTGAATCTAAGTTTGATTTGGTCCAAGTATTTCCGGTGAATGAGTCCATTTGAAAGTTTGACCCGAAACACCCTGCTCCCCTCGTTAGCTACGACAGTGCCAGGAAGCCACTTGGGACCTTGTCCATAATTTAATACAAATACAGGATCAATGATTTCAATCTCGCGTGACACATTTCCACTATCATGGCGTGCTGAAACCGTCTGCTCTCTACCTGTTCATGTAGATCAGGGTGAACTAACGAGAGCCTTGTCTTAGTGCTCTTTTCATGAGCAATTCAGCAGGTGGGATCCCAGAGAGTGAGTGGGGTCTCATGCGATAGCTAAGCAGGGCTCAGCTTAGGCGAGTCTGCATTGAGCCTTCAGTTACCCTCTTCAAGCCTTGCTTGATGGTTTGCACTGCTCTCTCTGCCTGACCATTGGACACTGGTTTAAACGAGGCAGATGTGACATGTTTGATCCCGTTACAGGTTATGAATTCTTTGAACTCAGCACTCGTAAAACATGGCCCGTTGTCGCTCACCAGGACATCGGGTAAGCTGTGAGTGGCAAACATGGCTCGCAGGCTTTCAGTAGTGGCAGCGGATGTGCTAGCCGACATTATCTCACATTCAATCCACTTGGAGTACATGTCTACAACCACAAGGAACATTTTTCCCAAGAACGGGCCTGCATAGTCGATGTGTACCCTAGACCATGGTTTGACGGACCAAGACCATAAACTTAGTGGCGCCGCCCTGGGTACATTGCTTAACTGCGAGCATGTATGACATCTGTGAATGCAGGACTCTAAGTCCGCATCGATACCGGGCCACGACACTAATGTCTGTAAGCTTGTAATGTTTGTAGCTCCACACTGTGGATGTGGATGTATTGTGTACTGCAAGTGCAGGGTTAATAATAAACACAACTAGGCAGATTTCCGGAGATCTCTGAGAGAGCTGCCTGCCATATTAGGAAGCTGTGTGTGCTGTGCTCTGTGAATATATCACATTTGGCGATGGAAGATGGGATTTTTTTGATGATTTAAAGCTAAAATTTTGTTGGTGAAGGACAGAGAGACTTTGGAAGTATCTGTCTTTGGAAAAAAGCTACAAAATCCGAGGTAAAATACAACACACGCGTGAACAGCTAGAGATTAAAATGGCAGGTGTATTGGGATGTTTGGGTGAAGCGTATGTGGATCAGCTAGAAATGTATTTCACTGCAAATAACATAATCGAAGTTCCAGACAATGCAGTCCAGAACCGGGTTGTGTTGGAACGGAAGAAAGCTATTATACGAAAACCTTGTAAATCTGCTTGTGCCTGACGAGCCAAAGGACACAACGCTTAAAGAGATTTTAATGAAGCTGGAGCAGCATTATAACCCCAAACCGTTAGAAATTGCTGAAAGCTATTGTTTCGGGATTCGGAATCAAAAGGCTGATGTAAGTATCAGTGAGTACATCATAGCATTAAAAAAGCTATCGATGCACTGTAATTTTGGAAACTTTCAAAACTGAGCATTACGGGATCGTTTTGTTTGTAGGGTGAAAAATGATGCGATCAGAAGGACGTTATTGACAATGGATGACTTGACTTTTGAGATTGCTTGTTGGAAGCGAGGTCGATGGGCATGGCCGAACAATATTCCCGAGAATTAAATAATGATTACGGTCGTCAGTCAACTGAGGTAAATCACCTGCAGGTTCAAAGTAAAAGACGGGCGTGGCTGAAAGTCTCAGAAACTGGAAATTCTACCAGAGCGTCGAAGTCGTGCTATAGGTGCCTGGGACAACACATTGCTCAAAGTTGTCCATACATGAAGGCAACGTGTTTCTTCTGCAGGAAGACTGGGCAGCTTGCAAAGGCATGCCGACTGAAGGGTAAACCAGCTTCCAAAGCTATGAGTCTAGCGTTCAAAGCTATGAGTAGAAATCCCAAGAGACTACTTAGCATGGAAGAACAACAACAGGACGAAGAGATGTTAGAGTTACACGTCATCGGGAGCACGAGGTTAACGGACAGCGATTCGGAAAGCATCAAAATCCACATAGATGTTGCGGGATTCAAGATACCAATGGAAATTAACACGGGTGCATCCATGAGTGTAGTACCGGAGTCACTGTACCGTGACAAATTGTGTGATTTCCAACTGGAGAAATCCAAGATAGAGCTGCGAGGCTACTCGGTAGAGAAAATTCCTGTGGTAGGTCGTATCACCATACCGGTGAAATATAAAGATCAATTTCAGAACTTGCCGCTAATAGTAGTGAAAGGAGACAAGCCTGCCTTACTAGGAAGAAATTGGTTGAGCTCACTGAAGCTGGATTGGAGTAAGATTTTCTGTGTGGAAGCGAGATTTTCATCAATGGATAAGGTTATCAAGCAGTATCCGAAGGTGTTCTGCGAACGGGCAGTCTGATCCAAGACTTCAAGGCGAGTGTCAGGGTACAGAAGGACGCTAGGTCGGTTTACTACAAGCCACGTTCCGTACCATATGCACTCAGGGAGAAAGTTGGGCAAGAACTCAAAAGACAAGAGACTGAGAACATTATTTGTAAGATAGAGCGATGTAATTGGGCTACACCCATTGTTGTTGTACCTAAGTCAGATGGTAAGGTAAGATTGTGTGGTGCTTATAAAGTAACCGTAAACCAGGTTCTAGAGCGTAATGTCCCCAATACATTGCTGAATATAGAAGATTTGTTCACAACACTGACAGGTGGTCAGATCTTCTCAAAATTGGATCTTACAAATGCCTACTTACAGCTTGAACAAGATGAGGCCAAGTCATGTTTGACTATAAATACTCATCTAGGCCTATCTCAATTTAATAGGCTACCGTTTGGAGTGTCTTCCGCCCCTGCCATATTCCAAGGGGTGATTTTGCACCAAGGGGTGAACCAGATTTTGCAAGGTATTGAAGGGGTAGTATGTTATTTGGATGACATACTAATTTCAGCACCAAAAAGGCAAATTCATAATAACATATTGAATGAAGTCCTCAAACGGCTAGAGAAGCACAGAGTACGAGTGTCTGCTCGTAAGTGTGAGTTATTTAGTGGAGTACTTAGTGGAGTACTTAGGCTACAGAGTAGACAAAGATGGTTTAAATCCAACCATGGAAAAATTGGATGCAATTAGAAAAGTACCCACTCCCAGGAATGTCACTGAACTTCGTTCATTCTTGGGTCTTTTGAACTATTATGGGAAGTTCCTACCAAATTTGGCTACAGTATTACATCCACTGAATGAACTTTTGAAAAAACAGGCCCATAGGAAGTGGTCAGAAGAATGCGATACAGCATTCAAGGAGTGCAAAAGCAAATTGGTAGAGAGCACCATGTTAGTTCACTATGACATATCTAAGGAGATTAAGCTATCTTGTGATGCCTCTCCGTATGGAGTTGGGACAATAATCTCTCATGTATTAAGTAGTGGGGAGGAGAGACCAATTGCTTTTGCTTCTCGCACTTTCAGTGCCAGTGAGAGTAATTATGCGCAAATTAAATAAGAACATAAAAATTAGGAACAGGAGTAGGCCATCTAGCCCCTCGAGTCTGCTCCGCCATTCAATAAGATCATGGCTGATCTGGTCGTGGACTCAGCTCCACTTACCCGCCCTCTCCCCGTAACCCTTAATTCCCTTATTGGTTAAAAATCTATCTTTGACTTGAAAACATTCAATGAGTTAGCCTCAACTGCTTCCAAATTGAAAGGGAAGCTTTGGCATTAATTTTTGAGGTCAAGATGTTTCACAAATACTTGTATGGTCGTAAGTTTACCATTGTTACGGACCATAAGCCCCTAACAGCAATCCTCCATGCAAAGTCCCCAGTTCTAACATTAGCTGCAGCCCGAATGCAGAGATGGGCTTTGATTTTGTCAGCATATACATATGATATTGAATACAGACGATCAGCTGATCACAGTAATGCTGATGCAATGTCTAGATTGCCTTCCCCATCACAAGTTACACCCGATAGGGAAGGAGTGTTTTCATACATTGATGAACTGCCAGTCACAGCTGAAGAGATTGGTAGAGCAACCAAACGTGACCCAGTGATGTCAAAGGTGTATGAGTATATTGCAAATGGATGGCCAAACCAGGTAACAGACAAAGATACACATCCATTCTTCATTCGTCGGAATGAATTATCAGTCGATAAAGATTGCATCATGTGGGGTGCAAGAGTGGTTATACCAAATAAATTCAAGTCCAAATTATTAGGAGACCTCCATGACCAGCACCTGGGAATGTGCTTGACCAAGAGTTTTGCACGCAGTTATTTATGGTAGCCAGGTCTTGATAAAGGTAGAGTAAAAGAGAGAAGTGTGCAATTAAACCAGAAGATGAGAGAGAAGAACCATCACCATAAATAGATAAAGTGGTTACCAGGAAGAGTGGTGAAGATATGTGGTCCTCGCACATATTTGGTAAAGATGTTTGATAATGGACAGGTTAGGTTTGTTCATATTGATCATATTTTAACTACAGACATGGAAGGAGTTGAAGGTGGGAATGATTCAATTATTTCTGAATCATCAGATAGTTTTGATATACCAGTAGCAAATGCCAAATCCAATGTACTGGAAACAAATCCAGGAGAGAATCAGAATGAAAGTCTGAGTCCAAGTCAGGAAAACAAAGCGCCTGAAGTTAGAGTGAGTTCAATTGAAAATCAAGGAAATTCCGTGGAGGAAAACGTTCCTCAGTATGAGCCTCGAATGTGTGTGAAATCGACACCATGTTTGGAAGGTTCTGTTCGAGAGCGAAGGTATCCTTTTCGAAACAAAAAACAAGTGATAAAGTTAAATTTGTAAATATGGAAACAAAAATAAGTTTATATCCTGTGTTATGTATAAACATGAAAGTTATGTATGATGTTTGTTATGATGGCTTCTTCAATAAGGAGGGAGAAGTGTAATGTCTGTAAGCTTGTAATGTTTGTAGCTCCACACTGTTGATGTGGATGTATTATGTACTGCAAGTGCAGGGTTAATAATAAACAGAACTCGGCAGATTTCCGAAGACTTCCGAGAGAGCTGCCTGCCATGTTAGGAAGCTGTGTGTGCTGTGCTCTGTGAATATATCACATACACGTGGGATCTGGCTATCACTTACATCATTATGATGCCTGAGTGAGTACTGTGGAGGTCATTGGTGATGGTGTCTCTGCCCTTCTTGGGGACCACGACTTGATTTCCCCACAAAAGGCAGTCTGCCTATCTAAACATTTCACCTTTGCGCCGCTGAAACAGCTTTATCTCTTCCTGCATTTCCACTGGGACACTGGACCAGCTCTCCTGAAGCACATAGCTTTTGACTAGAGATAATAAGGGGCCCCGGCTTGTCCAGGTTTTGATCTGCTGGGCAATGACGGGTGATTGCTCATTCTCAAATGCTTCCATAACCATGGCTAGATCTGTGGGCTGCGCCATTTCCACCCCTGTGGTGGGCAGTGGCAGCCTACTGAGAGCATCGGTGCCGTTTTCTGTGCCTGGCCTGTGGCGGATGGCGTAGTTGTATGTGGACAACGTGAGCGCCCATCTCTGGATGCAGGCCGATGCAATGGTATTTATCCCTTTACTCTCAGAAAACAGGGATATAAATGGCTTGTGGTCAGTTTCCAATTCGAATTTTAGCCCAAACAGGTATTGATGGATTTTCTTTACCATATAGACACACGCTAATGCTTCTTTCTCAATCATGCTGTAGGCTCTCTCCTGGATGCATAAGCAACCGGTTGCAGTTTCCCAAATTCGTTAGCTTGTTGCAATATACACCTGACGCCATATGACGACGCATCCATGCTCGTACAAAACGCTTATATGGATCATACAACACAAGTGATTTGTTTGAGCATAACAATGTTCTCGCTTTTACAAAGGCATTTTCTTGACTTTTGCCCCAAACCCATTCATCCCCTTTTCGTAGTAAGACATGCAGTGGTTCTAACAGTGTGCTGAGACCCGGTAAGAAGTTACCAAAGTAGTTCAGGAGTCCCAGAAACGACCGCAGCTCCGTCACGTTCTGTGGCCTCAGTGCGTTCTCGATTGTCTCCGTCTTTGCATTGGTGGGCCTCTTGCCATCCGCCGCAATCCTCCTTCCCAGGAACTCCACTTCAGGCACCAGGAAAACGCACTTGGAGTGTTTTAACCCGAGCCCCACGCGGTTGATTCGACTAAGAACCTGCTCCAGGTTCTGCAGATGCTTGATTGTGTTCCGAGTTGTGACCAAGATGTCGTCCTGGAAGACCACGGTGTGCGGGACCGATTTCAGTAAGCTATCCATGTTTCTCTGGAATATCGCCGCCGCCGATCGGATTCCAAATGGGCATCTGTTATAAACAAAAAGAACTTTGTGCGTTTTGATGCGGGTGAGGGCCTTCGATGATTCCTCCAGTTCCTGTGTCATGTAGGCTGAAGTCAGATCCAGCTTCCAGAATGTCTTTCCTCCCGCCAGCGTTGCAAAGAGGTTGTCGGCTTTTGGTGGTGGGTATTGGTCCTGCAGGGAGAAACGATTGATAGTTACTTTGTAATCGCCACAGATTCTAACGGTGCCTTCACCCTTGAGGACTGGGATGATAGGACTGGCCCACTCGTTGAACTCAATTGGGGAAATGATGCCCTCTCTTTGCAGCCGGTCTAGCTCGATCACTACCCTTTCATTATGCATGGTACTTCTCTTGCCTTGTGATGGATGGGTCGCGCCGCGGGAATTAGATGGATCTGCACTTTTGTTCCTTGGAATTTCCCGATGCCTGGTTCGAACAGTGAAGGAAATTTGTTTAAGACCTGGGCACATGAAGTGTCATCAGTGGGTGATAGCGCTCGGACATCGTCCCAGTTCCCAGCCAGCTCCTGCCGAGCACTGTGGGACCATTGCCCGATACCACTCAGAGTGGTAGCTTGTGCACCGCTCCATCGTAGGAGATCTTTATGGTAGCACTGCCGATTACAGGAATCAGTTCTTTTGTGTAAGTTCTTAGTTTCATGCGATCTGGAGTTAAGACTGGCTTTGAGGCCTTGTTGCACCACAACCTTTCAAAAGTCTTTTTGCCCATGATGGACTGACTCGGGCCCGTGTCCAGCTCCATTGACACCAGGATTCCATTTAGTTCAACATTCAGCATTATCGGGGGAAAATTCATGGTGAATGTGTGCACCCCATATACCTCTGCCTCCTCGGCCTGAGGCTCTGGGTCATAGTGATCCACCGTGGATTTGTCCTCCTCTGAAACATGGTGGTTTGCAGGTTAAACAGGCTTTGCAGCTCACCTGCACACTCGTTGGAGGTGTCCTATTGTTCCACAGCCCTTGCAAACGTACTCTTTGAATCAGCATGAATGGAAATGATGATCACCCCCGCAGCACCAACAAGGTGTTAATGGCCTTGCATTCATCACCCTTGATGGTGGACTCTGAGACATCTGCGGACGTGCAGCTGCAGGCATGTGTGACCTGCCCTGTACGTTACGATTCGAAAACAACATCACTTTGTTCACAGTACTTGTAGCAGCAATTGTGTGCTGAGAGATTTGCTTCATATTGTCACTCGTGGCAATGAATACCTGGATTATCGCTATGGCCTTAATCAAGGTTGTGGTCTCTACAGTCAAAAGCTTGCGAAGTATGGTTTCATGGCCAATGCCAAGTACAAAAAGTCTCTGAGCATGTGCTCCAAATGTCCTTCAAATTCGCAATGTCCTGCAAGGCATCTTAGCTCGGCAGCATACTTTGCCACTTCCTGGCCTTCAGACCTTTTGTAGGTGTAGAAACCTCATCATCAGAATGCTTTCCTTCGGGTTCAAATGCTCTCGGACCAGTGTGCACAAATCGTCGTATGATTTCTCCGTGGGTTTCACTGGAGTGAGCAGGTTCTTCATGAGGCCATACGTTGGTGTCCCACAGAGGAGGATCGCCCTTCATTTGGCAGCGCTCTCTTCCCCATCTAGCTCGTTGGCCACGGAGTATTGTTCGAGTCGCTCCACAAAAGTTTCCCAATCATCTCCCTCCGAGAATTTCTCCAAGATGCCCACTATTCTCTTTGGGTTCGCTATCTGTATCTCATCGGCAGTTGTTGTGTATGGAGAAAGAGTCAGACTGAAAACTGGGAGCTCAAAGTAAAGTGTGACCTTAGTCTTTTATTGCAGGTGTCCAGAGTGCCTCTCCAACCTGTGAAGCCTCCTTAAATACCTGTACTCCCAAGGGATTATAGGATTCCTTGGGACTCCAGGGGATAAGCCCTCTGGTGGCTGTACAGAGTTAATACAAGTTTACATATATAACACATGCCACACACCCTGCCCCCTCCTCTGCTGCTAAACATTTGATTGTTCTGTTATCTTTTGCAGAACTTGAGACCAACCCTGACGAAGCAGAAGAACATTCAGACAAGGACGAGCCTGAAGAGGAGAACATCTTCTAATCCAACCCTCCAGACCAAGAGCATGGGGTTGAGGGGGAACGGATGGAGCTGGATGAAGCTCGCTCTGTTGTACTGACTTTGGAGGAGGTGCCGCTCATGGAGGTTGTTGTGTCCTTAGATGCTCTAGTAATGACTCCACAAGGCAATGTGCTGTACTTGAACCGTAGTGACCTTAGTCTTTTATTAGTTCACTCCAGAGTGAGGATCATACCTGGTGGCCTGCTTTTATACTAGGCCAGGCACACCTGCAGACGTAACCTATGAGTTTCCCACTGCTGTGCCCTCTGGTGGCACACCTTGTGATAGTGCCAACAGTAGCCATGTAGGATACATGACATCACTCGCCCCTGAGCCTTTAGTGCAAATCACTTCTGCATTGACTGTGCTCTGGGCTTAGCTCCATGTAAGCTCTGACTGTTTGATCCTTGGCAGGTCATTTCAATCTTGGGTGAGTGGTTGGTGCAGTAGCGTGCTGGTGGTTGCTGTTTCTGTATGTGTGTGTCCCTGACTACTCCATTCTCCGCTCCCCCCACCCCCCCATATTGATTATGGCAGGGGCTCCTAGCATTCATGTACATTCAAGTTCACGAAAGTGGGTTTTGCATTATTTTTGTGGTTCCATGGTGCGACAAATACTTAAGGTGCCTTATCGATGCAGTGACTGGTGCGTGAGGACAAGCTAGTTCTGGAGCTGCTGGGTTGTGTCACTGCAGTCTGGTGGTGGCTCAATGCCTGGTGCTGGCAGTGGGAACCCGGTTGGCTCGCATAGCCTGCTCTCGGGGCTGTTGCCATGGTCCCTCGCGTTGGGCCAGTTCACAGATGCCTGTGACCTCCCTGTCCTGTCTTTGCACCCTGGGTCACTGCTGCTCTCAGGGCAGTGCACAGGGAACTGCTGACTCGCTGGCCTGAGCGTCGTTTGGTTTGGGATCCTGGCTGGTGCATGTTTCCTTTGGGGGGACTGTGGCGGGTGAATCTACATCTAGGGGTATGGCCTTAGTGGCGATGGGGTCTGGGGACTGCACCTTAGTACAGTCTGCTCCTTCAGGCTCGTGGCAGTTGGTGCCATTGGGTGCCTGAGAGGTGGAGTCGATCAGGGGCATGGTATCGATACCGGTGCCTTTGCCCTGCTGAGGTCGCTTGCTCTGCAGCCTGTGTGTGTCGGCTGCTTGTGGCCACACTCCATGGTGCATGACTCTGGTCCTCGGGACACAGACTACAGCACTGGGTAGCTCGCTGGACCAGTGTGCTCCCGATGGGTGTCAGCCCGCTGCATTGGCTGCGTGCAGTTGAAACCCTGCATCTCACAACTTTTCATTATTTATGCTGGACACACTGTGGGTCCGATTGCGATCGCGCGACCTTTCCTCGCTGGTCGTATGTGCACAGTTCAGATCATCAATTACACATTTTACATAATCGCGCGACTTTTCTTCGCTGGTTGCGTACATACAATTCAGATTATCAGTTGCACATTTTACATGATCAATTACACTTTTGTTCTCTGACTTACAATTACTATTACATTGCTTAAGTGTGTGGAACTGTCCCTTTAATTGTGGTGGGATGCCAGCCTCCTTTAAGAGAGCCATACTTTCTTTACCCCAATCCGCTTCTCCGTTTGGTGCCACATGTTGCTCCATCAGTGCTGCATCTCGTGGTCTGGCCGCGGCCATCTTTGTCTTCAGCGCCTCACCTCGTGGTTTGGGTGCCATCTTTCCTCCATCCACGATGTCGACTGCTGTGATCCTCTTCTCCCCCAGTTCTGCCTCCGAAGCTGGGAAGCTGCCTTTGGATCAGATTTTCTTCATCCGGAGTCCTGCCACTGGAGCCTGGAAGATGCGTTCGGGTTGTCTCAGCTGGATCATCTCCTCGCAGACGTGTTGAGCGGTCTGTGTCTCAGGTGCCGCGCTGGTCTGCTCTCCGGTGCCGGGTCCACCCTCAGGTGAGGGCTTGTTTTGCCTCTGAACGCGGAGGGCGTCGATCGCTGGAGGGGTGAAGTCTTCCCACTTCCAATGGTTCTTCTCCATTCACCTTCTGCCGAGCAGCATTGGTCCATCACCTGCAACAATCCACAGAGGTAACTTGTGCACCGCACCTTCATGGAGTACCTTTACATTCGCGCTACCAACGACTGGGATGATTTCATCTGTATAGGTGCACAGCTTTGCCTGAACCGGGACCAACTCGGGTCGTTCAGCTTGATTGTCCCATAGCCTTTCAAAGGCTCCTTGATTCATCACTGACTGGCTCACCCCATGTCCACTTCCATGAAGACTGGAACGCCCTCTATCTCGACTTCCATCTTCAGCGGGAAAACTCGGTGGTGCAGGTAAACATGCTATGTACCTCCCCGTGGGACTGGGCTACCTCTGCCTATCGATTCATGATCCGCGCTGGATTCCTGGTCATCTGCGGACTCTTCATCGACACAGTGAGTCATGTTTCTCTTACACATTCACTGAAGGTGGCCCTTTGTGCTGCAGCCTTTGCATACATAGTCATTAAAGCGGCACTGGTGAGCCCTGTGATTCCTTCCGCAACGCCAACATGGCGCTACTCGATTAGTCCCCCTCGGTGGACTCTGAGTTAAGGGACTCAAAGGCCTGTTATCGCTTCCCTGAGAGGTTTCGCGCTCTACAGTCCAGCCTCTAAATGGCGCCACTCTGTTTGAGTCCTGAGGGTGAGTCATCTGCCTAGAACCGCAGGTCGAAGTCATGATTGCCTGGTTCACAGAGATGGCCTTCTGCAGTGCGACTGTGGTATCCGCTGACAGTAGCTTGTGAAGAAGGCCCTCATGGTCAATTCCAATGACAAAAATGTCCCGCAGCGCTTTGTTGAGGTGGGTGCCGAACTCGCAGTGTACCGCCAGCCTCCTGAGGTCTGCGGTGTACTTCGCGACTTCCTGGCCTTTGGGCTGTCGGTGGGTGTAGAATCGTTGTCTGACTGTGAGGATGCTCTCCTTGGGCTTGAGTTGCTCATGGATCAGGGTTACGAGCTCCTTGTATGCCTTGGTTGTTGTCTTCGCTGGTGCCAGCAAGTCCCTGACAAGGCCATTGACGGTGGGCCCACAACTGGTTAGCAAGATAGCTTGCCGCTTATCAGCCAATGTGGCCAGGTCATCACCTGTCAGGCCGCTTGCTGTGAAGAAATGTTCCAGCCTCTCCACAAAGGCATCCCAATCATCACCATCGGCGAACTGCTGCAACGTACCAAGGATAGCCATTTCCGCGTGAAAGTTCGTAATCTCGCCGCCAATTGTTGTGTCCTTAGATGCTCTAGTAATGACTCCACGAGGCAATGTGTTGTACTTGAGCTGTAGTGACCTTAGTCCTTTATTAGTTAACTCCAGAGTGAGGATCACACCTGGTGGCCTGTGTTTTATACTAGGCCAGCAACACCTGTACAGGTAACCTACAAGTCTCCCACTGCTGTGCCCACTGGTGGCACACCTTGTTATAGTGCCAACAGTAGCCATGTAGGATACATGACAGAGGTGACAGTCCCTTCCGTGACTAGTGGTTTGAGTGTTGGTGGGACATTCCATGGTTTTGTACCTTCTGAGGTTGCGGGTCCCAATGGTGGGGTATAGCAAGGCACACCCAGGGCCCCATCTTCCGAGATTGTGGGTTCCAGTGGTCCCAGTATTGGAGTGCGAGCCACACCCATGGGGAGGAGTGGAAGGAGAACCCGCTCTCCTGAGGTACAGGATCTAACAGATGTGGTTCAGATGAGGTCATTGAGTGCGAAGAGCATTGACCTTACCCGATCACTCCTGGATGCCATCAGTGGGGTGAGTGATGAGGCAGCGGGACTGTCGGGAGAAGTAACAGCAATGATACGAGAAATGGGAACGATATCCGGGACCATCAGTGAGGGATCACTGACCATGAGGGAGGGAATGCTGTAGATCATTGAGACACTGTCAGAGCGCATGAGGGACAGCATGTTAGAGTTAGCTGCTGCAATAAGGGAACACACCCAAACTCCGCGTCCATTGACAGAATCAACTACCACTCCCACTCCGATCCCCACACCAACCTTTGATGAGCATAAAGCTGGGCCCTCCAACTTGCCGCCTGACACCGACGCCCCCCACCCTCAAGAGGTGCGCAGTACCCGAGATGTTAGAAAGAATAAGCTTGGTATCAAGCCCAGAAACACTACGCCACTGCCTACGGGCAGGGGTGGTGGTGTGTCCATGACCAAGCGCAGCGGGTGGTCTTAGAATAAGGGGGATGAGAGATGGGTGCAGCCTTTCTTTGCTGCTGCTGTTGTTGTTGTTGTTGTTATTATTATTGTTATTACTGTTGTAACTGTTCTCAAATTAAGTTTTTTGTAAGTTATGTAAATTTACAAGTTTATGTGATTTTAAAGTTTTTTAAGTGATCTTAAAGAGTGATATTAAAGTAAAGTTTGATACAAGAATAATTTTATTAAAGTTAAGTTAAGTACATTGTAAACATTTGAATAAAATATATTGTACATTAAAACTGAATTATGTTCCATTAACACAACAGAACATTACGGAACAGCTCCAAACAGTAAACATGTCCATGTGGAATAGTTGTTGCTGAGCCCTCAGGCACAGTAAAGCGTTCACGGATGAGCTGCTGGCGCAAGGCTCAAGCAATCATTAAAGGGGCACGGTGGCCCGCCCTCCTCCATCATCATGCTCCGGCCTCAGGCGCTTGCATGGCTTCCTCATCCACGTCCTCCTCCTCCTGCTCATCACCTGCATCTTCCTCATCATTATCATCAGCCACTCTCACTGCAGGTGGGTCTTCCACTACTGGTGCTGCTACCTCATGATGGCTACATTATGCAGCATGCAGCACACAACAGTGAACTGACTGACAACCTCAGGGGAGTACAGCAAATAGCCTCCAGAATGGCCCAGACATTGGAAATGTTGTTTCAATATGCCAATGGCCCTCTCAATGATGCTGCGTGCCGCAATGTGCGACATGTTGCATTGACGGTCAGCTTCCGTCCGGATTATGTGTAGGGGCGTCATGAACCAGGTGGCGAGGCTGTCCCTTTGTCTCCCAGTAGCCAGCTCCGCCCTTCTGGCTGCTGCTGCTGAAACATGGCAGAAATAACGCTGTCGCGTAGGATGAATGCATCATGGGTGTTGTCTTGGTAGCTTCCATTGACTGACATAATATGATGCATGTCATCACACACGAGCTGCACATTAATGGAGAGGAAGCCTTTTCTGTTCCTGTACATCTCGGAATCTTTCAAAGGTGCTCGCAAGGCAATGTGGGTACAATCAATGCAGCCCTGTACCTTTGGGAAGCCAGCAATCCTGGAGAAGCCCACAGCCCTGTCATGGATTGCTTGGGCGGTCATGGGGAACTTTATGAAGTAATTCATACACGCGTAAAATGCAGCCGTGACCAGGCAAAGGGAGACATGTGTTGCATGTTGAGAGATGGCGCACACATCCCCAGTTGTAGCTTGAAACGATCCAGATGCATAGAATTAAAGTGCAGCTGTAATCTTCACTTCAACTGACAAAGCAGTCCCCCTGATGTTTCTAGGTTGCAGGTCTGCTTTGACCAACTCACAGATCTCAGTTACAACTTCTTTACGGAAACGCAGCCTTCTGACACAGTCTGCATCACTCATGTGGAGGTACGAACGCCTGTCTCGATATACCCGAGGTGGGTAAGGCCTCCCGCCCAGCACTGTATGGGCTCTGATGTTCCTGATGCGATAAAGTTGAATCAATTGTCTCCTACATAGCACCGTGTTGTAGAAAGCTCGCACAAGGTATGGCATTGTCAGTATAGCCCCAGCACTTAAATTTAACCTGTGAGAGAAGCTCAAAACGGCAGGAAAGCAGGCAGCACAGGATAGGTACGCAGTTGTCTCTCTCCAGGTGTGTATGGATGGACCACACCCAAAGATCTTGTGACGTCTCCTCTTCCCCCCACCCCCCCTTTGGTAATTGGAGTCTTGTGACTTATCTCTCTCTCCTTCCCCCACCCCTTTACTAATTGGAGTCTTGTGACTTCTCTCTCTCTCTTGCCCTCCCTGGGCTCCAAGCCTTCCAGTCAGCACCTCACTCTCTCTCTCTCCTCCCACCGTCCCTCTGCCCCCATGGCTTGTTTTGTAGCCGAGCCCCTGTGCCGGGCGCGGGGCCGATTCTGCTGGCCAAATCTACGACGCTCCAGCCCTGCTTCACGACATTCGGTGGTGACGTGTGAGTGAGTTTAAAAATGAGAGAACGTCTGAAATGCAGCAAATTTACACTTCTATGTTGACAGGTTAAAAAAAAGTTGAACTTTATTATTGATTTTGACTCCCTCCAAAATCTTCGATTTAAAAACTGTTATGTATGTGAACTTGTATATACCTTGTACAACCACCAGAGGGCTCATCCCCTGGGAGCACAGGTACTTAAGGAGGCCTCACAGACTGGAGAGGCACTCTGGAGACCTGCAATAAAAGATTAAGGTCACACTTTACTTTGAGCTCACAGTATGCAGTCAGACTCTTCATTCATATATAACAACTGGCGACGAGATACAGATGACGAACTCAACGATGCAGAGAACAGTGGGTATCCTGGAGAAATTGTTGGAGGGAAATGATTGTGAAATCTTCGTGGAGACCAATACTTCGTGGCCAACAAGCTGGAAGGAGCAGCGAACGCTGCCAAACGTGAGCGATCCACCTCGCCGTCTGTGGGGCATCAAAGTATGGCCTCATGAAGAATCTGCTCACTCCAATGAAACCCACGGAGAAATTGTACGATGATTTGTACACACTGGTCCTGGAGCATCTGAACCCGAACTAAAGCGTTCTGATGGCGAGATACCGGTTCTACACCTACAAAGGTCTGAAAGCCAGGAAGTGGCGAGTTATGTCGCCGAGTTAAGACACCTTGCAGGACATTGCAAATTTGAAGGACATTTAGAGCACATGCTCAGAGACTTTTTCGTACTTGGCATTAACCATAAAGTGATATTTCGCAAACTTTTGACTGTAGAGACCCCAACCTTGAGTAAAGCCATAACGATAGCCCAGGCGTTCATTGCCACCAATGATAATACTCAGCAAATCTCTCAGCACACGAGTGCTGCTACAAGTACTGTGAACAAAGTGATGTGGTTTTCAAATCACAACGTACATGGCAGGCCCCACATGCCTGCAGCTGCATGTCCGCAGATGTCTTAGAATCCACTATCAAGGGTGATGAATGCAAGGCCATTACCTTGTTGGCGCTGCGGGGGTGATCATCATTTCCATTCATGCCGCTTCAATGGGTGCATTTGCTGGAACTGTAAAACAATGGGACACCTCCAACGTATGTGCAAGCGAGCTGCAAACCCTGTTAATCCTGCAAACCACCATGTTGCAGAGGAGGACAGATCCATGGCGGATCATGATGAACCAGAGCTTCAGATCGAGGAGGCGGAGGTATATGGAGTGCACACCTTTACCACAAAGTGTCCCCCGATAATGCTGAAGGTTGAATTGAATGGACTCCTGGTGTCAATGGAACTGGACACGAGCGTGAGCCAGTCCAATATGAGCAAAAAGACTTTCGATAAATTGTGGTGCAGCAAGGCCTCAAGGCCAATCTTGACTCCCATTCACACGAAACTGAGAACTTACACAAAAGAACTGATTCCCGTAATCGACAATGCTACTGTGATGGAACGGTGCACAAGCTATCACTCTGGGTGGTGCCGGGCGATGGTCCCACGCTGCTCGGCAGGAGCTGGCTGGGAAAGATACACTGGAACTGGGACGACGTCCGAGTGCTCTCGTTCACTGACGACACTTCGTGTGCCCAGGTCTTACAAAAGTTCCCTTCGCTGTTCGAACCAGGCATTGGGAAGTTCCAAGGAGCAAAAATGCAGATCCACCTAATTCTGGGGGCACGACAAGGCAAGAGCAGTATCATACATGATGAGAGAAAGGATAGAGATATAGCTAGACCGACTGCAACGAGAGGGCATCATTTCGCGGATCAAATTCAATGAGTGGGCCAGTCCGATTGTCCTAGTCCTCAAGGGAGATGGCACCATCAGAATATCAGAATCTATGGCAATTACAAAGTAACTATCAATCGTTTCTCCCTGCAGGATCAATACCCACTACCAAAGGCTGACGACCTTTTTGCTATGCTGGCGGGAGGAAAGACGTTCACGAAGCTGGACTTGACTTCGGCCGACATGACGCAAGAGCTTGTGGAATCATCGAAGGGCCTCACCTGCATCAACACGTACAAAGGTCTCTTCATTTATAACAGATGCCCGTTTGGAATTCAATTAGCCACGGCGATATTCCACAGAAACATGGAAAGCTTACTGAAGTTGGTCGCACGCACAGTGGTCTTCCAGGACGACATCTTGGTTACAGGTCGGGACACAGTCGAGCATCTGCAGAACCTGGAGGAGGTTCTTAGTCGACTCAACCGCATGGGGCTCAGGTTAAAACACTCGAAATGCGTTTTCCTGGTGCCTGAAGTGGAGTTTCTGGGGAGAAGAATCGCAGCGGACGGCATCAGGCCCACCGACTCAAAGACGGAGGCAATCGAGAACGCACCAAGGCCACAGAACGTGACGGAGCTGCGGTCGTTTCCAGGACTCCTGAACTACTTTGGTAACTTCTTACAGGGTCTCAGCAAATTGTTAGAACCACTGTACGCTTTACTGCATAAAGGAGACGAATAGGTATGGGGCAAAAGCCAAGAAAATGCCTTTGTAAAAGCGAGGAAATTGTTATGTTCAAACAAATTGCTTGTGTTGTATGGTCCATGTAAGCGTTTGGTACTAGCATGTGATGCATCGTTGTACGGCGTCGGTGTGTATTGCAACAAGCTAATGATTTCGGGTAACTGCAATCGGTTGCTTATGCATCCAGAAGTCTGTCAAGGCTGAGAGAGCCTACAGCATGATTGAAAAAGAAGCGTTAGCGTGTGTCTATGGGGTAAAGAAAATGCATCAATATCTGTTTGGGCTAAAATTTGAATTGGAAACTGACCATAAGCCACTTATATCCCTGTTTTCTGAGAGTAAGGGGATAAATACGAATGCATCGGCCCGCATCCAGAGATGGGCGCTCACGTTGTCCGCATACAACTACGCCATTCACCACAGGCCAGGCACAGAAAACTATGCCGATGCTCTCAGTAGGTTGCCATTGCCCACCACGGGGGTGGAAATGGTGCAGCCCGCAGATTTAGTCATGGTTATGGAAGCATTCAAGAGTGAGTAATCATCCATCACAGCCCGACAGATTAGAACCTGGACGAGCCAGGATCCCTTACTGTCCCGAGTAAAACATTGTTTGCTACACGGGAGCTGGTCCAGTGTCCCAGTGGAAATGCAGGAAGAGATAAAGCCATACCGGCGGCGCAAAGATGAAATGTCTATACAGGCAGACTGCCTGCTGTGGGGCAATCAGGTAGTGGTCCCCAAGAAGGGCAGAGACACCTTCATCAGTGACCTCCACAGTATCTACCCAGGCATCATAATGATGAAAGCGATAGCCGGATCCCACGTGTGGTGGGCCGCTATCGATGCGGACTTAGAGTCCTGCGTGCACAGATGTAACACATACTCGCAGTTAAGCAATGCATCTAGGGAGGCGCCACTAAGTTTATGGGCTTGGCCCTCCAAACTGTGGTCCAGGGTTCATGTCGAATATGCAGGCCCGTTTTTGGGTAAAATGTTCCTTGTGGTTGTAGATGCGTACTCCAAATGGATTAAATGTGAGATAATGTCGGCAAGCACATCTGCTGCCACTACTGAAAGCCTGCGGGCCATGTTTGCCAAGCATGGACTGCCTGATGTCCTTGTGAGCGACAACGGGCCATCTTTTACCAGTGCCGAGTTCAAAGAGTTCATGACCCGTAACAGGATCAAACATGTTACATCTGCCCCGTTCAAACCAGCATCCAATGGTCAGGCAGAGAGAGCAATGCAAACCATCAAGCAGGGCTTGAAGAGTGTAACTGAAGGTGCACTGCAGACTCGCCTATCTTGAGTTCTGCTTAGCTATCGTACGAGACCTCACTCGCTCACTGGGATTCCACCTGCTGAACTGCTCATGAAAAGGGCACTTATGACAAGGCTCTCGTTAGTTCACCCTGATCTACATGAACAGGTAGAGAGCAGGCGGCTTCAACAAAGTACATATGATAGCGCAATTGTGTCACGCGAAATTGAAATAAATGATCCTGTATTTGTATTGAATTATGAACAAGTTCCCAAGTGGCTTCCCGGCACTATTGTGGCCAAAGAGGGGAGCAGGATGTTATGGGTCAAACTTTCAAATGGACTCATTCACCGGAAACACTTGGACCAAATCAACCTCAGATTCACGGACTATCCTGAGCAACCCACTTTGGACCCTTCCTTCTTTGACCCCCCAACACACACACCAGTAGCAACCGACACCGCGGTTGGCCATGAAGCAGAACCCATCACCCGCAACAGCCCAGCAGGGCCCAATACACCAGGCAGCCCGGCAAGGCCAGCTGCACAGCAGCTCAGCAAGAGCATAACAAATGATTCACCAAAACCAGCATTTGCACCGAGACGATCAACCAGGGAAAGAAAGGCCCCAGATCGACTCACCTTGTAAATAGTTACACTATTAACTTTGAGAGGGAGTGTTGTTATGTATGTGAACTTGTATATACCTTGTACAGCCACCAGAGGGCTCATCCCCTGGAGTCCCAAGGGATCCCACAATCCTTTGGGAGCACAGGTACTGATGGAGGCCTCACAGTCTGGAGAGGTATTCTGGTGACCTGCAATGTAAAACTTTACTTTGAGCTCACAGTATCCAATCAGACTCTTTATTCATATATAACAAAAACAACAGCGTCTTTCAGTGCAGATTAGTGAATGTGAGCTGGTTTTCTTGACTAACCAGAAGGTTTTTCGGGAGTGGCCAGATACGCCGACCTAAGAGAAAAAAATGTTGGCCAAAGTGCGAACAATTGAAAAAACCGGCGCAGACATGAGGGACATAAAAAAAAATGGCGCAGATCGCAGGGGGAAACATGGAAAAAATAAATACACAAAAAAAACAGCACACACCAAAAAATCGGTGCAAGTGAATGGGGAAAATTGAGCCCAATGTGTATTCACTTGCCTTGTTAGCCCTCCTCAAACATTACCTCACACTTCTCTGGATTGAATTCCATTTGACACTGTTCTGCCCACCTAACCAATTCATTGATATCTTCCTGCAGTCTAAAGCTTTCTTCTTCATTATCAATCACACAGCGAATTTTTGTATCATCTGCAAACTTCTTAGCCATACCCCTTACATTCAAGTCTAAATCATTGATATATACCACAAAAAGCAAGGGACCTAATAGTGAACCCTGCAGAACCCCACTGGAAAAAACCTTCCAGTCACCCATCAACCATTACTCTTAGCTTCCTACCACTGTGCCAATTTTGGATCCAACTTGCCACTTTGCCCTGGATCCCATGAGCTTTTACTTTTGTGACCAGTCTGCCATGTGAGGCCTTATCAAAAGCCTTGCTAAAATCCATGTACACTACACCAAATGCACGACCCTCATCTACCCTCCTTGTTACCTCCTCCAAAAAGGGCCACATTAAAATATCATTCTAAAAGGACAAAAAGTGTTAAAAAAACAAGCCTGAAGGCTCTGTGTCTCAATGTGAGGAGCATTTGTAATAAGGTGGATGAATTAACTGCGCAGATAGCTGTTAACGGATATGATGTAATTGGGATTACGGAGACATGGCTCCAGGGTGACCAAGGCTGGGAACTCAACATCCAAGGGTATTCAATATTCAGGAAAGATAGACTGAAAGGAAAAGGACGTGGAGTAGCATTGCTAGTTAAAGAGGAGATTAACACAATAGTAAGGAAGGACATTAGCATGGATGAGGTGGAATCTGTATGGGTAGAGCTGCACAACACCAAAGGGCAGAAAACGCTAGTGGGAGTTATGTACAGACCACCAAACAGTCATAGTGAGGTTGGGGATGGCATCAAACAGGAAATTAGGGATGCGTGCAATAAAAGTACAGCAATCATCATGGGTGACTTTAATCTACATCGAGATTGGGCTAAACAAACAGGTAGCAATATGGTGGAGGAGGATTTCCTGGAGTGTATAAGGGATGGTTTTCTAGACCAATATGTCGAGGAACCAACTAGAGAGCTGGCCATCCTAGATTGGGTGTTATGTAATGAGAGAGGATTAATTAGCAATCTTGTTGTGCGAGGCCCCTTGAGGAAGAGTGACCATAATATGGTAGAATGCTTCATTAAGATGGAGAGTGACACAGTTAATTCAGAGACAAGAGTCCTGAACTTAAAGAAAGGTAACTTCGATGGTACGAGACGTGATTTGGCTAGGATAGACTAGTGAATGATACTTAAAGGGTTGATGGTGGATAGGCAATGGCAGACATTTAAAGATCAGATGGATGAACTTCAACAATTGTACATCCCTGTCTGGCGTAAAAAATAAAACGGGAAAGGTGGCTCAACCGTGGCTTACAAGGGAAATTAGGGATAGTGTTAAATCCAAGGAAGAAGCATAAAAATTGCCAAAAAAACAGCAAACCTGAGGACTGGGAGAAATTTAGAATTCAGCAGAGGAGGACAAAGGGTTTAATTAGGAGGGGGAAAATAGAATATGATAGTAAGCTTGCAGGGAACATAAAAACTGACTGCAAAAGCTTCTACAGATACGTGAAGAGAAAAAGGTTAGCGAAGACAAATGTAGGTCCCTTACAGTCAGAATCAGATGAATTTATTATGGGGAACAAAAAAATGGCAGACCAATTGAACAAATACTTTGGTTCTGTCTTCACTAAGGAAGACACAAATAACCTTCCAGAAATACTAGGGCACCGAGGGTCTAGGGAGAAGGAGGAATTAAAGGAAATCCTTATTAGTCAGCAAATTGTGTTAGGAAAATTGATGGGACTGAAGGCCGATAAATCTCCAGGGCCTGATAGTCTGCATCCAAGAGTATTTAAGGATGTGGCCCTTGAAATAGTGGATGCATTGGTGGTCATTTTCCAACATTCTATAGACTCTGGATCAGTTCCTATGGACTGGAGGGTAGCTAAGGTAACCCCAATTTTTAAAAAGGGAGGGAGAGAGAAAACAGGAAATTATAGACCGGTCAGCCTGACATAGGTGGTGGGGAAAATGTTGGAATCAGTGATTAAAGATGTAATAGCAGCGCATTTGGAAAGCAGTGACAGGGTCGGTCCAAGTCAGCATGGATTTATGAAAGAGAAATCATGCTTGACAAGTCTTCTAGAATTTTTTGAGGCTGTAACTAGTAGAGTGGATAAGGGGGAGCCAGTGGACGTGGTGTATTTAGACTTTCAAGAGGCTTTTGACAAGGTCCCACACAAGAGATTAGTGTCCAAAATTAAAGCACATGGTAGTGGGGGTAATGTATTGACGTGGATAGAGAACTGCTTGTCAGACAGGAAGCAAAGAGTAGGAATAAACGGGTCCTTTTCAGAATGGCAAGCTGTGACTAGTGGGGTACTGCAAGGTTCAGTGCTGCGACCCCAGCTATTTACAATATACATTAATGATTTAGATGAAGGAATTGAATGTAATATCTCCAAGTTTGCAGATGACACTAAGCTGGGTGGCGGTGTGAGCTGTGAGGAGGATGCTAAGAGGCTGCAGGGTGACTTGAACAAGTTAGGTGCGTGGGCAAATACATGGCAGATGCGGTATAATGTAGATAAATGTGAGGTTATCCACGTTGGTGGTAAAAACAGGAAGGCAGATTATTTTCTGAATGGTGACAGATTAGTAAAAGGGGAGGTACAACGAGACCGGGGTGTCATGGTACATCAGTCATTGAAAGTTGGCATACAGGTACAGCAGGCGGCGAAGAAGGCAAATGGCATGTTGGCCTTCATAGCGAGAGGATTTGAGTATAGGAGCAGAGAGGTCTTATCTTGCCCTGTATGTCCCTTGACGTAGGTTTGTTAGTCCCACGCTTTTTTTTAAGGGAGGATACTTACTCTGAACTCTCAGGATCTCCTCCTAGAATGCCTCCCACTGCTCTGACACTGATTTACCTTCCAGTAGCTGTTTCCAGTCCACCTTTACTAACTCACATCTCAGCTGAGTAAAATTGTCTTTCCACCAACTGAGAACTTTTATTCCTAGTTATCTTTGTCCTTTTCCATAACTCCCCTAAATCTAACTGAACTATGATCACTCGCACCAAAATGCTCTCCCACTGATACCCCTTCCACCTGCTCAGCTTCATTCCCGAAAACTAAGTCCAGAAACCAAACCCTCCCTTGTTGGGCTTGCTACGTACTGGCTAAAAAGTTCTCCTGAATGTATTTTAGGAATTCTGTTCCCTCCATACCTTTCACACTAAATCTATCCCAGTTAATATTAGGGTAGTTGAAATCCCATACTATTACTGTTCTATAGTTTTTGCATCTCAGAAATTTCACTACATATTTGCTCTTCTATCTCCCTCTGACTGTGATCGCCCCTTTTGTATTCTTCAATTCAACCGTATGGCCTCATTTGATGATCCTTCTAGTCCTCCTTAAAGCTGTAATTGTCTCTTTAGTTAATACTGCGACACCGCCCCCCTCCTTTTTTATCCCTCTCTCCATTCTGTCTGAAAACCCTGTAACCAGGAAAGTTGAGCTGCCATACCTGCCCTTCTTCCATCCATATCTCAGCAATAGCTATGATATCATACTCACAAGTGTCTATCTGTGCCCTCAGCTCATCTGTCTTATTTCCTAGATGCCTTGCATTGAAGTATATACCATTTAGCACTGCCAAACTCACTTGTTGTCTATTTTCTAGCCTTTGTTTCCTCTGCCTTCCAAATTCACTTTCTAATTCCAGCTTTGCTTCTCTCCCTTATGAATCAACTCTGAGGTTCCTTTACCCCGCCAACCTAGTTTAAACCCTCCCCAGCAGCATCAGCAAACCCACCCCCGCGAGGATATTGGTCCCAGCTCTGTTGAGGTTTAACCCGTCCGGCTTGTACAGATCCCACCTCCCCCAGAAACGCCTCAGGAATCTAAAGCCCTCCCTCCTGCACCATCTCTCCAGCCATGTATGCATCTGCTCTAACCTCCTATTTCTGTACTTACTAGCACATGGCATCGGGAGTAATCCAGAGATTACTATCTTTGAGATCCTGCTTTTTAATCTCTCTCCTAGCTCCCTACACTCTGCCTGCGCGACCTCTTCCCTCTTTCTACCTATATCATTGGCACTGATATGGACCACAACCTCTGGCTGTTCACCCCCACCCCCCCCCAGAATGTCCTGCAGCCACTCGGTGACATCCTTGACCCTGGCACCAGGGAGGCAACATACCATCCTAGAGTCACGTCTGCAGCCTCAGAAAAGCTGTCTGCTCCCCTGACTATCGAATCCCCAACCACTATATCTCTTCCACTCGTCTTCCTCACCACCCTCCCCTCTCCGTCCCCCCCCCCCCAGCCTCCTCACCCATCCCCCACACCCCACCCTGTGCATCCGAGCCACCTTTTGTGCCATCGACTTGGCTCTGGCTGCACTCCCCAGAGGAACCATCGCCCCCACCAGTACTCAGAACAAAATACTAATTGGAGAGCGAGATGCACTCGGGACTCCTGCACTGCTTGCCTGTCCTCCTCTTCTGTCTGGCGATCACCCATTCCCTCTCTGCCTGCACACGATTTAGCTGCGGCGAGACCACCTCCTGAAACATGCTATCCATGAAGTTCTCAGCCTCCCCGGTGCACTGCAAACCTGGATGACCACTGCGAAACACGGATCTCGAGCCAATGTAGCTGGCGACACTTCCCGCACATGTGGTCATCCAGGCCACGAGAAGCATCCAGGACTTCTCACATGGCACAGGATGTGCATTCCACAGGACTGAGTTGCCCTGCCATACCTCTATTTAATAGACTAAGAACTAACTTAACAGAAATAAACTTAAAACTTAAAAAAAACATTCACCGGCTACTCACCAATCAGCTCCTTCCCTTGAGCCAATGTCACTTTTGTTACTCTGACATCACTCTTTCGAATTTTGCCTCTCTGGTCCTGCTGCCACTCCCACACAGGTCCGCTGCCTCCTCCGGTGTCGGGCCTGCTCTGCTATACTCCTTTATAGCCGCTCCACCTTCTCTCTGGCCATTCTGCCGCTCCCACACAGGTCCGCCTCCTCTAGATCTTTATGATTGACATCATCATCATCGGCATAGGCAGTCCCTCGGAATCGAGGAAGACTTGCTTCCACTCCTGAAGTGAGTTCTTTGGTGGCTGAACAGTCCAATATGAGAGCCACAGACTCTGTCACAGGTGGGACAGATAGTCGTTGAGGGAAGGGGTGGGTGGGGCTGGTTTGCTGCATGCTCTTTCCGTTGTCTGCGTTTGATTTCTGCACGCTCTTGGCATTGAGACACAAAGTGCTCAGCGTCCTCCCGGCTGCACTTTCTCCACTTAGGATGGTCTTTGGTCAGGGACTCCCAGGTGTCAGTGGTGATGTCGCACTTATCAGGAAGGTTTTGAGGGTGTCCTTGTAACGTTTCCGCTGCCCATCTTTGGCTCGTTTGCCGTGAAGGGGCTCCGCATAAAGCATTTGCCTTGGGAGTCTTGTGTCTGGCATCCAAACTATATGGCCTGTCCAGCGGAGCTGATCGAGTGTGGTCAGTGCTTCAATGCTAGGGATGTTAGCCTGGACGAGGACGCTGATGTTGGTGTGCCTGTCCTCCCAGGGGATTTGTAGGATTTTGCGGAGACATCATTGGTGATATAACTCCAGCGACTTGAGGTATCTACTGTACATGGTCCATGTCTCTGAGCCATACAGGAGGGTGGGTATTACTACAGCCCTGTAGACCATGAGCTTGGTGGTAGATTTGAGGGCCTGGTCTTCGAACACTCTTTTCCTCAGGTGGCCGAAGGCTGCACTGGCGCACTGGAGATGGTGTTGAATCTCCACATCAATGTCTTCTTTTGTTGATAAGAGGCTCCCAAGGTATGGGAAATGGACCACGTTGTTGAGGACCGCGCCATGGATCTTGATGACTGGGGGGCAGTGCTGTGCGGCGAGGACAGGCTGGTGGAGGACCTTTGTCTTATGGATGTTTAATGTAAGGCCCATGCTTTCGTATGCCTCAGTAAATACGTCCACTATATCCTGGAGTTCAGCCTCAGAATGTGCGCAAATGCAGGCGTTGTCCGCATACTGATTGACAGCGGGACTCGCCATTCACATTGCCTTTGCTGTTTGCATGCCTTATCCCCTCCCACATACACAATTTCTAAGTGATGCTAACATTGATGACAGAATTACTGGCTGAAAATAAAAGTAAATTTGCTTAATAAAGCTGCCGTTTTTTATTTACGGTTGCAGAGACAGAAAGACACGGATACAAAGAATCCAATGAAAAACACGTAATTCAAAGTCTCTGGGAAGATCTTTACAAACTTACAAATCAGTACTGCAAGACCAAGGGAACATCAGCCTCGATTAAGGCTGCTAGACTTGTGCTCTTAATCTTTCCCCCGTCTCCAGTACTGACAGATCCCAGGAATCCCCTGGTGAACCAAGCCCTACATTTCACCAGCCAGTTCTGCCAACCCACAGGTTGCCCAGGCCCCAGCCACTCCCAGGTCCCAACTTTCAACATCCCCACCCCAGAGCGGTCGAATAAGGACCAGCCACTCAGTGCTTCTAAATCCGAGAATGTCCCCTGTGCTACCAAACCCAAGTACCCTCCTTCTAGTGCTACACAATCTCAGGGCCCTCACCACCCAGCTGCCAAACTCCAGGATCCTCACTATAATTCTGCCAAATGGCAGGAACACTCCTGCCAGTGCTCCCAAAGCCCAGGAAACTCCATACCCAGTGCTCCCAAACACCATGTTCTTTTTTTCTCTCTATGATGATGGGAGCAGTTGACTATGTAGTATATGTAAGCACTCTAATAATGACTCAATGGGGTAAGGATATAGTACTCACACTGTAACGACCTTAGGCCGTTTATTGTAGCTCCTTGAGTCCGGACACCAAGAGGTGAGCTCCCTTTTATGCTTGGTTACCTGCGGTGTGCAGGTGACCCTTAGGTTTCCACCAGTAGCACCCTTTGGTGGTACAGGTATGGTGTATACAGTGTGAAGGTACATTCAGTGGTCTAGTGTTACAGTACACACATTAACATACATAACAACACTCCTCCCTTAGTCTTGTGCCACAGGCTTTTGCACTGTGTCCTCTGGCCCTCGACTTGAGAGGTTGTAGTGAGGGTTGTGTGGGTTCTGAGTGTGATCCATGTGTTCATGGCTACATACATACATTCCCGCCCCCCCCTTACATAGACCATTGGTGTGGCTAAACACCTGCATTGGCATACATGTAGAGTGAGTAAGGAATCTGGTTGGTTATGTCACTGTTTTTGTGCTCAGCAGTGGTGGAGCAAGTACATGTTATAGGTAAGTTATATACATTATATTGTTTGGGTGGGTGAGGAAGTTTAGTGGTGGGCAGAGCCACAGGGTGGTGTGGCCTCCCTGTCCTCCATTGAGGGCTGCAGGGTCACCCTGCTGCCCTTCATGGTGGTGGAAGTCTGGTCATCCCGGGTCCCGCTGGGAAAGCTGGAGGGTGCTGGCCTCTTGCTTCCGGTGCTGGCCCTGGTGGCCAGGGGAGTCGGGCCGATCTGGAACAGGTTGCCAGTGGTGCTGGCTGTGGCGTCCATTGATCACTAGCCCTGCAGTGGGTATGCTCCCACTGTGTGTGTGGCCACCCTCCCTGGGGCATCACATTGGTCACGGAGGCGCAGGCTACATGATCGGGTAGCCCGCTGGACCTGGGTGTTTCCCACGGGGGTTGCCTTTGGCATTGTCGGCATACATGTAGAAACCAGCATCATTTCTCATTTTATCATTAGCATACATGATACATTGGCTTCGACTGCAACCAGCCGACTCGACATTGTTATTTGTCTTTACACTTTCACATTTGTCCATTATAACACTTTCCTGAGTACTATCAGTATCTCTGTGCAAGGTTACATTTGGATACCTGCCTTTATTAGTTACATTTTTCTCATTAGCATTACCGGCATCACCGTTCAACAGTACATTTATATACTTGCATTCATTAATTACACCTTTATCATTAGTGTCCCCGGCATCGCTGTACCAAGAGTGGAACTGTCCCTTCAATTGTTTTGGGTTGCCGGTCTCCTTTAAGAGAGCCTTGCAATCTTTACCCCAATCCGCTTCGTTGCTCAGCATCACTGTTGCTCGCTCAACCCTGCCCCTCGTGGTCTGGTCGTGGCCATCTTGATTCCAGGTGCTTTACCTCGTGGTGCGGGCGCCATCTTCTTTCTCTTCACGAGGTAGGCTGCAGTGATCCTTTTCTTCCCAGGTTCTGCCACGGAAACCAGGAATCTACCTTCTGCGCCGATCTTCTTCCCTCGGAGTCCTGCCACTGGAGCCTGGAAGGTGAAGTCTGATCGTTCAGGTTGGATCATCTCGCCGTTGAGTTGTGCAATCTGTGTCATCGCCACACAGTCGAGCTGGACAGTAGGATTTCCAGGTGCTGTGATGGATCCAAGTTTGGGGCCGCGTAGAACTTCGATCGCCAGGGCCTGGAGGCTTCAGGGCTCCCTTTTATACTTGGTTACCTGCAGTGTGCAGGTGACCCTTAGGTCTCCATCAGTAGCACCCTCTTGTGATACAGGTATGGTGTATACAGTGTGAAGGTACATTCAGTGGTCTAGTGTTACAGTACTCATATTAACATACATAACAGACTACATCAGGATTCAAATTCCCTCCCTATTGGCAATTGATCCACCCTAATCATCCTTTCCAACAGATTTTAGAAGGGAAGATGTCTGCATATGAACAAGACTTTGATTATAAAAATAAGTATAACTCTTGCCTATAAGGTAGAAGGCTGTGGTTCAAAGCCCACTCTGGATTTTGAGTATATAATCTACATAGATATTTCAGTGCAGTACTGAGGGAGTACAGTCTGCAGATGATGCTTGCGTTTGTGCACACTCGGAGGGGGGTGATGTTGAGACTTGGGGCCTGGGAGTGGCTGGGTCCTCGGCAACCTTTGGGTTGGCAGAACTAGGTGATGAAATATAGGGTATGGATCATTGAATTACAGTACGCAGACGATGCTTGCGTCTGCATACACTCGGAGGGCGAACTCTAAATCATCGTCAACACCTTCACCGAAGTGTACGAGAGCATGGGCTTTACACTAAACATCTGTAAGACAAAGATCCTCTACCAACCTGCCCCCGCCACACAGTACCGCCCCCCCGATTATCAAGATCCATGACAAGGCCTTGAACAGCGTGGATCATTTTCCATACCTTGGGAGCCTATTGTCAACAAGGGCAGACGTCGATGACGAAGTCCAACACAGTCTTCAGTCGCCTGAGGAAGAGGATGTTTGAAGACCAGGACCTCAAACCTGGCATCAAGCTCATGGTCTACAGAGCAATAGTGATACCCGCCCTCCTATGTGCTTCAGAGACATGGACTATGTACGGCAGACACCTCAAAGCACTGGAGAAGTATCACCAATGCTGCCTCCGCAAGATCCTGCAAATCCATTGGCAGGATAGGCTCACCAACATCATTGTTCTCGCTCAGGCCAATATCCCCAGCATCGAAGCATTGACCATGCTCGATCAGCTCCGCTGGACGGGCCACATCGTCTGCACGCCTGAAACTAGACTCCCAAAACAAGCATCTCTACTCAGAGCTCTGACATGGCAAGCGAGCCCCAGGTGGACAGAGGAAACGCTTCAAGGACACCCTCAAAGGCTCCTTGAAAAAGTGCAACATCCCCACCGACATCTGGGAATCCCTAGCCCAAGACTGCTCAAAGTGGAGGAGAAGCATCTGGGAAGGCGCTGAACACCTCGAGTCTCTTCGCCGGGAGCACGCGGAAGCCAAGCGCAAACAGCGGAAGGAGAACTCGACAACCCAAGCAGCCCACCCACCCTATCCTCCAACCACCGTCTGTCCCACCTGTGACAGAGACAGTAGGTCCTGCATTCGACTCATCAGTCACCTGAAAACTCATATTAGTGTGGAAGCAAGTCATTGTTGACTCCAAGGGAATGCCTAAAAAGAAGACTGAGGGAGTGCTGCTCTGTTAGAGGTACCATATTTCTATATTAAACTGAGGCCTGTCTGCCTACTTAAGTGGATGTAAAAGATTCCATGACACTATTTGAAGAAGAGCAGGGAGTTATGGGAGGGTGAAATTGCCCCCCGCCCTGATTCTGTGGCTGGGACTTTTATTGACCAGCCTGAATGTCCCGTCTCCGAAGTGGAATTGGGCCTTACACCCCTCAAAGGAAGTGGAATGCTGTCTCTGGTGCTCCGCTTCCTTTGAGGGGCGATCCCAGGGCGATAGCGCGGCATTGGCTAGCGCTACGTGGATTCTTCACGTAGTGCTGATGCGCGACAACACCCCTCCCCTTCAATTAAAGGGGAGGGCTATTGCACGTTCTGCATGGCTCTTTGGTGGCCGCCACTGGGCCAGCAGGGAAGAGTGAGAACGGGCCAGCAGCCCAGCACCCTTGATGGAGTGCCAGGCTGCACGATGGCGGCCCAGTCCACGCTAGGCCCACCATAGTCAGGCCGACCCAAGAGTCGACCAACCAACAAAGGTGGTGGCCCGGGGCACTGCAGGCCTCCCCTTTAAACAGCGCCTTGGGAGCAGATGTCTACCAGCTTTGTGACCCAAGAAGTTGGTGTTGACTTTTGCCCATGCCAGCCTCGTGGCTAGTGAAGCATTAAGGGGTCGGCGAGCACGGTAATGATGTCACTGCTGGTTGCATGGCGGCCTGGGGTGCACCGTTGCCGGGACATCGCCTCCCAAACCTCCGGGGCAATTTCCCAGGAGATGGTAGCGCTCCCCGGAGATGTTAATGGGGCTACAAAAAGGAGAAATTTCACCCCCATTGTATCCTAGCTGACACCTCCTTCCTCAACCATAACCACCAAACTGATTAACTTTCACTTATCTCAATTGTTGTTCATGGTACCTTGCTATGCTCAAATTGGTTGCCACTTTTATCTACAACTCAATAGTGACTGCACTTCAAAAGTAATTCATTAATTGTGAAGCACTTTATGACATCATGAGGATAGAAACATGAGGAACACAAGTAAGCCATTCAGCCCCATGATCCTGCTCCACCATTCAATTAGATCATAGCTAATCTGTACATCAACTCCATTTACGCACCTTTGCTCCAAATCCCTTGATGCACTAATATAATAAAAATCTATCAGTCTCAATCTTGAAAGCTCCAATTATCCCAACATCAACAGCCTATTGGGGATTACATAGGGTTACATAGGATATACAGCACAGACACAGGCCATTCAACCCACCAGTCCATGCTGCCATTTATGCTCCACTCGAGTCTCCTCACATCTTTCCTCATCTAAATCTATCCACATAACCCTCTATTCCCTTCTCCCTCATATGCTTGTCTAGCCTCCCCTTAAATGCATCTGTACCATTCGCTTCAACCACTCCATGTGGTAGCGAGTTCCACATTCTCACCACTCCTTAGGTAAAGAAGTTTCTTTTGAATTTTGGATTTCTTAGTGACTATCTTTTATTGATGGCCTCTAGTTATGCTCTTCCCCACAGGTGGAAACATTCTCTCTGTATCCACTCTATCAAAACCTTTCATAATTTTAAAGACCTCTATTAGGTCACCCCTCAGCTTTCTCTTTTCAAGAGAAAAGAGACCCAGCCTGTTCATCTTTCCTGATATGTATACCCTCGCATTTCTGATATCGTCCTTGTAAATTTTCTCCAGTGCCTCCCCAGTCCCTCTATATCCTTTTCATAATATGGTGACGAGAACTGTACACATTGCTCCAAGTGTGGTCTAAGTGTGGTCTAACCAAGGTTCGATACAGGTTTAGCATAACTTCCCTACTTTTCAATTCTATCCCTCTAGAAATAAACCTTCATGCTTTGTGTGCCTTTTTTATGGCCTTGCTAATCTGTGGCGCAACTTTCAGTGATGTGTGCATTTTTACTCCGAGATCCCTTTGTTCCTCTACCTCACCTAGACTCGCACCCTCCATGTAATAATTGACCTCCCTATTCTTCCTACCAAAATGTAGTACCTCACATTTATCTCTGTTGAACTTCATTTGCCAATTATTTGCCCATTCTGCAAGTTTATTAATGTCCTCCTGTAATTTGTTGCAGCCGTCCAATTTGGTATCATACGCAAATTTATAAATTGTGTTTTTGATTCCAAAATCTAAATCATTAATGTAAATTGTGAACAGCGGTGGTCCCAGCACTGATCTTTGTGGACTCACCTTCTGCCACTGTGAATAGCTACCCTTTACTCCCACTCTCTGCTTTCTGTCTTGAAGCCAGCTAGCTATCCATCCTGCTACTTGTCCCCTGACTCCGCATCTTCTGACCTTGTTATCAGTCTATTATAGGGTACCTTATCGAAGGCCTTTTGAAAATCTAGATAAATTACATTTACTACATTACCATTGTCTACTCTCAGTTGCCTCTTCAAAAAATTCAATAAGGTTGGTCAAGCAAGATTTTCTCTTTTGAAATCCATGCTGACTATTCATTACTATACTTCTCATTTCTAGATATTCTCCTTTAGTAGGGATTCCATTATGTTTCCTACCACTGATGTTAAGTTGACTGGTCTATAATTCCCTGGACATGTTCTATTTCCCTTCTTAAATTTAGGTATTACGTTAGCTATCCGCCAGGCCACTGGCACGACGCCTTTTTCTAATGAATTATTAAATATGTGTAGTAATGTCTCTGCTAGCTCTTCCCTAGATTCTTTTAAAATGTGTGGATGCAATCCATCCAGTCCAGGGGTTTTCAGATTTCTGCTATCTTTTGTGTGAAACTATATTTGCTCCTGAATGGCCTAGCCCTAATGTTAAGCTGTTCGCTTGTTCTTGATGTGAAAGGCACTATAAAAATATCAGCTCTTTTTTTATCCTGATGGGTAATCTACTTCTCTTTCTCAAGTCACAGAGACAATAAAACTCAGGATAAAATCTTGCAATGTGGTCACAGCACTACCCCTTTAAAACTCTAAAGGTAGCAGTACAAATGATTAGGCCTTACAATTAGTTAACCATCTCCCTACAGCGACACAAAAGCAAACTACTGCAGATGCTGGAATCTGGAATAAAAACAGAAAATGCTGGAAATCTCAGCAGGTCAGGCAGCATCTGTGGAGAGGAAGCAGAGTTAACGTTTCGGGTCGATGACCCTTCGTCAGAACTGGAGAGTGTTCGAAAAGAACATATGCTTAACAAGCACTGAAAGGGGGAGGGGAAGAAAGAACAAAAGGAAAGGTCTGTGATGGGTTTTGCTATCTCCCGAGTTGTTGTCTCACCAGTCTGACTACATTATTAATCACCATCCTATTCTGAAGTCATGACAATGTGTCAAATAAGTGATTTTGAATAGGTTTGAACCATGTGTTGTTGACTTGTCTAATTGCTAACAGACCGATTGAATCTTTTCAAATTCTCTGATGTAGCCCGTGTGTTACTGAGACGACACATGATTGTAAAGTTAGTGATGATAAGCCAGAGTGACAGCACTGCTGCAGGACCAGCCACCACATGAGAAACAGGGAAACAGGCTGACAGGTCAGGTGGCTTGAATAAGAAGGATTCCTGACAAAAGTAACTGCAGGACAGGTAATACCCCGGCAAGGAATACAATGGGAGAAAGGATTTCTGACAGACTGCAGATTTCATATGTTGACACCTTTCATAAATGCGTCGATGGAAAATTAAGTTTTGGGGCATGGGGAGTAGGGAATGTGGGAATGTGCATATAATATTACTCATTACAAATATATAATGCACAGAAAATGTGAACTTTAGCTTTGTTTTTTTAAGAATTTTTTGGATGAAAATGAACAGGCCTGTGGAGTATTAAACAATATACAACAGATCAAAACTATGACCCTGATATTTGATACAATACACTTCCCGATTCCCAGCTGGGGGAAAGTAGTGAGTTTCGCCAGTAGTGCCCATTAAACAAATCAAATAATTTGGCTTCAACATCATTTTTGTATTATCTTTATATTTTGTGTGATGATTTTTGATTAAGCAGTGAGTGCTGCTTACTTCATTGAGAAACTGGCTTGAAGGAGTTACTGTGCTTAACGGATGGAATAGAGCTAAATCAACAAAAAAAAGAGTTTGTCATTAACCCAGTAATCTTCAGCTTCCACTGAGCCTGTTAATTCAGCTTCGCTGGGTGACTGGGTTATAGAATCATAGAATGTTTATCGCACAGAAGGAGGACATTCAGCCTGTCGAGCCCTGCCGGCACTTTGCAAGAGCACTTGAGCTAGTTGCACTCCCCTGCCCTTTCGCAGTAGCCCTGAAAATGTTTCCCTTCAGTTACTTCTCCAATTCCCTTTTGAAAGCCACAATTGAATCTGCCTCTACCACCCTTTCAGTCATTGAATTCCAGCTTCTTACCACTCGCTGCGTAAAAAGGTCTATCCTCATGTCGCCTTTCGTTCTCCTGCCAATCACCTTAAATCTGTGTCCTCTGGTTCTCGACCCATCCACCAATGGAAACTGTTTCTCTCTATCTACTCTGTCCATGATTTTGAACACCTCTATCAAATCTCTCGACCTTCTCTGCTCTAAAGAGAATAATCCCAGCTTCTCCAGTCTATCCATGTAACTGAAGTTCCTTATCCCTAGAACCATTCTTGTAAATCTTTTCTGCACCCTCTCTGAAGCTTTCACATCCTTCGTAAAGTGTGGTGGCCAGAATTGGTCACAATGGGCCGTAAATTGATGCCCTTACAGATGCGTATGAGGTTCGCACATGCCCGCAGGGGCCGCACAAGTCCTGGGTTTAGGCATGCACTGCGCAGGCGCCTACCTCAACACTTGGGATCTGACAGATCATAAGCATCTGAAGGAAAAGGGCCTCCGCGGGCGGAGTGTTGGGCTATTTGCCCAACTCCTGCCCAGTGAATATCTTTCAAATTCTTACACTGGTAAAAGCAGGTGTAAGGCCTGCTTTTACCAGCATAAGAGATTTTTAAATAAAAAAATAAAATGTTATCACTCATTTAGATATTAAAAACCCTGTCCATTAAGGTAAATTTATTTTTAGCCATGTTAAAACATATTTTTTTGAATTCAAAAAAATAGATTTTTGTATAAAATATTTAATTCAATTGCATTTTAATTAATTGTAATTATGTAATGTGTTTTTAAAAGTTATTTTCAGTATTTGAGTGTTTTTGTGGGTATTCCAATTCATACTAATGTGAGCTCCTTAAATATGGAACTCACAATCGTATGAATGGGGATTTGCCTACTCTGATAGGTTGGGCCGGCCCACATGATCCCAGAGATCCGTACGAAACCTGTATGATCCTGGCATAGGTGGGCCCCTACATTGACCTTTGTGTCCAGCCCTAGGACCACAAATCACCGAACCTCCGGGACCACCAGGTACTTTCGTAGAAATTATTGCGGTCGGAGGTATCTGACCGCAATTTTTGGCCCAATACTCCAGTTGAGGCCAAACCAGTGTTTTATAAATGTTCATCATAACTTCCTTGCTTTTGTACTCTCTGCCTCCATTTATGAAGCTCAGGATCCCGTATGTTTTTTTAACCACTGTCACAGCTGCCCTGCCACCTTCAATGATGTGTGCACATGTGCCCCTTGGTCTCTCTGTTCATGCCCCCCCTTTAGAATTGTACCCTTTAGTTTATATTGCCTCTCGTCATTCTTCTTACTAAAATGTAGCACTTCGCACATTTCTGCGTTAAATTTCATCTGCCACGTGTCCGTCCATTTCACCAGCCTGTCTATGTCTTCCTGAAATCTATCACTTTCCTCCTCACTGTTCACTATACTTCCAAGTTTCTTTCATCTGCAAATTTTGAAATTGTGAAATTGTGCCCTGTACACTCAAGTCATTAGTATATATCAAGAAAAGCAGTGGCCCTAGTACCGACCCCTGGGGAACACCACTGAATACTTCCTAAAGTCCGAAAAACAACAGTTCACTACTACTCTCTGTTTCCTGTCAATTTCGTATCCATGCTGTTACTGTCCCTTTTATTCCATGGGCTTCAACTTTGCTGGCAAGCCTATTATGTGACACTTTATCAAACGCCTTTTGGAAGTCCATGTACACCACATCAATCGCATTGCCCTCATCAACCCTCTCTGTTACCTCATCAAAAAACTCAATCAAGTTCGTTAAACATGATTTGCCTTTGATAAATCTGTGCTGGTTTTCCTTAATTAATCCATGTTTGTCCAAGTGACTGTTAATTTTGTCCCGGATTATCATTCCTAAAAGCTTCCCCACTACTGAAGTTAAATTTACTGGTCTGTAGTTGCTGGGTTTATCCTTACACCCTTTTTTGAACAAAGGTGTAACATTTGCAATTCTTTAGTCCTCTGGCACCGCCCCAAGTGATCCTACAAGGTAATGTCTCCCCATTGATGTGGTTAGTCCTCGTGTCTCAAATAGTTAGGCCATACCGATGCTCTTGACTCTACATATACCCAAGAATCAGGAAGTGCCATATTTTATCATTGTTGTCCAAAGCTACAGTTATGATCACACTCCCTGATCTAGCTTTTGTTGCAGACAGCGCCATATATCTCAAAAAAATATATGCCCCTATGTCCTATTATGTATGAGGCACATGTGTAGAGCTACTTGTATTAGGATATTATAATATGGCACAGGGACCATTTGTGCCATCCCTCTCCTGCACCTGTGGCCCTCAATAGACTTGTTGCTTCATGTCCTCATGGGCTTCATGTGATCTACAGCTGTGCAGTATTGATGAGCCACTGTCTCTCTTTCATGATCACCATCGCAAAACAAAGCAGGTAAATGCAATTAGGTGGCAGAGTTATCCAATTTCTACCAACAATGGAAAAGGCTCTCTTAAAATATAACTAATAAACATATTAAATATAGATTGCCACCCATTTGTACCTACCCAGGGAGGTATGACTGAAATCAGGAACTAACAGTCACAGAACTACACCCCATCACCAAGTGGTGTGTTCCTGAGAGTGGTTCTCAGTTAAGATATTGGTTGAGGTTGTGGCCTTGACAAACCGTTAATGAGTAATATTGTATTAAAATAATGGATAGTTTAGATTAATAATCATCCTTCAATCCACTGCTAGCCGATGTAATCACAATTGTAATGATGCTTACAATTTGGATATAATAGTTTCACCTAGAAATTCTATTTTACAAAAAAGACAGCAGCACAACATTCATATCATTTTTGACTTAAAAATCTCAACACAAAATTCAGGAAATAAAAGCAAGCAGAAATAGTGGGAATAAAAAGAATGTGTGTTAGAAAAGATAGAATAACATTCGAGAGCCCTGGTTCGCAGGGAGTCCAATTTTGCAAAGAGATGATTTTTTTCTGTCACCTTAATTGTTCTTTTTCAGCCAGTTACAACCCTTTAAGAGCTGCTCTCTTGCTGGATTTTCTGATTCTTGACCAAGTATGTTGCAGGTCAAATTGTCTAGGTAAGCTTTCCCTTTGTTTTGAGTCTACTTAAATAATGTATTAGAAATATATTATTTATATGCTACTTGTGTCCGAAATTCTATGCAGCCCACCCGCAGTACGTTTGGCCAGAACAAACCTATTTTGTTGTGATTGTATAATTGCATTGAATGTTCAAACCCTTCTGCAAAACTGTAAACAGGAAGGTGAGTTAGGTAAGGACGGAGCAGGGAAGGAGAACAACAGGTAAAAGGCATGAGTTGAGTATGATAATCTGTCATAAAGAGGTCTTAAAAGTGTATTTAGTAAATAGTTTGTTTTAAAAAAAAAAGCTGGAATTGAAGAAATATTAGATGGCAGACAAAGAATATTTCAGTCAGGCAGCAAAAAAGCACTGAAAAGTCAAAAGGGAGTGAAAACAGCTCAGTAAAGCATGAGTAAGACAAGTTGGCATGGAACGGGGCGTGGGAGGGTGGGGGATTAAATTAATTCCAAGCAAGGTTTACAGTGCATGTGTGTGAATGCATGAAGTGTCGGAAATAAGGTTGGTGAGCTGCAGGCACAAATAGTCACATGGGAATATGGTGTCATGGCGATAACGGAGACCTGGCTCAAAAAAGGGCAGGATTGGGTACTTAATGTTCCTGGATATAAGGTGTTCAGGAAAGATAGGGAAAGGAAAGAAAGGAAATCGGGTGGCAGTATTGATTAAGGAGAGAGAGGATGTCCTGGAGGGGTCAAGGATGGAATCTATTTGGTTAGAGTTGAGAGACAATCGAGGCACCATTACACTATTGGGAAGGATATAAAGGATCAAATTTGCAGGTAAATTATAGAGAGGTGCAAGAACTATAGGGCAGTGATAATGTACTTCAGCTATACTAATATAGACTGGAATAATAATAGTGTAAAGGGCAGAGAGGGGGAAGAATTTCTGAAGTGTGTTTAGGAGAACTTTCTTGATCAGTATGTTTCCGGCCCAATGTGGAAGAAGACATTGCTGGATCTGGTTCTGGGGAATGAGGTGAGTCAATTGGATCAAGTGTCAGTAGGGGAACATTTAGGGAACATTGATCACAGTAACATAAGGTTTAGACTAGCTTTGGAAAAGGACAGAGAGCAATCTAGAATAAAAATACTTAATTGGAGGAAGGCCAATTTCAGTGGGTTGAGAATGGATCTGGCCTGGGTAAATTGGAATCAAAAATTTGCAGGGAAAACCGTAATCGAACAATGGGCTGCCTTTGAATAGGAGATGGTTCGGGTACAGTCGAGGTACATTCCCATGAGGGGGAAAGGCAGGGCCACCAACGCCAAAGCTTCCTGGATGATGAAAGAGAGAGTAAGATGAAGCAGAAAAGGGGGGCACATGACAGATGTCAGGTTGAGAATACAGGTGAGAACCAGACTGAATGTAGAAAGTTCAGACGGGAAGTGAAAAAGGAAATAAGCGGGGCAAGAGAGTATACGAGAATAGATTGGCAGCTAACATAAAAGGAATCCAAAAGTCTTTTATAGATATATAAATAGTAAGTGGGTAGTGAGAGGAGAGGCAGGGCCGATGCATGGAGGCAGAGGGCATGGCTGAGGTACCAAGGGCTGGATTTTCCATTCTTTTGCGCCTCTGTTTGTGCCCCAGAGAGGCAGTAAATGGGATTTCTGGGAGTTACGTTAGTCGTCCTGGTTTTAGCGCCCAGCTGGTAAATTAGGCTCCTGATTTGCAGCGGCGCAAAAACTTACTGCCCCACCCTCCAGTTGACTAAGATCATGACACCAATCATCGTGCAGTGCTACGCTAGCACCCCGGATGGAAAATTCGACCCTTCCGCTTCTTTTAACATCCGCCCCAGGAAATGTCTGAAAAGACCGGTGGTCCCAGGGTGCAGCAGGCAGTATTGTCGGCGGATATAAATGGAGGGATGAGGATCCTACATCGCAGATCAGATTGAATGCAACGGTTGCGTACACCACGCTGCGTGATGCTCTGATTTGCAAATGGCACTTTTATTTACCATTACAAGGTCAGTAATGCAATGTAATGGGGGCATTACTAGTTCGCCAAAATATCATGCTGGTTGTTATTGCCAGGTGGCATCAAGCTAGAAGAAGGGCCGCTGGCCATGTCGGGCCACGGATGAGGAGAGGCTGAAGATGTCTGGGGAGGAGGCATTGCTTCCACGGGTTTACAAGCACCAACGCTCATACCTCCATCTCTCTGAGGAGCAGTGAGTGAGAAGGCTGCACTTCCGAAAGGAAGTGCTGTCAGAGATATGCTAACTCCTACAGGCAGACCTATAGCCTTCCAGTGCAAACAGGACTGCAATTCCCGTCGCAGTGAAGGTGACTGTGGTGCTGTCCTTCTATGCCTCCAGCTCCTTCCAGGCAGAGCAGGGGACATATGCAGCATCGCTCAATATGCTACACATCACTGCATCTGCCATGTCACAAAGGCTCTGTACGCCCACAGAATAGACTTCATAAAGTTCTCAATGAGCAGGGAGAGCCAGAATGAGAGGGCATGTGCGTTTGGCAGAATTGCAGGCTTCCCAAGGGATCAAGGAGCCATTGACTGCACACTCATTGCCCTGAGAGCACCATTCGACAATGCATAGATATTCAGAAACCGGAAGGGATACCACCCCCTAAATGTCCAGCTGGTGTGCAACCACACACAGCACATCCTTGCATGAGAGCAGTGTCTCACCGAATGTTTCAGCGACAAAGGGAAGGGCAGGGCTTGCTGATTGGGGACAAAGGATCCCAATCATGCCGCAAACCCACCACAGAAGCCGAGCAACGCTACAATGACAGCCATAGAGCCACCCGCAACATCATCCAACAGACAATTGAGGTGCTCAAGCAGTGCTTCCAATGCCTGGACTGTTCTGGAGGCAGCATTCAATACTCCCCTCAACACGTCTCTTAATTCATTGTGGTGTGCTGCATGCTACATAACTTGGCCATCATGAGGGGCCAGGCATTGCCAGTGGGGATTGCAGGCCCACCTCAGGAGGAGGAGGATGATGATGAGGACCCTGGCGAGGCTCCGATTGCACAACGACCCCATCCATGGGGGAGGCAGCATGGAGATGCTGCAAGAGCAAGAGCCGCCATCGCCAGCTCATAATGGACCGGTTTGCTTGAATGGAGGTAGCTGAGGGATGCATCTAATACTGGCCATGTTATGTGCCACCATACAGGCACATCTACACTGAGCTTTTGAATGATACACACGACACCAACAGCAAAGGGTCAAAGTGATATTTTTATGAAAAAAAGTAACAAACAATCCATCCTCCAACAAAACCAAACAAGACAATAAACCATTAGAACCAAACGATACAATAAACAACATTCTGCTGCAAGTAACTTAACAACAAGTGCATTATTAAAAAACAACTTTTTGCAGGCGTTCTCATAATATAGTAAGGCATATAGTGTTTGCAAGTACTGTTGGGGAGGGTTTAAACTAATATGGCAAGGGGATGGGAACCTATGCAGGGAGGCAGAGGGAAGTAAAAAGGGGGAAGAAGGCAAAGGTAGGAAGGGAAAAGCAAGAGTGGAGGGCAGAGAAATCAATGGCAAAAATCAAAAAGGGCCACATTACAATATCATTCTAAAAGGACAAAAAGTGTTAACAAAACAAGCCTGAAGGCTCTGAGTCTCAATGTGAGGCGCATTCGTAATAAGGTGGACGAATTAACTGCACAGATAGCTGTTAACGGGTATGATGTAATTGGGATTACGGAGACATGGCTCCAGGGTAACCAAGGCTGGGAACTCAACATCCAGGGGTATTCAATTTTCAGGAAGGATAGACAGGAAGGAAACGGAGGTGGGGTAGCATTAATGGTTAAAGAGGAGGTTAACGCAATAGTAAGGAAGGACATTAGTTTGGATGATGTAGAATCTATATGGGTAGAGCTGCGAAACACCAAAGGGCAGAAAACATTAGTGGGAGTTGTGTACAGACCACCAAACAGTAGTAGGGAGGTTGTGGATGGCATCAAACAGGTAGCAATATTGTGGAGGAGGATTTCCTGGAGTGTATAAGGGATGGTTTTCTAGACCAATATGTCGAGGAACCAACGAGAGAGCAGGCCATCCTAGACTTGGTCTTGTGTAACGAGAGAGGATTAATTAGCAATCTGGTCGTGCGTGGCCCCTTGGGGAAGAGTAACCATAATATGGTAGCATTCTCCATTAAGATGGAGGATGACACAGCTAATTCAGAGATGAGGGTCCTGAACTTAAAGAAAGGAAATTTCGATGGTATGAGGCGTGATTTGACTAGGATAGACTGGCGAATGATACTTAAAGGGTTGATGGTGGATAAGCAATGGCAGACATTTAAAGATTACATGGATGAATTACAACTACTGTACATCCCTGTCTGGTGTAAAAATAAAACAGGAAAGGTGGCTCAACCGTGGCTAACAACGGAAATTAGGAATAATGTTAAATCCAGGGAAAAGGCATATAAATTGGCCAGAAAAAGCAGCAAATCTGAGGATTGGGAGAAATTTAGAATTCAGCAGAGGAGGACTAAGGGTTTAATTAGGAGGAGGGAAATAGAGTATGAGAGTAAGCTTGCAGGGAACATAAAAACTGACTGCAAAAGCTTCTATAGATAGGTGAAGAGAAAAAGATTAGTGAAGACTAATGTAGGTCCCTTGCAATCAGAATCAGGTGAATTCATAATAGGGAACAAGGAAATGGCAGACCAATTGAACAAATACTTTGGTTCTGTCTTCACTAAGGAAGACATGAATAACCTCTCGAAAATACTAGGGAACCGAGGGTCTAGCGAGAAGGAGGAACTGAGGGAAATCCTTATCAGTCAAGAAATGGTGTTAGGGAAACTAATGGGACTGAAGGCCAATAAATCCCCAGAGCCTGATCGTCTGCATCCCAAAGTGGCCCTAGAAATAGTAGACATATTGGTGGTCATTTTCCAAAATTCCATCGAATCTGGATCAGTACCTATGATTGGAGGGTAGCTAATGTAACCCCACTTTTTAAAAAAGGAGGGAGAGAGACAACAGGTAATTATAGACCGGTTAGCCTGACATCGGTGGTGGGGAAAATGCTGGAATCAATTATTAAAGATATAATAGCAGCACATTTGGAAAGCAATGACAGGATTGGTCCAAGTCAGCATGGATTTCTGAAAGGGAAATCATGCTTGACAAATCTTCTAGAGTTTTTGAGGATGTAACTAGTAGCGTAGATAAGGGAGAACCAGTGGATGTGGTGTATTTGGACTTTCAAAAGGCTTTTGACAAGGTCCCACACAAGAGATTAGTGTCCAAAATTAAAGCACATGATATTAGGAGTAATATATTGATGTGGATAGAGAACTAGTTGGCAGACAAGAAGCAAAGAGTGGGAATAAACGGGTCCTTTTCAGAAAGGCAGGCAGTGACTAGTGGGGTGCCACAAAGTTCAGTGCTGGGACCCCAGCTATTTACAATATACATTAATGATTTGGACAAAGGAATTGAATGTAATATCTCCAAGTTTGCAGATGACACTAAGTTGGGTGGCAGTGTGAGCTGTGAGGAGGATGCCAGGAGGCTCCAGGGTGACTTGGATAGGTTAGGTGAATGGGCAAATGCATGGCAGATGCAGTATAATATGGATAAATGTGAGGTTATCCACTTTGGTGGCAAAAACAGGAAGGCAGATTATTATCTGAATGGCGACAGATTAGTAAAAGGGGAGGTGGAAAGGAGACCTGGGTGTCATGGTACATCAGTCACTGAATGTAGGCATGCACGTACAGCAGGCAGTAAAGAAAGCAAATGGCATGCTGGCCTTCATAGCGAGAGGATTTGAGTATAGGACCAGGGAAGTCTTACTGCAGTTGTACAGGGCTTGGTGAGACCACACCTTGAGGATTGTGTGCAGTTTTGGTCTCCTAATCTGAGGAAGGATGTGCTTGCTATTGAGAGAGTGCAGCGAAGGTTCACCAGACTAATTCCCGGGATGGCAGGACTGACATATGAAGAAAGACTGGATCGGCTAGGCTTATACTCACTGGAATTTAGAAGAATGAGAGGGGATCTCATAGAAACATATAAAATTCTGATGGGACTGGATAGTTGGATGCAGGAAGAATGTTCCCGATGTTGGGGAAGTCCAGAACCAGGGGTCACAGTCTAAGGATAAGGGGTAAGCCATATAAGACTAAGATGAGGAGAATCTTCTTCACCCAGAGAGTGGTGAACCTGTGGAATTCCTGACCACCGAAAGTTGTTGAGTCCAGTTCGTTGGCTACATTCAAGAGGGAGTTAGATGTGGCCCTTACTGCTAAGGGGATCAGGGGGTATGGAGAGACAGCGGGAGTGGAGTACTGAAGTTGCATGATCAATTATGATGATATTGAATGGCGGTGCATGCTCGAAGGGCCGAATGGCCTACCCCTTAACTATTTTCTATGTTTCTATGTTTCATCTGCAGAAGGCTGTCCCACCCCATAATGGGACTTGGCCTGAGATTTCCCCCCACTTCCCTTCATCCCCTTCTCACGCCTGCTGCCCCTCCTCAATTAGTCCTCAGTGCCGACAACCAGGCTGCTTGAGGGCTGCTGTGTTAGGGGGCAGACAGTGTAGATGGCATATGAGGACGCCCTGGACCAGCTCTGGGCCTGGAAGCCCAGCTGCGGACTGCTGCACCTCATCATCGGCAGAAGCAATCACTGGTGGCTCGGGTGTGAACCATGTATGGTGCATGGTTAGAGAGTCAGTGGTGGGAGCTTGAATGCTGTCATCCTCAGGAAGGACAGCACCTTCCATTTCCTGGGAGCCACTAAGACTCAGATGGGGCTGGGCATCAATGTCCGGAACATGATGTGTCTCCACAACTTGCTGGCCTGCTTCGGCACTGTCCCTTCCCTGTTGGACCGTGGGGAACGCAGAGAGGATGTCACCAGTCATCGACCACGTCACATCACCAAGCTGCAGCGTAGCTTGTGCCTGTGATTCAATTGATGCTGCATCGTGATCAATGGCACGCGCCACACACTCTGGAACACCACTGTCGCTGCTGGTGGCCACCAGCCTCTGTGAGTCAGCAATGATGGTCTCGCTGGAGTCCTGAGTTGCACCGACAATGCGTGACGCTGCTACTGCAACAGTCGCAGAAAGTTTGTTGATGCTCCCTGGGATCCAACCCAATGCACCCACGAGCTCACAGTGCATGACTGTGTTGACATTTCCGCCAAGTCCAATCCCATGTCTGCCTGTTGTTCAGCAGACCTACTTTGCTGACTCACCCTCCGGAGAGCTGGCCTCCGAGATTCCCCTTTTGCTTTCTGTTGCTGTAGGCGACTGGGGCCAGGAGCCTCCGACGACTCAAAGCCAGGGAAATTGGGCTCGTCCCCAGATGTGCTTTATTCCCAAGGGCCAACTGGTGGGCCCTGCGGCTCAGGCATTGCTGTATCCTCGCACGCCTCATCATCTCCCCCATGGCCAGATGGCAATGGCTCCCTGGATGCCTGTCATGATTGTGGCTGTTCTTCTGCAAGCAGAAAGCAACAGACATGTGCTTAGCAGCAGGGTAGGGGGCAGAGTGATAGCATGAAGGTGGCATTGCACATGTACATGTGAAAGCACCCCCCCACCCCCCCGCCTCTTCATAATATGTCTCAATGAAGTCACATCAGTTGCACAATCCATTTACATACCCTCACTATCCAAAGGGGGCTCAGCATTGGCCCCAGCAACTGTCCAAGCTGGTACTCCAATGAGGGCAGACACCCATTCCTCCACATCTGTTAAATCGAGGAGCTGAGGCAGACCCCCACCTGTCCGGCGCTGCTCACGCCTGTTGTGTGAGAGCTTCGCCTGCAATGAGAAAAATAGGAAGGGTTCAGAAAGGGTACACCTCCTGTTGTGCCACATATGCACACCATAGTTCAATAGCTGAGACTGTGTGGATGTGCAAATGTCTCCATTTCAATCTGTGGATGTTGCATGAACTTTGTGAGTGATTGGTGCAGGTGATCTTTCTGAAACCCATATCAGCAGTGGGAATGTATTGCAAGGAAGGTTCTCAATGATTTGGGAACAAGAGGGTATGTGCATCCTTAATTAAAAGGCAATGCCTGGAGTAGTCAGCCTTCAGCTTTCTGATGCATTATGAAATCCACACCACAGGTTGCAAGACTTTGAGAATGGGTAGATACATGAAAGACTTCACATAGTGTCTGACATTCATGTTGGAAGGATAGCAGGCATAAATAAATGTGAAGGGTACTTGCCCTTTCAATCCTGGCAAGGTCGTTGAACTTTTTGCGGCATTGGATGTCAGTTCTGGCAACCGTGTCTGCCGCAGACACCTCCTGGGCAATTTCACGCCATAACCTCTTGAAAATTATTGGCAGCGGTCTCCCTCTCCAACCAGATGGAGGGATGTCCACCTCCTCTTCACTGAATGACTAAGGCCTCAGCAGCCTCCGTGGAAAAATGCCTGGCACGCTGCCTGCCCTCCTGTTGCTCCATCTCTGCAGAAGTGTCAGAAGTCGGGCGGGTCATCTGCACACGTGCAGAGCAAGCAGCCGAGCCCTGAAATAACGTCTGCGCCCGGGAAAACAAAGGCGCGACTAAGCATGCACAAAATGGCCGCCTCTTTTAACGCTGCAATTTTCGGCTCGGGCGCATAAAGTCCGTTGTGTAATTCCTGATTTAACGCCCCCAAGCATGGATCCTCATTTTTTTTTGAAATTTCAGTCGAAGGCTCAAACTTTTTTCAGGCGGTATCAGGACCACCCTGTTGCGATTGGTGCCCCGATATCAGGAAAGCTGAAAATCCAGTCCCAAATTAGTACTTTGCATCTGTTTTTACCAAGGAAGAAGGTGCTGCCAAAGTCATAGTGAATGAGGAATTAGTTGAAATATGGGATGGGATAAGAATTGATAAAGAGGTGTTAGAAAGGCTGGCTGTTCTTAAAGTAGATAAGTCACTAGAACTGGATGAGATGCATCCTAGGATGATGAGGGAAGTAAAGGTGGAAATGGCAGCAGGACTGACCATAATATTCCATTCATCCTTGGATATGGGCCTGGTGCCAGAGGACTGGAGAATTGCAAATGTTACACCCTTATTCAAAAAAGGGTGTAAGGATAAACACAGCAACTACAGGCCTGTCAGTTTAACCTCAGTAGTGGGGAAGCTTTTGGAAATGATAATCCGGGACAAAATTAATAGTCACTTGGAATTGTGGATTAATTAAAGAAAGCCTGGATGGATTTGTTAATACCAAATCATGTTTAACTAACTTGATTGAGTTTTTTGATGAGGTAATAGAGAGGATTGATTAGGGCAATGCAATTGATGTGGTGTACATGGACTTCCAAAAGGCATTTAATAAAGTGGCACATAATAGGCTTGACAGCAAAGTTGAAGCCCATGGAATAAAAGGGACAGTGGCAGCATGGATGCAAAATTGGCTAAGTGACAGGAAACAGAGAGTAGTGGTGAACGGTTGTTTATCGGACTGGAGGAAGGTACACAGTGAGGTTCCCAGGGGCCAGTACTAGGACCACTGCTTTTCTTGATATATATTGATGACTTAGACTTGGGTGTACAGGGCAAAATTTCAAAATTTGCAGATGACACAAAGCTTGGAAGTATAATGAACAGTGAGGAGGATAGTGATAGACATCAAGGGGACATAGACAGTGTTGTGTATGCGTAAATAACTGACAAACTGAGCCAGGAGAAATGTAACTTAACTGTGCTTTTATACAACCCAAAATGGAATCTCCAAACCGGCAGGAACCAGCATGAATACAGCAACTGTGAATAGCTCCCACAGGGTCCTAATGCCCATCCTGTGAGCTGCAACAAATAAATAGAGTATGAACGCAATATATTTCCCCCCTTTTTAAAACCACAGTCTGTGTACAGACCAAGTCCTTGAGATAGCCAGATCCTGTTCTGATACGCGTGGAGTTTGATCGAGGTTTTCGGTTGGTAAACAGAATGGTGCCTCTGTTCCATCCGCTGGTTTGTTGGCCTGTGAGTTTGGATCAGTCTACGAGGATTCCATCAAGTTCCATCATTGAGCTCGTAGGTGTGAGGGCTGAACTTTCGCCCGATCTGTTTTGGAGGCAAAAGTGAAGATGCGAGCTTATGACTACGGTTTGGGCACTTATCTCTGACCCAATCTCCGTTCTTCAGTTGGGGCTTTTGAATGCATCATTTTGTGCCAGTGTACAACTTCACTTTTTGTTGCCATTCCGAAATCTGGGATGCGAGTGTGGTTATCTTCGCGCTAGGTTTGGCTGGGGGTTTGAGAATGTCCAGTAGCCAGCGAAGATTCCGCCTAATCATGAGCTCAGCGGGTGTCTTCCCCGTTAGCGAGTGCTTTGTCGAACTATTTGCGGAGAATGGTCTGAACTGCTTCGTTGAATGTTTGGCCTGCTGCGAGGTTGGCTTTCAAACCCTCTTTGATGATGCGGTTAAAACGCTCAACACCTCCGTTGCTTTGAGGATTGTACCGAGCAGTAAGGCAATGCTCAATAGCATGACAAGTGAGGAAATCCGCGAACTGGTTGGACACAAACTGTAGTCCATTGTCAGTGATTATGACCTCTGGGAGGCCCCACCTCATGAACATACGCTGCAGAATAGTGCCGATCGTTGATGAGGTCACTGAACTTGTTGTAGTGATTTTGGGCCAGGTCATGTACTCCAACAAGGAAACGCTGGTGCTGTGGAGCTGTTTCAACTGGACCGAAGGTATCCAACTGAAGTTGTTGCCATGGTTTTTGTGGCTATGGAATGGGCTTCATTGGCGCTGGTCGGCTGTTTGTGGCCTTTTCGCTCAGGCCTCATGCTTCGCAGTGTGAGACGAACTCCTCGATGTGAGTGTCAATCCCAGGCCACCGTACTGTTGAAGTGACTTGGGAATTACTGCTGGATCGCCACAAGCTAGGCAACCATCGTTCCTTCCGGAAAATTCATCGCAAAGTCTGTAGAATGTTTTCAGCCCTTCCGGAATTTGCTTAGGCCACTCCGTCTGGAAGAAGTGGTTCACGTTGCTGGAGCGTAGCATCACTCTGTGATTCGGTTTTGAGTTTGTCGCAGGAGACAAGGTTTCTGATGGACTGAGTGATGATCGACGTGACATATCTGTCGTCATCTGTGAACAAGTCAGCACCACAGTCTGAAACAGGAGTCGAGCTGCTGAGCATGTCAGCTACGTGGTTGCGACTGCCAGCGATGTACTGTACATCAAAGTTATACTGATGAAGGCAATGTGACCATTGGCTGATTCGTAGTTGTTTGTGCCCAGATCCAGTTGTAGCGAGTAGTGCAGATAGCGCTTGGTGATCCTTACGGAGGGTAAATTTCCTTCCATAGAGGTAGATGTGCCAGCGTTCACATGTGTACATGCAAGCGAGTGCTTCGCGTTCCCCTGTAGACTATTTACGTTCTGCAGATGAGAGCATGTGAGAGGCGAAGGCAACTAGGCGTTCCAGGCCGTCAATCCGTTGCAAGAGCACAGCACCCATGGTGCCTGATGCATCCGTGGTGGCGTACTTAGTGGCATTCGGATCAAAGTGCACGAGGATAGGAGGGGATGTGATTTTCTCCTTAAGCGTGATGAATGCCTGAGCCTGGGGAATCTGTCCGTTCCCAAGGGACGTCCTTGTGCAGCAACTTGCGAAGTGGTTCGGCAATGTGCGCGTAGTGCAGGACGAACTTCAGATAGAAGCTGCAAGTGCTGAGGAATGATGAAAGTTCTTTGACGTTGGTAGCCTCCTGCATTCGCTGGATCGCGTCAATGTTGTCAAGCGTCCATGCTGTGAATCTGTAGCCCAGAAAGTTTATTTCTCCAGCAGCGAATGTACACTTATCGGCATTAAGTGTAATGTTATGTGTAGCAAGTCTAGCCATAACTGCGTGAAGTCGCTGGTCAGGTTCTTCCATTGTTCGTCAATATCGTCAAGCAGATTGAGGGCTCCATCTATGTCTGCTAGTATAGTAGTGATAATTTTCTGAAATGCACTTGGTGCAGAAGATAGTCTGTAGGGCATGCATCGATACTAATACAGACCATCATGCATTGTGAATGCTGTGAGTAGTTTGCTGTCCTCCGCGAGGGGTATTTGCAGGTAACTGTGGCACATGTCAAGTTTCGGAAAAACTATTGAGCCGTGGAATTCTGAAAACAGCTCGTCGATGGTAGGAAAAGTGTACTTGTCGGGGATGATGGCCTTGTTGACCTCTTTCAGGTCGATGCATAGGTGGATCTCCCCATTTTTACACAAAGCATTGACTAAATTTGAGATCCAGGGAGAGGAGTCGATGCTCTCAATGATTCCCGATATTCAAATCGCGTTGATTCTGCGGATACTTGGTCACGAACCGCGAATGGGAGATGGCGAAGTCACTGCGTAACCGGTTTAACAGAAGGGTCAATGAGGGGACGTTGGCAGAATTTTGTTGTCACTCCAAACCCTGTGAAAATTGAGGGATACTGCTTGTCAAAGTCCACCGTGTACACAGGTGCGCCCGTTGGGTCATAAACTTTGAACCCAAGCTTGTCAAAAAGGTCAAAACCCATGATGCATTCGTTCCTTCGCGACAAAAAAGGAAAGGTTTTCCAATGTTATGTCCTTGTAGTATATCGGGACAGATATTACCCCAAGTACCTCGATTTTGGAGTCGGATTCTGCATTTAGAATGGAAGTTGCGGGCTGCAATTGACGGTGCTTGAAGTATGTTTTGTGCATGGTCTTGCTCAATATGGAGACTTTGGCTCCAAAGTCAATGAGGAGAGAGCAGGGCGTGTCATCAATGTTTACCTCACAGTCCTTGAATTTGCTCAAACCGATGTGCGAAATGTCATTTATGGTGTAAACCATAATGGATTTATCACTATCGGGGTTGTCCACATGTCAAATATTCTACGATGAATGACAGACACTAGCAAAATGGTTCATTTTACCACATGCAGAGCATTCCTTCCCACTCGCAGGGCAGTTAGGACTCTTTGCTGAGTGTGATTTGGTCCACAGTTAAAGCTGTGGAAGTTAGGCCTGCAATCCATAGTGGGTGGTTTATTGCTAGCCTGGGTCTCTGCTGTGATTTCTGCTTTGGACGAACACCTTGCTCAAGGGCTGTAGCTGAAGTCTGCTGCACAGGGGGAGCAGGGAATCTGATCGCTTTTGAATCAGAAAGTGCTGATTCAATTTGGAGGGTCAAATTAGAACATAAGAACATAAGAAATAGGAGCAGGAGTACGCCATACAGCCCCTCGAGTCTGCTCCGCCATTCAATGCGATCATAGCTGATCTGATCATGGACTCAAGTCCATTTCCCTGCCCGCTCTCCATAACCCCTTATTCCCTTATCAGTTAAGAAACTGTCTATTTCTGTCTTAAATTTATTCAATGTCCCAGCTTCCATAGCTCTCTGAGGCAGCAAATTCCACAGATTTACAACCCTCTGAGCGAAGAAATTTCTACTCATCTGTTTTAAATGGGCGGCCCCTTATTCTAAAATTATGCCCTCTAGTTCTAGTCTCCCTTATCAGTGGAAACATCCTCACTGCATCCACCTTGTCAAGGCTCCTCATAATCTTATACGTTTCAATAAGGTCACCTCTTATTCTTCTGAATTCCAATGAGTAGAGGTCCAACCTATTCAACATTTCCTCATAAGTCAACCCCCTCATCTCCGGAATCAACCTTGTGAACCTTCTCTGAACTGCCTCCAAAGCAAGTATATCTTTTCGTAAATATGGAAACCAAAACTGTACGCAGTATTCCAGGCCTCACCAATACCCTGTACAACTGCAGCAAGACTTCCCTGCTTTTATACTCCAACCCTTTGCAATAAAGGCCTAGATTCCATTGGCCTTCCTGATCACTTGCTGTACCTGCATACTAACCTTTTGTGTTTCATGCACAAGTACCCCCAGGTCCCGCTGTACTGCAGCACTTTGCAATCTTTCTCCATTTAAGTAATAACTTGCTCTTTGATTTTTTCTGCCAAAGTGCATGACCTCACACTTTCCAACATTATACTCCAACTGCCAAATTTTTGCCCACTCACTTAGCCTGTCTATGTCCTTTAGCAGATTTTTTGTGTCCTCCTCCCACATTGCTTTTCCTCCCATCTTTGTATCATCAGCAAACTTGGCTACTTTACACTCGGTCCCTTCCTCCAAGTCGTTAATATAGATTGTAAATAGTTGGGTCCCAGCACTGATCCCTGCGGCACCCCAATGTTTACTGATTGCCAACCAGAGAATGAACCATTTATCCCAACTCTCTCTTTTCTGTTCATTAGCTAATCCTCTATCCATGCTAATATGTTAGTTGCTTTGTCTAATGTCAATTTATCATCCTCCATTAGCAAGCGTTCCCGAATGCAGGGGATCGTTGTTTTCTCAATAATTTGATCCCTGATCATTTCCTTTGTGAGTGCTCCAAAGTTACACGTTGCGGCCAGTTCAGTTAATGAAATGATGTACTGTTTGATTGGTTCACCATTCCTTTGCCCCCTTTGATGGAATTGGTATCTCTCCATCACAATACTTTCCTTTGGCCCAAAATATTTTTCGAGGGCGCTTACCATTTTGTCATAGGACTCCGTGTCTTCGATTTGGCCAAAGATGTATTGGCTTTCGGTCCCGAGGCCATGGATAAGTATTGCACGGCGGCGAGCTGGTGTTACGTTGTTGATGTCAAACCCACTCGCCGTGATGTATGTGGAAAAACTTTTTATCCATCTCGGCTACAGAATTGAAGGGTCACCAGGTGTGGAGAGGAAAGGTGGTGGGTAGGAAGATTAATTTGTGTCATCCTTGATGCCAAATTATGTTGTGTGCGCGTAAATAACTGACAAACTGAGCCAGAAGAAATGTAATTTAACTTAACTGTGCTCTTATACAACCCAAAATGGAGTCCCAAACCGGCATGAACCAGCATGAATATTGTAGTGTATGTAGCACACAAATCACTGACTCCACACGGTCTGGTGTTGATCTAACTGCTGTGACCTTCGTTCTTTATTGAACAGCTCCAGAGTGCCTCTCAGGTGTGGTGGTCAGTCTTTTATAGTGCCTGTTGCAGGCACTTCCAGGTTTCCCACCACAGCGCCCTCTGTGGTTTAGCATTGGGCTTACATTATATTTAAGGTACCAGGACGATACACACATCATTGCATAACATCACACTTCCCCCCCCACCAGGACGCAGGACGACGATACACACATCAATACATAACATCACACTTGTCCAACGGAAAGCAGGTAGACATAGACAGTGCGTTAGTATGGTACATGTTATCTGGTACATTAACTGGTACATTGACTGGTAACGGATCCCTGATTTCCTTGTTAGCCCTTATCATTAATTGTACTTCATATCCATTATTTTACCCAAATACAGTGGCCATTCAGCATAAAAAAATTAATTCTTGTTATAATATCGCCATCTCACATTAACATAGCTCATTTTAGACTCGCTCTGCCTTACAGAAGTTCTTTTTGGGGACCACCTCATGGTAAGGCCCTTTTAAGACTCCCGGATGCATTTCCTTTTTAAGGCGCCATCTTTGATGCAGGAAGATTCCACGAGGCTTCTCCTTGGGCGCTGCCATCTTTGATGCTCTGCTGCTCTGAACACGATGCCGCTGCCATCTTGCTCTCCGCCACTCCGGATGCCCTCCGCCGCCGCAGCCTCCACTCCCCTCCGCTGCCACCTGACTTGCTGCCTCTCCTGCAGCCGCTGTCACTTCTCCGGCGGCCACCGTAGCCGCCTCCCCTGCGGCCGTCGTGGCCTCTCCAGCGGCCGCATTTGCCGCCTCCCCCGCGGCCTCCATAGCGGCCTCCCCTGCGGCCGCCGTGGGCGCCGACCTCCAGCTGCTGCCGCTGCCTGACACTAACAGCTCCTCGGCGGGGCCCACCCAACGGCAACTTCCTCGGCGGGGCTCTTCCGATCCGCCGGCCATCCTGGATCCCTCGCACCCCGCCCGCAGCGCCCCGCCGGCTCACCCCTCCCCCATTAGGCCCCTATCTGCAGGGCTGCTTGCCTGTGGGGGCTGAGGCTGCAGGATCTCTGTGGCTGGAGGTCCGGGCCTGGGGCTTGCCTGTGGGGGCTGAGGCTGCAGGATCTCTGTGTGAGGTCCGGGCCTGGGGCTTGCCTGTGGGGGCTGAGGCTGCAGGATCTCTGTGGCTGGAGGTCCGGGCCTGGGGCTTGCCTGTGGGGGCTGAGGCTGCAGGATCTCTGTGGCTGGAGGTCCGGGCCTGGGGCTTGCCTGTGGGTGGATTGAGGCTGCAGCTCCAGCTCGGTCAGCGCTGCTCTCAGGGAACCCGGGGCATGGCAGCACCCCGGGGAGCAGCAGCCTGTGGAGTGGTGAAGTCTTCCCAGCTCCCATGGACCGTCCCCATCCACCTCCGGATGAGGAGTGTCGGCCCATCACCTGCAACGACCCACAAAGGTAAACTGTGCGTCTCGTCCCCGTGGGATACCTGCACCTCCGCTCTGCCAGGAACCGGTATTAGTTCCCTGGTGTAGGTACGCAGCTTCGCCGTGACCGGGACCAGCTTGGACCGTGCAGCTGGGTTAATCCACAGTTTATCAAAAGTTCTCCGACTCATCAACGACTGACCCGAGCCCGTGTCCACTTCCATACTCACAGGGACTCCGTTGATTTTTACTTCCCTTATCACTGGGGGCGAATTGTCGGTGCACGTGTACAGTCCCAACACCTCATCATCTTCTACCTGCTCCTCGCTGAACAGTAGATCATCCCCCATCTCCTCAGCCACATACGCTGAAGGTGGCCTTTAACGCGGCAGGTATTGCATGTGTACTCCGCAAACCTGCACCGGTGAGCCCCATGACTTCCTCCACAACGCCAGCATGGTGCTGCTTGATTGGCCCCCCTCAGCAGACTCTGAGTTCCAGGTCCCCGAGGTCCGTGCTCTCTGCGCCGGGCAGAGCCACGTTCTGCAGTTTTGTCCGTGATGGGCACAATCCTGTGGACAGTGCCTGCCGAGTTCGAGACTGTGTGGATTATTTGCTTGGTGCTGCAGGTCGAGGTCATATGTGCCCGGCTGATGGTGATGGCCTTTGTCAGAGTGACAGTGGGTTCCGTGGCTAGCAGCTTGTGAAGCAGGCCCTCATGGCCAATCCCCATAACGAAAACGTCCCGCAACGCCTCGTCAAGGTCTGCGCCAAAATCACACGGCGCCGCGAGTCTCCTGAGGTCCGCAGCATATTTGGTGATATCTTGGCCCTCAGGTCTGCAGTGATGGTAAAATTTGGATCTGGCTGTGAGGATGCTTTCCTTTGGTTTCAACTGGTCATGAATGAGTTCAGTCAGCTCCTTGTATGACTTGTCCCTGGCGCTCCCAGGTGCCACAAATCCTTGACGAGACAGTAAACGTCAACTCCACAACTGGAGAGCAATATCGCCTTACGCTTATCTCTCATTGTGTCCGTGTCCTCCGTCAGGTCGTTTGCTGTGAAGTAGTACTCGAGCCTTTCCATAAAAGCCTCCCAATCATTGCCCGCGGTAAAATCCTTTAGCGAGCCCAGAGTAGCCATAGTTGCGTGGAGTTTGTCCGCTTCCTCATCGCCAACGTGATGTATGTAGCACACAAATCACTGACTCCACACGGTCTGGTGTTGATCTAACTGCTGTGACCTTCATCCTTTATTGAACAGCTCCAGAGTGCCTCTCAGGTGTGGTGGTCAGCCTTTTACAGTGCCCTCTATGGTATAGCATTGTGCTTACATTACATTTAAGGTACCAGGATGATGCACACATCAATCCATAACAAATACAGCAACTGTGAATAGCTCCCACAGGGTCCTAATGTCCATCCTGTGAGCTGTAAGAAATAAATAGAGTATGGACACAACAAACAGGCTGGTGGAATGGGTAGACTTGTGGCAGATGCAATTTAAGGCAGAAAAGTGCAAAGTGATACATTTTGGTAGGAAGAATGAAGAGAGGCAATATAAAGTAAAGGGTACAATTCTAAAGAGGCTGAATGAACAGAGAGCCCTAGGGATATGTGCACAAATCATTGAAGGTGCCAGTGTAGGTTGGGAAATTGGTTAAAAAAATCACATGGGATCCTGGGCTTCATAAATAGAGGCAGAGGAGCCGAGGTTGCCCCTTTCTATAAAGCCTCTGGTCGCCGGGGCAGTTCACAATGGCCGCCGAGTCGCGGCGGGCTTACCAACGTTCGCGGTATTGCCCTCATGGATTTTCCGACCGTGAGATATCCTCCCCGCTCCCACACTTCCGCCCCACTTCTGCAGCTGCGTCGTTAATGACGCCTTGGACCCTCCCGGAAGCTAAATTCAGCTCAAATCCTCTTCTGGCCGCATGTCAGTGCCAACGACAGGTTTTTAGGTCGGTACATGGTGCTTGCTCAAGACCACCAGAGGTTATCCACTTTGGGGGCAAAAACGCGAAGACAGAATATTATCTGAATGGCGGTATATTAGGAAAAGAGGAGGTACAACGAGACCTGGGTGTCATGGTTCATCAGTCTTTGAAAGTTGGCATACAGGTACAGCAGGCGGTGAAGAAGGCAAATGGTATGTTAGCCTTTATGGCTAGGGGATTTGAGTATAGGAGCAGGGAGGTCTAACTGCAGTTGTACAGGGCCTTGATGAGGCCTCACCTGGAATATTGTGTTCAGTTTTGGTCTCCTAATCTGAGGAAGGACGTTTTTGCTATTGAGGGAGTGCAGCGAAGATTCACCAGACTGATTCCCGGGATGGCAGGACTGACATATGAGGAGAGACTGGATCAACTGGGCCTTTATACATTGGAGTTTAGAAGGATGAGAGGGGATCTCATAGAAACATATAACATTCTGACAGGACTGGACAGGTTAGATGCGGGTAGAATGTTCCCGATGTTGGGGAAATCCAGAACCAGGGGACACAGTCTTAGGATAAGGGGCAGGCCATTTAGGACTGAGATGAGGAGAAACTTCTTCGCTCAGAGACTTGTTAACCTGTGGAATTCCCTGCCACAGAGAGTTGTTGATGCCAGTTCATTGGATATATTCAAGAGGGAGTTAGATATGGCCCTTACGGCTAAGGGGATCAAGGGGTATGGAGAGAAAACAGGAAAGGGATACTGAGGGAATGATCAGCCATGATCTTATTGAATGGTGGTGCAGGCTCGAAGGGCAGAATGGCCTACTCCTGCACCTATTTTCTATGTTTCTATGATTCTGGGAAGGCTGCTGTGTTTCAGGTGTAGAATCTACAGATGTCCTTCTGGGATGCCCTCGACCAGCTCTGGCCCTGGAAGGGCCGGCTGCAGACTGGGCCACATCCTCTTCGGCGTCTTCAGTCGGAATTGGCTGGGGTGATTCCATGGTTGGCAGCAATGGTGGAGTGGCAGGTCTCGGTTCAGGACTGCTGTGATCCTGAGAGAGCACATCAGGATCCTGGTCCGATGACCTGGCGCCACTTCCCCAGGGCAGCACCTCAACATCAGCACCAATCTGCTGGAGCACAGGTTGGTGGTGTGGCGTGACACCAGAAGGCAGTGGATTGCGGTAGACCCAGCCATGATGACATCAGTCAGATCTCGCATGGCAGCCAGCTGAGACTGCATGAGAGCTGACACAGTCTCGATGTCACCGTAGCCGACAGCAGTAAGACGCTCCGTGGCCTGTTGCTGAGAGTGCATGAAAGCATTCTGAGCTTCCAGGGCAGCGGCCATACTCTCCAAAGCTAAGAGGGAGCTGTTCCGTCGGGACGGACTCCATTTGGAACATGCTGAGGCTAGGGTCCTGGTGAACTGAATAACTAGGACTGCAGAGAAAGCTTTAAATTAATTAGTGGGGGGGAGAGGGTTCAGGTGAGCAGAAACATAAAAGCTCAAAAAACAAGGTGAATGCAATAGAGCAGGGTAGCATTGGGCGAAATGAAAACCAGAGTGTGACAGGAAGGGACAGAATCTATAAACATAAGAGTGTATCGGAAACTGGGGCAAGAGCAGGAGAAAATGGTAAGAAAACACATTTAAAACCTCTTTATCTGAATGCACGCAGCATTCGCAACAAATTAGATGAGCTGTCGGCACAAATAGTTACAAATGGATATGATCTGATAGCCATAACAGAGACGTGTTTGCAAGGTGACCACGCCTGGGAACTAAACATTCAGGGGTACTTGACAATTCGGAAGGACAGACAGAAAGGAAAAGGAGGTGGGGTAGCTCTGTTGATAAATGATGGAATCACTGCAATAGTGAGAAACGACACTGGCTCAAATGATCAGGATGCTGAAACAGTTTGGGTAGAGGTAAGGAATAATAAAGGGAAAAAGTCACTGGTGGGCGGAGTCGAAAGGCCCCCTAACAATAGCAACTCTGTTGATCGGAGTATAAACCAAGAAATAGTGGGGGCTTGTAAAAAGGGAATAGCAATAATCATGGGTGATTTTAACCTGCATATTGATTGGACAAATCAAATTGGTTAGGGTAGCCTTGAGAAAGAGTTCATAGTGTGCATAAGGGATGGATTCCTTGAGCAGTATGTAGCAGAACCAACCAGGGGGCAGGCTATCTTAGATCTGGTCCTGTGTACTGAGACAGGATTAATAAACAATCTCCTAGTAAAGGATCCCCTCGGAATGAGTGATCATAGCATGATTGAGTTTCAAATTCAGATGGAGGGCGAGAAAGTTGGATCTCAAACCAGCGTACTAAGCTTAAATAAAGGAGACTACAAAGATAGGAATGCAGAGTTGGTTAAAGTGGACTGGGAAAATAGATTAAGGTGTGGGACGGTTGATGAACAGTGGTGTACATTTAAGGAGATATTTCACAATTTTCAAGAAAAATATATTCCAGTGAGGAGGGAATGGTGCAAAAGAAAAGATAGCCATCCTTGGCTAACTAAAGAAATAATGGATGGTATCCAATTAAAAACAAGGGCTTACAAAGTGGTCAAAACTAGTGGGAGGACAGAAGATTGGGAAGCTTGTAAAAGCCAGCAAAGAATGACTAAAAAAATGATTAAGAAAGGGAAGATAGACTATGAAAGTAAACTAGCACGAAAATAAAAACAGATAGCAAGAGTTTCTACAGGTATATACAAAGGAAAAGAGTGGCTAAAGTAAATGTTGGTCCCTTAGAGGACGAGACTGCGGAATTAGTGATGGAGCTGGCAGAAACTCTGAAAAAATATTTTGTATCAGTCTTTACGGTAGAGGACACAAAAAATATCCCAACCGTGGATAATCAAGGGGCTATAGGGGTCAGGAACTTAACACAATCACAATCACAAGGGAGGTCGTACTCAGTAAGTTAATGGGACTAAAGACGAATTAATCCCTTGGACCTGATAGCTTGCATCCTAGGGTCTTAAGAGAAGTAGCGGCAGGGATAGTGGATGCACTGGTTGTAATTTACCAAAGTTCCCTGGATTCTGGGGAGGTCCCAGCAGATTGGAAAACTGCAAATGTAATGACCCTATTTAAAAAAGGAGGCAGACAAAAAGCAGGAAACTACAGACCAGTTAGCCTGACATCTGTCGTTGGGAAAATATTGGTGTCCATTATTAAAGAAGCAGTAGCAGGACATTTGGAAAAGCATAATTCAGTCAGGTAGAGTCAGCATGGATTTACATCGAAACATAGAAACACAGAAAATAGGTGCAGGAGTAGGCCATTCGGCCCTTCGAGCCTGCACCACCATTCAATAAGATCATGGCTGATCATTCATCTCAGTACCCCTTTCCCACTTTCTCTCCATACCCCTTGATCCCTTTAGCCGTAAGGGCCATATCTAACTCCCTCTTGAATATATCTAACGAACTGGCATCAACAACTCTCTGTGGTACAGAATTCCACAGGTTAACAACTCTCTGAGTGAAGAAGTTTCTCCTCATCTCGGTCCTAAATGGCTTATCCCTTATCCTTAGACTGTGACCGACCCTGGTTCTGGACTTCCCCAACATCGGGAACATTCTTCCTGCATCTAACCTGTCCAGTCCTGTCACAATTTTATGGGTTTCTATGAGATCCCCTCTCATTCTTCTAAACTCCAGTGAATACAGGCCCAGTCGATCCAGTCTCTCCTCATATGTCAGTCCTGCCATCCCAGAAATCAGTCTGGTGAACTTGCACTGTACTCCCTCAATAGCAAGAACATTCTTCCTCAGATTAGGAGACCAAAACTGAACACAATATTCCAGGTGAGGCCTCACCAAGGCCCTGTACAACTGCAGTAAGACCTCCCTGCTCCTATACTCAAATCCCCTAGCTATGAAGGCCAACATGCCATTTGCCTTTTTCACCGCCTGCTGTACCTGCATGCCAACTTTCAATGACTGATGTTCCATGACAACCAGGTCTCGTTGCACCTCCCCTTTTCCAATCTGCCGTCATTCAGATAATATTCTGCCTTCGTTTTTGCCCCCAAAGTGGATAACCTCACATTTATCCACATTATACTGCATCTGCCATGCATTTTCCCACTCACCTAACCCGTCCAAGTCACCCTGCAGCCTCTTAGCATCCTCCTCACAGCTCACACCACCACCCAGCTTAGTGTCATCCACAAACTTGGAGATATTACACTCAATTCCTTCATCTAAATCATTGATGTATATTGTAAATAGCTGGGGTCCCAGCACTGAGCCCTGCTGCACCCCACTAGTTACTGCTTGCCATTCTGAAAAGGACCCGTTTATCCCGACTCTCTGCTTCCTGTCTGCCAACCAGTTCTCCATCCACGCCAATACATTACCCCCAATACCATGTGCTTTAAATTTGCACGCCAATCTCCTGTGTGGGACATTGTCAAAAGTCTTTTAAAAGTCCAAATACACCACGTCCACTGGTTCTCCCTTGTCCATTCTACCAGTTACATCCTCAAACAATTCTAGAAGATTTGTCATGCATGATTTCCCTTTCATAAATCCATGCTGACTTGGACCGATCCTGTCACTGTTACTGTCAATGCGCTGCTATTTCATCTTTTATAACTGATTCTAACATTTTCCCTACTACTGATGGCATGCTAACCAATCTATAATTCCCCATTTTCTCTCTCCCTCCTTTTTTAAAAAGTGGTGTTACATTAGCTACTCTCCACTCCATAGGAACTGATCCAGAGTCGAAAAACTGTTGGAAAATGATCACCAATGCACCCACTATTTCTAGAGCCACTTCCTAAGTACTCTGGAATGCAGACTATCAGGCCCTGGGGATTTATCGGCCTTCAATCCCATCAATTTCCCTAACACAATTTCCTGCCTGAAGGATTTCCTTCAGTTCCTCCTTATCGCTAGACCCTCGGTCTCCAATATTTCCGGAAGGTTATTTGTGTCTTCCTTCGTGAAGACCGAACCAAAGTATTTGTTCAATTGGTCTGCCATTTCTTTGTTCCCCATTATAAATTCACCTGATTCTGACTGCAAGGGACCTACATTTGTCTTCACTAATCTTTTTCTCTTCATATATCTATAGACGCTTTTGCAGTCAGTTTTTATGTTCCCAGCAGCAAGCAATACTCTATTTCCCCCCTCCTAATTAAACCCTTTGTCCCCCTCTGCTGAATTCTAAATTTCTCCCAATACTCAGGTTTGCTGCTTTTTCTGGCCAATTTATATGCCTCTTCCTTGGATTTAACACTATCCCTAATTTCCCTTGTTATCCGCGGTTGAGCTACCTTCCCCATTTTATTTTTACTCCAGACAGGAATGTGCAATTGTTGAAGTTCATCCATGTGATCTTTAAATGTTTGCCATTGCCTATCCACCGTCAACCGTTTAAGTATCATTCACCAGTCTATTCTAGTCAATTCACGTCTCATAACGTCCCAGTTACCTTTCCTTAAGTTCAGGACCCTAGTCTCTGAATTAACTGTGTCACTCTCCATCTTAATAAAGAATTCTACCATATTATGGTCATTCTTCCCCAAGGGGCCTCACACAACAAATTTCTAATTAGTTCCTTCTCATTACACATCACCCAATCTAGGATGGCCAGCCCACTAGTTGGTTCCTCGACATATTGGTCTTGAAAACCATCCCTAATACACTCCAGGAAATCCTCCTCCACCGAATTGCTACCCATTTGGTTAGCTCAATCTATATGTAGATTAAAGTCACTCATGACAACTGCTGTACCTTTATTGCACGCATCCCTAATTTCTTGTTTGATGCTGTACCCAACCTCACTATTACTATTTGGTGATCTGTACACAACTCCCACTAGCGTTTTCTGCCCATTGGTATTCCGCAGCTCTACCCATACAGATTCCACATCATCCAAGCTAATGTCCTTCCTTACTATTGCGTTAATTTCCTCTTTAAACAGCAATGCTACCCCACCTCCTTTTCCTTTCTGTCTATCCTTCCTGAATGTTGAATACCCCTGGATGTTGAGTTCCCAGCCATGGTCACCCTGGAGCCATGTCTCCGTAATCCCAATTATTTCATACTCATTAATCGCTGATTGCGCAGTTAATTTGTCCACCTTATTACGAATACTCCTCGCATTGAGACACAGAGCCTTCTTTTTAACACACTTTGTCCCTTTAGAATTTTGCTTTCATGTGGCCCTTTTTGATTTTTGCATTGGGTTTCTCTGCCCTCCACTTTTACTTTTCTTCTTTCTATCCTTTGCTTCTGCCCCCATTTTACTTCCCTCTGTCTCCCTGCATAGGTTCCCATCCCCCTGCCATATTAGTTTAACCCCTCCTCAACAGCACTAGCAAATACTCCCCCTAGGACATTAGTTCAGGTCCTGTCCAGGTGCACACCGTCCGGTTTGTAATGGTCCCACCTCCCCCAGAACCGGTTCCAATATCCCAGGAATTTGAATCCCTCCCTCCTGCACCACTCCTCAAGCCATGTATTCTTCTTAATGATCCTGCTATTTCTACTCTGACTAGCACATGGCACTGGTAGCAATCCTGATATTACTACTTTTGAGGTCCTGCTTTTTAATTTAACTCCTAGCTCCCTAAATTCAGCTTGTAAGACCTCATCCCGTTTTTCACCTATATCGTTGGTACCTATATGCACCATGACAACTGGCTGTTCACCCTCCTCCTCCAAAATGTCCTGCAGCCGCTCTGAGACATCTTTGACCTTTGCACCAGGGAGGCAACATACCATCCTGGAGTCTCAATTGCGGCCGCAGAAATGTCTATCTATTCCCCTTACAATAGAATCCCCTATCACTACAGCTCTCCCATTCTTTTTCTTGCCCTCCTGTGCAGCAGAGTCACCCATGGTGCCATGAACTTGGCTGCTGCTGCCCTCCCTGGTGACTCATCCCACCCAACAGCACCCAAGGTGTTGTGTCTGTTTTAGAGGGGGATGACTGCAGGGGACCCCTGCACAATCTTCCTTCCACTGCTCTGCCTGATGGTCACCCATTTCCTATCTGCCTGAGTAACCTTTACCTGCGGTGTGACCAACTCACTAAATGTGCTATTAACGACAACATCAGCATCGCAGTTGCTCCAGAGTGAATCCATGTGCAGCTCCAGTGCCGCAATGCGGTCTGTCAGGAGCTGCAGCTGGATACACTTCCTGCACATGTAGTCGTCAGGGACACTGGGTGCATCCCTGACTTCCCGCATAGCACAGGAGGAGCATGACTCGGGTCTGAGCTCTCCTACCATGACTTAACCCTTAAATGAATTTAATTTGGCAACAATGCCAAAGGTTTCTTACTGATAAAGGAAAAGAAAAAGAAGAAAAACTACTCACTAATCACCAGCCAATCACTTACCCCCTTGGCTCTGACATCACACTTTGATTTTTTTAACTTTTCTTTTGCCTTCTCTCCCTGCACCATCTAGCTCCTCGATGATGCTGCCGCTCCTCCTCGACCGTTGGGCCTTTTAAGGTCCTCCCCTGCACTCACCGCTCCTCGATGACGCTACCGCTCCTCCTCGATTGCTGGGCCTTTTATGGGCCTCGCCTGCATTCACCGCTCCTCGATGACGATTTATGACAGGGAAGTCATGTTTGACAAATTTGCTGGAATTCTTTGAGGATGTAACGAATAGAGCGGATAAAGGGGAACTAGTGGATGTGCTGTATTTGGACTTCCACAAGGAATTTGACAAGGTGCCACATAAAAGGTTACTGCACAAGATAAAAGTTCACGGAGTTCGAGGTAATGTAGTCGCATGGATAGAGGATTGGCTAACTAACAGAAAACAGAGTCGAAATAAATGGTTCATTCTCGGGTTGGCAATCAGTAACTAGTGGGGTGCCGCAGGGATCAGTGCTGGGACCCCAACTATTTATAATCTATATTAACGACTTGGATGAAGGGACCAAGTGTAATGTAGCCAAGTTTGCTGATGATACAAAGATGGGTGGGAAAGCAAATTGTGAGGAGGACACAAAAAACCGGCAAAAGGACATAGACAGGTTAAGTGAGTGGGCAAAAATTTGGCAGATGGAGTATAATGTTGGAAAGTGTGAGGTTATGCACTTTGGCAGTAAAAAATCGAAGAGCAAGTTATAATTTAAATAGAGAAAAATTGCCAAAGTGCTGCAGTACAGCGGGACCTGGGGGTCCTGGTGAATGAAACACAAAATGTTACTATGCAGGTACAGCAAGTGATCAGGAAGGCCAATGGAATCTTGGCCTTTATTGCAAAGGGGATAGAGTATAAAAGCAGGGAAGTCTTGCTACAGTTATACAGGGTGTTGGTGAGGTCACACCTAGAATACTGCATGCAGTTTTGGTTTCCATATTTAAGAAAGGAGGCAGTTTTGGAGGCAGTTCAGAGAAGCTTCACTAGGTTGATTCCGGAGATGAGGGGGTTGATTTATGAGGAAAGGTTGAGTAGATTCGGTCTCTACTCATTGAAATTCAGAAGAATGAGAGGTGATCTTATCGAAACGTATAAGATTATGAGGGGGCTTGACAAGGTGGATGCAGAGAGGATATTTCCATTGATAGGGGAGACTAGAACTAGGGGGCATAACCTTAGAATAAGGGGCCGCCCATTTAAAATTGAAATGAGGAGGAATTTCTTCTCTTAGAGGGTTGTAAATCTGTGGAATTCGCTGCCTCAGAGAACTGTGAAGCTGGGTCATTGAATAAATTTAAGACAGAGATAGACAGTTTCTTAACCAATAAGGGAATAAGGGATTATGGGGAACAGGTAGGGAGGTGGACCTGAGTCCTTGATCGGATCAGCCATGATCGTCTTAAATGGCGGAGCAGGCTCGAGGGGCCGTATGGCCTACTCCTGCTGCTATTTTTATGTTCTTATGTTCAAAGCAGCAATCAGACGTTGGTTCCTTTGTGCCAGTGCTGTAAGGGCAGCTGCCACATTGCCAATGAGACACGACATTACAGCTGGATCCGCACGCTCACTCTGGGAGTCCACCATCGCCTGCACACTGGCAATGATGGGCACCATGGTGTGCACAGAGCTGTCCACAATGCGGGAGGCAGATTCCTCCATGCTCCTGACCACTTGCGACAGGCTCTTGGGAACCCTTACCATTGTCCGCAACATCTGCGAATGCAAGCCCTCTACCCTTCTTTCATAAGCCCCAATATCGATGGGCTCGGCTGAGTCCTCTGCAGCAGAACTCATGTGCGAACTTGCCCCCCGAGAGATGGCAGCCGAGATTGCCTTTGCCCTTGACCATGCTGCAGCCCACTAGGCCACAGTGCATCACCCAGTGCAGACCCCTCTGCTAAATCTAACTGACCCGAGCGCATTCTCCCAGTATCTGGGCTGGCGCGTGCGAGTGTTCAGCAGTGATGTGGTGTAGGCAGCAGTGTCCCCCTCTTCCTCACCTTCATCAGTCATGCCGGTAATGTCTGCGCTCGGCTCAAGGGTCTCGTCCTGACCCTGTTTCGTACTCGGCGTCAAGAGTCTCCTCCTGACGCTGGCTCGCACTCGGGGTCTCATCTGCAATCATAAATGGCACAAGGGGTCCCGTTAGGGCGAGGTAGGGCATTGCCCCATGCAGCTAGCAACTTGCACACAATCATAAGCAATTCGCTGGTAGGCGCTTGGACTTTCAGGGAGAGATGGCATTAAAGGAAGGCCTTCACTTACCGATGCTAGCCCCCAGCAGAATCCACATGACCAGCAGCCACAGGGAAGACAACACATGGACCCACTAGCTGCTGCACCCTCTTCTATGTCACTCAGCTGCTGGATATCGGGCTCGCCCCAGCTGTCCTCTGTTGCTCCAAACGGTTGTGGAAAACCTTGGCCTGCAAAGCACAGAAGGGTTGCTGAGTAGCAGTGTCATGAGGTCTCAGCAATTAGTGAAAAGTGTGGGTCCATTACATGCAGGTGTAACTCTCACATGAAAGGGAGTCCCCATTGCAAGTATACACCATATATATACAGGCCTCAGCAATCAAATGCTGCTTCAGTGACTATATAGTGAAGGTGGGAAATAAGAGGCTCGCAGATGGAAGGTGAGGAGTTGGGGGAACACATACTCACTTTCATCAGTCGAATGATGTCGTTCAGCCTTTTGCGGCATTGGGTGGCGGTGCGGTCATGAACGGAGGTCCCCAACACCTCCACAGTGATCTTTCTCCAGGCAGTCACAAAGACGGTGCGATTGGGGTCTGCCTGTGTTGGGGTACAGAACGTGCCTCCTTCCTTCCACAGCTTGGACCAGGGTCTCAAGTTCAACATCCGAGAAGCGTCTGGCCCTCCTTAAACTTCCTGCATTAGCCATTCCTTCGCAAGCAACAGAGACAAACTCAGTGCTCAGGGCCTAGCTGCAAAACCTGCCCTTTAAGAAGGCCAGGGAGCAGCTGCCCCATTATCAGTAAATGGGCATCAACTGAATTTTGCGGCCCAATCGGTCACATCGCCCCTACACCGCTGCAAACAGCCCATTCCTGCCACCAATACCGCTCCACTCCTTATTTTCAGCAAAAATGCTGAATTACCCTCTAATGGCCCCCACATCCAGTGTGACAGTAATGCACGGCAGTAAGCGGTAGGTGCGCCTCGTTTTGAGCGGTGGGCAATTTCAGCCCCAGAGAGTACAAAAACAAGGAAGTTATGGTGAACCTTTATAAAACCCATGTGTTCGGCCTCAACGAGAGTATTATGTCCAATTCTGGGCACCACACCTTAGGAAGGATGCGAAGGCCTTAGAGAGGGTGCAGAAGAGATTTATAAGAATGGTTCCAGGGATGAGGGACTTCAGTTATGTGGATAGACCGGAGAAACTGGGGTTGTTCCGAAGGGATGGACGATGGCCTCCATTGCCCTCAGCCTTCATTAGATATATTCAAAAGTGAGTTAGATGTGGCCCTTATGGCTAAAGGGATCAAGGGCTATGGAGAGAAAGCAGGAATGGGGTACTGAAGTTGCAAAAATGATCAGTCATGATCATATTGAATGGTGGTGCAGGCTCAAAGGGCCGAATGGCCTACTCCTGCACCTATTTTCTATGTTTCTATGTTTCTATGCTGTTCACCTTAGAGCAGCGGAGGTTGAAAGGAGATATCATAGAGGTGTTCATAATCATGAGGGGTCTAGACATAGTAGATAGAGAGAAAGGGGGCAAAATTGCCCTGCGCTTCGATTGGAGGCGGTAACCATCTGAGACTGGCACTTTTGCGCCAGCCTCGTGTTCGCGGGGCAATTTTCCCCGCGGGCTGTTTAGGGGTCACCGTGCATGGCAATGACAGCATCACCAGTTGTGCAGCACCCGGGGCGCTCCGCAGACTCCCAGGCAATGTCCAGGAGGCAATAGTGTCCCTCACCCCCTGGTGAAAAGGCTCCTTTGCCCCATTAGCGCCCCCCGGAGGCGCTTCCGGGGCTGTACAAAAGGGCAATTTCGCCCCCGCCCCCTAACTGTTCCCATTGGCGGATGGATCGAGCACCAGAGCACTCAGATTTAAGGTGTTTGGCAGAAGCTCCAAAGGCAACTTGAGGAGAAACTTTTTTATGCAGCAAGTGGTTAGGGTCTGGAATGCACTGCCTGAAAGGGTGATGGAGGCAGATTCAATCACAGCTTTCAAAAGAAAATTGGATAAGTACCTAAAGGAAGAAAAATTGCAGGGCTTCGGGGAAAGAGCGGGGCAGTGGGACTATCTGAAATGCTCTTGCTGAGAGTCGGCATGGGCTCAATGAGCTGAATAGCCTCTTTGTGTGCTGTGATTCTATGATTCTAAGTGAAACATAGCTGTGAGAAACAGACAGGCAAATGGGCGAGATTACTGCAGCTGCAAAGTTGCTCAAATCAATGACAATATTTTTTAGAATTTTATTTTGCATGCAGTCAGTCAGAATTCAATGCAAAAGCTTTCTGTTGTAATGGATGAGTCAGATAAATTGTCAGCTTAAACTTCCACAATCGTAGGAGGATCGAGGAGACTGGAAGTTAATCAGGCGGTTGCTGCAGAGGGATATGATGTGGTCTTCATTCCTTAAAACAAATGTGCTCAGCCAAATTTCCTCCCAGGCTTCGGAAAATTTGGAGCTCTAATAGTATTTCATGTGGTACCGGAGGGTGTGCTTACAAAACATGAAAGACAGGTGGGAAGGGGAGTGGGATGATTCCATATCTAGGACAAAGTATAAAATGCTGCCAAAAAAGGTTGACATTTGAAAACTTGCCTGAGACAGAAATAGATAGGACAGTTTCACTTAAATTTAGGCATTGTTTGGAGACTACAGAGACTGATCAGAAATTCTGAAGGGACAATGAATAACAGGAAATCATTTTGGACAATCATTAATCAAAGCCTATAGTCCCTCACTAAGAGAATTAAGTAATTAAAATTGAATTGCCGGATCTTAATTACATTTACACTCTCTATAGTTATTTGATTCGAAGGATGTGTACTGGTGCAAAAATACAGTTGCTGAATATATAAAAATCTGTATGAACAATTGAAGTGTCACTTGGACACATTTTTAAGGTAATTTCCATCAATATGCAAGCAGTAGAAGCTGTTGTTCAGTATTAGTAATTAATTAAACCTGATCATTAATAGGAATCAAAAATATTGTTGTTGCTAAGGAGGAATCAAGGTTAAAATAACATTTACAGTAATACAGAAGGGGAAGTAAAAAAAAGATCAATTTGACCAGCAGGCTACATTTAGTACTCACCGAGAGATGTTACCATAGTAACCCATTGTGAAGGTGGGACTCCCAGAATCTTCTAACAGGTGCGAAAGCTTATGGGAAACTTGCTGCTTCAACTCAACGGTTATGTAAATATTAACTATGATTAGCTTGATTTAAGTAATGGCTGCTCCTGAAATTGAATGTGCTGTGTGATAAATCATACCTTTACTATATTTAATAATTGTGCCTAACTGTGTTGCCATTGATTGGAATAAAGAGATTACCATGCCCAAGAATTAAGTAACATAGGTATTTAACTAGTTAACTAAAACAGGAAAAGAGAATATGGGCTTAACGTAACAAAATATTTTTCCCTAGTAAACAGATTTGTGTCTGGTACCTATGCTTTAACTTCTCTATCCTCCCATGACTAGTAAAGATCTTTCTTCTTCCATATTTCTTTGGCCTCCTCAGTAACTGAAGTCCTCTCTTAATGTACCTAGAATTGTGTTTGCCTCCCTCTCCTCCCAAACCCCACTAAGTGGGAAGGAATGAACAATACTGTTTATCCATGAATAGCTGAATCCAAAAAATGTTCCCTCGTGCATCAAAGATTCACACTAAGCTAGCACCAATAATTCTCCAAATAGTCAGACTGGACATGGCTTTTCCAAGAGTTTCAAGGTAATTGGTGATTCGGTCCAGTAACTCAGCATTGGGCACACCATGGCCATCAGGTCTCCCCTGACCATATGCTCTCCAGAATGGGATAACCTCCCATTGCTCTCAATACATTTTGAAAGATTTTCAACATCTTGTCTGTGTTCTGATACAGATTCTGCTGGGTTGGTGACCAAACTCCATGAGATTGAGAACTGCTTCCATGCTCGTGGTATTTTGTCTTATGCCTCTGTTTTCCAATATTATCTTCCGAGCTGAACAAATTATCGGTACTCGCGCAGACTTTGACCCTGAAAGAGAGTACTCTGTGTCTATTTATGAACCCCAAACCATACTCTTCTTGATGCTACAGTGCTGCTTCTATCGATTAAACATGCACGATACTAGACTCCCAAAGCAAGCGCTCTACGCAGAGCTCCGACACGGCAAGCGAGCCCCAGGTGGGCAGAGGAAATGCTTAAAGGAAACCCTTAAAGCCTCCTTGAAAAAGTGCAACATCCCCACCGACACCTGGGAATCCCTGGCCCAAGACCGCTCAAAATAGAGAAGCATCCGGGAAGGTGCCGAACACAGAGTCTCTTCGCCGGGAGCACATGGAAGCCAAGCGCAAACAGCGGAAGGAACACACGACAACCCAAGCACCCCACCCACCCATCCCTCCAACCACCATCTGTCCCACCTGTGACAGAGACTGTAGGTCCCACATTGGACTCATCAGTCACCTGAAAACTCATATTGGTGTGGAAGCAAGTCATCCTCGACTCTGAGGGACTACCTAAGAAGAAGAAGAATTAAGTATGAGCTTTCAAAGGTCAATACTTGTAAGCTGCCTTCGGATGCTTTTTGTTTTCGACAAAGAGAGAGTTGCCACCTCCTCATTTTCCATCAGCTCTTTCAACCATTCCTGTGGAATTTATCATCGAACTTCCAAGATACAAAGTCATAATCCCTTGGAATGTACAGCAACAACTTGCATTAATAAAGCGCCTTTAACGTAGTACCTGTTGTGATAATTTGTTGCAGTGATGGTCTTTTCAGAACTGATGCAGTGAAGCGCTGATGTGGCGCAAATTAAAATTTCATAGAATTATGAAGTAGCAAATCAATATATATTAAAATAATTCTTGAACTCACAGACCAAAAACCACAATGACTTTGTCAAGATTCACATTCTTTGAATGTAGCAGAGGTTGAAAATGGGGAGAAAAAGCTGCAGATTAACCATGTACTCTGCAAAAAGCATGGGATGTGGGAGTCGTGTACCATGTTGTGCAGGTGGAAAATCTCGTAAAGAAGTAGATAGTGATCCTCCATCCCATTAGTTTATTGGCTGTATTTTAGTATGTGGAGAATGATGCGTTTTAGAGAATAGAATCCCTTAGCACAGTACCTGAATTAAAACTTACAAAAATCTATTTTGACCTCAATTATTTTACAGTATTGAAATTCAATGATGGTATGTAAGCTTCCTAGCTTGTGTTTGATAAACAAAGCTATTTAGTTTTCTTCCTATTGTTGGGGGAGGGGGTAACTTTTTTGTTTGGTTCTAAAATGAAAACTATGGGCTAGATTTTACACTTTTGTGCAGATCGCCCCAAAATAGGCGTTATATCCGGCGTGGGCAGTAAAAATGGGTTTTCAGATCGCCGGCTTGTCGCCCATTTTCAAAGCCCCTAGTCTCCATTTTAAAAACTGAGCGTTACCGTGAGCGATACGACATGGGCGTTAGCGTTAAATCTCTCTGACCTGCTGCTGTAAAGTGTCGCTGTCCTTAGCAATGGCATGGCAATGCTCGATTCCCGTGATTCAGGAGGTCAGGGGTCATCATTACATGTGCAGAAGAGGAGACAGAGGGAGAGAGAGCAGAGAGGGACTGAAAGCGTGTATGGTGTGTGCTTGGTTGACTGTTGTGGGAGGCACAAGGGAGATTCACCAGAAGCAAAAAGCCTACTAAGCACAAGAACATAGTTGGCATCGAGTTTTTGTCCAACAAATAATACATAACATGGAAGGGATGGAGGAGGCCCTGGAGCTGGTAGCCAGGAACACTGGTGGCAGAGGGCTCCCAATGGTCCCGGAGCGCGGCACTGCACCCCAAGGTGCCACACCCCCATTGTCAACCACACGAGAGCCTGGAGCAACATCTTGCTTCTGGCTTGGACACGATCCCACTTCGGGAACGTCCTCTCCCGTATCCATCCAAGCAGTGGTTCTGCCATCATCGTCCCCCAATGAAGCAGTGGAGCTCCTCGGCCAGGCAGCTTGGAGTCAGGAGGGGAAGGGGAAGGGATAGAGGTGGGGAGGAGAAGCGGGGGCGGGGGGGAGTGGGGGAGGAAAGTGAAGTACATGGCCGCAGGTGTTGTCTGGGGCATATTTTTAGGTTGCTGCTGCTATTTTGGTGGGAGGCTCGGGGCAAGGGGCAAGAGGTTTACCTTGTTGGTTTGCATTTGTGTTCTGTTTTGCTGGAAATGGGGACCATTGTAATGATGTAAATGTGATAAATTTATCGTGGGGTGGGGCTGGGGTGGAATGGTTTTTACAGATATACTTATGATTTGCAGACAAATGGGCGGATTAAATGTTTTTTATTTAACATAACCTTGTTGCGCATTGGCTTAGATAGCTGCACCGTTACACACTGGTGATTCCTTAACATGAAAGGGTATAATTACACTTAACTTCAATCAACTTAAACTTTAACTGTCACCAAGGTGATGCACATATTGATGTATGACCTGCACATCCAGCAGTGTTACAGCTTCGTAAATACCACCAATGTTCTTTCAAGAAAAGTTCTCATTTATGAGCTCCTAGCGTAAGGGTCTTGCAGCTATGATGCCACCACAGGCCATTTCCTGCGGTCTACAAGGGGGTGGGGGCATGGCTTCAACATCAGCCTGATTGCCTGGGCCGATGTCAGCGTCCACCTCCTCATCTTCCTCTTCCTCCCTCTTCTGAGGTGGACCATCAGACCCTTCCGGTAATGCTTGTCCCCTCCTGATAGCCAAGTTGTGCAGCATGCAGCACACCACTACGAATTGAGCTACCTGCTCAGGGTGGTATTGGAGCTTGCCTCCTGAGTGGTCCAGGAATCTAAAGCACTGCTTAAACACTCCAATGGTTTTCTCGACAATATTGCGAGTGGCTCTGTGGCTCTTGTTGTATCGCTTCTCGGCTTCGGTGTTGGTATCACAAAGAGGTGTCATCAGCCAAGTGGCGAGGCTATATCCTTTGTCACCAAGCATCCAGCATTGACCTTGTGGCTGATTGGTAAACAAGTCAGATACAGTGCTCTCACACAGGATGTGAGCATCATGGATGCTGCCCGGAAATTTAGCATTCACTGCCTTAATAATTTGCTGCTGGTCGACAAGGAGTTGCACATTCAGGGATTGGAATCCCTTGCGGTTCCTGAAAACCTCTGCATCTTGAAAAGGTGCCTGCATCGCGATGTGCGTACAGTCTATTGCTCCCTGCACCTTGGGGAAGTTAGCAATTCGGTAGAATCCTAACGCCCTCTCAGTCTGAGCCTCCCTGGTCCTAAGGAAGCTGATCAAGTCCCTCCTGTGTGCGTACAGGGCTTCAGTGACCTGTCTAATGCAGCAATGTGTGGCATGCTGAGATATACCGCAAATGTCGCCAGGTGAGGCTTGAAAGTGTCATGTATGTAACCACAATGTAACACCACTGTATTACTGTATACACTCAACCTAGATGCACACCTTGACCACAAGGGGTGAACTTGTGGGAGACACTCCTTACTTGACCACACAGATATAAAAAGGGAGGCTCCACGCAGGGTCATCGTCTTTGCAGTCCTGTGAATAAAGAGTTAAGGTCACAGAGTGACCTTGTCCCCAGAATGTGCCTCGTGTCTGGTTTCATACTGTAGAGTAAGGACTTTACATTGGCGACGAGAAACGGGAATTCACGACCCACGAGAATGGTCATCGGTAGCACAGAGGGCCAGTAGTGTGTTGGGGAAGACTGGGATAATTTTGTCGAGAGGCTTCAGCAAAGCTTCGTTACGAAAGAATGGCTGGGGGATGCAGCGGCCGACAAGCAAAGGGCTCATCTTTTGACTAGCTGCGGACCAAAGACTTACGTGCTCATGAAGGACTTACTAGCACCCGAAAAGCCGGTGGACAAAACCTTTGAAGAACTTAGCAAATTGATTGGGGAGCACCTCAAGCCGGCGAGTAGCATACACATGGCCCGACACAGATTCTACACCCACCGACGCTGTGAAGGACAGAGCATACCGGACTTCATAGCGGACCTCCGGCTTTTAGCCAGCCTCTGTAAGTTCACAGACGCCTGCAGGGGGGAGATGCTAAGGGACTTCTTTATTGAGGGCATCAGTCATGCGGGAATTTTCCGCAAATTAATTGAGACCAAGGATTTGATCTTGGAAGCGATGGCGTTGATGGCTCAAACTTTCATGGCGGGGGAGGAAGAGACAAGAATAATATACGCTTTCAATTCTGCCTCTAACGTGGCAATGAATCAGGGAGTCAACATCATCAATGCGACTCAGAGCCCCGCAGGCAGGCAGGGGCAGTCCGACACTCCCCAGGCAGCAATAGACCCCAGAGTAAGACTTCAACAGAGATTATGGCAGGCTGAACGGACATTCACGCATCACAAGGGACAATGTGGCCTGGGATGAGGCCATTGACACCCACCAATAGGGTACTTAAGAGCAGTCAAAGGGACAGTCAGCGCGGAATGCCTGGCCATAGTCCCTTTGTTCCCAACAATGGAAACTTAAACTCATGCTGGAGCTGTGGGGGAAAACACTCAGCTAGATCTTGCAGATTTCAACAGTTTGTCTGCAGGAACTGCAATCTCAGTGGCCACTTAGCTCGAATGTGCAGGAAGTCTGCTACCAGACTAATATATGAGGCAGATGGACCAGAAGAGGGTTCTTTGAGGCAGGATGACTTTTGGAGCAAATCGATGGACGCCGAGGTTCAGCGGGTCCATGTGGCGAATACTCACAGTTCATACACCAGAACGCTACCAATGATGATGAGGGTTTTATTAAATGGTATCCCAGTATGCATGGAGCTCGACACTGGGGCCAGCCAGTCACTCATGGGCGTTCAGCAAGTTGAGAAGCTATGGCCACTTAAAGTCAGTAGACCCAAATTAGCACGTATTGAGACACAATTACGGACTTACACTAAAGAAATCATTCCGGTGCTAGGCAGTGCAATGTTGGCTGTCAATCATAATGGGTTAGTGAATTGGTTGCCGCTCTGGATTGTCCCGGGCAATGGTCCCGCACTGTTGGGGAGGAGCTGGTTAGCCGAGATGAACTGGGAATGGGGGGATGCTCACGCAATGTCATCTGTGGAGCGAAGTTCGTGCTCACAAATCCTACAACAATTCGATTCATTATTCCAACCTGGCGTCGGGACTTTCAAAGCAAAGTAAGGATACACATCACCCCGGACGCCAGGCTAGTGCACCACAAAGCCAGAGCGGTGCCGTATGTGATGCGGGAAAAGATCGAGAGTGAATTGGACCGGCTATTGAGAGAGGGCATCATCTTGCCTGTTGAATTCTGAGACTGGACGAGCCCCATCGTTCTCGTCCTAAAAGAGGATGGCTCTGTCAGGATCTGTGGCGACTACAAGGCCACCATCAATCGGGTGTCTCTACAAGATCAATACCGGCTCCCGAGAGCGGAGGACCTCTTCGCCATGCTGGCAGGCGGCAAGCTGTTCACCAAGTTGGACCTCACTTCAGCCTATATGACCCAGGAACTGGCCGACGAATCTAAACTACTGACCACCATCACCACGCATAAGGGACTGTTCGTTTATAACAGGTGCCCATTTGGCATTCGATCAGCGGCCGCGATTTTTCAACGAAACATGGAAAGCCTGCTTAAATCCATTCCTGGAACGATCGTATTCCAGAACGGCACTCTCGTCATGGGTGGAGACACCGAGGAACACCTCCACAACCTGGAGAAGGTGCTACACCGACTGGACCGGGTAGGCCTGCGACTCAAGAAGTCTAAAAGTGTGTTCTTTGCTCCTGAGGTTGAGTTTCTGGGCAGGAGGGCTGCTGCAGATGGGATTCGGCCCACCGAATCCAAAACAGAGGCGATTCGACGAGCACCCAGGCCCTGCAACACATCGGAGTTGCGTTCATTCCTGGGACTGTTGAACTATTTCGGGAACTTTCTGCCAAACTTGAGCACGTTGTTGGAGCTGCTACATGTGCTCCTGCGTAAAGGTTGCGATTGGTTTTGGGGGGACTGTCAGGAACGGGCTTTCAATCGGGCGTGGAACCTACTTTGTTCAAACAAGTTGTTGACCCCTGTACGATCCCTGTAAAAAAATTGGTTCTGACATGTGATGCATCATCCTATGGGGTTGGGTGCGTGTTGCAGCAGGGGAATGCTGAGGGTCAACTACAACCTGTGGCTTATGCCTGCAGGTCACTCTCTCAAGCAGAACGGGGATATTGGATGGTCAAGAAGGAAGCGCTTGCATGTGTCTATGGTATAAAAAAAAATGCATCAGTATCTATTTGATAGGAAGTTTGAATTAGAGACGGACCACAAGCCATTAACATCCCTATTGTCAGACAGCAAGGCTATCAATGACAACGCATCAGCTCAGCGATGGGCTCTCACGCTGGCTGCGTATGACTACTCCATCCAGCACTGGCCCGGCACTGAACATAACATAAGAACATAAGAACATAAGAGTTAGGAACAGGAGTAGGCCATCTAGCCCCTCGAGCCTGCTCCGCCTGCTGATCTGGCCGTGGACTCAGCTCCACTTACCCGCCCGCTCCCCGTAACCCTTAATTCCCTTATTGGTTAAAAATCTATCAATCTGTGACTTGAATACATTCAATGAGCTAGCCTCAACTGCTTCCTTGGGCAGAGAATTCCACAGATTCACAACTCTCTGGGAGAAGAAATTCCTTCTCAACTCGGTTTTAAATTGGCTCTCCCGTATTTTGAGGCTGTGCCCCCTAGTTCTCGTCTCCCCGACCAGTGGAAACAACCTCTCTGCCTCTATCTTGTCTATCCCTTTCATTATTTTAAATGTTTCTATAAGATCACCCCTCATCCTTCTGAACTCCAACGAGTAAAGACCCAGTCTACTCAATCTATCATCATAAGGTAACCCCCTCATCTCTGGAATCAGCCTAGTGAATCGTCTCTGTACCCCCTCCAATGCTAGTATATCCTTCATTAAGAAAGGTGACCAAAACTGTACGCAGTACTCCAGGTGCGGCCTCACCAATACCATATAAAGTTGCAGCAGGACCTCCCTGAATACTCCTTGCACTGAGGCACCGAGCTTTCATGCTTGCTTTTTTATTACACTTTGACCCTTTAGAATTTTGCTGTACAGTGGCCTTTTTGTTTTTTGCCTTGGGTTTCTCTGCCCTCCACTTTTACTCATCTCCTTTCTGTCTTTTGCTTTTGTCTCCATTTTGTTTCCCTCTGTCTCCCTGCATTGGTTCCCATCCCCCTGCCATATTAGTTTAACTCCTCCCCAACAGCACTAACAAACACACCCCCTAGGACATTGGTTCCAGTCCTGCCCAGGTGCAGACCGTCCGGTTTGTACTGGTCCCACCTCCCCCAAAACCGGTTCCTATGCCCCAGGAATTTGAATCCCTCTCTTCTGCACCACTCCTCAAGCCACGTATTCATCTGAGCTATCCTGCGATTCCTATTCTGACTAGCACGTGGCACTGGTAGCAATCCTGAGATTATTACTTTTGAGGTCCTACTTTTTACTTGAGCTCCTAGCTCCCTAAATTCATGTCATAGGACCTCATCCCGTTTTTTGCCTATATTGTTGGTACCTATGTGCACCACGACAACTGGCTGTTCACACTCCCTTTTCAGAATGTCCTGCACCCGCTCCAAGACATCCTTGACCCTTGCACCAGGGAGGCAACATACCATCCTGGAGTCTCGGTTGCGGCCGCAGAAACACCTATCTATTCCCCTTACAATTGAATCCCCTATCGCTATCACTCTCCCACTCTTTTTCCTGCCCTCCTGTGCAGCAGAGCCAGCCACGGTGCCATGAACTTGGCTGCTGCTGCCCTCCCCTGATGAGTCATCCCCCTCAACAGTACTCAAAGCAGTGTATCTGTTTTGCAGGGGGATGTCCGCAGGGGACCCCTGCACTACCTTCCTTGCACTGCTCTTCCTGCTGGTCTTCCATTCCCTAACTGGCTGTGGACCCTTCACCTGTGGTAAGACCAACTCACTACACATGCTACTCATGTCATTCTCAGCATCGTGGATGCTCCAGAGTGAATCCACCCTCAGCTCCAATTCCGCAACGCAAACCGTCAGGAGCTGGAGGCGGACACACTTCCCGCACACGTAGTCGTCAGGGACACCGGAGGCGTCCCTGATTTCCCACATAGCACAGGAGGAGCATAATACTTGTCCGAGCTCGCCTGCCATGACTTAACCCTTAGATTAACTTAAATTGGTAACAACAGTGCTAAAAGTTACTCACTGATATAGAAGAGAAAAAAGAAAAACTACTTACCAATCACCAGCCAATTACTTACCCCCTTGGCTGTGACGTCACCTTTCTATTTCTTTCTCCTTCTTTTTTGCCTTCTCCCTGTAGCTGCACAAGCACACCTTCATAGGCCTCTCTGACTCACGGACTCCCGACTCAGCGACGCCCCTCCCGACCTCGCGGCCTTTTGTAGGCCTCTCCGACTCACGGACTCCCGACTCAGCGACGCACCTCCCGACCTCGCGGCCTTTTGTAGGCCTCTCTGACTCACGGACTCCCGACTCAGCGCTGACGTGCTCAGCAGGCTTCCACTGGCCACCACTGAGGGGGCAGTGGAGCAAAGCGCCGAGATGGTCATGGCTGTCGATGCCTTTGACAGCGCAGGCTCCCCCATCACTTCCCGCCAGATCAAAATCTGGACTAACAGAGATCCCCTCCTATCCCTGATTAAGAAATATGTCCTGACTGGGGATTGGACGCCCGCACACGGAGCATGCCCTGAGGAGGTCAGACCATTCCACAGACGGATGGATGAGCTCTCCATCCAAGCCGACTGCCTATTATGGGGCAGCCGGGTAGTTATGCCCCAGAAGGGCAGGGAGGCATTCATCAGGGAACTCCATAGCAAGCACCCAGGCATTGTGGTGATGAAGGCCATTGCCCGGTCACACGTTTGGTGGCCTGGAATTGATTCGGACCTGGAACACTGTGTTCGCAGGTGCACGACGTGTGCCCAGCTGGGTAATGCCTCTAGGAAGGCCCCGCTCAGCCCGTGGCCCTGGCCCACCAGCCCTTGGTCATGCATTCATGTTGACTACGCGGGCCCGTTCATGGGTAAGATGTTCCTTATTGTGGTAGATGCATCATTATGAATTCATGCACGTCATCCACCACCGTGGAAAGCCTACGTGCGATCTTTGCAACTCATGGCTTGCCAGACATCCTGGTTAGTGATAATGGCCCATGTTTCCACAAGCTACGAATTCCGAGAGTTTATGTCGGGCAATGGCATCAACCACGTCAGGACTGCGCCGTTCAAGCCAGCCTCCAATGGCCAGGCGGAACGTGTGGTCCAAATCATTAAGCAAGGTATGCTCAGAATTCAAGGACCCTCCCTACAATGCCGCCTATCGCGTCTCCTGCTGGCCTGTAGATCCGACCGCACTTGCTCATGGGGGTTCCGCCCGCAGAGCTACTAATGAAACGGTCACTCAAAACTCGGTTGTCCCTCATTCACCCAGTCCTGACCGACATAGTTGAGGGCAAGCGCAAGTCACAAAACAATTACCATGACCGTAATTTGAGGGGGAGATGTATAGAAATAAATGATCCTGTATTCGTCCTCAATCACGCCATGGGGCCCAAATGACTTGAGGGCACTGTAATTGACAAAGAGGGGAATAGGGTCATCGTGGTAAAACTCAACAATGGTCAGATATGCCGTAAGCATCTGGACCAAGTAAAAAAAAGGTTCAGCATCGACACCGAAGAACCAGAAGAAGACCATGTGATGGAGCTCACAACACCACCTGTGAACGAGCAACAAGAGCAATCAGAAGAATGCACAGTCCCTGTGGTCAGCCCGGACAGGCCGGAATTACCACAGGTGACAGACACTCACGTCAGTGTCCAACAACCAGAGCCCCAACTGCGGCGTCCACGAGGGAGAGTAGACCACCTGAAAGACTAAATCTATGATCCCAGTAAGACTTTGGGGCGGGGGGGGGAGGTGATGTCATGTATGTAACTACAATGTAACACCACTGTATAACTGTATACACTCAACCTAGATGCACACCTTGACCACAAGGGGTGAACTTGTGGGAGATATCCTTACCTGATCACACAGGTATAAAAAGTGAGGTCCCAAGCAGGGTCATCGTCTTTGGAGTCCTGTGAATAAAGAGTTAAGGTCACAGAGTGACCTTGTCCCCAGAATGTGCCTCGTGTGGTTTCATACTGTAGAGTAAGGACTTTACAGAAAGGAACCCGACCCGTAGAACGAAAGTGTCGCGGTGACCTTGACCTCGACGGACAGTGCAGTCCTGATCGTGCTGGCAGGCTGCAGATCTCCCTTTATGAGCTGACATACCTCACTGATAACCTCTTTGTGGAAGCGCGGTCACCTAAAGGAAGGTGTCGGACAAGTTGAGGTAAGACCTCTTCTCCCTGTACTTGCGGGAGTTGTAACTTCTGGTCCTCCTCATCAGTCTATCACGTCTTACATTGGGCACATGATGCTGTCGAGTGTACCTCCTGCCATCTCAAGTCTGCAGCATGTGAGTGGTCATCAAGAGAGGTTGATAAATGACAGGCCCCATTGCAATAGCTATCTGTTTTCCACCGATTATTCACAAAGAATGAATGTTCCCACTAAGACACCTAGTAAATTCCAATCGTCCACAGTATGAAAAGATGTTTCTTCAGATGTTCACATCACCTCCAAACACCTCCAGAGTATATCCGAACACCCCCGAGGTTGAAGCAGAGCAGCCCTTTAAATAATGCGACATGTGATTTAGAACATGGCTTCCATACCACTGTGAGTAGTTCCGGCTAGTTCCACTTTTTCCCAGCGGTTTTCTCGGCGAGCTAAATTGTCGGCGAGATGTGTGCGAGGTGCCGAAAGTAAGGATGGGCGATATACTGGGCGTTAGTTTTGTCAAATGTGATCTTTACAACAAAAAACAGTCGGTGGTCGGTATTATTAAATCTCGGCGTTAATTATGTGTCAAAAGTAACGCTGGGCGATATTATGGGCGTTGGGTTGGCCCATTCTGATGATTCCGCCCCAAAAAAGTGGGCTGGTGGTATTATTTTTTTCCCGGCGTTATCAACATGGCAAAAATACTGCTCGGCAATAAGTGTCCAAAAAATGGGCGTCAGTTTCCATTTTGTGGCTAAATGGGCGATATTTGGGCGTTATACCTCAGCGTTAAAATGGATGTTAAGTGGGCTTTATGCATGCATAAATAATGGAAAAACTAGCCCTATCTGTAGTGTGCAGCTGGCCTTGCTGGGCTGCCTGGCTGCCATGGATGATGGGTTCTGCTTCGTGGTCAATTAAGGTGCCAGTTGCCATTGGTGTGTGCGTTGGGGGATCAAAAAAGGTAGGGTCCAAAGTGGGTTGCTCAGGGTAGTCCGTGAATCTGAGTTTAATTTGGTCCAGGTGTTTCCGGTGAATGAGTCCATTTGAAAGTTTGACCCGAAACACCCTGCTCCCTTCTTTGGCCACGACAGTGTCGGGAAGCCACTTGGGACCTTGTCCATAATTTAATACAAATACAGGGTCATTGACTTCAATCTCGCGTGACACATTTGTGCTATCATGGTATGCACTTTGTTGAAGCCGCCTGATTTCTACCTGTTCATGTAGATCGGGGTGAACTAACGAGAGCCTTGTCCTCAGTGCACTTTTCATGAGCAGTTCAGCAGGTGGGATACCAGTGACTGAGTGTGGTCTCATGTGGTAGCTAAGCAGGACTCGGGATAGGCGAGTCTGCAGTGAGCCTTCAGTTACCCACTTCAAGCCTTGCTTGATGGTTTGCAGTGCTCTCTCTGCCTGACCATTGGATGCTGGTTTAAACGGGGCAGATGTGACATGTTTGATCCCGTTACGGGTCATGAATTCTTTGAACTCAGCACTGGTAAAACATGGCCCGTTGTCGCTCACCAGGACATCGGGTAAGCCGTGTGTGGCAAACATGGCCCGCAGGCTTTCAGTGGTGGCAGCGGATGTGCTAGCCGACATGATCTCACATTCAATCCACTTGGAGTACGTGTCTACAACCACAAGGAATATTTTACCGAAGAATGGGCCTACATAGTCGATGTGTACCTTAGACCACGGTTTGGAGGGCCAAGACCATAAACTTAGCGGTGCCTCTCTGGGTACATTGCTTAACTGCGAGCATGTATTACATCTCTGAATGCAGGACTCTAAGTCCGCATTGATACCGGGCCACCGCACGTGGGATCTGGCAATCGCTTTGATCATTACAATGCCTGGGTGGGTACTGTGGAGGTCATTGACGAAGGTGTGTCTACCCTTCTTGGGGATCACTACTCGATTGCCCCACAGAAGGCAGTCTGCCTGTATAGACATTTCATCTTTGTGCCGCTGGAACGGCTTTATCTCTTCCTGCATTTCCACTGGGACACTGGACCAGCTCCCGTGAGGCACACAGCTTTTGACTAGAGATAATAAGGGGTCCTGGCTTTGATCTGCCGGGCAGTGACGGATGATTGCTCACTCTCAAATGCTTCCATATCCATGGCTAGATCGGTGAGATGTGCCATTTCCACCCCTGTGGTGGACAATGGCAGCCTACTGAGAGCATCGGCGCAGTTTTCTGTGCCTGGCCTGTGGCAGATGGTGTAGTTGTATGCGGACAATGTGAGCGCCCATCTCTGGATGCGGGCCGATGCGTTGGTATTTATCCCTTGATTCTCGGAAAACAGGGATATGAGTGGCTTATGGTCAGTTTCCAATTCGAATTTTAGCCCAAACAAGTATTGATGCATTTTCTTTACCACATAGACACACGCTAACGCTTCTTTTTTAATCATGCTGTAGGCTTTCTCAGCCTTAGACAGACTCCTGGATGCATAAGCAACCAGTTGCAGTTTCCCGAAATCATTAGCTTGTTGCAATACACACCTGATGCCATATGACGACGCATCACCTGCTTGTACCAAACGCTTACATGGATCATACAACACAAGCAATTTGTTTGAGCATAACAATTTTCTCGCTTTTACAAAGGCATTTTCTTGGCTTTTGCCCCAAACCCATTCACCCCCTTTTCGTAGTAAGACATGTAGTGGTTCTCGCAGGGTGCTGAGACCTGGTAAGAAGTTACCAAAGTAGTTCAAGAGTCCCAGAAACGACCGCAGCTCCGTTACTTTCTGTAGCCTCGGTGTGTTCTCGATTGCCTCCGTCTTCGCATTGGTGGGCCTGATGCCATCCGCCGCAATCCTCCTTCTCAGGAACTCTACTTCAGGCACCAGGAAAACGCACTTCGAGCGTTTTAACCTGAGCCCCACGCGGTTGAGTCGACTAAGAACCTTCTCCAGGTTCTGCAGGTGTTCAACTGTGTTCCGACCTGTGACCAAGATGTCGTCTCGGAAGACCACGGTGTGCGGGACCGACTTCAGTAAACTTTCCATGTTTCTCTGGAAATCGCCACCGCTGATCGGATTCCAAACGGGCATCTGTTATAAACAAAAAGACCCTTGTGCGTGTTGATGCAGGTGAGGGCCTTCGATGATTCCTCCAGTTCCTGCATCATGTAGGCTGAAGTCAGATCCAGCTTCGTGAATGTCTTTCCTCCCGCCAACGTTGCAAAGAGGTTGTCGGCTTTTGGTAGTGGTTATTGGTCCTGCAGGGAGAAACAATTGATAGTTACTTTGTAATCGCCACAGATTCTGATGGTGCCGTCTCCCTTGAGGACTGGGAGAATAGGACTGGCCCACTCACTGAACATGATCGGTGAAAGAATGCCCTCTCGTTGCAGCCGGTCTAGCTCGATCTCTACCCTTTCTCTCATCATGTACGGTACTGCTCTCGCCTCGTCGCGTCCCCGGAATTAGATGGATCTGCATTTTTGCTCTTTGGAATTTCCCGATGCCTGGTTCGAACAGCGAAGGAAATTTGTTTCAGATCTGGACACACGAAGTGTCGTCAGCGGGCGATAGTGCTCGGACATCGTCCCAGTTCCAGCATATCTTTCCCAGCCAGCTCCTGCTGAGCAGCGTGGGACCATCGCCCGGTACCACCCAGAGTGGTAGCTTGTGCACCGCTCCATCGTAGGGGACCTTTACGGTAGCACTGCCGATTACAGGAATCAGTTCTTTAGTGTAAGTTCTTAGTCTCATGCGAATTGAAGTTGACTGGCCTTGAGGCCTTGTTGCACCACAACCTTTCAAAAGTCTTTTACCCCATGATGGATTGGCTCGCGCCCGTGTCCAGCTCCATTGACACCGGGAGTCCATTTAGTTCAACATTCAGCATTATCGGGGGACAATTCGTGGTGAATGTGTGCACCCCATGTACCTGTGCTTCCGCTATCTGAGGCTCTGGTTCGTAGTGATCCTCCGTGGATCTGTCCTCCTCTGCAACGTAGTGGTTTGCAGGTTTAACAGGCTTAGCAGCTTGCCTGCACACTCGTTGGAGGTGTCCCATTGTTCCACAGCCCTTGCAAACATATCCTTTGAATCGGCATGAATGGAAATGATGATCACCCCCGCAGCGCCAACAAGGTGTTAATGGCCTTGCATTCATCACCCTTGATGGTGGACTCTGAGACATCTGCGGACGTGCAGCTGCAGGTATGTGTGACCTGCCCTGTACGTAACGATTCAAAAACAACATCACTTTGTTCACAGTACTTGTAGCAGCACTTGTGTGCTGAGAAATGTGCTTAGTATTGTCACTGGTGGCAATGCACGCCTGGGCTATCGTTATGGCCTTACTCAAGGTTGGGGTCTCTACAGTCAAAAGCTTGCAAAGTATGGTTTCATGGCCAATGCCAAGTATGAAAAAGTCTCTGAGCATGTGCTCTAAATTTCCTTCAAATTCACAACATCCTGCAAGGTGTCTCAGCTCGGCGACATAACTCGCCACTTCCTGGCCTTCAGACCTTTTGTAGGTGTAGAACCGGTACCTCGCCATCAGAACGCTTTCCTTTGGGTTCAAATGCTCTCGGAACAGTGTGCACAAATCATCATACGATTTCTCCATGGGTTTCGCTGGAGTGAGCAGATTCTTCCTGAGGCCATACTTTGGTGCCCCACAGATGGTGAGGAGGATCGCCCTTCGTTTGGCAGCGCTCTCTTCCCCATCTAGCTCATTGGCCATGAAGTATTGGTCGAGTCGCTCCACAAAAGTTTCCCATTCATCTCCCTCCGAAAATTTCTCCAGGATGCCCACTGTTCTCTGCATCTTTGGATTCGCTATCTGTATTTTGTCGCCAGTTGTAGTGTATGAAGAAAGAGTCAGATTGAACATTGTGAGCTCAAAGTAAAGTGTGACCTTACTCTTTTATTGCAGGTCTCCAGAGTGCCTCTCCAACCTCTGAAACCTTTTTAACTACCTGTGCTCCCAAGGGATTATGGGAACACTTGGGACTCCGGGGAATGAGCCCTCTGGTAGCTGTACAGAGTAAATACAAGTCCATATATAAACCACTGTCTCTTTTAACAATGTGATCTATTGGATGAATTTGGTTTATTGTTGAGCATGATTACAGAGTATGGGGTAAAAGTTAACCACTTCGCCTCCTACTGAAATCACCAGCTGGGTTCTTCTGCCACTGTGCTGTGATAAAGAACTGGTTTGTCCTGTCAATCATTTTACCCTACTAGGTGTTATCTATGTCTGGTGCGATAATGCTTGTAGGAATGCTGAAAGAAGCACTTGTAAATTCCATGGCCCAGATTCTCCTCTCGTTGGTAGGTTTCTGGTGTGGCAGCCCTATAGATTGCAGTGGTGCAGGGGATCTAGTGGGAGGTGGCAGAAGCAGTCAGTGCAACCTTCACCACTCCAAGAACTACCACACAATGCAGAAAAAGGTTCAATAAACTCAAGAGTGGCCAAGGTAGATCAAGGCTTTGGTGTACATAAACATATTTTACCACTCATATAGCTTCACTCACCTACCCTAATATTTCTCTCTCGGCACCTGTGTGGCTGGGAAGCTCACTTCTGCTGAGAACTTTTCAAATACTCAAGTACCCTTTTACTCAAAACCATTCACAAAGCTGGTCACAAAGGCTTCTGCTAGTCTTCAAGGACAATGCACTTTCACCTCTCTTCATTGTGGCAGGTAGGACCTCATGTGGGGCAGATTTCCATGTCTATCACAGGCCTGTAACATATCTCCTCTCCCACCAAAGGAATGTTGAAGGTGGTGGATGAGGTGCCAATCAAGCGGGCTGCTTTGTCCTGGATGGTGTTGAGCTTCTTGAGTGTTGTTGGAGCTGCACACATCCAGGCAAGTGGAGAGCATTCCATCACACTCCTGACTTGTGCCTTGTAGATGGTGGAAAGGCTTTGGGGAGTCAGGAGGTGGGACACTTGCCACAGAATACCCAGCCTCTGAAGTGCTCGTGTAGCCACAGTATTTATGTGGCTGGTCCAGTTAAGCTTCTGGTCAATGGTGACGCCCCCACCAGGATGTTGATGGTGGGAGATTTGGTGATGGTCATGCCGTTGAATGTCAAGGGGAGGTGGTTAGACTCTCAGTCTTGCTGCATGCGGGCATGGATTGCTTCATTATCTAAGGAGTTGCGAATTGAACTGAACACGGTGCAATCATCAGCGAACATCCCCATTTCTGACCTTATGATGGAGAGGAGGTCATTGATGAAGCAGCTGATGATGGTTGGGTCTAGGACACTGCCCTAAGGGCCTATGATGATTGACCTCCAACAACTACAACCATCTTCCTTTGTGTCGAGTATGACTTCAGCCAGTGGAGAGTTTTCCCCCTGATCCCCATTGACTTTATTTTACTAGGGCTCCTTGATGCCACACTCGGTCAAATGCTGACTTGATGTCAAGGGTAGTCACTCTCACCTCACCTCTGGAATTCTGCTCTTTTGTCAATCTTTAGATCAAAGCTGCAATGAGGACGTGAGCCGAGTGATCCTGGTGGAAAAGAAACTGAGCATCAGTGAGCAGGTTATTGGTGAGTAAGTGCCACTTGATAGCACTGTCAACGACACCTTCCATCACTTTGCTGATGATTGAGAGCAGACTGATGGGGCGGTAATTGTCCGGTTTGGATTTGTCCTGCTTTTTGTGGACAGGACATACCTGGACAGTTAGCCACATTGTCGGGTAAATGCCTGTGTTGTAGCTGTACTAGAACAGCTTGGCTAGAGGCGCGGCTAGTTCTGGAGTCTTCAGCACTTTCCCATATCCCTGTATTCCCTTTTCCTTCAACCAGCTATCTAACTTATTATTAAATGTTGATATGGTCTCTTCTTCAATCTATAATCTCCATTAATATTTTGCACAGCTTCACACCACTCTGCTTAAAAAAATAGAGATTAAAATAGAGATATTCCAGTCGAGAAATCCATGTCTAGAGTGTAAGGCGGTACTTTAAGCAGAGATGAGTAAAAGTAACAGCAAACATTTTGACTCAGCCCCCCAAACTAGTAAAAACATCATCATGAAGGCAAAGTAACATTAATCTTCAAAGCTGCACACAAAATGTCCTCCTCAGTGTGGCACACAAAAGTGAGGAAGTGCTGCTTCAGTTGTACAGAGCCTTGATCAGACCCCATCTAGAGCATTGCGTTCAATTTTGGGCACCAAAACTAAGGTATATTGGCCTGGTAGAGGATGCAGTGCAGATTCGCCAGATTGACCCCACGATTTAGAGGTTAAAATTATGAGGACAGGTTGTATAAACTTGTCTTGTATTCCTTGCGTTTAGAAGGTTGGGGTGACCTAATTGAGGCGTTTGAAATGATAGGGAACATAAGAACATAAGAAATAGGAGCAGGAGTGGGACATTTGGCCCCTCGAACATGTTCCTCCATTCAATAAGATCACGGCTGATCTTTTACTTCAACTCCACTTTCCTGCACTATCCCCATATCAATTGATTCCCTTAGTATCCAAAAACCTATCAATCTCTGTCTTGAATATACTCAACAACTGTGCCTACACAGACCTCTGAGGTAGAGAATTCCAAAGATTCCCCACCCACCGAGTGAAGAAATTTCTCCTTATCTCAGTTGTAAATGGCCGACCCCTTATTCTGAGACCCTGGTTCGAGACTCCCCAGCCAAGGGAAATATCCTCCCTGCATCTACCCTGTCAAGCTCTGTAAGAATTTTGTATGTTTCAATGAGATCACTTCTCATTCTTATAAACTCTAGAGAATATAGGCCTAGTCTACTCAATCTCTCATCCTCCCTGCATCTACCCTGTCAAACCCTGTAAGAATCTTGTACGTTTCAATGAGATCACGTCTCATTCTTCTAAACCCTAGAGAATATAGGTCGAGTCTACTCAATCTCTCCTCATAGGACAATCCCCCCATCCCAGGCTAGCTACAGAGTAACTATTTCTTCTGGTGGTGGAATCCAGAACAATGGGGCACAATTTTAAAATTAGAGCAAGGCCAGGAAGGAAGCACTTTCTCCCACAAAGGGTAATAGAAATCTAGGACTCTTTCCCCCAAAAAGGCTGTGGTTACTATTGTGTTCCTAACACAGATGAGACTGCACACTGGGAGGTTAAAGTAACAGTGACCTCAGTCTTTATTAAGACACTCCAGAGTGAGGAACAGGCCTTAGGGGCCGGCTTATATACAGTGCTCCCAAGGGATGCTGGGATCCCTTGGACTTCAGGGGATACACTTCCTGATGGCGGAACATGGGAGTGCATGCTTTACAGATACACAACATCACTCCCCCCCCCAAAGTCAAAGTGAAAACTATTTACAAGGTGAGGCGGTCGGGAGCCTTTCATTCTCTGGTGGACCGCCTCGGTACAAATGTCTGTTCTGGTGTATTCGCTGTGCACTCGCTGGGCTGGCGTGTTGTTGGCCCTGCAGGGCTGTTGGGTGAGCCTGGCCTTGCTAGGCTGTTGGGCGTGATGGGTTCAATTTCCTGGTCCGGGGTGGTCCTTTGGGTGTGTGTTGTGGGCTCAAAAAAGGTGGTGTCTGCTGTGGGTTGTTCAGGGCAGTCTGTGAACCGCAGCCTCGTTTGGTCCAGGTGCTTTCTGCAAATTTGTCCATTGTCTAGTTTGACTACAAACACCCTACTCCCTTCTTTAGCTATCACCGTGCCCGCGATCCACTTGGGACCATGTCCATAGTTTAGCACATACACAGGGTCATTCAGATTTATTTCCCGTGACACACTGGCGCGACCATCGTTTACAGTTTGTTGCTGCCGCCTGCTCTCTACCTGATCATGCAGGTTGGGGTGAACCAGCGAGAGTCTGGTTTTAAGTGTTCTTTTCATGATTAGCACAACCCGGGGCACCCCTGTGAGTGAGTGGGGTCTCATGCGGTAGCTGAGCAGTACTCAGGACAGGCAGGTTTGGTGTGAGCCTTCTGTGACTCGCTTAACGCTCTGTTTGATTGTTTGTACTGCCCGCTCTGCCTGCCCATTTGAGGCTGGTTTAAACGGGGCCGAGGTAACATGTTTGATCCCATTGCGGATCATGAATTCTTTAAATTCGGCACTGGTGAAGCATGGCCCATTGTCACTGACCAGTATGTCAGGCAAGCCGTGGGTGGCAAACATGGCCCTCGGGCTTTCAATGGTGGTGGTGCTGGTGCTTCCCGACATCATTTCACATTCAATCCATTTTGAAAAAGCATCCACCACCACCAGGAACATTTTACTGAGAAACAGGCCTGCATAGTCGACATGGATCCTTGACCATGGTCTGGAGGGCCAGGACCACAAACTTATTGGTGCCTCTCTGGGCGCGTTGCTCAACTGAGCACACACGCTGAATTGCCGTGCACAGGACCCTAAGTCAGAGTCGATACCGGGCCACCACTGGGATCTGGCTATCGCTTTCATCGTTACTACACCCAGGTGTGTGCTGTGGAGATCCGAGATGAACGTCTCCTTGCCCTTTTTGGGTAGCACTACGCGGTTACCCCACAACAGGCAGTCTGCCTGAATGGACAGCTCGTCCTTTCACTGCTGGAACGGCTTGATTAGCTCTTGCATTTCAAAGGGGATGCTGGCTCAGCTTCCATGCAGTACACAGTTTTTTACTAGGGACAGCAGAGGATCTTGGCTGGTCCAAGTCCTAATGTGGCAGGCCGTGACAGGTGATTTATAATTTTCAAACGCTTCCATGATCATCAACAAGTCTGTGGGTTGCGCCACCATCAACAAGTTTGCAGGCTGCGCCATTTCCACCCCCGTTATCGGAGCCTGGCCTGTGCCGGATGGTATAGTTATATGCTGATAGCGCGAGTGCCCACCTTTGTATGCGGGCTGAGGCATTAGTATTTATCCCCTTGTTTTCAGCGAACAGGGATAGGAGGGGCTTGTGATCGGTTTCCAGCTCAAATTTGAGGCCAAACAGGTACTGATGCATTTTCTTTACCCTGAACACACACGCTAATGTCTCTTCCTCAATCATGTTGTAGCCCTCTCGGCCTTAGACAAGCTCCAGGAGTCATAGGCGACAGGTTGCAACTTCCCCGCAATGTTAGCTTGTTGTAATACACACCTGACTCCTTATGACGACGCATCACATGCTAGCACAAGTCTTTTACACGGGTTATACAATACAAGCAGCTTGTTGGAGCATAAAATGTTTCTAGCTTTCTCAAAAGCAATAACTTTTTTTTTCCCATACCCAGTTCTCACCTTTGCGCAATAACACATGTAGGGGCTCTAAGAGGGTGCTTAACCCCGGTAGGAAGTTACCAAAATAGTTGAGGTGCCCCAGGAACGACCGCAGCTCCGTGATGTTTTGTGGACTGGGCGTGTTCCTGATAGCCTCTGTCTTGGCGTCTGTGGGCCAAATGCCTTCCACCGCGATCTTTCTCCCCAAAAACTCCACTTCTGTTGCCACTTCTCTTCAGCCGTAGCCAGTCACTGGAGGACCTCCTCCAGGTTTTGTAGGTGCTCGAAGGTCTCCCGACCCGTGACCAATATGTCGTGCTGAAAAACCATTGTGCGTGGTACCGACTTGAGTAGGCTCTCCATGTTTCTCTGGAAGATTGCTACAGCCGACCGAATTCCAAACGGTCATCTGTTGTAGATGAACAGTCCCTTGTCCGTGTTGATGCAGGTGAGGCCCTTCGAAGACTCCTCCAGCTCTTGCGTCATGTAGGCCGAAGTCAGGCCGAGCTTGGTGAACGTCTTGCCTCCTGCCAGCGTCGCAAATAGGTTGTCTGCCTTAGATAGCGGGTATTGGTCCTGTAGCGGGTAACGATTAATAGTTACTTTATAATCGCCGCAAATCCTGACCGTGCCATCACTTTTGAGTATTGGAACAATCGGGCTGGCCCACTCGCTGAATTCCCCTGGGAAGATGATGTCCTCGCGTTGCAGCCTGTCCAACTCAATTTCCACTCTCTCCCTCATCATGTGAGGTACCGTTCGCACCTTGTGGTGAATGGGTCATGCCCCTGGGACCAAGTGGATCCGCACCTTTGCCCCAGAAAAGTTTCCAATGTCTGGCTCAAAAAGGGAAGGAATTTTGTTAAGAACCTGGGTACATGAGGCCTCATCGACATGTGATAGCGCTCGGATGTCATCCCAGTTCCAGCGGATTTTGCCCAGCCAGCTCCTTCCAAGCAGTGTGGGGCCATCGCCAGGGACAATCCAGAGTGGCAGTTCATGTGCCATGCCCTCGTAGGTGACCTTGACCATGGCGCTGCCCAGGACAGTGATAAGCTCTTTGGTGTACGTTCTCTGTTTCGTGTGAATGAGGCTCAGGGCTGGTCTGAGTGCCTGATTGCACCACAGTCTCTCAAACATCTTTTTACTCATGATGGATTGGCTAGCGCCAGTGTCCAGTTCCATGGCTACGGGTAACCATTCAATTTTACATTTAGCATTATAGGTGGACATTTTGTCGAAAATGTGTGCACCCCGTGTACTTCAGCATCTGCCTCCTCTCTCTGAGGCTCGAAATTGCTTTGATCCACCATGGACCGATCTTCCTCTGCCATGTGGTGGTTAACAGGTTTTGCAGAGCTTGCAGCTCATCTGCAAGCTCGTTGGAGGTGCCCCATTGTTCCACAGTTCTTGCAAACATACCCTTTGAAGCGGCATGAATAGGCTGAATGGAAGCCTCCACAACGCCAACAAGGTGTGAATTGCCTTGCATTCATCCTTTGTTGCGGACTCTGAGTCATCTGGGTCACCTGAGGCCTGCTGGCAGTTGCAGACTTGTGGTTTCTGCCCTGTACATTTCTGCTCGCAAACACAATTCCAGTTAATTTATGAACATTGCTCGCACTTGTACTTGGTGAGAGATGTACTTGGTGTTATCACTGGTGGACATAAACGCCTGTGCTATCGCAATGGCCTTACTGAGGGTCGATGTCTTTACAGTCAAGAGTTTTCATAGGATGGTCTCGTGGCCAATGCCCAGTACAAAAAAGTCTCTGAGCATTTGCTCCAGGTAGCCATCAAACTCACATTGTCCTGCAAGTCGCCTTAGCTCGGCGACGTAGCTCGCCACTTCCTGACCTTCAGATCGCTGGCATGTGTAGAACTGATACCTCGCCATTAGCACGCTCTCCGTCGGGTTAAGATGCTCCCGAACCAGTGTACACAGCTCCTCATACGACTTATCTGTGGGTTTCACCGGAGCCAGAAGATTCTTCATGAAGCTGTAGGTCGGTGCCCCGCAGACCGTGAGGAGGACCGATCTCCTTTTTGCAGCACTTCCTTCTCCGTCCAGCTTGTTGGCTACAAAGTACTGGTCTAGCCGTTCGACATAGGCTTCCCAGTCCTCACCTTCCGAGAACTTCTCCAGGATGCCCACAGTTTGCTGCATCTTTGCATTGGATTCGTATACTCATCGCCAGTTATTGTGTTCCTAACACAGATGAGACTGCACACAGGGAGGTTAAAGTAACAGTGACCTCAGTCTTTATTAAGACACTCCAGAGTGAGGAACAGGCCTTAGGGGCCAGCTTATATACAGTGCTCCCAAAGGATGCTGGGATTCCTTGGGACTTCAGGGGATGCACTCCCTGGTGGCGGAACATGGGACTGCATGCTTTACAGATACACAACAGTTACTGAGTGAATTGAAATTTGCAAGACTGAGTTCGATAGATTTTTGTTAGGTCAGGGTATCAAGCAATATGGGGAAAGAGCGGGTAACTGGAGTTGAGGTACAGATCCGCCATGATTTAATAGAATAGTGGAACAGGCTCCAGTATCTGAATGGTCTACTCCTGTTCCTATGTATCCACCTCAGGCATACTTTGCAGCAACTCTTGCTGCCACTGATATTGTGGAAATATTTATCTGAGGTGGAAATGGAGGATAATGGGTTTCAGGGTTTAACCACACTCCCATGACACCATTTCAATGTGGCAGGATGGGCTTGTAGTAGGTGTTAAAGGGAACTGGAGATTTTGTGGGAGAATTCAGGTGCAGTTTTTTTGAGGCGATAGCCTTTAAGAATGCATTTGCACCTGTTTACACTCCCAAATCCATCTCAAAATAGGCAATAATTCAGAGGGCAATCCAGGAACATAAGTCTTGTGTATAAATATATGACATTGTGCATACCAAATTCTATGGATTATGTTATGATACCTGAGGATCAAATAACAAAGCCTCTTCAAAAAATGACTCTCGAATCTTGGCTTGGACATTCCATATTGTATTAGAAATGGTAATTATGGCAATCTGAATTTCAATATCAATAGTACTACCTTTGCCCTGGAGCTGGAGCATGGCATTGAACTTCCAATGTCACTTCCTCATAGTAATGTATCTGAATAAATAAATGTACCTGAATAATTAGCTATCCTTATTGGAGACACATCTACAAGATATGTCCTGTGGAGACTTTGGGCTAGATTTTACACTTTTGTGCAGATGGCCCAAAAATGGGCGGTATTTCCGACATGGACGGTAAAGATGGGTTTTCAGATCACCAGCTTGCCGCCCATTTTCAAAGCACTTAGTCTCCATTTTAAAAAATGGGCATTACCACGAGCGATATGAAATGGGCGTTAGCGTTAAATCTCTCTGAACTTCTGTCGCTGTCCTTAGCAATGGCATGGCAACGCTCGTTTCCCGCAATTCAGGTCAGGGGTCATCATTACATGCGCAGAAGAGGCGACAGAGAGAGAGGGAGCAGAGAGGGACTGAAAGCGTGTGTGGGTGTGGAGTGTGCTTGTTTAGCTGTTGTGGGAGGCTCGAGGGAGATTCACCAGCAGCAAAAAGCCTACTAAGCACCAAGAACATAGAAGGCATCGAGTTTTGGTCCAACAAATAATATATAACGTGGAAGGGATGGAGCTGGCCCTGGAGCTGTTAGCCAGGAACACTGGTGGCAGAGGCCTCCCAGTGGTCCCGGAGCGCGGCACTGCACCCCAAGGTGCCGAACCCCCATTGCCAATGACACATGAGAGCCCGGAGCAACATCTTGCTTCTGGCTCAGAGCAAGTTCCCACCTTGGGACCGTCCTCTCCCGTATCCGTCCAAGCAGCGGTTCTGCCGTCATCCCTCCCCCCCGCCACCCCCAATGAAGCATCGCCTGAGGAACTCCTCGGCCAGGCGGCTTGGAGTCAGGAGGGGAAGGGGAAGGGGTAGAGGTGGGGATGAGAAGTGGGGGCAGGGAAAGGTTGTGTTTTACAGATATACTTATGATTTCACGCAAATGGTTAGTTTAAATATTTTTTATTTAACATAACCTTGTTGCGCATTGGCTCAAATAGCTAGACCATTACACACTGGTATAATTACACTTAACTTCAATAAACTTAAACTTTAACTGTCACCAAGATGATGTGCACCATTGATGTATGACCTGCACACCCAGCAGTGTTGCAGCTTTGTAAATGCCACCAACATTCTTTCAACCAAAGCACTCATTTATGAGCTCCTGAGTAAGAGTCTTGCAGCTATGATGTCACGACGAGCCCTTTCCTGTGGTCTACAGTGGGATGGGGGGGTGGCTTCAGTGTCAGCCTGATTGTCTGGCCCGAGGTCAGCGTCCACCTCCTCGTCCTCCTCTTCCTCTCTCTCCTGAGGTAGACTGTCACACCCTTCTGTCAATTCTTGTCCCCTCCTGATAGCCAAGTTGTGCAGCATTGAGCATACCACCACGAATTGAGCTACCTGCTCAGGGTGGTATTGGAACTCGCCTCCTGAATGGTAAAGGCATCTAAAGCGCTGCTTAAGCATTCCAATGGTTTTCTCGACGATATTGCGAGTGGCTCTGTGGCTCTCGTTGTATCACTTCTCGGCTTCGGTGTGGGTGTCACACAGGGGGGTCATCAGCCAGGTGGCCATATCCTTTGTCACCAAGCATCCAGCATTGACCTTATGGCTGATTGTTAAATGTTGTGTATGCAATAACTCAGTAGACTGAATACTGTAAACTCCAAACAGGTACAAACTGTTGTGCCCTTGGATGCTCTAATAATGACTCCATGAGGTAATGTGTTGTACTTGAATTGTAGTGACCTTAGTCCTTTATTTGTTAGCTCCAGATTCAGGATCACACCTGGTGGCCTGCCTTTTATACTAGGCCAGGCACACCTGTACAGGTAACCGACAAGTCGCCCACTGCTGTGTCCTCTGGTGGCACACCTTGATATAGTACCAACAGTAGCCATGTAGGATACATGACATCACTCTCTCCTAAGCTTTTAGTGCAAATTGCCTCTGCATTGACTATGCTCTGGGCTTAGCTCCAGTGTTCTTGACTCCATCAGTCAGCATGCTACCCGCCACCACCTCAGTGAGACCCCAACACTGCACGAGGTAGAAAAAGCCATAAGACAGCTTAAAAACAACAAGGCTACGGGTACGGACGGAATCCCTGCTGAGGTTTTGAAGTATGGCGGAGAGGCACTGCTGGTGCAAATACACAACCTCATCTCCCTCATCTGGATGGAGGAGAGCATGCTGGGGGATCTCAGAGAGGCGGTAATCATGACCATCTTTAAAAAAGGGGACAAGCCTGACTGCGGCAACTACAGAGGAATCTCCCTGCTATCAGCCACTGGGAAAGTCGTCGCCAGAGTCCTCCTCAACCGTCTTCTTCCCGTGGCCGAGGAGCTCCTCCCGGAGTCACAGTGCAGATTTCGTCCCCTACGGGGCACAACAGACATGATTTTTGCAGCATGACAGCTACAGTAAAAATGCAGAGAACAACACCAGCCCTTATACATCGCCTTCTTCGACCTTACAAAGGCCTTTGACACTGTCAACCGCGAGGGTCTATGGAGTGTCCTCCTCCATTTCAGATGCCTCCAAAAGTTCATCACCATCCTCCGCCTGTTCCACGACGACATGCAGGCCGTGATCCTTACCAACGGAGCCATCACAGACCCAATCCACGTCCGGACAGGGGTCAAACAGGGCTGCATCATCGCCCCAACCCTCTTCTCAATCGTTCTTGCCGCCATGCTCCACCTCACAGTCAACAAGCTTCCCGCTGGAGTGGAACTAAACTACAGAACCAGTGGGAACCTGTTCAACCTTCACCGTCGCCAGGCCAGGTCCAAAACCATCCCAACCACTGTCGTCAAGCTACAGTACGCGGACGACGCCTGCGTCTGCGCACATACAGAGGCTGAACTCCAGGACATAGTAGCGAAAGCATGGGCCTTACGCTAAACATCCGTAAGTCAAAGGTCCTCCACCAGCCTTCCTCACCGCACAGCACTGCCCCCCAGTCATCAAGATCCACGGCGCGGCCCTGGACACCGTGGACCACTTCCCATGTGTCGGGAGCCTCCTATTAACAAGAGCAGGCATCGATGACGAGATCCAACACCATCTCCAGTGCGCCAGTGCAGCCTTCGGCCGCCTGAGGAAAAGAGTGTTTGAAGACCAGGCCCTCAAAACTGCCATCAAGCTCATTGTCTACAGGGTTGTAGTAATACCTGCCCTCCTGTATGGCTCAAAGACATGGACCATGTACAGTAGACACCTCAAGTTGCTGGAGAAATATCACCAACGATGTCTCCGCAAGATCCTACAAATCCCCTGGATGAACAGGCGCACCAACATCAGCGTCCTCATTCAGGCTAACATCCCCAGCATTGAAGCACTGACTACACTCGATCAGCTCTGCTGGGCAGGCCACATAGTCCGCATGCCAAACACGAGACTCCCAAAGCAAGTGCTCTACTTGAAACTCCTTCGTGGCAAACGAGCCAAAGGAGGGCAGCGGAAACGCTACAAGGACACCCTCAAAGCCTCCCTGACAAAGGGCAACATCCCCACTGACACCTGGGAGTCCCTGGCCCAAGACCGCCCTAAATGGAGGAAGTGCATCTGAGAGGGCACTGAGCACCTCGAGTCTCAACGCCGAGAGCATGCAGAAATCAAGCACAGACAGCAGAAAGAGCATGCAGCAAACCAGTCCCACCCACCCCTTCCCTCAACGACTATCTGTCCCACCTGTGACAGAATCTGTGGCTCTTGTATTAGACTGTTCAGCCACCAAAGAACTCACTTCAGGAGTGGAAGCCAGTCTTCCTCGATTCCAAGGGACTGCCTATGATATGATCTGGGCTCTATCTGGTTGACCCGTGGCAGGTCGTTTCAATCTTTGGTGAGTGGTTGGTGCAGTAGTGTGCTGGTGGTTGCTGTTTGTGTGTGTCCCTGCCCATTCCATTCTACCCCCCGCCCACAAATAGATTATGCCGGAGACTCATTGCATTCATATACATTCAAGTTCAGAAAAACAAGTTTGCATTACATTTGTGGTTCCGTTGTCAGACAAGTACGTTAGACTGGTGAGATACACTTTCGATGCAATGACCGGTGCGTAAGAACAAACTAGTTCCAGAACTGCTGGATAGTGTCCCTGCAGTCTGGTGGTGGCGTGGTGCCCAGTGCTGGCAGTGGGAATCCAGTTGGCTCAAGTTGCCTGCTCTTGGGGCTGTTGCCGTTGTTCCCACCATCGGGCAGGTTCACAGATGCCTGTGGTCTCCTTGTCCTTTCTTTGCGCCCTGGGTCGCTGCTGCTTCCTGAGGAGCTGTTGTCTAGCAGTGCACAGGGAACTGCTGACTCGCTGGCCTGGGCGTTGTTTGGTTTGGGATCCTGGCTGGTCCTGGTGCCCATTGCGGGGACTGTAGCGGGTGACCCTTCGTTTCCGGGTATGGCCTTGGTGGCAGTAGGGTTTGTGGGCTGCGGTTGAGCACAGTTTGCTCGTTCAGGCTCGTGGCGGTTGGTACCATCCGGTGCCTGAGAGGTGGAGCCGATCAGGGGCAGGGTATCAATACCAGTACCATTGTCCTCCTGAGATCGCTTGCTTTGCAGCTTGTGTGTATTGGCTGCCTGTGGCCACACTATATGGTGCATCACTCTGGTCCCAGGGACGCAGGCTACAGCATTGGGAAGCTCGCTGGACCTGTGTGCTCCCGATGGGTGTCTGCCCACGGCATTGGCTGCGTGCAGTTGAAATTCTACATTGCACAACTTTTCATTTCTTGTGAATACTCTGTAACTCCGATCGCGATCGCGCAACTTTTCCTCGCCGGTTGCATGTACACAATTCTGATCATCAATTATACATTTTACATGATCACGCGACTTTTCCTTGCTTATTGCATGTACACAACTCTGATCATCAGTGACACATTTACCTCTAACTTACAGTTGCTATTACATTGCTCGAGTGTGTGGAACTGTCCCTTTAATTGTAGTGGGTTGCTGGCCTCCTTTAAGAGAGCCTTGCTTTCTTTACCCCGTTTGGTGTGACGTGTTGCTCCATCAGCGCTGCACCTCGTGGTCTGGCCGCAGCCATCTTTTTCTTCAGCGCCTCACCTCGTGGTTTGGGCTCCATCTTTCCTCCATCCACGATGCCGACTGCGGTGATCCTCTTCTCCACACGTTCTGCCACTGAAGCTGGGAAGTCGCCTTTGGATCCGATGTTCTCCCTCCGGAGTCCTGCCACTGGAGACTGGAAGGTACGTTCGGGTCGTCTCAGCCGGATCATCTCCACGCAGTCGTGCTGAGCGGTCTGTGGCTCGGGTGCTGTGCTGGTCTGCTCTCTGGTGCCGGATCCACCCTCAAGTGAGGGCTTGCTGTGCCTCCAAACGCGGAGGACGTTGACCGCTGGAGGGGTGAAGTCTTCCCACTTCCAATGGATCTTCTCCATTCCCCTTCTGCCAAGCAGCATTGGTCCATCACCTGCAACAATCCACAGAGATAACTTGTGCACCGTGCCATCATGGAGTACCTTTACATTCGCACTATGAACAACTGGGATAAGTTCATTGGTGTAGGTGCGCAGCTTTGCCTGAACCTAGCGCTTCGGTGAGGTGGTTGCCAAAATCGCACTGTGCCGCCAACCTCCTGAGGTCAGCGGTGTATTTTGCAATTTCCTGGCCTTCGGGCCGTCGGTGGGTGTAGAACCGGTGTCTGGCTGTGAGGATGCTCTCCTTGGGCTTGAGTTGCTCATGGATCAGGGTTATGAGCACCTCGTACATTTTGGTCGTTGTCTTCGCTGGTGCCAGCAAGTCCTCGACGAGGCCATAAACAGTGGGCCCACAACTGGTTAGCAGGATAGCTCTGCACTTACCAGCCAGTGTGGCCGGGTCGTCTCCTGCCAGGTCGTTTGCTGTGAAGAAATGGTCGAGCCTCTCCACAAAGGCGAACTGCTGCAACGTACCAAGGGTAGACATTTTCACGTGAAAGTTTGTAATATCGTCACCAATTGTTGTGTCCTTGAATGCTCTAATAATGACTCCACGAGGCAATGTGTTGTACTTGAACTGTAGTGACCTTAATCCTTAATTTGTTAACTCCAAGTCAGGATCACACCTGGTGGCCTTTTATATTAGGCCAAGCACACCTGTACAGGTAACCTACAAGTCTCCCACTGCTGTGCCCTCTGGTGGCACACCTTGTGATAGTACCAACAGTAGCCATGTAGGATACATGACACAAACCAGGTACTACTTTATTAGGGTCCACATTACAAGATGGCAGGCCTTTTATACCTGGGCCGCACACATGTGCGCACAGTCCAATGACCGCTGACAGTGGCGCCATCTGGTGGCTAGTAAACCCAAGGATGCATACATGACATTAAACAAGTCAGATACAGTGCTCTCACGCAAGATGTGAGCATCATGGAGGCTGCCCGGAAATTTAGCATTCACTGCCATAATAATTTGCTGCTGGTCGACAACGAGTTGGACATTCAGGGAGTGGAATCCCTTGCGGTTCCTAAAAACCTCTGCATCCTGAAAAGGTGTCCACATTGCGATGTGCGTACAGTCTATTGCTCCCTGCACCTTGGGGAAGTTAGCAATTCGGTAGAGTCCTAGAGCCCTCTCAGTCTGAGCCTCCCTGGTCATTGGGAAGCTGATAAAGTCCATCCTGCATGCGTACAGGGCTTCAGTTATCTGTCGAATGCAGCAATGTGTTGCCAGCTGAGACATACCACAAATATCGCCAGCTGAGGCCTGAAAAGAACCCGATGCATTGAATGACAGTACCACGGTGACTTTGACCTCAACGGAGAGTGCGGTTCTGATGGCTCTCCCCTGATGAGCTGGCATATCTCACTGATAACCCCTTTGTGGAAGTCTCCAAAGGCAGGTGGTGTCAGACAAGTTGAAACAAGACTGCTTCTCCCTGTACTTGCGGGGGGTGTAACGTCTGGTCCTCCTCCTCAGTCTGTCATGTCTTACATTGGGCACATGATACTTCGAGGGTACCCTCTGCCATCTCGAGTTTGCAGCATGTGAGTGGTCATCAAGGGAGGGTGAGAAAGGACAGGCCCCGTTCCAATAGCTATCTGTTTTCCGCCGATTGTTCATAAAGAATGAATGTCCCCACTGTAAAGTCCTGTCCCCTCAGTACAGATTCACACGAGGCATGTAGTGAAGTCAAGGTCACTCTGGACCTGCACCTTTATTTCACAGCTCTGGAATGCTGCACTTGCCTGAGATCTGTCCTTATGTACCTGTCTCTTGCAAGTGCACTCCTGGTGGTAAGGTATGGTGGTGGTTACAGGTCATATCTTATTACAGTCATGTATAGCATGTTAGGATACAGTTATATATAATAATGTAAGATACATGACATCACCCTCCCCCAAGGTCTTATTGTCTTTATAGGTTCAGTCTCTCAGGTGGTCAATGCTCTCGCATGGAGCATCTGAGTTGTGGTTCCGTTGTTTGCCTTGGTGTCTGTTTTTCTTTGGGTGTGGTTGCTAGTATCTCGCCTGGCTGTCTGTTTCGATTGGTGTGATTGTTCTTGACTCGCCTGGGCTGTCTGTTGGGATTGCCCTTTCCTCAGGTTGTTCCCTCTGTCTGTCCACCAGGTGTGGTGCGAGTTCCACATTGTAGTCTGCCTCTGGTTCCGCAGTGTTGTTGGTAAATCCGCTTTTGAATTGGTCTACTTGCCTCCGGCAGGTTTTGCCATTGTCCATATGTACTACCAGTAGCCTGTTTCCTTCCTTGCCCATTACTGTCCCTGCAAGCCATTTGGGACCCCTGCCATAGTTTAGTACAAACACTTTGTCCCCTATCTCATTCCATCTCCCCCTCGAATTTCTGTCATGGTACTCAGTCAGCTTACGGCGCTTTGCCTCAACGATTTCATGCATGTCTGCGAGGATTAATGAGAGCCTTGTTTTTAAAGTCCTTTTCATCAACAGTTACGCGGGGGGATCCCAGTCAGTGAGTGCGGACGAGATCTGTATGCCAGCAGCAGTCACGACTGGCGACCCTGCAGCATGGGACCTTGGATTTTAAGCATGCTTTGTTTAATGATTTGCACTGCTCTCTCCGCCTGGCCGTTGGAGGCCGACTTGAACGGTGCCGTCTTGACATGATTTATGCCGTGGTCAATTATAAAATCTTGGAATTCTGCACTGGTGAAGCACGGACCATTGTCACTGACCAATATGTCAGGGATTCCGTGCATTGCAAACATGGTTGCGAGGCTCTCCACAGTGGTGGAGGTTGTGCTCGAGTTTAAAATGGTGCACTCGATCCACTTTGAAAATGCATCTACAACTATGAGGAACATTTTGCCCATGAATGGGCCCGCATAGTCTACGTGCACCCGCGACCACGGTTTGGTAAGCCAGGGCCAGGGGCTCAATGGAGCCTCCCTGGGGGCATTGCTGAGTTGGGCACAAATGGTGCACCTTCAGACGCAGAACTCCAAGTCCGCGTCAATACCAGGCCACCAGACGTGGGTTCTGGCTATAGCCTTCATGAGAATGATCCCCAGGTGCTCGCGGTGGAGCTCCCGGACAAATGCCTCTCTGCCTCGCAGAGGCATGACTACTCGGCTGCCCCACATCAGGCAGTCTGCTTGTAGTGATAGCTCATGCATGCGCCTGTGAAAGGGTTTTAATTCCTCGGGGCGGGCATCGCGAGCCTCTGCCCAGTCACCGGTTAGGACACATCTTTTTACTAAGGATAACGTGGGGTCGCTGGCTGTCCAGGCTCTGATTTGGCGAGCCGTCATGCGCGAACCTGTGGACTCAAAGGCATTGATTGCCATGACTATCTCACAGTCCTGTTCGTCAGACCCTTCCGTGGTCGCCAGGGGTAGCCTGCTGAGCACGTCGGCACAATTGTCTGTGCCTGGTTTGTGCCTTATGGTATAGTCGTAGGACGCCAGCATGAGTGCCCACCGTTGAATTTGCGCCGAGGCGTTGCCGTTTATTGCCTTGCTCTCGAACAGGAAAGACGTGAGGGGCTTGTGGTCGGTTTCAAATGCGAACTTGGCCCCGAAAAGTATTGGTGCATCTTTTTGACACCGTACACGCACGCGAGCGCCTCCTTCTCTACCATTCCGTACCCGCGCTCCACCTGCGAAAGTGATCTGGAGGCATAAGCTATGGGTTGTAATTTGCCCGCACTATTGACATGTTGAAAAACGCACCCGACCCCATACGCTGACGCATCGCATGTGAGAACTAGCTTTTTACCTGGATCAAAGAAAGTCAAAACATTGTTGGAACACAGAAGATTGCGTGCTTTATTGAAGGTGCGTTCCTGGGCATCCCCCCAAAACCAATCGCACCCCTTCCTGAGTAGCACGTGGAGAGGCTCCAGCAGCATGCTTAAGTTCTGCATAAAGTTCCCAAAGTAATTGAGTAGCCTGAGAAAGGCGTACAGTTCTGAGACATTCTGAGGCCTAGGTGCCAGGCGAAATGCTTCTGTTTTGGACTCTGTTGGGCGGATTCCATCAGCGGCAATCCTTCTGCCCAAAAATTCAACCTCGGGTGCGAGAAACAGGCACTTGGATTTCTTGATTCGTAGGCCTACCCGATCCAACCGCTTTAGTACTTCCGCCAAATTACGAAGATGGGAGTCGGTGTCCCTGCCCGTGATAAGTATGTCGTCTTGAAATACAACCGTCCCTGGGATGGACTTGAACAGACTCTCCATGTTGCGGTGGAATATGGCAGCTGCCGACCTGATGCCGAATGGGCATCGATTGTACATGAAAAGGCCTCGATGTATGTTGATGGTGGTGAGTAGCTTGGATTCCTCGGTCAATTCTTGCGTAATATACGCAGATGTGAGGTCAAATTTGAGAAAAGTTTACCTCCAGCCAATGTGGCAAATAAGTCCTCCGCTCTGGGCAGCGGGTACTGGTCCTGCAGGGAGACTCTGTTTATGGTAGATTTGTAGTCCCCACAGATTCGTACGGATCCATCAGGCTTCATGACTGGGACGATGGGACTTGCCCAGTCGCTAAATTCCACAGGTGATATAATGCCTTCCCGCAGAAGCCTGTCTAGTTCGTGTTCAATCTTTTCCCTCATCACATAGAGTACAGCTCTGGCCTTGTGATGGGCCGGTCTAGCATCCTGTGTGATGTAGATTTTGACTTTGGCCCCTTTGAAAGTGCCCACACCTGGCTGAAAGAGATGTTCAAATCGCTTCATAACTGTTGAGCAGGAGGTCCGTTCCTCTAATGACATGGCATGGACATCATCCCATTTCCAGTTTAGCTTTGCCAGCGAGCTTCTCCCCAGCAGTGCTGGGGGGTCTCCGGGGACAATCCACAGGGGAAGTCGGTTCACTGTCCCTTTGTGTGTGACAGAGAGCATGGCGCTGCCGAGGACTGGTACGATTTCTTTGGTATTAGGTCCTTAGTTTGGTGTCGACCCTTGTGAGTTTTGGTCTGTCTCTTTTATGCGGCCACAGTTGTTCAAATTGTTGAGCGCCCATGAGAGATTGACTCGCTCCATGTTGACAGATATCTCATTGCGTAGGACCCTCATCATTATAGGAGGCGTCCTGTTGTAGGAGCAGCGGCCTTTGATCATGTTGACCCGCTGTACACCGGTGTCCCGGATATTGTCCCCACCGTCTTCTGGTCTGCTTTCCAACCCATCTGATTCGTATACCAACCGTGCTGCTGTTTTTTTGCACATGCGGCCAAATGCTCTGAATATTCACAGTTCCTGCAAACAGCCTGCTGAAATCGACATCCCCTTGACGAGTGCCCATCCCCACACCTCCAGCACAGACTGCTTGCAAAGAATGAGCTGCGTCTGGCTGATCTCTCTTGAGCTTCTCTCAGTTTGTGGTTGATTGCTCGCATTGTGGGTTGATGAGGTGTGAACGGCCGTTCCTGTGGCCCATGATGGCTTCTGTTGCCACTGCTTGGTGTCGAAAGCCTGTTCTCCCGGTTTTGTCTGTGTGTGGGGGTAGTAGCTTGTCTAATGCTGTGAACTCCTTGTTCCATTATTTCGTTAGTTGTCGTACCTGTATTGTAAATCAACCTCGTTTCTTCTTCCCCTACTAAGAATGTCAGTGCTGCTGCCTCTAAGGTCAAGTTCTTGATCTCTATGAGCTTTCGGAATATGCCTGTGTGGCTTATTCCTTCAATGAAACAGTCTCTCAGCATTTCTCTCCTCAGTTCATTGGAGAACTCACATAAACTAGCCAACCTCCGAAGTTCCGCCACGAAGTCGGGTATGCTCTGGCCCACACATCGTACCTGTAGTTGTAGAACCTGTGTCTGGCCATGTGTCAGCTGCTCGCTGGCTTCAGGTCATCTCTTACCAGTGTGCTCAATTCTTCAAATGACTTGCTTGCTGGTTTCTCGGGTGCCAACAGATCCTTCATTAAAGCGTATGCTTTCGAGCCACAGCTGGTCAAGAGATGGGCTCTTCCCTTGTCTGCCTTATCGTCGCCTAACCAGTCTTTGGTTACAAAGCTTTACTGGAGCCTTTCTATAAAGTCCTCCCAATTGTCTCCCGCATTGTACTTTTCATCTGACCCGTTGTTCGCCATTTTGTGGATTTTGTAATCCCGTAACCCGTCGCCACTGTAAAGTCCTGTCCCCTCAGTACAGATTCACACGAGGCATGTAGTGAAGTCAAGGTCACTCTGGACCTGCACCTTTATTTCACAGCTCTGGAATGCTGCATTTGCCTGAGACCTGTCCTTATATACCTGTCTCTTGCAAGTGCACCCCTGGTGGTAAGGTATGCTGGTGGTTACAGATCATATCTTATTACAGTCATGTATAGCATGTTAGGATACAGTTATATATAATAATGTAAGATACATGACACCCACTAAGACACTTAGTAAATTCCAATCATCCATAGATGTTTGTCCAGATGTTCACATCACCTCCAAACACCTCCAGAGTATATCCGAACTCCCCCGAGGTTGAAGCAGAGCAGCCCTTTAAATGATGCGACATGTGATTTAGAACATGGCTTCCATACCGCTGTGAGTAGTTCCGGCTAGTTCCACTTTTTCCCAGCGTTTTTTTCGGCGATCGATATTGTGGGCGAGATGTGTGCAAGGTGCCGAAAGTAAGGATGGGTGATATACTGGGCGTTAGTTTCAGCAGATGTGATCTTTACGACAAAAAACAGTGGCCAGATGGTATTATTAAATCTCAGTGTTAATTACGTGTCAAAAGTAATGCTGAGCGATATTATGGGCGTTGAGATCGCCCATTCTGATAATTCCGCCCAAAAAAAGTTGCCGAGCGGTATTATTTTTTTCTCGGTGGTAAGTGACCGAGAAATGGGCATCAGTTTCCATTTTGTGGCTAAACGGGCGCTATCTTGGCATTACACGTCATTTCAGCGTTAAAATGGTCGTTGTGGCATTATAAGAACATAAGAATATAAGAAATACGAGCAGGTGTAGGCCATTCGGCCCCTCGTGCCTGTTCGCCATTTAATATGATCATGGCTGATCCGATCATGAACTCAGACCCACACACCTGCCCGTTCCCCATTACCCTTTATTCCTTTATCGGCTAAGAAACTGTCTATTTCTGTCTTAAATTTATTCAATGTCCCAGATTCCACAGCTCTCTGAGGCAGCGAATTCCACAGATTTACAATTCTCTGAGAGAAGAAATTTCTCCTCATCTCAGTTTTAAATGGGCGGCCCCTTATTCTAAGATTATGCCCTCTAGTTCTAGTCTCCCTTATCAGTGGAAACATCCTCACTGCATCCACCTTGTCAAGACCCCTCATAATCTTTGCGTTTCAATAAGATCACCTCTCATTCTTCTGAATTCCAATGAGAAAAGGCCCAACCTACTCAACCTTTCCTCATAAGTCAACCCCCCTTATCTCCGGAATCAACCTAGTGAAGCTTCTCTGAACTGCCTTTAAAGCAAGTATATCCTTTCGTAAATATGGAAACCAAAACTGCACGCAGTATTCCAGGTGTGGCCTCACCAATACCCTGTATAACTGTAGCAAGACTTCCCTGCTTTTTTACTCCATCCCCTTTGCAATAAAGGCCAAGATTCCATTGGCCTTCCTGATCACTTGCTGTAGCTGCAATACTATCCTTTTGTGTTTCATGCACAAGTATCCCCAGGTCCCCGCTGTACTGCGGCACTTTGCAATTTTTCTCCATTTAAATAATAACTTGCTCTTTGATTTTTTTTTCTGCCAAAGTGCATGACCTCACACTTTCCAACATTATACTCCATCTGCCAAATATTTGGCCACTCACTTAGCCTGTCTATATTCTTTTGCAGATTTTGTGTGTCCTCCTCCCACATTGCTTTTCCTCCCATCTTTGTATCGTCGGTAAACTTGGCTACGTTACACTCAGTCCCTTCTTGCATGTCGTTAATATAGATTGTCAATAGTTGGGGTCCCAGCACTGATCCCTGTGGCACCCCACTAGTTACTGATTGACAACCAGAGAATGAACCATTTATCCCGACTCTCTGTTTTCTATTAATTAGCCAATCCTCTATCCATGCTAATATATTACCCCCAACCCCGTGAACTTTTATCTTGTGCAGTAACCTTTTATGTGGCACCTTGTCAAATGCCTTCTGGAAGTCCAAATACACCATATCCACTGGTTCCCCTTTATCCATCCTGTTCATTACATCCTCAAAAATTCCAGCAAATTTGTCAAACATGACTTCCCCTTCATAAATCCACACTGACTCTGCCTGACAGAATTTTGCTTTTCCAAATGTCCTGCTACTGCTTCTTTAATAATGGACTCCAACATTTTCCCAACCACAGATGTTGGGCTAACTGGTCTATAGTTTCCTGCTTTTTGTCTGCCTCCTTTTTTTAAATAGAGACATTACATTTGCAGTTTCCAATCTGCTGGGACCTCCCCAGAATCCAGGGAATGTTTGTAATTTACATGCAAAAATAATGGAAAATCTACCCTTTGTTCCTGTGTTATAAAGGAACACCTTTCTTAAAGCGTCTGCTCAAATGCACCAAATTAGCTGTTGTCAATTACAGCTGGGGAAAATGTATGGCAGCAGATCTGCATGCCACCTGTTTTACATACTGCCCAAAAACATCAGGCAAGGTGCAAAATGGTGGCCGATCTGATTTTACGCATGGTGGTTAATGGGAAAATTCACTCCAAGCTGTACCCACTGAGTCCTTTAAATCCACATCCATGTTTTCTTTAGCACAGAGACACTGGACGGTCATTTTATAGAATCATAGAATGGTTACAGCACAGAAGGAGATTATTCGTTCCGTCAAGCCCATGCCGGCTCTCTGCAAGAGCACTTCAGCTTGTCCCACTCCCCCACCCTTCCCCCGTAGCCCTGCAATTTTATTTTCTTTCAGGTACTTATCCAACTCCCTTTTCAAAGTCATGATTGAATCTGCCTCCACCACCCTTTCAGGCAGTGCATTCCAGATCTTATACGGGCATGATTTTAATGCTTCTATGATTGGCGCTAAGCATAACTAGGGTATTAATGACAAAAAATAAAATGTATCACATCACCCTGTCAGCCATCTAATTTAGATAAACCCACACATTTTACAGTGAATGTTTGCAGGCCTAGCAAGAAATTATGGTGAAAAATTCAGCAAGTGCTAAAATGGGCAGAGTTGAATCCTCACTCCATTTCCTCGCTCTAACTGCCTGAATATCACCAAAAATTGGTCCGTATATTTTGAAAAATTTGGACTCTTTAGTCGAGAATTGTTTTCTAAAAAATTTCCTCATCACATTTTGAATTCCCTACTGGTAGGAATAATGATAATGAGGCAAATTACATGTTAATCAGGTCCATGATTGTGTGTTTTCACAAATCAGTACAAGACCCTAAAATATGTTGCAGTGCTTTCGAAAGCACAGAAAGACGCAATGTGATGTAACGGGCACTTTTGAAAATCAGGTTATTAATGGGTAACAATTAGCAAGTCACTGTGAATTGAGAAGGAGACTAGAAAATTGATTGTAAGTGGCACAGACTCAAATGAGGCAATAATCATTTTGATCTCAAAGCTTCCTTAATGGCTAGGTGGCGCTGAGCTCCATAACTGCAGAGGATCGTTAGCTGATCTCACCTGAGAGAGTCATGGAACACTACAGTTGGTTTCAATGTGGAGGCCTCAGATTGGGAGAAACATCAGCTAGGGTATCTGCTCCTGGTTGCTATCCAATGGTTCCTTCAGAAAAGTGCACGTGTCGGGAATCAGTTAAGAACAGGATTGGGCGTGGCTGTGATGATTAAATAGAACTGCGACATTGAAGTGCCAATTTTTCATTGCCTCACCAGTGATGTGGGTATCGTTGGGGAAGGAACAGGTCAGAAAATTCTGCAGCAACCTCGCACCCAGAATTCTGCCTCGCATGATTTCCCTGACAGGCTATTTGGGGTGAAAAATTAAGGTCACACCACTGACATGCATGGGCCTTATTTCAATATTTAAATCATGCAAAGGGAGTCCCTAGCTGAATTTCATGAGTTTGAGTGGACACCATGGAGATGAAATTAATCTTCGGCGATAGCGCAAAAGGGCCGCTAGTGAATCAGCAGCCCATTTTACACCACACCTAAATTTCTTTTCCAGCATCATAATTGGTCCAAATGTGTGCCTAACATTAATGATAATGACCTGCCTGAGAAACGGGAAGGGGTCAGTGGTGCACTTGAAGGCAGATAGAAGTCCTGCCCGCTGCACTAACGGAAGCAGTGTGGACACACGGGAAATCCAAGGGTACTAATTTTAGCAACGGTGCAATACAGTTTCCTCTTCACATCAGATAAAGTTGTAGGGAAAAACCTAAGCAAAGTGATTTCTGACTCCCTGCAGAGGATATTCTGATGCACTCTCGCTTCCGATTGACACCACATGGAATGTGTTATGTATACAAACCTCATCAATGAGTAAGACTTGCCACCAGGGGGCACACCTGTGGGAGACCTAAGGATCACCTGTGCACCCTGGGCAAGCAGGTATAAAAGGCAATCTACCATGCTGCTTCCTCACTTTGGAGTTACATTAAAGAGACCAAGGTCACAATGGTTTGAGCTTACAACACAGTCTTATGGAGTTATTCTAAACTTAACAACTGGCAACGAGTTATAGATCACGAACTTTCATGCAGTAATGGCTGCCGTTGGTATTCTTGAGAGATTTGTTGAGGGTGATGATTGGGAAGCCTTCGTTGAGCGTCTCGACCAGTACTTCATGGCCAACGAGCTGGACACAGCTGAGACGGCGGTCAGTGCAGGGCGATTCTCCTCACCGTGTATAGGTCTTTGATATATGGCCGGTGCTAAAGAGCATTGGGACGATCAGAATCCACGGGGACGACAAGGTAACGATCAACTGAGTCTCGTTACAGGACCAGTACTCACTACCTAAAGCGGAGGACCTATTCGCAACGCTAGCAGGTGGAAATTCGTTCACCAAGCTAGATCTAACCTCTGCTTATATGACACAGGAGCTGACTGAACCATCAAAGAAATTGACGTGCATAAACACGCACCATGGACTGTTCGTGTATCACAGATGCCCCTTTGGGATTCACTCGGCTGCGGCCATCTTGCAGAGGAACGTGGAGAGTCTGATGAAATCGGTTCCATGCACCGTGGTATCCCAAGATGACATCTTGATCACTGGTCGCAACATTACCGAACACTTGCACAACCAGGCTGAAACGCTCCAAGTGTGTTTTCCTGGCACCAGATGTCAAATTCTGGGGAGAAACATTGCGGCAGATGGCATCAGACCCAAGGACTCCAAGACAGAGGCCATCAAGAATGCATCCAGACCACAGAATGTGATGGAGCTGCGTTCGGTCCTGGGATTCCTCAACTATTTTGGGAACTTTCTACCAGGGTTGGGCACATTGCTGGAACCCTTGCATTTATTGCTACGACTGGGTTTGGGGTAAATCTCAAGAGACAGCCTTTAATAAGGCCAGAAACCTGCTATGCTCTAACAAGTTACTTGTATTGTATGACCCATGTAAACGTTTAGTACTAGCTTGTAATGCATTGTCGTACAGGGTCGGTTGTGTGTTACAGCAAGCAAATGTGTCAGGCAAACTGCAACCGGTTGCATATGCATCCAGATGTTTATCTAAGGCTGAAAGAGCCGACAGTATGGTTCAGAAAGAAGTGTTAGCATGTGTATACGGGGTTAAGAAAATGCACCAATACCTATTTGGTCTCCGGTTCAAGCTCGAAACTGACCACAAACCGCTTACTTCACTGCTCTCAGAAAGCAAAGGTTTCAACACCAATGCTTCATCCCGCATCCAAAGATGGGCACTAACAGTTGTCTGCATATGACTATGTAATCCGCCACAGACCAGGCACTGAGTACTGCAATGATGCCCTCAGTCGGCTACCATTGCCCACCACCGGGGTGGAAATGGCGCAACCCGCAGACTTGCTTCTGGTAATGGATGCTTTTGAGAGCAAGGGGTCACCCATCATGGCTTGCCAGAGCAGGACCTGGACTAGCCAAGACCCTGTGCTATCACTAGTAAAAAGCTGCTTCCTTAATGGTCGGCGGTTCTCGGGGAAATGCAAGATGCAATTAAGCCGTTCCACTGACATAAGGATGAATTGTCCATCCAATCGGATTGTCTCCTATGGGGTAATCGTGTGATTTTGCCAAAAAAAGGCAGGCATAGTCATGATGAAGGCTATCGCCAGGTCGCACATTTGGTGGCCCGGCATTGACTCTGAATTAGAGTCATGCGTACACTAATGCAACACTTGCTCACAGTTGAGCAACGCACCCAGGGGGGCCCCACTGAGCCTGTGGTCATGGCCCTCCAAACTTTGGTCTAGGGTCCGCATAGATTTTGCTGGCCCTTTTCTAGGAAAGATATTTCTAGTAGCAGTGGACGCTTACTCTAAATGGATTGAATGTATAATAATGTCATCATGTACATCCACTGCCACCATTGAGAGCCTCCGGGCCATGTTCGCCACCCATGGTTTGCCCGACGTCCTTGTTAGTGACAACGGACCATGTTTCACCAGCTCGGAATTCAACGAGTTCATGACCCGCAATGGCATTAAGCATGTCAGGCCTGTCCCATTTAAGCCCGCATCCAATGGCCAAGCGGAACAGGCAGTCCAAACCATCAAGCAGAGCCTGAAACGGACGGCTCCTTGCAGACCTGGTTATCTTGGGTCCTGCTCAGCTACCAGACGCGCCCCCACTCACTCACCGGGGCTCCCCCTGCAGAATTGTTACTGAAGAGAGCACTCAAAACCAGGCTCTCCTTAGTCCTCCTGGATCTCAATGATCACATAGAAACCCGGCGGCACTGGCATAACGCGTACCACGATCGCGCGGCTGTATCGCGTGACATTGAGGTTAATGATTCGGTGTTTGTTCTCAATTACGGTCATGGTCCCAAATGGATTGCTGGCACTATTTTAGCTAAGGAGGGGACTAGAGTGTTTGTTGTAAAACAGCTGAATGGGCAAACGTGCAGAAAGCACTTGGATCAGACCAAACCGCGATTCACGGACAACCAAGAACGATTTGAAGAAGACTTTACCATCTATGATCCACCAACACACATCCAACCAGCAATCGACCTCACTTTCAACCACGAGGATGAACCCACCATGCCCAAAAGTCCGATCAGACCAGCCGCATTACCGTGCAGCAATGATCTGACCATGCCAGAACTTCAACTCAGGCAATCGACCAGGGATCGCAGAACGCCAGATCGCCTCAACCTGTAAATAACTTGTACATAAGACTTTGGGGGGGGAGTGATGTTATGGATGCAAACCTCACCAATGAGTAAGATTTGCCACCAGGGGGCACACCTGAGGGAGACCTAAGGATCACCTGTGTACCCTGGGCAAGCAGGTATAAAAGGCAACCCACCATGCTGCTTTCTCACTTTGGAATTACATTAAAGAGACCAATGTAAGGGGTTTTCACAGGGTTGTTGTTGTGCCTTGGGTGTCTCTCTCTGGGCTTCTGCCCTCACAGCTTATGCCTGGCCTGTGAGGTACCCTGAGTGCTGCAAGAGCACCCCTGGAGAGACTGTGTCCACAGCTTATGAAGGGGGTTTTGAGACTCGGGTTTTGAGACAGCTTATGCCTAGCCTGTGAGGCACCTGTGAGTGTCAAACACTCCTAACCCCTTCTTCCCTAGCCTGTGACACACAGTTGAGCGTTTTCGAGGCGCTCCTAGCTTCCCTTACACGGTTCTGACATAAGACTCACGATCAGGAGATGTAATACAATAGAACTGAGACAAGGTGATTCCAAGAGGAACTTTAGGCTTCCAATTTATTTGGCAAGGTGTAACTCAACAAACAGCAATACACCAACAAAACAATCCCCCTAAATCCCACTAAACGGACACAACGAAAATCTTTACACCAGTTTAGCAGTACAATGCCCAATCTCCCACCTTTCCTGGCCTAACTGAGTTGGGAGTTCTGGGGACCGGAGGTTATATTCACTACTGTGCCTTCCGCAGTCTGGTGGTTTGTTTCTTCTACCTTCGGTGTCTTCGGACACTGGTTTTCCTTCAGTGTCGAGAGGCTTGTGGTTGTGGTTGTTGAATCACGAGGGCAGGGAAAATCATCACTTCTTTTTTTCACTACGTCAGAAACCTCTTTTTTATAGCCAGATTATCCAGTCTGCCTCTCCTGCTGAAGTCGATTCTTCTCATTGGTGGACTTTTGATTTTGAAAAATGCAGCAGTTTGAGGTTTTTAGGTTTTTTTCCCACTGATCTTAACCTACTCAAGGTTTGAGTGGGTGTTGATTGCATTGGCCTCCTGTAGCCATTGTGCTAGTCTGGCCTGAGCCAGATATTTCTATGCCTGATGAAAAAGGTGTTGGAATATGTATGTGGCATTGTTTAAATGCTAATGTTTTCAAGGGGCAAGTTTCGAGGGTATACAGTTCCCAGACAATTTGATTAGTTCCAATGTCCAAACTGGCCCTTTTGATATTGACTCCACCCCTTTTCTTGCAGACCTTTAAAAAAATTCTACATTCGATTAAAGTTCGTAGTTTCTTCCATGTGCACTTTAGGATTTCAAACTTTCTGGTAGATAGTTCCAAATTAAATTCCCTTTCCTATGAGTCCAAACACTGGGGGGAGGTCTCCATTTGTGTCCCAAAGTTTTCCTTCCATCGGTTTCAATTCACAACACAGACTGCTCCCACAGCCCTTTTCCTTCTGGGTAAAATGAGGGGGTTTTTGTCCTCCCCTACATAATCCCCCATCTGACACAGTCAGACACCACTCGAGTGTGTCAAAGTTCAGGGTGGTGAGAAAACCCTAGGTCTCCCAAATTGCCCAACTTTCCCCAGTTTAACTCTAAACTGATCCCGTCGATATATATCGTAATTCCTTTTAACGCGGTACTAAACACAGAAATCCAACAGGTTACAATACACGACAGCAACATACATATATGTACTTGAGGTTACAGCAGTAATTGTACATTGAGTCTCATTTCGGTCTCAAACGTAAAACAAAGAAACCTGCCCTGCAAACTCCCCAGGAGTATGAAAACGCAGTCATCCCTGGAAATAACAAAACCGCCTAAGTGTCGCAGTCAAGCTTTGTTTACACACCTTGAGTGTTTAGCAACGGCTCTCCTGGCTGTGTAGTAGCCTGAGGAACTGCGTTCTTTTTCTTTTTCTCCTGAGCTTACAGCTTGTAACTAGCAGATAAGCTACAATCAGGAGTTGGCCGATTACTAAGGCATGCGATCCCACCCGGATCCATGCAGGTATGTCTGCCCGTATTCCCAAATCCCACCATGCTGGGGGTTTAATATGGGCAATCTCCCCTGCTAGAATTTCAGTTTTCTGCTCCATGGTGTAAAAATGTTTTTGAGACAAATCCACTGCCTGGAGGAGGGCTGTAAGTTTCTCAGGTAGTGGGGCAATGGGATAGCCAAACTGGGCGACATATTGTTGTAGATGGTTGAGGTTGTTTTGTACCGTGAGGTGAATCGTGGAAGGTTCAGGGATGGGTGTGATTCTGGTGTGTGCCACTTGAACCTCTGCCCTGGGTTTAAAGCAAAAGCTGCTGTATGGAATTGGACACCACCTTCCCGGTCCGTGTTCATACCGTTGGGCACTTGTGGTGACACAATATGTCCCACCGCCTACATATGCTACCTGTGGAGGATGTGGTTAGGGGCCATTACCTCCATTGTGCAATTGATAGGCTCTGCCCCAGCAGTACTGAACCCGCATTGTGGCCTTGCAAAAGCGTTCAAGTGCTGGGGGCACAGGATTACCTGTGCTTCCCTGCTCCGACAACCCGAGAGGTCTGTACCTGTCACAGTGTGCTCCCACATTGTGACATAAGGTGGGACCTCTTGGAATCGAACATGCACCCCTCCACGAATGACTCCCACATTGTCCACTCGGTACAGGGGTGCTGGTCGTGGGGACGCCCCCATCACGGGCATCCTGACCACCACACCCATGATGGTATGATTTGACTTTCCACAGTCCACCGGTACCGGGTAGGCTTCCGATGCTACACGAAGTTGGCAAGGACTCAAAACATTATCGTAAGGGTGCAGTGCTGCTAAGTGCTGGTTGCTGATCCAGGAGGGGACCTGTCCCTGTCTCAGATCCTCGAGGTTACTCCGTCCCTCTCCCAGCAACCAGGCCCCATAGAGCACGCACACCTCATTTTGGGCGGCTTGATCGGAGACGTTTATATCCTCCCGAATCAAGGCGTTTCCAGCCCTGGCCTGCGCCTCCAATTGAGAGATAATCTCATTTAAGTGAACTGTCATTGCCACCTCTTCGTGGAGCGCGGATCCCACTATGGTATTCTCGTCCCCCAGGACTTTGCGCAGCTGATTCTTTAACCCATTTATCTGGAGGGCCAGCTGCATGTTATCCAAACTGTTTATGGCGGACGCCCCGGTGTTAAACCCCGTAAGAATGTCATTTAAAGTGCCACGCTTCTGCCTGCCCGGTTCGGCCCTATCCCACTGTTTATACAAGTCTGTCACTTTGACATCCCTGAAGTCCAGTTCATAGAACTTCCGGAACATCTCCCGCAGCAGAGCCTGGTATAACAGCTCGGTTTCCCGGGGACACCACGTAGGTAGGCGGACTTCTGTCAGATTTAGCACCACTGATGCCACTGCGTAGTGTACCCCCTGATAAAATAGTTTCTCGGTAGGGACCAACACTAAACCATTCCCCGGCCCCCTGGTTGTTGTCGGGCACTCGTGTGGGACGGTGGGCTTGGCCGTGGGTGGGGGCTTCCTTTCCCGAACTACAAGTTCAGTGGCATTTACTGGTACCCGGGGATTAGGGATCACACACGCCTCCCCGCTGCAATCCCATACCACCCCATCCCCGACATCCTGCCACCACCTATAAAAAGCAATGGAGACCCCCTCTGAACACACGCGAGTGGATCCCCACATACACAAATAAATTCCTTGGTCGTACGCCCACCATTTCTCCCAGCACACCGTTACCCTGCCGGATGACCCCATGATGGTTCGGTAGGTATCATTATCCAGACGTTCCCAGTTCGAGTGTCGGTCTCCCATTTCCCTCTTGAGCTTTCTGAGCCACCACCACCGTCCCAGAGGTATGTCCCCTTGGCAAGTTAGGCATACCTTCCTGCCTTCTGTCACTCTCACTCTGGAAGTGGCCACAGTGATCTCCGGGCAGGGGATGGAGGCCTCTCCGTAGGTAAAGTCCTTATGGTTGGAGTACTTGGTGGAGTTCGATCCCAACCACCCAGGCCATTTCCCCTCATGGGAGTAGGTGACCCGGCCATCCGCCACCGGAGTCCCTTCTCCTGTGGTCACTGTCGGCGCTCTGCCCCCGGAGCATCTGAAAACTAGGGAGTCCTCGGTGTCCCCTCGGTGCCCGCTGCAGATCCTTAGCGATACCAGCATCACTAACGTCCAGTAGGGAGGTGTTGACATCTGAAAGGCAAGAAGAACATGGCCTTGCCTTGAGAGACCTCTCCAGGCTTGGCCCGCGTAACATGTTCCAAACACAAAAATGCTGTACCCAGCCGTCACTGCCTTACCTAAACACATATACTCACAACACAAAGTAACAAAACAGGAAGGGAAAATATACACACCGCCACCCGTCCCCGGGTGGCCAGACTATATCCTGTCACTGTACAGACGTCGTCGACCACTTGGCTGACCGTACCCTGAGGACCAGGATGTCCTCCGCTGAGGGGCTCGTATGGTCCCCCTTAATGAGTCTTGTGCTGCCCTCCAAGGCCGTCCCGAGCCCCGGATAATCGGTGGGAGACCCTTGCTAGTGCAACAGAGCACCCTCCCTGTTGTCTTTTGCCGTATCAGTCTGGGGCGGGAGGCTAAGTTAACAGGGGACCACGGCGCCCTGGGCTGTGGCACTCTGTTACTCCTCCTTACTGTCGGTGCAGAGTCCCACATTATGGGCTGCAGTGCCATCTCCTCCACCTCTTGGGCTAGCCCCAGCTGATCCACCATGGGAGGTTCAGCTTCCCCTTGAACCTTGCTAATGGTAGAGCCTTTCTCCCTACTTCTGTTAGTGGGCTGGGAACCTCTACCCAGTGGTGGGATAGCCTTACTGGAGCAGTGAACCAGCCCTGGCTGTAGAGCTTCGGGGCCCGCTGCCTCCTCTGGAGCCTCCAAATCCACTGGGGCCTGTTCTTCCCCCAGTGTCTGATTCCCTTCCCTTGCTCGTCCCCTCTGTTTTTTATCTCTTTTGGGGTCAAACAATTTACACTGATTAATGTGATACCACTTCACCCGGCGAGGCAGTCGAACCGCATGGACCATAGGGCTAGCCTTGTCGACTATGCTGTATGGTCCCATATATAATGCTTCAAAAACCCCGACCCGAGCATAGTTCCTCATCATGACCTGGTCCCCTATCTCCCATTCGTGGTGTTTGCTGGGTTCTAGCAGCAATCGGTTACTCTGATGCTGTCTGCCCATGTTACTAGCAGCCTGCCAGTGAATCTGTTTCGTGTGTTCAAACAGGTTCCTGACAAACCGGTCCCGGTTCACCTCTCGGAGCTGCCCTTCGGTGAGAACCGGCGCCAACACATGCACTGGGGTTCTCATGATCTGGCCCGTCATCAGCTCATGGGGTGAGTACCCTGTGCTCTTTGACTGACTGGCCCGGATTCCCATAAGGACCAACGGTAAGACCTCCACCCACTTGTTCGGTGAGTCTCCCGTCTCCTTGCGCAGCCTTTCCTTTAGGGTCCGGTTCAGGCGTTCTACGGTGCCTGAGGACTGAGGGTTGTAGGCGACATGCCATTTGGCTCTTATCCCCAGCACCTTTAGGGTGGCCTGCATCACCTGGCCGGTGAAGTGGCTTCCTCGGTCGGACTCCACGATTTGAGGTAGACCCCACCGAGAGAACACCTCCCTCACCAGGATTTTTGCAGTCCCCACCGTGGTAGCTGTTCGGCAAGGGAAGGCTTCCACCCACTTGGAAAACACATCCACCAGGACGAGGCAGTATTTATAACCTCCCTGGGCGGCCGGTAGGGGTCCGATGTAGTCGATCTGGACGCCTTCCTTTTCTGAGGGTCTGGATTGTTTGCAGCGCAAACCAGATAGCCCGCACAGAAGTTGCGGACGTCTTCCCGGAGGTCTGGCCACCACCCTGCCTTTTCTATCCGTTGCCAGGTAGATTCCGGCCCAGGGTGTCCCGCACCTGGACCCTCATGGGCCAGCTGAAGAAATTCCCTCCGGTGTTGTGGCGGCACTACCCATTTGTCCCCTTTAAACAACATGCCTTCCCGCACAGCAATATCTACAGCACTGTATGGGCCTTCTGCCTTTTCCCCCCTTTTGATAGCAGCTAAGGCAGCCTTCAGGATCGGATCCTGCATCTGGACTACTTTGAGGTCCGGGGCCGCAGCCGCCCCTACGCTCCCTTGTGTCCCTGGCTTGCTTCTTGCTGCTGCTATCCTGCCTGCCTCATATGGGTCCCATGGGCGACCTGTGCGAGCACCTTCCCTTGCCAGCAGGTCTGCCTGCTGGTTACCTTCCCCCCGTGGCTCAGTTTTGGAGTGAGCCTTTATCTTATGGATATATACATCCCCGGTTTCTCCCACTGCAGCCACGATCTTTTCTAGCAGGGGTTTGGTCACAAGGGGCTTCCCATCCGCAGAGGTGTACCCCGGCGTGACCAAATCACCAGATACTCTGTACATGAATTGCAAGTGAACATGCTGTCCGAGCAAATCGTGTATGGGGTAGGGAATTCCTCGGGGTGTGTGACCACATACATCACCGCCGAGAGTTCCGCCTGCTGGGCACTCAGGGTGCATGGGAGTTTAAGAGCCAAGGCAATTCCTGCCTTGGGATCACAAACTCCGCAGCCCGTGAGTCTTGTACCCGCGGACACTGAACTGGAGCCATCAACGTAGATCTCGCGGCCTGTGGGGTGTATCCCTGCCCGAAATCCAAAGTTAATGTCCCATACTCCCTCCACAGAGCATCGATGCGGCTGCCCTGGATAGATTAAATTTGCTGCGAGCCTGGGCTCGCAGAGGCCCTTGACCTTTAAAGTCATTTGGGAGAGGAGGAGGGTCCAGCAAGTGATTCTAGCACTGCTCACTGTCCCGTCCTTAATCCTCCCGTCCAACAGCATCTGCGTCGGGGTATGATGGGTGAGGAGTGTAATGGGGGATATTCCGGTAAAGATCTGAGCTCTCTTTACTGCCCAGTGGGTGGCAAGCAAGTGCCTCTCACAATTGGAGTATCCCTTTTCTACCTCCGTGAGGACCCTGGAGGAGTACACCACTGGTCTCAGCTGACCGTTTCGCCCCTGGAGCAACACTGCACTTAAGCTGTCACCACTGGCTGCCACCTCCAGGAAGAATTTCTCCCCCCCATCAATTGCCCCTGGGGCTGGTGCTACCTGCAGGTCTCTCTTAAGATGGACAAATGCTGCCTCACAGCCCTCGTCCCATTCCCACTCGACCCCCTTATGTAGGAGTCTGAGCAGAGGGGCGGCAGTGGCTGCATAGTCCTCGATGAAGTCCCTACAGTAGCCAGTGATTCCCAGGAAAGACCTTACCCCCGACACATCCCTAGGGACAGGGAGTTCCTGCACTGCCTTTCTTCTAGCCTCATCAATGGCCCTTTCTCCTGCCCTTATCGCCAGGCCCAGGAATTTTACCTCTCCTAGACCTATCTGGGCTTTTTTGGGGTTAACTTTAAAACCCCCTTCCTTCAGTAAGACCAGCAGTTCAGCCAGCAGTGGACCGTGTTCCTCACTGCTGTCTGTGAACAACAACAGGTCGTCCACATACTGGACCAGCTGGTGTGGCTGGCTGAAGCCTTTTAAGCAGTTCGCCATGCATTGGTGAAAGATGCTGGGACTATTATGAAAGCCCTGTGGGAGGCAGCTCCATGTATACTGCTATTCCCGGAAGGTGAAGGCAAACTTGTACTAGTCTTCCCTCCGTACAGGGATAGACCAGAACCCGTTGGATATGTCCAACACTGTGAACGTGGTTGCGGATGCAGGGATTTCCCCTATCAGATCCGCAACCGCCGCTACTGTGGGGGCACAAGCTGGGATGTTTTTATTGAGCACCCTATAATCCACCGTAGCCCTCCAAGAATTGTCCGGTTTCCTAACCGGCCAAAGCGGGGAGTTGACATGGGTGGCTATGGGTCTCAAAACACCCTGCTCGACAAGCGAGCTTAAAGCTGTCTCCAAGTCTGCTTCTGCCTCTCGGGGAAAGCCATACTGCTTTTGCGGGCGGGACATGGGATCCCCATCTATTCTATAACCTCCACTCTGTGACTCTCCCATAGTCGTGTTTATGGGTGGCAAATGCTGCAAGATTTGCTTGCACATAGGCCCGGTACTCGGCCGGGGTGTTACAGACCAGAACCTCCAGGTCGTAACCCCCTTTTGGCTTCATTGTACAGAGAGTCCCTTTTCCCTGTTTCTTATCAATAACCATGACTTCTCCCTCTGCTCCCGTGCTCACTGTGCCCCATAGACAGTGATTCCTCAAGTCTACTAGGATCTGGCGAGCGATGATAAAATCAGCCCCCAAAATCCCTTTTCCCACCTGCTCCCAGTTCATTAGGACGCACTTCCATTGTGTTTGGAGTGCTCCTAAACGAACTGCGAGCGGGATTGAGAAAAACCCAGCCTTCTCATTACCTGTGAACCCAACTAGTTGATACGGCACCCCGTTTGATAGAGGTGAGGTTGCGGGGTCCTCTGAATGGACTATCGTGCTGGAAGCACCAGTGTCCAAAAGGTAGGTACCCAATACACCCTCAACCTCCATCTTGACCCAGGGTCATCCCCAGGGGTCATATTCTAGTGGGCACAGGTATGCAGGCTGGGTCTGGGCTAGTCACGGCCTCTGTACTGGCAGGGTTGCTGGTGCTTCCCTGCCTGTTGCCGTGGCTACCTTCCCAGTCCCCTCCAGCGCTGTCCTCACTGCAGCTACTATCTCATCAAGGGATGGTGAGGAGCTCCCTCCACTTCCCCCACTCTGGGCGGCTCCTAAAGAACTTCTCCCCCCATATCTCTTTACTGGGCTCCTGCAATCCCTTTTGAAATGCCCAGCTTTCCCGCACCCGTAGCACACTCCCTCCTTATCAGACGAGCGGCCACCCTCCTGGTGCCATTCCCCTTTGGGAATCGAGTTGGGTTTTACTTCATTTACCTGACCTTTGGAGGTTTTCTCCTCCTCCCCTCCTCCATTCCGTTGGACCAGTGCCAGTTGCCTGACCACTGCTTCCCCGGTGAGGTTGGGGTCCCGGGAATCGAACCACAGTTCTGCCCTGGCCTTGAGCCGGGGCAAGCAGTTTGCCACCAGCATCCTCAGCCAGCGGCCAGTCTGTACCGCGGAAAGATTCGCCCAGTCGAGGAGCTCCCCACAGGCTGCGTGGTATACCACCCACAGCCTGTCCGCAAACGCCTGCGGGGTTTCCCCTGCGAGCTGCCTTGTCCTTTCGACCCGTTCGAAAGGACTGCCGTCATCGAAGCCCATAGCCTCAAGGACGGCCCTCTGGACCTCAGTAAATGTACGCTGTCCCCTCCGGCATTCTGCCGGTAGGGCCTGGTACAATTTGCTGTCCAGAGAGAAGAGCAGCAGCTTGGCTGTCTCTTCCTCATCGCACCCATTAATTTCCCCTGCCTGCATCACCTCCATGAAGTTGATAGACGGGTCCCCGCTGCGAGTGAGTTTGGACAAATGGGCCACCATGGCCCTGAGTGATTGAACTCCATGGGGAATAATAAAGTCGCTCTCCAGTGCTCCCTGACCTTGGCCACCTCCCTGTGGTGGACTGTACTTGCGCTGCCTGACCGGGCACATCCGCCCTGGTTCAGGATCTTTCTGCGCTGGTCCCTCTACCTCCGGCTGTCCCACCATACCCGGTGCAGCAGACAGTGCCTGGTCACCTGATCCAGCCCTTAACTGACCCTCAGCTGGAGCCTCACATCCCTGCTGCCAAACGGGACACATTGGTCCTGCCCCCAGCCCTGGATATGCTACTACCTGCGTGCCCCGCCCCTCCTGGTACCCCACCGGACAAACTACCGGTGCCTCAGGAGGTGGTCGGGCGTCTCTTGCCTTTGGATTCTCCTCTACCCCCCAATAATCTCCTTTGTCCCCTGTGGACCCTCCAGGTCCTATCAGGGCGACCATCCCCTTTGCCTGGGATAGAGCGTGGGTGAGAGTTTTAATCCTCTCCTGGCAGGGACCGTGATCTGCAAACTCACTGCTACTGGCCACTTTATAGGCTGTCTGTACGTCTTTTAATTTATTCTCCAGTTCCCAAATTTTCTGGGTGTACCGAGAGTTCTGTTCCCGGAGGGACCCCTCACTACCCTTGGCCTCAGTGACCTGACACTGAAGATATTCCCGGCTATTTCGGAAGGTCTCCTCCAACTGCCGGTTCCTTTGCTGCTCCTCAGCTAATTCGGCCAGCAGGTTGTCTCCAACCGCAGCCCGGATAGCAGAGAGCTCCTCTGATTTCTGAAGACTCTGTTCCAAGTCCTTCACCCGCTGGTCGAGCTTTCGGACTTGGCGGGTGAAGCAGATAAGCCAGATGGCCTTTTCCACCCTGCGGTTGTGGTCCTTCCCTGCTGTCCACTGGGCAGCAGCATCCACTGGGCGCTCTGCCCGAGTGAGGGCTTGCACCCAAGGTTTGGTGAGGTTCACCTTGCCAAAAATGTGTGAGGAAATTCTCTCCTCCATTTTAGTTTCCTCTCTTATCACCTCATCTGTTATATTAACATCTCCTGTTTGCTTAAGTCCCTTCGTGGTCGCCATGTTCTGTAAGGGGTTTTCACAGGGTTGTTGTTGTGCCTTGGGTGTTTCTCTCTGGGCTTCTGCCCTCACAGCTTATGCCTGGCCTGTGAGGTACCCTGAGTGCTGCAAGAGCACCCCTGGAGAGACTGTGTCCACAGCTTATGAAGGGGGTTTTGAGACTCGTGCGTCCCCACAGCTTATGCCTAGCCTGTGAGGCACCTGTGAGTGTCAAACACTCCTAACCCCTTCTTCCCTAGCCTGTGACACACAGTTGAGCGTTTTCGAGGCGCTCCTAGCTTCCCTTACACGGATCAGGAGATGTAATACAATAGAACTGAGACAAGGTGATTCCAAGAGGAACTTTAGGCTTCCAATTTATTTGGCAAGGTGTAACTCAACAAACAGCAATACACCAATAAAACAATCCCCCTAAATCCCACTAAACGGACACAACGAAAATCTTTACACCAGTTTAGCAGTACAATGCCCAACCTCCCACCTTTCCTGGCCTAACTGAGTTGGGAGTTCTGGGGACCAGAGGTTATACTCACTACTGTGCCTTCCGCAGTCTGGTGGTTTGTTTCTTCAATCTTCGGTGTCTTCGGACACTGGTTTTCCTTCAGTGTCGAGAGGCTTGTGGTTGTGGTTGTTGAATCACGAGGGCAGGGAAAATCATCACTTCTTTTTTTCACTACGTCAGAAACCTCTTTTTTATAGCCAGATTATCCAGTTTGCCTCTCCTGCTGAAGTCGATTCTTCTCATTGGTGGACTTTTGATTTTGAAAAATGCAGCAGTTTGAGGTTTTTAGGTTTTTTTCCCACTGATCTTAACCTACTCAAGGTTTGAGTGGGTGTTGATTGCATTGGCCTCCTGTAGCCACTGTGCTAGTCTGGCCTGAGCCAGATATTTCTATGCCTGATGAAAAAGGTGTTGGAATATGTATGTGGCATTGTTTAAATGCTAATGTTTTCAAGGGGCAAGTTTCGAGGGTATACAGTTCCCAGACAATTTGATTAGTTCCAATGTCCAAACTGGCCCTTTTGATATTGACTCCACCCCTTTTCTTGCAGACCTTTAAAAAAATTCTACATTCGATTAAAGTTCGTAGTTTCTTCCATGTGCAGTTTAGGATTTCAAACTTTCTGGTAGATAGTTCCAAATTAAATTCCCTTTCCTATGAGTCCAAACACTGGGGGGGGGTCTCCATTTGTGTCCCAAAGTTTTCCTTCCAGCGGTTTCAATTCACAGCACAGACTGATCCCACAGCCCTTTTCCTTCTGGGTAAAATGAGGGGGTTTTCGTCCTCCCCTACACCAAGGCCACAATGGTTTGAGCTTACAACACAGTCTTGTGGAGTTATTCTGAACTTAACAGAATTTAAATCCAGCGTTGTATCAAAGTGGGTGTAAAGAAATGCCCTGGGAAATCCCTGGTCTTCCTGTAGACTTTAGACCTACTTGCAATTGATTCAAATGCATAGACGACGTAGGCATTGCTGCCTGTATACTGTCTAAAAATTTAGAATCTAAAACTGAGTGCAAGGAGATATGAACAGAGCTTGATTCTTGGAAGCAGAATGGAAGTTTCAGCCTGACAGTGTAAACAGTGGACTGACTGGCTGAAATCCAAACTGCAGCTACTGGTCTCAGGTTTGTAGCTACAGATTAAATGCACCCTAAGCCATGGCATAATATCGTTCAAAAAAATCTGTTCCATATCTAGCCAGAACCAGTTACAATAGTGTTACTGACCAGAGGTTTATTTTGCTATGTCTTTGAGCTGCTACACTTTGCATCCCGTGATTTTATCAGTGAGTACGATACTGTATCTGCACTTATTATAACACTTATTATTTGCAATTGGATGCAGTGGTTAATTCTGTTTTTTTAAGCTGAATTATAAGGAAACTAAAATGGTACAAACATTACCAGGAACACAAATAATGTGATGGCTTTCTTGCCTTTATCAACCTGACCAGTGGAAATTTCCAGTAAATGTATACAATTATGCTACTAGTGCATACTGGCAATTGTAATTGACATGATTTGTATGAGGTGCAATGTAATAACTGAATATATTAAAAAATCTTATAGCTTGATTAGCATGAGCACATTTCTGGTGCTGCAATATTATTAACAACACAATTATCATGGCATCCCTAGGACATGCTCTTAGCACTTCAGTGAATAAGCAAACCTTCACTAACGAAGAAAAAAATTAAAGTACAGCAAATTTCAAAGCACCAGTTGTGCTGAATATCATTAAAAATTTATAAAACTTTCTCTGAACATGACAAGTGTTTGGTTTAACTGAAGATCTGCCATAAGTAGTCTAAGCTGAGAAAAGAATGCTGTCAGTCTGCAGTTCCCTTGGACCTTACCCCTCACCTCAATCCAGCTGAAAGATGTAGCCATTCAAGACTGACAGTTTGACACGCCATGACCTGTCAGAACATTCATCTTTCAATGTTTTGTTTTAGTTAGGAGCCAAACTGCACACAACATAAGCAAGTTGTTTCAAGGCTTGGAATGAGATCAAACATTTCTGGCATCTCCACTTACCAGAGCTTTGATTTACAATCAGAGACTGATTAGATGGTGAGTGCTTAAAAACCTATAGAAGTCCAATAATTTGACCACCTCTTGCTCCTTACCACTGAATGGGTTATGCTCTTATCTACCCAACAAATTCACCTTCGTTCAGTACATCTGTTTAGAAAAGCATTTTTTTCCAATTGTGTTACTTCACCATGACCCTTCTTTTTTTGCTTGTATGCATCAGCAAACATACTGATATAATCTTAAGGTCATGTTCTTTTCAAACTGACAGAGCCTTCCAAAATTTTGATGAGGTGCATCTCATAATCACATTGTGCAAAAGACAACAGATTTCCTACAGTAAATCAGAGTTATTTAATCACAATACCTTTACGACTTCTTTTTCTGAAAAAAAGGTTGAACTGAATTAACTCCTGTGGTGCCCGTCTTCTAGTTCTGCATCTGATTCCTGTACTGCTGCTTAGATATTCTGCTATTCAGGCTTTTTCCGAAATACATTTATGTTTCTGTTAACAATGTTTAACTTCGAACTGTAGGATGGTGCACAAATTGTTCTTTTGAGAAAAAAGAGGCAATAGCCTGATTGTATTTCCTTGCCCCTCTTCCTTACCCTCTAATCAAACTATCTCCTACTGTCATGCTGTTTCTTTTAGCTGGGAGGGGTTGACAATTTGACGATACAAATTTCTCCACAAAATTCAATGCTGTTCCATGATTAGCTACCAGGAAGTGCTGCTCTGTGGAGTGAAACTGGTCCTGCCACCTCTTATTTCTATCTTGGGTGGAGTGTTCCGCTGGAACAAAGTGCTCCATCTCGTGGTTCAGCTGAAAACTGAGAAAACTCAGCCACTGACAGCAGATGAGCTTCGATGATGTTTGAGAACTAGGGCTCAAACTTGCCATGTTCTTGATTGGGATATTCTCACAAAAGCTACCAGCCCACTCCAACAGTTTGATTTCGTCAACAATTCTGGTCAATATATTCATCCTTCTCGTTAAAAAAAAAAATCTTCCCATCTGACAAGTCTTTCATCAAAAGATGATCTTTTGTTGAGAATCTTGTACTGATAACTGACATGGGAAAATTATGCAGAGTAAGTCTAATAAGAAAATGCGTTGATATGCCGACATCCTTCATGATTTGACGCCTTGACAGATATGTCATCTGAAGATCTGACAGAACAGACATATCCAGGTTACACAGATCAATATCACAGTTGAAAATAAAAGGTGCTATGAACATTCTTGCCCAAAAGATGCAATAATATGAATAAACATGTATATGTCTATTAAAAGGCTTATATAATCGGAGAGAAAGAAAAGATAGAAGTGTAAACATGTAAAAATGTCTCGAAATTACATGCATTGGTCTATCTTTGAGTGATGCAGTGGTGAGATTCAAGTACATTACAAGAAATAAAGGACCAATTTTTCTGATCTTTGTCCGCAAGAAATATCTATTCCCTAGGGGAAACAATCAGGAAAAAAGTGATGGAGACCAATTATACTGAGTATCCACCACTTAATGTTCCCTCAGGCTCCCCCTGATGGGTGGAGCAGAACCTGTGCCTGCAATAGGGCAGGCACAATATGGTTTATTTGACTGAGGTCAGTGAGGCGTTCCCAGCCTTCTGAACTTATTTTCTTGTGCTTTGATCATTCGGGTTCCCAGATGCAGTGCCGCATGAAGAAAACAAATGTGGGCCTGTCGCCAGTGAGCTGCTCAGATCAGAGCGTTTGCGGAGGCCAGAGTATAAGGCCAGAAGGTAGGTGGCCCACCTTTTCTTTTTTAACAGGGCCAGGTTGATTTTAGGACTTGGAAGGCTTCTGACTGCTGTTCCCAAACGCTCAAAGGCCGTCGGCCAAACCAACAGCTGCAGTTCTGTTTCCTCCTTGTTTACTGATGCAAGACACTGCCAGGCAGCGAGAAAGTACCAGGCCAAATGAATAACTTGGTTATTACCAAATACAGGCACAACTCAGCTTGGACCGTTACCTGTCTAGCATGAGGGCAGAAGTATGCCTAAAGTCAACCCCAAGATTCTAATTGCACATGCAATAGAATATACAGTGCATCTTAATGGTGACATCAAACTTAATTATAATAATATGCAAGATTTTCTTAAAAAAAGAAACGTGCAAATTAAAAACAATATTTTTGACATTGTCGCCTGGGTGTAAATCACCGCTTGTGTGGAGTGCAGCGAGGAAGGTCAGGCAAAGAGGGTCGTGCACCACAACAGAGAGTCCTATTTTTTTAATCCATTTGTTTAAATAGAGGGAAAGTTGAGCTGGCTCCATTAAGGTCGTGCAATTCGTCTGACCTGATTTTCCTATCTGCACTCTACCAAGGCAATGTTTAATGACTAAGGAATAATGACCAAAAGCTACCCTCGATTTTCATTTCAAAATGAAAGTAACACATGCTTTTATGTTTCAGTCAGATTAAGGGAGTATAACTTCTGGTGCAATGGACTTCCAGCAGAGGGGCGGGCAGTTAAAGTGGCCAAGTCGATTCATCCAAACCGATCCCACTGCTTTCCATGGGTTGCAATTTTAACCTGCTCATTTAAGCAGGTGAAGGACGACCTGGCGGTATGAGGAACCAAGGCCAAAAGAGGCCCAGAGAGGTAAGTTAGTACTTTTTAGAAATATAAACAGAAAATGCTGGAAATACTCAGCAAGCCAGGCAGCATCTGTGGATTGTTTTTGTGTTTCCATGTGGGCTAGGAGCAGCAGGAGAGCTCCTCTATGCCCCATAAGGCAATCTTGGGCCTCCCCTGTCGCCTGAAATCCCACTCCCTCCCACCGGCCAGTCAGTGCTTCGCAACAGGTTTAAGTGGGAGTTAACATTTTCCAGGCCTCACAGTGCATCTCAACGCCACCGAATTGTAATCCCAGTTTCCTCAGGTACTTTGGCTCTCTGAGGCAAAAGTTCAGATCAGTTAAACCAACAAGTTGAATCTGAAGTCCTGAAAGTCCCAAAATCCTACTCTAGTTATTCTACTGGCAATAATACAATTATGGGCGAGATCACTTCCTTACATTCACAGAGAGACTGAATCACTCCAAACACCAGGTCAGCACCCCACCACTGAATAACCACCCCTCCACGACCAGAGCACTGTGGCTGCAGCAAGTACCACTTACAGGATGCACTACAGCACCTTGACAAGCTTACTTCAATAGCATATCCCACTCCTAAGTAGGGCAAGGAGAGCAATGTTATGGGAACATCATCACCTGCAAGTTCCTCTGGGCTTTTTGCAACTGGTGTTTAATATAGAGGAGTATTGATTTATCATTGCGGTGAACAGTAGGGGTATTCAGAAGGAAAGAGAAAAGAAAGCCTTGCATAGTGCCTTTCATGACCTCAGGACATCGTAGCCAATGAAGTACTTTTTCAAGTGTAGTCACTGTTTTAACTTAGGAAATGTGCCAGCCAATTTGAGCAGAGCAAGCTCCCACAAACAATGTGATAATGACCAGATAATTTCTCAATGATGTTTTTTGAGCACAAGATAATGACCAGGACAGCGAGGAGAACCCCTCACCCACACTCTTCTTTGAAATAGTGCGACGAGACCTTTTATGCCCATCTGAAGGGGCAGCCAGAATTTCCATTTGACATCTCATCTGAAAGACGGCACCTTCAACAGTGAAAGGAGGTTTCCTTTACCAATGTTTGCCGTGAGACCATATGACTTTATGAAGTCCAGAGTTAATGTTGAGCACTGTCAGGGCCAAACCCACTTAATATATATCACTGTGCCAACATCTGGTGGATCTATCATGCTTTTGGGACAGAATATACCCAGAGATGGTGATGGAGGAGTCTGAGCTGTTGGCGGAAAGACATGACTGGCTATTTAAGCCATTTCTCCAGGCTTTTCACCAAGCTCCCACTGAAGAGATTGGGAGAATCTGCGGAAATTTTTCCTCCAGATATTGTATCTGGTATTCATTAATTAGTCCTGCTAAGTTTTTCTTAGCCAAGGCGGAACTATCAGACTTAATTTACAAAATCAAAACTTTTTGAACCAGTAACATTTTTTCCAAAAATAATTCCTTTGTCTCGTATAAGAGATACCTGTTTTTAGATATTTAGCTGGACATCCTGGTTTGTAGCAGTAACATTGGGCCAGAATTTGTGGTCGGAGCCGTACCTCCGGAGTACGCCTCCAATCCCCAAAAAATCCGAACCTACCTGCCGGCTCCCGGGCTTCGGAGACTGCTGGTCCTGGGCCTGCGTAAAGGTCCATGGATCCCAGGGACACTGGCACGAAAACCCAAAAAGCTGGTTCGGAAGCATCCTTGGGATTATGTGGCCAGGTCCTCTTATCAGAAAGGATTTCTCATCGGCTTATGGGGATTCCATTTACGAACGGAATCCCCATAAGCATGAACCCAATCCCCAAACAATTAAATAATCTACACAACTGGAATAAAAATGAATGTTCCCATTTTCAAATTTAATTAAAAGTCCCTTTAATGAAGCATTTACAATAAAAATTACATTTTTTTAAAAAATAATTTTAAACATTTTAATCCGGACCAAAATTTACATAAACTCCTTTTAAATGTTTGTGAATGATTTTTAAATTTAAATTTAATATTTATATTAACCCTTACGCTGCTGAAAGCATGCCCTTCACCAGCTTTTACCAGGCGTAAGGGTTTCGTGGCCATTTGCTGAGCAGTTGTTGGGTAAATGGCCCAATTCTGCAACAGCGAAAATCATTTTTGGGTCGGTTCATGTGATCTGTCAAGACGAACTTTGACAGATTGCAAGTTCTGGGTTTTGCACATGCACAGTACATGCAGAAATCTGGAACTTGCGGGGCCTGTCAAAAGGTTTATGACAGCATACACATTGGCCCCACAAAATCCAGGCCTCCAATTGCAAATATAAAAAGATAAACAGAACTCTTAAATAAGCCTATTTTAAAAGGCACAGAATTGTTTCACTGGTTTGTAAATTCTGTTGTCATAGGGAAGGAGATCTTCTAGCAGCTACGTAGTTGTAAGCTTTTTGTGTTAACTTATCTCTTTTGTGAGTTTAGAGTTATAGGCGGTGAAATTCAGTATCATCCCGTTTGGGGGCGGTAACAGTTCGGAGGCATGAGACTTAGTGCCAGGCACTGAAGTCTCTACTCTCTCCAAAAACTCTGGTTACCGACCCTGGAAGGAAGTGGAGCGCTAAATTAAGTGCTGCATGCTGGGTCGTGCAGCGCTGTCGTGTCCAAGGGGCCCTTCCCTCACTTAAAGGCAAAGGTCCACGCTGCCGACTTTGCAAATGAAAAAGGCACCTACCTGGACCACCATGGAGCGGTGGTGTCAGGCTGAGTGATCGCAGCCAGGACCCCACAAATAAAGCCGATCAGCAGCGGGAAAACCATTATAAGTTTTTTTTCTAATTTCTATCGGCCACTTGCCTTTAATTTCATCCCTGTTAGCAGCCGGCTGCCCGATCCTCAACTCCTGCAGTTAACGGTGTTTTTGCCCGGCGCTGCTGCAGGGAGCAAAAGTGAATTTCGGGGCCAGGGCGCTAATGGGGCGATGCGCGCAGCGATGACATCACGATCTCCGAGCGCAGGAGATCAAGGCACAAAGCCATAGCGCCACCGCTAAACACCCGCCCAATATGGCAGAAGTCATTGCCAGCACCGCGCCGGGGCAGTAAGACATTTATGCCCCATTAGCGCCCGCCCCAGGGCACTAACACACCGAATATCTAGCCTGTACTCTTCTCAGTATATAACTGATCCGTGAAAATTTGTCTCCATTTTTGTGTGCATATACTTAATAGGGATTTGTACAAAGTATTCTGCAACTTCTATCAAAATTCCTCAATACACCGCCTGATTATTAAAATTCCACTCTTCCTGATGCTGCCACTCCCTTTCACTCTGTAATGCTGGCTGCTCTCGTTCTCTGATGCTGGCTACTCCACCTTTCTGTGATGTTGGCTTGCTCAACTGCTTTAATTTGACAGGCCTGGTTATCTGCACAAAGCTCCTTTTTCAGCCTGCTCCTTCATTGTGGATTTTGAAAAGAGACCTTTCCGAACCTCCAAGCCTATGAAATTGAAACTGGAGAAACAAGATTTTATGTCTTTAAATCTCTGTTCCGCTCCCACTCTGACCTCTCTGTCCTCGGCCTCTTACTCGGCTCAATGTAAGTTTGAGGAATAGCACCTCATCTTTCGACATCAATATCGGGTTCAACAATTTCAGGCCATAACCTCGGCCCCTATTTTTTTCAAATGGCAGCTGTTGATGCTTCTGCCATTCCCATTTACACCACTTCTTGCTCATCTTTGGTTTCTTTACTTGTCCCATTGTCATCTCCTTTTGCTTTATACTATCATCTCTTTCGTCATTCAATCTTTTTTGCCTTCCGCCCCATCACCGACCTTTCCTTTTGTTCTTTCCTCCCCTCCCCACTTTTCCTGCCACTGCGCCTGCTTAAAACCTGTTACATCTCTAACTTTTTCCAGTTCTGACGAAAGGTCATCGACCTGAAACGTTAACTCTGTTTCTCTCTCCACAGATGCTGCCTGACCTGCTGAATATTTCCAGCATTTTCTGTTTCAATTTCAGATTTTCAGCATTCGCAGTGTTTTGCTTTTGTTCTAACCCGTCCTGCCTGGCAGAAACTGAGCAGGGAGACCTCTAAAATGGAGCATTGTGCCCTGTTTACGCGAGAATCATGCTGGTCGCCATTTTAACTGCTGACTAAGGTTAGGTGGCTGAGGCGCCCGCCAGATGCAGCCAGGAACCTCATGAGTATAGGAGCAGGGAGGTATTACTGCAGGTGTACAGGGCCTTAGTGAGACCTCACCTGGAATATTGTGTTCCGTTTTGGTCTCCTAATCTGAGGAAGAACGTTCTTGCTATTAAGGGAGTGCAACGAAGGTTCATCAGACTGATTCCTGGGATGGCAGGACTGACATATGAGGAGAGACTGGATCGACTAGGCCTGTATTCACTGGAGTTTAGAAGGATGAGAGGGGATCTCATAGAAACATATAAAATTCTGATGGGACTGGACAGGTTAGATGCAGGAAGAATGTCCCCGATGTTGTGGAAGTCCAGAACCAGGGGACATAGTCTAAGGATAAGGGGTAGGCCATTTAGGACTGAGATGAGGAGAAACTTCTTCACTCAGAGTTGTTAACCTGTGGAATTCCCTACCGCAGAGAGTTGTTGATGCCAGTTCATTAGATATATTCAAAAGGGAGTTAGATATGGCCCTTACGGCTAAAGGGATCAAGGGGTAGGGAGAGAAAGCAGGAAAGGGGTACTGAGGTGAATGATCAGCCATGATTTTATTGCCTGGTGGTGCAGACACGAAGGGCCGAATGGCCTACTCCTGCACTTATTTTCTATGTTTCTATGAATCAATGCAAATCGGAGTCCTGTGGCGTCAATGGAACCCTGAATGCTTTTTCGCCCAGTCCTGAGCGGAGAGGCACCCACAACTTTCCCGTCGGGTGGAAGCAGATCAGCAGCTGTCGGGAAGGATGAAGGGGCCCTCCACTTCCCTTTGAGGGGTCTGGAGGATCAAGGAAAGTTGCTGTCTCCACTTCCCTCCCACAAGCCGCTCCTGAAGCTGTGTCCCCGTGACTTACCTGCTTGTCGGCAAGCCTTCCTTTGGTACCGGCTACTATCCTCTGACTACCCAAACTTCTTGGCATGGTCTTGTAAGGGTAAGGCTTCTTGTGTGTTTCATTTGAAAAGTTTGCATAGAATTTTTTGTAATGCAACTTTAAAAGTAAATATATACCATCAATGCTTATAGAATTTACCTTAATACGAATCTAACCTGTATGATCTACCAGAAATTAAGAACTACTGAAATTAAACTGGCCAAAGGTCAGTTCTATAAGCGTTATAGTAGTTACTAACCTGGGACCAGAACTGGCTGCACAAAATGTTCCCATTTCAAAACCTTTATGAGAAAGGGAAGAATCCAGGACTATGATTGCAGCATACTTAGTTTTATATGGCATGACTGACATTAATAAACTTAAGAAATATTGCAAATTTAACACTCGCTGCATTTAATAATATGGCAGCAACACGACAATTGCTCATTTCTCTGTTCATATTACAAGTTACTGTACTAATTTATGTGCATATTGATGCAATTTATTGAAACAATTATGTTTACAGTAGATGAATAGATTACTGTACTATGGCCTCATGGGACACACTAACAAAGCAGCAATCCAACGCAGGATAAAGTGGCACTTCTTGCAGTGATGCATAATGAAAAAAAATCTGGAATAGAAAGCTAGTATCAGTAATGGTGATCATGAAACTACGGGATTGTCGTAAAAGCCCATGTGGTTCACTAATGTCCTTTATGGAAGGAAATCTGCCGCCCTGACCTGGTCTTGCCGATATGTGACTCTAGACCCACAGCAAAGTGGTTGACTCTTAACTGCTCTCTAGCAAGTCACTCATTTGTATAAGGCGGAGCACCACCACCTTCTCAAGAGCAATTAGGGATGGGCAATAAATGCTGGCCTTGCCAACGACCCTCACGAATGAATATTTAAAAAAAAAGAGAGATGAGTTTCCCACCAATCTAAAGCACCAAGGGGGTAAATTAAATAAACCAATACTTTGTGTACATTTCCAAAAAGAAAGATTTTAGCATGATTACCTTTCACAGTCTATGCAGCATAAAAAGAAACCAAGGTACATCTATTAAAATGACACACAAACATTTACACTATTTCTATGCCTGCTGAAAATTAAATACCAGATCCTGAGTCTCATTTACATCCTGCCAGTGAGCATTGCAACTCGCTGGTTGTGTGAGGGTGGGAAGACGGTCGTTCCCAGGCTACGAAAATCAGAGCCTGAGGGGGACGAGGCAATCGTGTTCCTCCAGGGCCCACCAAAAAATGTTAAATAAATTTCCGCAGACATTTTTTGAGCGGCCTCCAGAGGACACCTTTAAGTAAAAGAAAGAACAGAAAGAAAGACTTGCATTTATTTAGAAAGTACCGCGGGTTAACCTGCTCACGGTTTGGTACGAATGGACACAGTATGCATAGCTCATGCCCTGCCTATTTGTATCTCAAAAATGCAAGTGAGACTCTATTGCATCACAAGTGGCCCAACTTTTCATCTCACAACCCTACCCAAGATGGCGGTGACCCGAGTGACAGTGTAACCAAGGTGATAAGTAACCCAACGCCATTGTCAAGCCAGCTGCCAACCCATTTACACTGGGCTGGCATAGTTAAAATTAACCTTACCTTGTCCTGAAATCACATGTCAGCTACTTTGTTATGGTTGGTAATAGTAAGCTAATTAAAAATACATAGGATTCTGCAAATTCCATCGCCAGTCTACAACTGTGTGCCTGAATGTCTGGGCCGTTGTTTTGGAACTTATGTCCAATTACATGTGTGATTGACTTAAACTGTGATTTGGGTCTGCGTTATATATTTCTTGGATTCTGCAACGCTGGTCACTCTTGTAAGCAGTTTCTGTGCCTTACATTCAGAAGTGCTGCCACACTACCCAATATTTAATCATACAATAATGTAACCGTGGGCATAACAACAGTATCCCCTTGTGGCCTGAACTAGATATCATGGGACCAATCTTCCTTGGGATTCTACCCACCAAAACTCTCGTGGGAAACCTTCAGAATCGATAGAAGAGGTGGAGAGCCCTCATTGCACTGGGTCGCTGCCATTTCTGGGTTTTTCCTGGCATAAGCTCCGTCTGTCCCTTACAAGGCAAATGATGGTCACGGGTAGAACCAGCACTTCCATCTCTCCACCTCCCTCTTCTCTTTTAAGACTATCCTTATAACCCACCTCTTTGACCCAACATTTTGGTCGTCCCCCCACCCCCTAATCTTTCTGTCTTTGGCTCATTGCCCATTCTCTTTCCTCCTCTGAAGTGCCTTGGAATATTTTTCCACCTTTATAAATGCTACATAAATGTAAGTGGCTATTGTTGCGTTCTCACAACAGGAAGTAAGTGGGTGGTCTCTCTGACCTTTTCCCTATTCAGTGATTCGCCAATAGTCTTTTCAATGAAACCAACCATTCCTTTATGCACCCCCCACCGCGCCCCTCCCCCGTCCAAAACGGTGGTTTTTACGACAGCTGCGGTTCAGGTTGACTCTTTCGCGAAATTGCACTCTTTGGGTTTTTTATGTTTTGATCCGGAAGTCGGTATAAAAGGGGGTGGTAACAACACTGAGGGGCAAAGACACGGTGGTGACAGCAACTAAGGGAGGGAAGTTGGGGTCGGGTGCGGAGTCACAACCGTGATGACATCAACATGGCGCCGTGTCACCACGGCTCTCTCCTTCCCTTAAAGGGGAGAGCCTTCACGATTTTTAAACTTCAGCCCACTGGGCCACCAAGGAGGGTTTCGACTGGGCCAGCGGCTTGGTACCCAAGAGGGGGTGCCAGGTTGCCTGTTGGTAGCCCAGCCGAACCCGGGGGGCATAGTTGTCGGGTCAACATGGCAGTCGGCCGACAAAAAAAAACATGGTGGCAGTGAGCCTTTCCCTTTAAGGGAAGCCACACCGCTGCTGCAGAAGGCCACAGCCTCACTGGACCACTGGGGAAAGTTTATTTTGGCACCACCGGGCGGGCCGAAGATTTTCCACGGGGAATCTCGCCGTCGGGGGGTTAGATCGGCGGTGCGCACGGTTATGGGACGCTTAAGACAGATCGGCAACAGCGGAGCAGGGTGGATCGGGACACTGCTCGGAAAACCCGGGTGGGCAATTGGGCTAGCAGCGGCCACTCACCAAAAGGCGGTGGCCACTCCACTCCGCAGCATGGCTGCCGACTTGCGATGGTAACAGACCTTAAGGAAAGGGACAAGTTCAGCCTCCAAGAGTTTTTTTAAAATTGAAAAATAAAATGTTCTCACTCATTTAAAAAAAAATTAAATTATTGGTCAAAATATTTAATTAAATGGCATTTTGATTAATTTTAAATATGTAATTTTTTTTTTTAGTTATTTCATGTGTTCGTGTATTTTTTAAGTTCGTACGGAATCACCATAACTAGGAATGGAGATTCCCTTCTTTAATTGGTTGGGCAAGCCCATGTGATCCCAAGGATGCTTGTAAACTGCATGCGCCCCTGGGATACATGGGCCTCTATGCAGGCCTATACGTTGAGGCCCAAGAGCGCAAGTCGCCGAACCTCCCGGACCACCAGGTAAATTCGTCAATTTTTTGCAGGTTGGAGGCAGCAAGTTTTGGGGCATTACTTTTATTATAATCGACAATTCATAAAATGGCAGTTAGAAGCATCTAGACCCAAGAAACACTGTCACATTGTAGAGTAGTTATGCATCAAAATGAACAAGAGAAATTTTTTAAGCTATCTAATTGCTGCATTCAATGAATGTGTGTAATTACGATGGTTCATGAAGTTGCTGCTTGTTTAATAAATGAACTATGTTTATTTGAAAGCTTCCATGTGCTTTATTTTTGACAAAGTAAGGTGTATCGGTGTTCTTGATGAGAAAACACTGATGTGGAAAAATTGTACTGCAGATTTCTTTAAATATGCAATACGTTCTATATTCTGTGTGGAATTGACTGAAATTCTCCACTGAGCCTGATAATAAGTTGCTATGGTTTACAGCGTACATGTACAGGAATTAACACTGAGACCTAGTTTGTACTGTAGGTCAGCAGCGAACCATTCTGAAACTTTCTAATGGTTGGGTAAGTAGTTTTAATGGCTGTGGGACAGTATTCTTTATAAATTACACAAAGCATAATGCACAGGGGTGAAGGACAGTGAAAATTCGACCAAAGTAATTGGTCAAGTATTGGATTTTTCTTTTACCATCTGTAAACCACGTTCCGAGGAAGAACCGAACAATAAGAGTGATCTATTTTAAACAGATGCAGTTTGGATAGAGGTGAACACGAAGTCATGTTCTAGAGGAGAAGGTCATTTACTTATTAATAAAGACTGAAAAGTCCTGAAATTACATCTTAACCTGAAGCTTGCCTGGCTTATGTTGGGAACCTCTGGTAATAAATATATTTCTCATTAATATAAACTATTATAAGAAGAAATAAATCCAATATTCAAATATTAAATGAATGAATTTAAGTGAAACATGAAGAAACGGAAAAGGAAAATAGGAATTTGTCTAGGCTTGCTTGATGAAAGTGTTTTCTCACAATTAGCTAATCTCTTTGTTTTAATTTGGGCTTCACTGAGAACAGTTGTTCTCTCAAAGGGCACATGTACAATCAGTTTAGGATTAGAATCATAGAATCATAGAATGGTTACCGCATGGAAGAAGACCATTCAGCCCGTCGAGCCCATGCGGTTCTCAGCTAGTCCCATTTCCCTGCCCTTTCCCCATAACCCTGAAAATCTTTTTCCTTCATATACTTACCCAACTCCCTTTTGAAAGATACAATTGATTCTGCCTCCACCACACTTTCAGGCAGTGCATTCCAGATCTTAACCATTCGCTGCGTAAAAATTTTTTCTTACCTTGCCTTTGGTTCTTTTGCCAATCACCTTAAATCTGTGTTCTCTGGTTCTCGACCCTTCTGCCAATGGGAACAGATTCTCTCTATAGAAACATAGAAACATAAAAAATAAGAGCAGTCGTCGGCCATTCATCCCTTTGAGTCTGATCCTCTATCACTACACCATATTGCCGCTTTTTCCCCATACCCCTTGATGTCTTTTGTTTCTACAAATCTATCTATCTCCCTCTTAAATATACTCAGTGACTTGGCCTCCACAGCCTTCTGTGGTAGAGAATTCCACAGGTTCACCACCCTTTGAGTGAAAAAATTTCTCTTTGTCTCGGTCCTAAATTTCCTACCACGTATCCTGAGACTGTGACCTCTTGTTCTAGACTTCCCAGCCAGGGCCAACTTCCTCCCAGCATCCAGTCTATTCAACCCAGTCAGAATTTTATACGTTTCAATGAGATCCCCTCTCATTCTTCTAAACTCTAGTGAATACAGGCCTAATCGACCCTGTTATGTATTTAACCCCTTGTAACCTGCATCACACCTGTCCACCAGAGGAACTACCTGTTGGAGCCCCAAGGGACCCAGCATCCCTTGGGAGCACAGTATATAAGCAGACCACCTACGAGGTACCTGCACTCTGGAACTACAATAAAGGAGCTAAGGTCACACTTGCTCATTACACACAGTTCTCGGTCTGACCATTTATTAGGAGTATAACAATTGGCGACGAGGTAAAGAACATCCGCGCGAAAATGCAAAGAACAGTTGGCATCCTGGAGAAGTTCTCAGAAGGGGACGATTGGGAGGCCTTCATGGAGAGACTCGACCAATACTTCGTAGCCAACGAGCTGGAAGGGAACGAGAATGCGACCAAAAGAAGGGCGATTGTCCTAACTGTCTGTGGGGCAACAACCTATGGCCTCATAAAGAACCTCCTTGCCCCAGCTAAACCAACAGAGAAATCCTCCAAAGAACTGTGTACACTGGTCCGGGAGCACCTAAATCCTAAGGAAAGTGTTTTGATGGCGAGATATTGGTTCTTCACGTGTCAACGATCGTAGGGCCAGGAAGTGGCGAGCTATGGCGCCTTGCAGGACATTGTGAGGTTGAGAGATTCCTAGAACAAATGCTCAGAGACTTTGTTGTACTGGGCATCGGACATGAAACAATCCTTCGCAAACTGTTGACTGTAGAAACTCTGAATCTGAGTAAAGCCATAATGATAGCCCAGGCATTTATGTCCACCAGCAACAACACCAAGCAGATTTCACAGAACAAAGACGTTTCGGGCAGTACTGTGCAAAAAGTAAAGTCGGTTTTGAGCAGAAATGTACAGGGCAGAACATACACACTGGCTGCTGTGGCCCGACCTCAATTGACCCAGAGTCTGCCATCATCTGTTAATGCGAGGCAGTTAACACCCTGTTGGCGCTGCAGGGGTGATCATTGGCCCCATCAATGCCGCTTCAAGCACTATGTATGCAATGGGACACCTCCAACGAATGTGCAGGCAAGCTGCAAACCCTGCAAACCACCACATTGCAGAGGAAGATCGGTCCACAGTGGATAAGATGGAATTGGAAACTCATACGGAGGAGGCAGAGGTGTATGGGGTACACACATTCACGACGAAATGCCCACCAATAATGTTGAAAGTTGACTGAACGGTATTCCAGTGTCTATGGAGCTGGACACGGGGGCAAGTCAGTCCATAATGAGTAAAACGGCCTTCAACAGGCTGTGGGGAAAGAAGGCACACAGGCCCAAGCTCATCCCTATTCACACTAAACTAAGGAACAAAGGAACTAATTCCTGTAATTGGCAGTGCTGAAGTCAAACTCTCCTATGATGGAGCAGTACACGAACTCCCGCTGTGGATTGTGCCAGGGGATGGCCCCACGTTGTTTGGCAGAAGCTGGCTGGGAAAAATCCACTGGAACTGGGACCGACATCCGAGTGCTCTCGTCAGTCGACGACACCGCATGTACCCAGGTTTTAAGCAAATTCCCTTCGTTATTTGAGCCAGGCATTGGAAGTTGGAAGTGCAGATCCATTTGGTTCCCAGTACGTGATCCATCCATCACAATACCATACATGATGCGTGAAAAACTGGAAATCGAGCTGGACAGGCTGCAACGTGAAGGCATCATCGTGCCGGTGGAATTCAGCGACTGGGCCAGTCCAATTGTTCCGGTACTCAAGGAGGACAGTACGGTTAGAATTTGCGAGGACTATAAAGTAACGATTAACCATTTTTCGCTGCAGGACCAGTACCCGCTACCCAAGGCAGACGACCTATTCGCGACCCTGGCTGGGGGGAAGAGGTTCACCAAGCTGGACCTGACCTCGGCCTACATGACGCGGGAGCTAGAGGAGTCTTCGAAAGGCTTCACCTGCATCAACACACTCAAAGGTTTGTTTATTTACAACCGGTGCCTGTTCGGGATTCGGTCGGCTGCAGCAATCTTCCAGCGGAACATGGAAAGCCTGCTAAAGTCGGTTCCTTGCACAGTGGTCTTCCAGGACAACATATTGGTTACAGGTCGGGACCATGGAGCAATTGAAGAATCTGGAGGAGGTTCTTAGTCAGTTGGATTACATGGGACTCAGGTTGAAACGCTCGAAGTGTGTTTTCCTGGCACAGGACGTCGAATTCTTAGGAAGGAGAATGGCAGCAGATGGCATCAGACCCACTGACGCCAAGACGGACGCCATCAAGAACGCGCTGCGACCACGGAACGTGACAGAGCTGTGGTTGTTCCTGGGACTTCGTAATTTCCTACCTGGGTTGAGCACCCTGCTAGAACCCCTGCACGCGCTACTGTGCAAGGGAGACGACTGGGTATGGGGAATTCACAAGAGGCTGCCTTTAAGAAAGCCAGAAATTTACTGTATTCTAACAAACTGCTTGTTCTGTATAACCCATGTAAACGATTAGTGTTAGCTTGTGATGCGTCGTCATATGGGGTCGGGTGTGTGTTACAACAGGCTAATGAATCGGGAATTTTGGAACCAGTTGCATATGCATCCAGGAGTTTGTCCAAGGCCGAAAGGGCCTACAGCATGGTTGAAAAAGAGGTTCTGGCGTGTATTTATGGGGTAAAAAACATGCACCAGTATTTGTTTGGCCTCAAGTTCGAGTTTGAAACTGACTACCAGCCGCTCATATCGCTATTCTCGGAGAGCAAAGGATTACTACCAATGTCTCTGCCCGCATCCAAAGATGGGTGCTCACGCTGTCGGTGTACAACTATGTAATTCGCCACAGACTGGGCACAGAGAACTGCGCAGGTGCTCTCGTCGGCTACCATTGCCCACCACCGGGTTGGAAATGACACAGCCAGCGGACTTGCTCATGGTCATGATGGCATTTGAGAATGAGAAATGCCCCGTTACAGTCCGCCAGATCAGGACCTGGACCAGCCTGGATCCTTTACTGTCCCTGGTAAAAAAATGTGTCCTCCATGGGAGCTGGTCCAGTGTCCCAGTGGAGATGCAGGAAGCGATTAAGCCACTCCACAGACGCAAAGATGAGCTGTCCCTGCAGGCGGACTGTCCGTTGTGGGGAAATCGCGTAGTCTTGCCCAAGAAAGGCAGAGACACATTTATTTGTGAACTGCACAGCACCCACCCAGGCATTGTGATGATGAAAGCCATAGCCAGATCCCATGTGTGGTGGCCGGGCATCGACTCAGGTTTAGAGTCATGTGTGCACCAGTGCAACACTTGCTCTCAGTTGAGCAATTCACCCAGAGAGGCATTGCTAAGTTTATGGTCCTGGCCATCCAAACCATGGTCGAGGATCCATGCAGACTATGCGGGCCCATTCCTAGGCAAAATGTTTTTGGTTGTCGTAGATGCTTACTCAAAGTGGATTGAATGTGCAATAATGTCTGTAAGCACGTCCACGGCCACCATTGAAAGTCTACGAGCTATGTTTGCCAGCCACGGCCTGCCTAATGTCCTAGTCAGCGACAATGGGCCGTGCTTCAGCAGTGCCGAATTCAAAGAGTTCATGACCCACAACGGGATCAAACATGTCCCATCTGCGCCGTTCAAGCCCGCATCCAACGGCTAGGCAGATCGGGCAGTTCAGACCATCAAGCAAACTATCCCCAATCCTATGTGCTTTAATTTTGCACACTAACCTCTTATGTGGGACTTTATCAAAGGCCTTCTGTAAATCCAAATACACTACATCCACTGGTTCTCCCTTATCTATTCTATGAGTGATATCCTCAATAGCTCCAGTAGGTTTGTCAAACATGATTTTCCTTTCATAAATCCATGTTGACTTTGTTTAATCCCTTTTCATATTATCTAAATGTGCCGTTATCACATCCTTTATAGTAGCCTCCAGCATTTTCCCTACTACTGATGTCAGGCTAACCGGTCTGTAGTTCCCCATTTTCTCTCTCCCTCCTTTCTTAACCTGCCCAGGCCCCTCATGACTTTGAACATCTCTATCAAATTTCTTCTCAATCTTCTCTGCTTCAAGCAGAACAACCCCAGATGCAGTACAATGTGGATAAGTGTAAGGTTATCCACTTTGGTGGCAAAAACAGGAAGGCAGATCATTATCTGAATGGTGACAGATTAGTAAAAGGGGAGGTGCAACAAGACCTGGGTGTCATGGTACATCAGTCATTGAAAGTAGGCATGCAGTTACAACAGGCAGTTAAGAAAGCAAATGGCATGTTGTCTTCATAGCGAGAGGATTTGAGTATAGGAGCAGGGAAGTCTTACTGCAGTTGTACAGGGCTTTGGTGAAACCACACCTTGAGTATTGTGTGCAGTTTTAATCTGAGGAAGGACATTCTTGCTATTGAGGGAGTGCAGCGAAGGTTCACCAGACTGATTCCCGGGATTGCAGGACTGAAATATGAAGAAAGACTGGATCTAATAGGCTGATATTCACTGGAATTTAGAAGAATGAGAGGGGATCTCATAGAAGCATATAAAATTCTGACGGGATTGGACAGGTTAGATGCAGAAAGAATGTTCCTGATGTTGGGGAAGTCCAGAACCAGGGGTCACAGTCTAAGGATAAGGGGTAAGCCATATAGGACTGAGATGAGGAAAAACTTTTTATCTCAGAGAATTGTGAACCTATGGAATTCTCTACCACAGAAAGTTGTTGAGTCCAGTTCGTTGGATATATTCAAAAGGGAGTTAGATGTGGCCCTTACGGCTAAAGGGATCAAAAGGGATAGAGAGAAGGTAGGAGTGGGGTACTGAAGTTGCATGATCAGCCATGATCATATAGAATGGTGGTGCAGGCTCGAAGGGCCGAATGGCCTGTTCCTGCACCTATTTTCTATGTTTCTATGTTTCTCCAGTCTATCAACGTAACTGAAGTCCCTCATTCTCGGAATCATTCTCATAAATCTTTTCTGCACCTTCGCTAAGGCCATCACATCCTTCCTAAAGTGTGGTGGTCATTGGCCAGGGACTCCCAGGTGTCCGACACCTGGGAATCCCTGGCCAAAGACCGCCCTAAGTGGAGGAAGTGCATCCGGAAGGGCGCTGAGCACCTTGAGTCTCGTCGTCGAGAGCATGCAGAAATCAAGCGCAGGCTGCGGAAGGAGCGTGCAACAAACCAGTCCCACACAACCTTTCCATCAACGACTGTGTGTCCCACCTGTGACAGAGACTGTAATTCTTGTAGTGGACTGTTCAGTCACCTCAGAACTCATTTTTCGAGTGGAAACATGTCTTCCTCGATTTCGAGGGACTGCCTATGATATGATGATGAAAGTGTGGTGCCCAGAATTGAACACAATAATCCAGTTGGGGACGAACCAGTGTTTTATGCAGGTTCATCATCATTTCTACACTTTTGTATTCTATACCTCTATCTATAAAGCCCAGGATCCAGTAAACCTTTTTAACAGTTTTCCCAACCTGCCGTGCCTACTTCAATGATTTATGCACACACTACTCTATTTCCTGTCACTTAGCCAGTTTCATATCCAGGCTGCCACTGTCCCTTTTATTCCATGGGCTTCAATTTTGATGGCTGAGCCTATTATGTGGCACTTTGTCGAGCGCCTTTTGGAAATCCATGTACACCACGTCAACCGCATTGCCCTTATCAACCCTCTCTGTCACCTCATCAAAAAACTCAACCAAGTTGGTTAAACATAATTTGTCTTCAACAAATCTATACTGGCTTTCCTTAATTGATCCACCCCTATCCAAGTGACTGTAAATTTTGTCCCTGATTATTGTTTCTAAAAGCTTCCCCACTACCAAGGTTAAACTAACTAGCCTGTAGTTATTGGGTTTATCTTTACTCACTTTTTCAACAATGGTGTAACAGTTGCAATTTGCCAGTCCTCTTGCACTAACCCCATATCTATGGAGGATTGGAATATTATGGCCTTTGCTAATTCCACCCTCAATTCACTCACCATCCTAGGATGCATCCCATCTGCCCCTGGTGATTTATCTACTTTATGTACAGCTAGCCTTTCCAGTACCGCTTCTTTCTCAATTTTTATCCTATCAATTGTCTCCATTACCTCCTCCTTCACTATGTTTATGGCAGAATCCTCTTCCTTGGTGAAGACATTTGCAAAGCATTCATTTAATAACTCAGCCATACACTCTGCCTTCATGCATAGGTCTCCTTTTTGGTCTCTAATCAGCACCACCCCTCATCTTACTACCCTTTTACTATTTAGGCACTGAACACCACGAGTCTCATCGCCAAGAGCATGCAGAAATCAAGCGCAGGTGGAACATGGGAGTGCATGCTTTACAGATATACAACATGTTGGTTGTGGAATCGCTTAGCCTTGTCTATAGCATGCTGCTTCCGATTTTTAGCATGAATGTAGTCCTGTAGTTCCCCAGGTTGGCACTTCATTTTTAGCTATGCCTGGTGCTGCTCCTGGCACGCTCATCTACACTCTTCATTGAGCCAGGGTTGGTCCCTTGGCTTGATGGTAATGGTGGATTGAGGGATATGCCAGGCCATGAATTTACAGATTGTGGTGGAATATAATTCTGCTGCTGCTGATGGCCCACAGCGCCTCATGGATGCTGGGATCCCTTGGGACTTCAGGGGATGCACTCCCAGGTGGCAGAACATGTTCGGACCGGGGTCAAGCAGGGCTGCATCATCGCACCAACCCTCTTCTCAATCTTCCTCACTGCAATGCTCCACCCTACGCTCAACAAGCTCCCCGCTGGAGTGGAACTAAGCTATAGAGCCAGTGGGAACCTGTTCAACCTTCGTTGCCTCCAGGCTAGATCCAAGACCATTCCATCCTCTGTCGTCGAACGACAGTACGTGGATGACGCTTGCGTCTGCGCATATTCAGAGGCTGAACTCCAAGCTATCATCACCGAGGCATGGGCCTTACGCTAAACATTCATAAGACAAAGGTCCTCCATCAACCTGACCCCGCCACACAGCACTGCCTCCATCATCAAAATCCTTGGACAACGTGGACCACTTTCCATACTTCAGGAGCCTCAGCAGACTGAGATGATGAGGCTCAACAACGCTTCCAGTGCACTAGCGCAGCCTTCGACCACCTGACGAAGAGAATGTTCGAAGATCAGGCCCTCAAATCTGGCACCAAGCTTATGGTCAACAGGGTTGTAGTGATACCTGCCCTCCTGTACGGCTCAGAGACATGGACCACATACAGTAGGCACCTCAAATTGCTGGGGAAATACCACCAACGATGTCTCCGCAAGATCCTGAAAATCCCCTGGGAGGATAGACGCACCGATCAGGCCAACATTCCCAGCATCGAAGCACTGACCACACTCAACCAGCTCCGTTGGGTGGGCCACATTGTCCGCATGCCCGACACAAGACTCCCAAAGCAAGCGCTCTACTCGGAACTCCTACACGGCAAGCGAGCCCCAAGTGGGTAGAGGAAATGTCTCAAGGACACCATCAAAGCCTCCTTGATAAAGTGCAACATCCACACCGACACCTGGGAATCCCTGGCCAACGACCGCCCTAAGTGAAGGAAGAGCATCTAGGAGGGTGCTGAGCACCTCGAGTCTCGTTGTTGAGAGCATGCAGAAAGCAAGCGCAGGCAGCAGAAGGAGCATGTGGCAAACTAGACTCCCCACCCACCCTTTCCTTCAATCACTGTCTGTCCCACCTGTGACAGAGACTGTAATTTCCATTTTGGACTGTACAGTCACCTGAGAACTCACTTTTAGAGTGGAAGCAAGGCTTCCTCGATTTCGAGGGACTGCCTATGATGATGATTTTCTGCTTCATCGTATTCTCTATCTATTTCGTCATCCTGACTTTAGTTGCCCTGCCTTTCCCCCTAGTGGAAATGTACCTCACTGTACCCAAACTATTTATTCTTTAAAGGCAGCCATTGTTCCACCACAGTTTTGCCTGCCAATCTTTGATTCCAGTTTACACAGACCAGATCTGTTCTCATCCTACTGAAATTGGCCTTCCCCCAGTTAACCATTTTTACTCTAGATTTCTCCCTGTCCTTTTCCATAGCTAATCTAAACCTTATTATACTATGATCACTGTTCCCTAAATGTTCACCTACTGACACTTGCTCCACTTGACCTATCTCATTCCCCAGAACCAGATAAAGCAATGCCTCTTCCCTCATCAGGCCAGAAACATACTGATCAAGAAATTACTCTTGAACACACTTCAAAAATTCTTGCCGTTCTCTGCCCTTTATACTATTATGATCCCAATTTATATTAGGATAGTTGAAGTTCCCCATTATTACTACTCTATAATTCTTGCACCTCTCTCTATAATTTCTCTGCAAATTTTTGTATCATCTGCAAACTTCTGAATCATACCCCTTACGTTCACGGCTAAATCATTGATATTTACCCCAAAAAGCAAGGGACCTAGTACTGAGCCCTGCGGAACCCCACTGGAAACAAAAACACCCATCAACCATTACCCTTTGTTTCCTGCTTATGAGCCAATTTTGGATCCAACTTGGCACTTTGCCTTGGATCCTATGGGCTTTTACTTTTGTGACCATTCTGCCCTGTAGGACCTTATCAAAAGCCTTGCTAAAATCCATATTTTCTACATCAAATGCACTACCCTCATCGACCCTCCTTGTTACCTCCTCAAAAAATTCAATCAAGTTAGTCAGACATGACCTTCCCTTAACAAATCCATGTCGACTGTCCCCGATTAATCCGTGTCTTTCTAAATGAAGATTTATCCTGTTGCTCAGAATTTTCTCGAATAATTTTCCCACCACCGAAGTAAGGCTGACTGACCTGTAATTAATTGGTCTATCCCTTTCTCCCTTTTTAAACAAAGGTACAACATTAGCAGTCCTTCAGTCCTTCAGCACCACGCCTGTAGCCAGAGAGAATTGGAAAATTATGGTCAGAGCCTCTGCTATTTCCTCTTCATCTGAGCCTAAGGATTTATCAGCTTCCAAAGCTGCTAAAGCTCTTAATACTTCCTCTCTCACTATGTTTATTTCATCTAATATTTCACACTCCTTCTCCCTGATTGCAATGTCTGCATCGCCCCTCTCCTTTGTGAAAACAGACGCAAAGTATTCATTAAGAACCATACCCACTTCTTCCGCCTTGATGACAGATGACCTTCAAAGTCTCTAATAGAGCCCTATGCTTTCTATAGTTATCCTCTTAGAAACATTGAAAACAGGTGCAGGAGTAGGCCATTCGGCCCTTCTAGCCTGCACCGCCATTCAATGAGTTCATGGCTGAACATGCAACTTCAGTACCCCAATCCTGCTTTCTCGCCATACCCCTTGATCCCCCTAGTAGTAAGGATTACATCTAACTCCTTTTTGAATATATTTAGTGAATTGGTCTCAACAACTTTCTGTGGTAGAGAATTCCATAGGTTCACCACCCTCTGGGTGAAGAAGTTTCTCCTCATCTCAGTCCTAAATGGCTTACCCCTTATCCTTAGACTGTGACCCCTGGTTCTGGACTTCCCCAACATTGGAAACATTCTTTCTGCATCGAACCTGTCTAAACCCATCAGAATTTTAAACGTTTCTATGAGGTCCCCTCTCATTCTTCTGAACTCCAGTGAATACAAGCCCAGTTGATCCAGTCTTTCTTGATAGGTCAGTCCCGCCATCCCGGGAATCAGTCTGGTGAACCTTCGCTGCACTCCCTCAATAGCAAGAGTGTCCTTCCTCAGGTTAGGAGACCAAAACTGTACACAATACTCCAGGTGTGGCCTCACCAAGGCCCTGTACAACTGTAGCAACACCTCCCTGCCCCTGTACTCAAATCCCCTCGCTATGAAGGCCAACATGCCATTTGCTTTCTTAACCGCCTGCTGTATCTGCATGCCAACCTTCAATGACTGATGTACCATGACACCCAGGTCTCGTTGTACCTCCCCTTTTCCTAATTTGTCACCATTCAGATAATAGTCTGTCTCTCTGTTTTTACCACCAAAGTGGATAACCTCACATTTATCCACATTATACTTCATCTGCCATGCATTTGCCCACTCACCTAACCTATCCAAGTCGCTCTGCAGCCTCATAGCATTCTCCTCGCAGCTCACACTGCCACCTAACTTAGTGTCATCCGCAAATTTGGCGATACTACATTTAATCCCCTCGTCTAAATCATTAATGTAGAGTGTAAACAGCTGGGGCTCCAGCACAGAACCTTGCGGTACCCCACTAGTCACCGCCTGCCATTCTGAAAAATACCCATTTACTCCTACTCTTTGCTTCCTGTCTGACAACCAGTTCTCAATCCATGTCAGCACACTATCCCCAATCCCATGTGCTTTAACTTTGCACATTAATCTCTTGTGTGGGACCTTGTCGAAAGCCTTCTGAAAGTCCAAATATACCACATTAACTGGTTCTCCCTTGTCCACTCTACTGGAAGCATCCTCAAAAAATTCCAGAAGATTTGTCAAGCATGATTTCCCTTTCACAAATCCATGCTGACTTGGACCTATCATGTCACCTCTTTCCAAATGCGCTGCTATGACATCCTTAATAATTGATTCCATCATCTTACCCACTACCGATGTCAGGCTGACCGGTCTATAATTCCCTGTTTTCTCTCCCCCTCCTTTTTTAAAAAGTGGTGTTACATTGGCTACCCTCCACTCGATAGGAACTGATCCAGAGTCAATGGAATGTTGGAAAATGACTGTCAATGCATCCGATATTTCCAAGGCCACCTCCTTAATACTCTGGGATGCAGTCCATCAGGCCCTGGGGATTTATCGACCTTCAATCCCATCAATTTCCCCAACACAATTTCCCGAATAATAAGGATTTCCCTCAGTTCCTCCTCCTTACTAGACCTTCTGACCCCTTTTATATCCGGAAGGTTGTTCGTGTCCTCCTTAGTGAATACCAAACCAAAGTACTTGTTCAATTGGTCCGCCATTTCTTTGTTCCCCGTTATGACTTCCCCTGATTCTGACTGCAGAGGACCTACGTTTATCTTTACTAACCTTTTTCTCTTTACATATCTATAAAAACTTTTGCAATCCGTCTTAATGTTCCCTGCAAGCTTCTTCTCGTACTCCATTTTCCCTGCCCTAATCAAACCCTTTGTCCTCCTCTGCTGAGTTCTAAATTTCTCCCAGTCTCCGGGTTCGCTGCTATTTCTGGCCAATTTGAATGTCACTTCCTTGGCTTTAATACTATCCCTAATTTCCCTTGATAGCCACGGTTGAGCCACCTTCCCTTTTTTATTTTTACGCCAGACAGGAATATACAATTGTTGTAGTTCATCCATGCGGTCTCTAAATGTCTGCCATTGCCCATCCACAGTCAACCGCTTAAGTATCATTCGCCAATCAATCCTAGCCAATTCACACCTCATACCTTCAAAGTTAGCCTTCTTTAAGTTCTGGACCATGGTCTCTGAATTAACTGTTTCATTCTCCATCCTAATGCAGAATTCCACCATATTATGGTCACTCTTCCCCAAGGGGCCTCGCACAACGAGATTGCTAATTAATCCTCTCTCATTACACAACACCCAGTCTAAGATGGCCTCCTCCCTAGTTGGTTCCTCGACATATTGGTCTAGAAAACCATCCCTTATGCACTCCAGGAAATCCTCCTCCACCGTATTGCTTCCAGTTTGGTTAGCCCAATCTATGTGCATATTAAAGTCACCCATTATAACTGCTGCACCTTTATTGCATGCACCCCTAATTTCCTGTTTGATGCCCTCCCCAACATCACTACTACTGTTTGGAGGTCTGTACACAACGCCCACTAATGTTTTTTGCCCTTTGGTGTTCTGCAGCTCTACCCATATAGATTCCACATCATCCAAGCTAATGTCCTTCCTAACTATTGCATTAATCTCCTCTTTAACCAGCAATGCTGCCCCACCTCCTTTTCCTTTTATTCTATCCTTCCTGAATGTTGAATACCCCTGTATGTTGAGTTCCCATCCCTGATCATCCTGGAGCCACGTCTCCGTAATTCCAATCACATCATATTTGTTAACCTCTATTTGCACAGTTAATTCATCCACTTTATTACGGATACTCCTTGCATTAAGACACAAAGCCTTCAGGCTTGTTTTTTTAACACCCTTTGTCCTTTTCGAATTTTGCTGTACAGTGGCCCTTTTTGTTCTTTGTCTTGGGTTTCTCTGCCCTCCACTTTTCCTCATCTCCTTTCTGTCTTTTGTTTTTGTCTCCTTTTTGTTTCCCTCTGTCTCCCTGCATTGGTTCCCATCCCCCTGCCATATTAGTTTAACTCCTCCCCAACAGCACTAGCAAACACTCTCCCTCGGACATTGGTTCCGGTCCTGCCCAGGTGCAGACTGTCCGGTTTGTACTGGTCCCACCTCCCCCAGAACCGGTTCCAATGCCCCAGGAATTTGAATCCCTCCCTGCTGCACCACTGCTGAAGCCACATATTCATCTGCGCTATCCTGCGATTCCTACTCTGACTAGCACGTGGCACTGGTAGCAATCCCGAGATTACTACTTTTGAGGTCCTACTTTTTAATTTAGCTCCTAGCTCCTTAAATTCGTTTCGTAGGACCTCATCCCTTTTTTTACCTATGTCGTTGGTACCAATGTGCACCACGACAACTGGCTGTTCTCCCTCCCTTTTTAGAATGTCCTGCACCCGCTCCGAGACATCCTTGACCCTTGCACCAGGGAGGCAGTCCGAGAGGCGGGAATGCGTGCTGTCGGGAGGCCTATAAAAGGCCCAGCGGCAGCGAGAGGTGGCGGCAGTCTGAGAGGCGTACTTGTGCAGCTACAGGGAGAAGGCAAAAAAGAAGTAGACAGAAACAGAAAGGTGACGTCACAGCCAAGGGGGTAAGTGATTGGCTGGTGATTGGTGAGTAGTTTTTCTTTTTTCTTTTCTATAACAGTGAGTAAACTTTAGCATTGTTGTTGCCTATCTAAGGGTTAAGTCATGGCAGGACAGCTCGGTCACGTGTTATGCTCCTCCTGTACCATGTGGGAACTCAGGGACGACTCCAGTGTCCCTGACGACTACGTGTGCGGGAAGTGTATCCGCCTCCAGCTGCTGACGGACCGCGTTGTGGAGTTGGAGCTGAGGGTGGATTCACTCTGGAGCATCCACGATGCTGAGAATGACATGAGTAGCACGTGCAGCGAGTTGGTCGTACCGCAGGGAAAGGGTCCACAGCCAGATCGGGAATGGAAGACCAGCAGGAAGAGTAGTGCAAGGAAGGTAGTGCAGGGGTGCCCTGTGGTCATCCCCCTGCAAAACAGATACACCGTTTTGAGTACTGTTGAGGGGGATGACTCATCAGGGGAGGGCAGCAGCAGGCAAGTTCATGGCACCATGGCTGTCTTTGTTGCACAGGAGGGCAGGAAAAAGAGTGGGAGAGCGATAGTGATCGGTAATTCAATTGTAAGGAGAATAGATAGGCGTTTCTGCGGCCGCAACCGAGACTTGCTCTTAATGTATTTATAAAACATCTTTGGGTTTTCCTTTATTTTATTTGCCAAATTGTTTCATGCTCTCTCTTTGTTTTCCTAATTTCCTTTCTAATTGTACCTACACTTTCTATATGCCACTAGGGTTTCTGCGGTATTGAGCCCTCGGTATCTGTCATAAGCCTCCCTTTTTTACTTTATCCTACCCTCGACATCCAGGGGGCTCTACATTTGTTAGTCCCACCCTTTTTCTTTAAGTAAACATACTTGCTCTGAATACTCAGGATCTCTTCCTTGAATGCCTCCCAATGCTCTGTCACTGATTTACCTTCCAGTAGTTGTTTCCAGTCCACCTTGGCTAACTCACATCTCAGCTCAGCAAAATTGGCTTTTCCCCCAATTTAGAACTTTTATTCCTGGTTCATCTTTGTCCTTTTCCATAACTACCCTAAATCTAACTGAATTATCATCATTAGCAACAAAATCCTCTCCCACTGATACCCCTTCCACCTGCCCAGCTTCATTCTCTAAAACTAAGTCCAGAACCGCCCCCTCCTGTGTTGGGCTTGCTACGTACTGGCTTAAAAGTTTTCCTGAATGCATTTTAGGAATTCTGCACCCTCTATACCTTTCACAGTACTTCTATCCCAGTTAATATTAGGGTAGTTGAAATCCCCTTTCCATGGTCTTAATCTTCCCAAATGGATTATCTTAAAGTTGGGGTAGGAGTCTGTGCCATTCTTGGATGCTCTCTAAGAAGATCACAACACCTATTGTTATTTACTCTTTGATATTTACAGATATATATCTGACTATTGACTATGTATTGTGTCACATACCAATACCAGTTGTGATATATTCACAGAGCACAAGCACACACAGCTTCCTACATGGCAGGCAGCTCTCTCGGAAGCCTCCAGAAATCTGCCTGGTTCTCTTTATTATTAATCCTGCACTTGCAGTACACAATATGACCACATCCACAGTGTGGAGCTACAAACATTACAAGCTTACAGATATTACACTTCTCCCTCCTTAATGAAGAAGTTATTATAACAAACATCATACATAACTTTCATGTTTATACATAGCACAGGATATAAACTTATTTTTTTTCCATATTTACAAATTTAACTTTACAACTTGTTTTCTGTTTCGAAGAGGATGCCTTCGCTCTCGAACAGAATCTTCCAAACATTGCAGCGATTTCACACTCATTCGACGCTCATCCTGAGGAACGTTTTCCTCCACGGAATTTCCTTGATTTTCATTTGAACTCACTCTAACTTCAGGCTCTTTGTTTTCCTGACTCGGACTCAGACGTTCATTCTGATTCTCTCCTGGATTTGTTTCCAGTACATTGGATTTAGAATTTTCTACTGGTATATCAAAACTATCTGATGAGTCAGAAATAATTGAATCATTCCCACCTTCAACTCCTTCCATGTCTGTAGGTAAAATATGATCAATATGAACAAACCTAACCTGTCCATTATCAAACACCTTTACCAAATATGTGCGAGGACCACATATTTTCACCATTCTTCCTGGTAACCACTTTAACCATTTATGGTGATGGTTCTTCACTCTCCCCTTCTGGTTTAATTTCACACTTCTCTCTTTTACTCTACCTTTATCATGATTCTCTTTCTGTCTTAATTGTGTCTCTTCTACGGACTGTGCCAAATTTGGCTTTAACAACGAGAATCTGGTTCGTGGCTGGCTTTTGAGAAACAACTCTGCTGGTGTTCTACCCGTAGTTGTATGAGGAGTTTTTCTATATGTAATCAAAAAATTAGCCAATTTGTGATCCAATGACAACTGTCATTTCCTTTGATTTGGATCTAACATTTGTTTTATGAGGGCACGTTTCACAATTTGTACATTGTGCTCTGCTGCACTATTCGAACCTTGATATGTTTCACACCATTTTTGCTTGTGAATTGTGCAAATTCTTCTGAACAAAATTGTGGTCCATTATCCAAAACAATCTCTTCAGGGAGGCTAAATGAAGAAAATAATTTTTGTAAAATGTCCAATGTTTTACTTGTTGTTATTTTCCACATTGGAAACACCTCAACCCACTTCGAATGGCTATCAATCACAATGAACAATTGTTGTCCTTCTAACTCAGCAAAATCAATATGTAGCCTTTGCCACACCATGGGAGGCCATTTTCATGGTTGTAATGATACTGGTGGTGGTTGCTTGCTTACCGATTGACCTGTTGTACACTGACTCACGATGTATTCTATATCTTATCCAGACCTGGCCACCATAAATAACTGCGTGCAAAACTCTTGGTCAAGCACATTCCCAGGTGCTGGTCATGGAGGTCTCCGAATAATTTGGACCTGAATTTATTTGGTATAACCACTCGCACCCCACATGATACAATCTTTATCGACCGATAATTCATTCCTATGAATGAAGAATGGATGAATATCTTTGTCGATTACCTGGTTTGGCCATCCATTTGCAATATAATCATACACCTTTGACATAACTGGGTCACGTTTGGTTGCTCTACCAATCTCTTCAGCTGTGACTGGACGTTCATCAATGTATGAAAAATAAAACACTTCTTCCCTATTGGGTGTAACTCGTGATGGGGAAGACAATCTAGACATTGCACAGCATTACTGTGATCAGCTGATCGTCTGTATTCAATATCATATGTATATGCTGAGAAAATCAAAGCCCATCTCTGCATTCGGGCTGCAGCTAATGTTGGAACTGGGGACTTTGGATGGAGGATTGCTGTTAGGGGCTTATAGTCCGTAGCGATGGTAAACTTACGACCACACAAGTATTTGTGAAACTTCTTGACCCCAAAAATTAATGCCAAAGCTTCCCTTTCAATTTGCGCATAATTACTCTCACTGGCACTGAGAGGGCGTGAAGCAAAAGCAATTGGTCTCTCCTCCTCACTACGTGATACATGAGAGATCACTGCCCCAACTCCATACGGAGAGGCATCACATGCTAGCTTAATCTCCTTAGATATGTCATAGTGAACTAACATGGTGCTCTCTACCAATTTGCTTTTACACTCCTTGAATGCTGTATCGCATTCTTTTGACCACTTCCAATGGGCCTCTTTTTTCCAAAGTTCATTCAGTGGATGTAATACTATAGCTAAATTTGGTAGGAACTTCCCATAATATTTCAAAAGACCCAAGAATGAACGAAGTTCAGTGACATTCCTGGGAGTGGGTGCATTTCTAATCACCTCCAATTTTTCCATGGTTGGATGTAAACCATTTTTGTCTACTCTGCACCCTCAGTACTCCACTGAGTTTTTAAATAACTCACACTTACGAGCAGACACTGTGCTTCTCTAGCTGTTTGAGGACTTCATTCAATATGTTATTAATAATTTGCCTATTTGGTGCTGAAATTAGTATGTCATCCAAATAACATATTACCCCTTCAATACCTTGCAAAATCTGGTTCATCACCCCTTGGAATATGGCAGGGGCGGATGACACTCCAAACGGTAGCCTATTAAATTGATATAGGCCTAGATGAGTATTTATAGTCAAACATGACTTGGACTCCTCATTTAGTTCAAGTGGTAAGTAGGCATTCGTAAGATCCAGTATTGAGAAGATCTGACCATCTGTCAGTGTTGTGAACAAATCTTCGGTAGGCAATGTATTGGGGACATTACCCTCTAGAACCTGGTTTACGGTCATTTTATAATCACCACACAATCTTACCTTACCATCGGACTTAGGTACAACAACAATGGGTGTAGCCCAATTACATCGATCTATCTTACAAATAATGTTCTCAGTCTGCAGTCTTTTGAGTTCTTGCTCAACATTCTCCTTGAGCGCATATGGTACGGAACGTGGCTTGTAGTAAACCGATCTAGCATCCTTCTGTACCCTGACACTTGAAGCCTTGGATCGGACTGCCTGTTTCGCAGAACACCTTCGGATACTTCTTGATAACCTCATCCATTGATGAATATCTCACTTCCACACAGAAAATCTTACTCCAATCCAGCTTCAGTGAGCTCAACCAATTTCTTCCTAGTAAAGCAGACTTGTCTCCTTTCACTACTATTAGAGGCAAGTTCTGAAATTGAACTTTATACTTCACCGGTACGGTGATATGACCTACCACAGGAATTTTCTCTCCCGAGTAGTCTCGCAGCTCTATCTTGGATTTCTCCAGTTGAAAATCACGCAATTTGTCGCGATATAGTGACTCCGGTACTACACTCACGGATGCACCCGTGTCAATTTCCATTGGTATCTTGAATCCCGCAACATCTATGAGGATTTTGATGCTTTCCGAATCGCTGTCCGTTAACCTCGTGCTCCTGATGACGTGTAACTCTAACATCTTCTCGTCCTGTTGTTGTTCTTCCATGCTATGTAGTCTTTTGGGATTTCTACTCATAGCTTTGAACGCTGGACTCATAGCTTTAAAAGCTGGTTTACCCTTCAGTCGGCATGCCTTCGCAAGATGCCCAGTCTTTTTGCAGAAGAAACACTCTGCCTTCACGTATGGACAACTTTGAGCAATATGTTGTCCCAGGTACCTATAGCATGACTTCGACGCTCTCTAAGAATTTCCAGTTTCTGAGACTTTGGGCCCCCACCTTCTTTTACTTTGAACCTGCAGGTGATTTACCTCAGTTGACTGACGACCATAATTATTATTTAATTCTCGAGAATATTGTTCGGCCATGCCCATCGACCTCGCTGTCTGACAAGCAATCTCAAAAGTCAAGTCATCCGTCGTCAATAACTTCCTTCTGATCGCATCATTTTTCACCCCACAAACAAAACTATCCCGTAATGCTCGGTTTTGAAAGTTTCCAAAATTACAGTGCATCGATAGCTTTTTTAATGCTACGATGTAATCACTGATACTTTCATCGTTCTTTTGATTCCAAATCCCGAAACGATAGCTTTCAGCAATTTCTAACGGTTTGCGGTTATGGTGCTGCTCCAGCTTCGTTAAAATCTCTTTAAGCGTTGTGTCCTTTGGCTCATCAGTCATAAGCAGATTTACAAGGGTTTCGTACAATGCCGGACCCGCCTCCGTAAGAAGATCGCTTTCTTATGTTCCAACACAGACTGCATTGTCTGGAACTTCGATTATGTTATTTGCAGTGAAATACATTTCTAGCCGATCTACATACGCTTTAAAACGTTCCCGGTCGTGTCTATATTCCTCCAAATGTCTGATTACACCTGCCATTTTAATCTCTAGCTGTTCACACCGTGTGCTGTATTTTACCCCGGATTTTGTAGCTTTTTTCCAAAGACAGAAACTTCCAAAGTCTCTCTGTCGGCTGGCTGAATCCTTCCCCAACAAAATTTAAGCTTTAATTCATTTGAAAAATCCCATCTCGCCACAAAATGTGATATATTCACAGAGCACAAGCACACACAGCTTCCTACATGGCAGGCAGCTCTCTCGGAAGCCTCCGGAAATCTGCCTGGATCTCTTTATTATTAACCCTGCACTTGCAGTACACAATACGTCCACATCCACAATATTACAAGCTTACAGACATTACACCAGTGTTTGTAATTGATTTAAGTTTATTTCTGCTTCTTATAGTGTTATGTAAAAATAAAAATGAGGATAAGTGCAAACTGAATTATGGCTCAAAAGTAACATTTGAATCTAAAAAAAGAAATCTTTCTAATCATGCATTAATTTATGACATTGCTAAACATGTGATTAAAAGCACTGGGGTGAGCCTTTTAAATTTAAAGAGGGTGAAATTCAACTTCAGCAGGGTTGAAAAATGGGCCACCCATTATACCACCCTCTTGATTGTAGTCTACAACAAGCAGCAACAACTTGCCACCCCACACGTTATACCCCTGCTGAAGTTAAATTTCACCCCCACAGTGAGATGACGGAACTGCAGGCAGCCAATGGACACAGATCCATTTAATGAATTAAATAACATTTCTCAATAATAGATTTGGAATTAAAAGTTAAAGCAGTATCATGAACATCAGACAGGGGTGGAGGGGTAGGGATTTAAACAAGGGCAGATTTTGGACAGGCAGGAGACAGGGAAGGCATCAATCCCACCCAGCGTCACCAGTTTGAACAGTAGTCAAACCCTCAGGCCTCATTTTCATCCCGCCAGCCAGCTGCCCAAGCGAAACGGAAGGAAAGAGACAGATGTCCAGCTTCTAGCAGCAAGATAAGTCATGTGGGGGCAGGGGGGGTGGGGGAAACTCGAGCCCTTTTTGCCCTCCTCAGGTCGCTGCTAAAATGCCATTGAGGTCTTAATGACATCATAAGACCCTAATTTTGCATATGTTAATGAGGCCGCCAAAAAAAAGCATCCAGTTAAGCAATTAAGATGGCGGCCGGTGGGAATCAAGCAGGAATGAGGCAGCAAGTCTTTGCACAGCTATTTTAACTGTGTTCAAGCCAGACCTTTCGAGTGGGGTTGGTTAAAGCTCCACTCAAACATTTAAATGGCAGTATTTATTAAATCATTATTAAATTGTACTGTGCAATTTTAATTTTAATTTTACTTTAAACATTACTAATATTGCACAACATGAGCTTAACTTAAGGAACTCCAAGCTGCACCATATTATATGAGGGACAATACATGATATGGATACTAATTGCGGTGGTTAGATATCTGGGGCTGAAACCACCTTGAGGCATTGTGGCTATTCTGGTTTGTGATTGATGGTATCAGATGTTCTTTTGAAGTGAAAAGAGATTGACACTTACAAGATGATTCTTTTCAAAAGGAGAATGTAGTATCCTAAAATTATGTAATAACTGCTTTAATAAAATGGTGCATCATGTATCCTGATCATCAGTTATTTTCTCTAAAATCTTTAAACATTTTGGAAATATCAGTAGTGCCATCAGTACTACCTTTAAAAAGCCATTTTCAGCCCAGATAGGAACTCTCTCAATTTCAAACAAAACTTTATAAAGCAAGCTTTTGGTTCAGCTATCTGACAAGCTGCTACTTTAATTAATCCACTATCAGTATCATTGCAGTCCTTAGCTTTTCAGCTCTTTGAGTTTTTAATTTCCCAATGAATCAAATCAAAGCTAACTTGTATAAAACTAAAACATTCATCAATTTGAGAATTATCTTCATTTAGAAGACTGTATGAGTGATTGTTTAACCAATTTAGTTGCAACGTCAGAAAATAAATGATTAAACTCCCTTGGAAATTCTCTTCAGATCGTTTACTAATTTGTGATCCAAGACCAGTTTGTCTTCAAATGAGCACTAATCATACAAACCCAAGTTATACTGTCGGTCAGATTTTTTGACTCTTTCAGCAATTCCAAAGCCTGTCCTGGGCCCAGATATCAGATCAGTTTTGCAGTATAACTGTAGCCAAAGAACGATTGGAAAGATGCGGGGGCTGGTACCCTGAACTCGTCAACTGTATTGTGGAAACTGATGTTCTCATGGCTTCAGAGGCCAAATAATCAATTTTAGGTTCAGCATTAAGATTCATTAAATGATGGCAGCTCATGGTTCATCACTTAAGGTTACAGAGTGGAGTCCATTTAAAATCCTGCTTGAGAATGCTTTCTATTTATAAACTATAACCTGCATTTATCTCTTGCTCCTCCCACAAAAGAGCAACTGACTGCCTAAGCTATTCACTGAATTGGAAAATATTGTAGACATAGAAATAGATAAGCTGATGTGCAGAGCTATTCAGACGCAAATGGATTTATGGATGACTATGCTTCATTAATGTTCAAGTGCAGATCTTACACACTTGAAGTCCAACATTATTAGTGCACAGTTTTGTTATTTTTGCATTAATTGCACTTTCAATAAAACAGTGTTATATTTTCCAACCATAACTGATGTTTGGGGAAGGGACAACCATTTATAAGTTTTTATTTAAAATGTTATTATTTAATGTTGCATTGTCCATTGACGTAGCACTGTGCCAATGTGCTGGACCTCTAACTGTAGCAACTACATCATTGTAATACATTCAGAGGGTATCGGTGTAATTTGTACCTCTGCCCCTTACTTGGAAATTTCCACAGACTCTGAAAATACCAATTTCAATGAATTGCACAAAAACCTAAGAGGCAGATTTTCAACATTCAAAGGCTCTTTCACATGTTGGGGTGAGGGCTGTTTATTTTCTTATCTTGTTTTAAACTAAAGGATTATTTTTTTTAAATAAATTATTCCCAGCAACTCAATGGCTTTGATCCCAAGCAGTTCTGAACAAGGGCAAATAAACGCAAACAGACCTGCAACAAAGTAGCTCATTAATAATCTCCAAATATTACACTGACACAAAAATCTTGTGCATCAACTCACCAACTGCTATGACTGAGGTCAGGTAAAAGTGGGGCAACTCTTCAAATCATTGCTAACAGTTCTAAATATTTATATTTTCAAAACCTTTTAAAAATATATATTTTACCATCACCCAGAATAATTTTCATGTGCGGAGCAGGAAGAGGAATATTACAAATTGTGCAATATCCGTGATATTTTGAAGCATTTACTGTCCGAAGGGTTAGTACAATAAGCTGCTCCAGTGAGTACATAACCAGTAAGCCAAGAGCAGTTATGTGAGTCCTGAGTATTGGTAACATATTCCAAAAATGGAATAACTTCAACTCTCTGATGATGCGGAATCCAGTAAACACACATTGTACTGTAAATTATAAGATGAAATAGATAACACAAGAGCACAAAAAAATCAAGTTTATGGAAGAGCTCTGGGACTATTTAATGGACTCATTAGGCGGATTATGATAGCAGATGTAAAGAAGATATTATCACGGTGAAGCCCCGGGTTACATTCTATATCCCTGGAGACCGAGAGAAGCAGTATCAACAGCTTATGCTTGACACCAACCTCACTCCTTCAGGGAAAGCTCAGATAGGTTGCATCTGCATTTATGCCCAGATTTACTGTTTCTACAAGTGTTAAACAGAAATCTGTTTTGAAATGAAATGACACAAAACACCAGCATCTGAGTTCAGTTGAGTATCAGCAATTCCTGGCTGTATCCCGACACCATCACTGAGGGAAAAGATGGCCGAAACCTGATAACAGAAATAAAAAATGTTAAAACCAGAAATAAAATGAAAATGATTGGTCATGGACAACAGCAACAGTGCTAGCCACCCAGGAAGGATCATTGCTGGGTCAGTTGAAATCGAGGGAGAATTTTTGATAACTTCTGCAAAAAAACAGGAGAACAGAGTTTCTCCAAAGTCAAAGAAGCTTCAACAAAATCACGAGAACCAGGATTCGAACATGTGACTTTTAAGAATTTAATTTTCTTAATGGCGACAGAAAAGTAGCAGCAAATCACAATACACCAATAACAATAATCCTTTGTTATTCCTCGAGCAGCTAAGAAGCTGCTTAACTGGGTATAAACATCAACAAGTTTGATTAGCCAGTGACGGCGTGCACAATTGTTGGAGAAAATGTCTAAATAACAACAGAGACAAAGCTATTAACAGGCAAGGTCCTGCAAGTGATGGTAAGCATCGTGATGGAGTAATGTGAACACACTTTTGGGTAGGAGAAGACAACCCACCCAACACCTAACGATGATGAGAAATATGGCTGGCAAAGCATTCAAGACAAAGTGTTTCCATGATTCAGAGGATGTGATAGTAGGTCCAGGAGAATGCGCATGACTTAAAAAAACAACTTGCAATTATACAGTGCATTTCACGACCACCAGATGTCTCAAAGTGTATCTGAGAGACAGCACCTCTGACAGTGCAGCACTCCTTCAGCCCTGCACTGAAGTATCAGCCTAGATTTATGTGCTCAAGTTCCTGGAGTGGGACTTGATCCCACAACCTTCTGACTTAGGGGCGAATATGCTTCCCACTGAGCCATAACTGATATAAAGAAGAGCACAATAATACAGCATGAATATTATTGTAAAGCAGCATACTCACTAGCAACCCACTGAAATATAACGGTAATGTTTTAGCAAACAAAATGCCAATGTTGGAATGTATCGAGCTGCAGTGTCCCTCTTCCTAGTCCAAGCCACAACCCTACCTCTGGCTTCTTCCCAGCCTTAACCTCCACCCCTGCCCCCCACCCCATTCCCTCAGGAGGAAGGTCAAGGGCCCAAACCTAAACTTCTAATGAACCTAAATGCCCATGATTACCAGTGAGCATGACAGAACTAGATGGAATATCACTGTTCCTCATAAATGAAACTGAAACAGCTTCAAGGGTACATTGAAGCTCTTCGTAAAATGCTTATTATACAATTTTAATCAGAGTTGTGTGAGTCGATGAAAAATCACCCTCTAGATTACATCAATGGGACACTGTCCTCTCTCAGTGGGCAATAGGACAAGTTCACACCTGCTCAACAAAAAAAAGGGCAGAGGGTTTTTTCTTAAAATATAAACTAAATTTAGTATCATATGACCAATATAGATTGTAATTTTCAACCTATACATAGTACAATATTGACCTGTTTTAGAGAAGTGACATCAACCAGTGCTGAGAATACAATTTTCTTCATCATTTAGGCTTTCAGTTCAGTTCAGGTCTCATGGTAACTCTCAAGCCAATATTGTATCACTATAATTCTTACACTATAGGTCACAAATGTAGGCAATGCAGATAATAGGTGTAAGATGATTGATATCCCAGTAAAGCACAAATATATTAACTTTCATCAAAACTGTCCCTTCTGGCTCCAGCTCCAATCCTCTGTCTGTGCAGAGTTAACTGCTATTAACTAGGATAGCATCTAGGGAGCAAGTACTCGCAGTGTCACTGGGCTAGAAAAGGAAACAAATCAGCATGAGTTCCCACTTGTGATCACTTTCAGACCCCAGTTGTCTCCATGATAAAATTGTCTGCTAACACTCAAGCTCCAATTTTAACTTGGAATGTGAAGTGGGCAATCAGGGGATGGGGCTGGTGGGTGAGGGCAAGTCCTTGGGTATTTTAACTCCCCGGCCCCATTTCAAGATGGATGAGCTGCCTACCCAATCGCGTCACGAATCGGGCGGCCTGCTGAAAGTGTGGGAGAGTTCGCTTCCCAGGAGTGTGTGGCCACCTATGGGTTGCTGCAGCCAGGCCCTCACAAAGAGTGTGTCATCAGCCTTTATAGCTTTGGTGGAAGGTGAAATGGCTGCCACACAGATGCTATGCTCCCCCTTGGAGAGGCAAATGTCCATCTTAGTGAGATTATTGGAGCAAGTAGATAGGGTCTTTCAAGGAGTCACTCATTTTCTGCATTCTGCTCTCCATATATGAATGGAAGTGATGAGTCCTGTAATGTATGCACCTGTGAGTATACTCACAGGTTTGTAGAGCTGTTGAGTGTTGCACGGAGCAGTCCCGTGCATTAAGTTTTTAAGTCGGTTCACGGGCTCCCAGACCGCCTGCAATTTCTGCGGTCTGGAAGAGTCCGTGTTCCATGTTTTTATCGAATGCACGAGGTTGCAGCCCCTGTTTCATTATTTAAAGGGGCTGCTCCTCAATTTCTGGCTGCACTTCAATCCCACGCTCCTGATCTTTGGGCACCCTGTGCGGAGGGGAGTGGGTAGGTCCGAGGGCTTCCTCGTAGGACTGCTCCTGGGCACGGCCAAGGGTGCCATCAGCCGGTCCAGGCAGCGGGCGGTCGAGGGGGTCGTTCAGCCTGACTGCCTGCCTCTCTTCCGCACGTACATCCGCGCCAGGGTGTCCTTGGAGATGGAGCATGCGGTGTCCACCGGTACGCTCGCGGCCTTCCGCGAGAGGTGGGCGCTGGAGGGACTGGAGTGCATCATCACCCCCGGCAATCAAATTTTAATTTGATTTTCTGTTTTAAAGTTTAATTTGTTTTAATTGCCAGTGTTTTTAGTGTCCCCCTCCCCTTTTCTAGGGGGCACTTGGAAAAAAATTTGATTTTAGTGCCCAAAAAACCCCACAAAAAAACAAAAGAAATACAAAAAAAACAAAAAAAGACACAAAAAAAAGGGCCTTGAAAATGTTTGGTGTGTCCCCCAGATTGGGGGGCACGATTTAATGTTTTTCTCCCAAAAGAGTTGTAGAGCTGTTGAGTGTTGCACGGAGCAGTCCCGTGCATTAAGTTTTTAAGTCGGTTCACGGGCTCCCAGACCGCCTGCAATTTCTGCGGTCTGGAAGAGTCTGTGTTCCATGTTTTTATCGAATGCACGAGGTTGCAGCCCCTGTTTCATTATTTAAAGGGGCTGCTCCTCAATTTCTGGTTGCACTTCAGTTCCACACTCCTGATCTTTGGGCACCCTGTGCGGAGGGGAGCGGGTAGGTCCGAGGGCCTCCTCGTAGGGCTGTTCCTGGGCATGGCCAAGGGTGCCATCAGCCGGTCCAGGCAGCGGGCGGTCGAGGGGATCATTCAGCCTGACTGCCTGCCTCTCTTCCGCAATTACATCCGAGCCAGGGTATCCCTGGAGATGGAGCACGCGGTGTCCACCGGTACGCTCGTGGCCTTCCGCGAGAGGTGGGCACCGGAGGGACTGGAGTGCATCATCACCCCTGGCAACCAAATTTTAATTTGATTTTATACATTTTAAAGTTTAATTTGTTTTATTGCCGGTTTTAGTGCCCCCCACCTTTTAGCCAGAGGGCACTTGTAAAATTTGTGTTTTTTAGTGCCAAAAAAACCCAAAAAGAAAACAAAAAAATCACAAAAAAACCCCCCAAAAAACACAAAAAAGGGCACTTGAAAAATGTTTGGAGTGTCCCCCAGATAAGGGGGCACTTGATTTAACTGCTCAATTTTGTTTACAACAAAAAGAGTTGTAGAGCTGTTGTTGTTGGAACAAAAAAAAGACACTTGTAAACTGTTTGGAGTGTCCCCCTTTAATAAGGGGGCACTTGGTTTAATGTTTATTTATTGTTTTGCAACAAAAGAGTTGTAGAGCTGTTGAGTGTTGCATGGAGCAGTCCCGTGCAATAAGCTTTTAAGTTAGTTCACAGGCTCCCAGACCGCCTGCAATTTCTGCAGTCTGGAGGAGTCCGTGTTCCATGTTTTTATGGAGTGTGCGAGGTTGCAGCCCCTATTCCAGTATTTGAAGGGGCTGCTCCTCAAATTCTGGTTGCGCTTCAGTCCCACACTCCTGATCTTTGGGCAACCTGTGCGGAGGGGAGCGGGCAGGTCGGAAGACCTCCTCGTAGGACTGCTCCTGGGCACGGCCAAGGGTGCCATCAGCCGGTCCAGGCAGCGGGCGGTCGAGGGGATCATTCAGCCCAACTGCCTGCCTCTCTTCCACGGTTACATCCGCGCCAGGGTGTCCCTGGAGATGGAGCACGCGGTGTCCACCGGTACACTCGCGGCCTTCCACGAGAGGTGGGCGCCGGAGGGACTGGAGTGCATCATCAGCCCCGGCAACCAAATTTTAATTTGATTTTATGTGTTTTAAAGTTTAATTTGTTTTATTGTGCCAGTTTTAGTGTCCCCTCCCTTTTAGCCAGGGGGCAGTTGGATAATTTGTGGTTTTCGTGCCTCCAAAAAAACCACAAAAAAATCACAAAAAAAAACCAAAAAAAAGGGCACTTGAAAACTGTTTGGAGTGTCCCCTCCTTTTAATCAGAGGGCACTTGATTTAATTGATTTATTGTTTTACAGCCAAAAAGAGTTGTAGGGCTGTTGAGTGTTGCAGGGAGCATCCTGTTTTAAGTTTTAAAGTCGTCTCACGCGCTCCCAGGCCACCTGTAATCTCTGTGGTCGACAGAAATCCGTGTTCCACGTTGTTATTGAGTGTGCGAGGTTGCAGCCCCTATTCCAATATTTGAAGGGGCTGCTCCTCAAATTCTGGTTGCGCTTCAGTCCCACACTCCTGATCTTTGGGCACCTTGTGCGGAAGGGAGCAGGCAGGTCGGAATGCCTCCTCGTAGGACTGCTCCAGGGTACGGCCAAGGTGGCCATCTGCCGGTCCAGGCAGCGGGCAGTTGAGGGGGTTATTCAACCCGACTGCCTGCCTCTCTTCCGCAGTTACATCCGAGCCAGGGTGTTCCTGGAGATGGTGCATGCAGTGTCCACCGGTACGCTCGCGGCCTTCTACGAGAGGTGGGCACCGGAGGGACTGGAGTGCATCATCACCCTCGGCTCGAGGTCCCGCCACTGCCCGACCTCGGCCCTCACCTCACCGTCCCTCACCTCACCGCTGCCCGACCTCAGGCCTCGCCTAGTCACTGCCTGACCTCAGGCCTCGCCACCACTGCCCTTACCTCAAAGTCTCCTCGGTGGATGGGCACCGCCCGAACACCACCTCAGCGGCTGGGCACCGCCCGAACATCTCCTCGGTGGCTGGGCCCTGCCCGAACATCTCCTCGGCGGCTGGGCCCTGTCCGGACACCTCCTCAACGGCGGGGCCTGTCCGGACACCTCCTCGGTGGCTGGGCCCCGCCCGAACAACTCCTCGGTGGCTGGGCCCCGCCCGAACACCTCCTCGGCGGTGGGCCCCGCCCGAACACCTCCTCGGTGGCTGGGGCCCGCCTGAACACATCCTCGACGGCGGGCCCTGTCCGGACACTTCCTCGGGAGCCGGACCCCGCTAGAACACCTCCTCGACGGTGGGCCCTGTCCGGACACCTCCTCGGTGGCTGGGCCCTGCCCGAACACTTCCTCGGCGGCTGGGGCCCGCCCGAACACCTCCTCGGCGGCTGGGCCCTGTCCGGACACCTCCTCGGCAGCCGGACCCCACCCGAACACCTCCTCGACGGCGGGCCCTGTCCGGACACCTCCTCGGTGGCTGGGCCCTGCCCGAACACTTCCTCGGCGGCTGGGGCCCGCCCGAACACCTCCTCGGCGGCTGGACCCTGCCCGAACACCTCCTCGGTGGCTGGGCCCCGCCCGAACACCTCCTCAGCGCCGGGCCCCACCCAAACACCTCCTCGGTGGCTGGGCCCTGCCCGAACATCTCCTCGGCGGCTGGGCCCTGCCCGAACATCTCCTTGGCGGCTGGGCCCCGCCCGAACACCTCCTCGAAGGCTGGGGCCCGCCCGAACACCTCCTCGACGGCGGGCCCTGTCCGGACACCTCTTTGGCAGCCGGACCCTGCCCGAACACCTCCTCAATGGCGCGCTCTGTCCGGACACCTCTTCGGCGGCTGGGCCCTGCCCTAACACATCCTCGCTGGCTGGGCCCCGCCCGAACATCTCGTCGGTGGCTGGGCCCCGCCCGAACACCTCCTCGGTGGCTGGGGCCCTGTCCGGACATCTCCTCGGCGGCTGGGCCCTGCCAGAACACTTCCTCGGCGGCTGGGGCCCGCCTGAACACCTCCTCGGCGGCTGAGCCCCTCCCGAACACCTCCTCGACGGCGGGCCCTGTCCGGACACCTCCTCGGCGGCTGGGCACTGCCCGAACACTTCCTCGGCAGCTGGGGCCCGCCCGAACACCTCCTCAGCAGCTGGGCCCTGCCCGAACACCTCCTCGGCGGCTGGGCACCGCACGAACACCTCCTCAGCGCCGGGCCCCGCCCGAACACCTCCTCGGTGGCTGGGTCCCGCCCGAACACCTCCTCGGTGGCTGGGCCCCACCCGAACATCTCCCTGGTGGCTGGGCCCCGCCCGAACATCTCCTCGGTGGCTGGGCCCCGCCCGAACATCTCCTCGGTGGCTGGGCCCCGCCCGAACATCTCCTCGGTGGCTGGGCCCCGCCCAAAAATCTCCTCGGCGGCTGGGCCCCACCCAAACATCTCGGCGGCTGGGGCACTGCCCGAACACCTCCTCGGAGCCGGGCCCCGCCCAAACACCTCCTCGGTGGCTGGGCCCTGGCGGTACACCTCCTCGGTGGCTGAGCCCCGCCCGAAAATCTCCTCGGTGGCTGGGCCCCACCCGAACACCTCCTCGGCGGTGGGCATCGCCCGAACACCTCCTCGACGGCGGGCCCTGTCCCGACACCTCTTCGGCAGTCGGACCCCGCCCGAACACGTCCTCGATGGCGGGCTCTGTCCGGACACCTCTTCGGCGGCTGGGCCCTGTCCTAACACCTCCTCGCTGACTGGGCCCCGCCCGAATTTCTCCTCGGTGGCTGGACCCCGCCCGAACACCTCCTCGATGGCGGGCTCTTCCGGACACCTCCTCGGCAGCAGGACCCCGCCCGAACACCTCCTCGATGGCGGGCCCTGTCCGGACACCTCCTCAACGGCAGGCCCTGTCCGGATACCTCCTCGGTGGCTGGGGACCGCCCGAACATCTCTTCAGTGGCTGGGCCCCGCCCGAACACCTCCTCGAAGGCTGGGGCCCGCCCGAACACCTCCTCGACGGCGGGCCCTGTCCGGACACCTACTCGGCGGCTGGGCCCTGCCCGAACACCTCCTCAGTGGCGGGGCCTCGCCCGAACATCTCCTCGGTGGCTGGGCCGCGCCCGAACACTTCCTCGCCGGCTGGGGCCCGCCCGAACACGTCCTCGACGGCGGACCCTGTCCGGACACCTCCTCGGCGGCTGGACCCTGCCCGAACACTTCCTCGACGGCGGGCCGTGTCTGGACACCTCCTCGGCGCCTGGGCCCTGCCCGAACACCTCCTCGGTGGCTGGGCCGCGCCCGAACACCTCCTCGGCGGCTGGGCCCTGCCCGAACACCTCCTCGGTGGCTGGGCCGCGCCCGAACACCTCCTCGGTGGCTGGGCCTCGCCCGAACATCTTGGTGGCTGGGCCTCGCCCGAACACCTCCTCGGTGGCTGGGCCTTGCCCGAACATCTCCTCGGCGGCTGGGGCCCGCTCAAATACGTCCTCTACAGCAGGCCCTGTCCGGACACCTCCTCGGCGGCTGGGCCCTGCCCGAACACTTCCTCGGCTGCTGGGGCCCACCCGAACACCTCCTCAGTGGCTGGGCACTGCCGGAACACCTCCTTGGCGCCGAGCCCCGCCCAAACACCTCCTCGGTGGCTGGGCCCCGCCCGAACACCTCGGTGGCTGTGCCCCGCCCGAACACCTCCTCGGTGTCTGGGGCCCTGTCCGGACATCTCCTCGACGGCTGGGCCGTGCCCGAACATCTCCTTGGCGGCTGGGCCCCGCCCGAACACCTCCTCGAAGGCTGGGGCCCGCCTGAACACCTCCTCAACGGCGGGCCCTGTCCGGACACCTCTTCAGCAGCCGGACCCCGCCCGAACACCTCCTCGATGGCGCGCTCTGTCCGGACACCTCTTCGGCGGCTGGGCCCTGCCCTAACACCTCCTCGCTGGCTGGGCCCCGCCCGAACATCTCCTCGGTGGCTGGGCCCCGCCCGAACACCTCCTCGGTGGCTGGGGCCCTGTCCGGACATCTCCTCGGCGGCTGGGCCCTGCCAGAACACTTCCTCGGCGGCTGGGGCCCCCCTGAACACCTCCTCGGCGGCTGAGCCCCTCCCGAACACCTCCTCGACGGCGGGCCCTGTCCGGACACCTCCTCGGCGGCTGGGCCCTGCCCGAACACTTCCCCGGCGGCAGGGGCCCGCCCGAACAACTCCTCAGCAGCTGGGCCCTGCCCGAACACCTCCTCGGCGGCTGGGCACCGCACGAACACCTCCTCAGTGCTGGGCCCCGCCCGAACACCTCCTCGGTGGCTGGGTCCCGCCCAAACACCTCCTCAGTGGCTGGGCCCCACCCGAACATCTCCTTGGTGGCTGGGCCCTGCCCGAACATCTCCTCGGTGGCTGGGCCCCGCCCGAACATCTCCTCAGTGGCTGGGCCCCGCCCGAACATCTCCTCGGTGGCTGGGCCCCGCCCAAAAATCTCCTCGGCGGCTGGGCCCCACCCAAACATCTCGGCGGCTGGGGCACTGCCCGAACACCTCCTCGGTGCCGGGCCCCGCCCAGACACCTCCTTGGTGGCTGGGCCCTGGCGGGAAACCTCCTCGGTGGCTGAGCCCCGCCCGAAAATCTCCTCGGTGGCTGGGCCCTGCCCGAACATCTCCTCGGTGGCTGGGCCCTGCCCGAGCATCTCCTCGGTGGCTGGGCACCGCCCGAACATCTCCTCGGCGGCTGGGCCCCGCCCGAACATCTCCTCGGCGGTGGGCCCTGTCCGAACACCTCCTCGGTGGCTGGGCCCCGCCCAAACACCTCCTCGAAGGCTGGGGCCCGCCCGAACACCGCCTCGACAGCGGGCCCTGTTCTGACACCTCTTCGGCAGCCGGACCCCGCCCGAACACGTCCTCGATGGCGGGCTCTGTCCGGACACCTCTTCGGCGGCTGGGCCCTGCCCTAACACCTCCTCACTGACTGGGCCCCGCCCGAATATCTCCTCGGTGGCTGGGGCCCTGGCCGGACACCTCCTCGGCAACAGGACCCCGCCCGAACACCTCCTCGGTGGCTGGGGCCCGCCCGAACATCTCTTCGGTGGCTGGGCCCCGCCCGAACACCTCCTCGAAGGCTGAGGCCCGCCCGAACACCGCCTCGACAGCGGGCCCTGTTCTGACACCTCTTCGGCAGCCGGACCCCGCCCGAACACGTCCTCGATGGCGGGCTCTGTCCGGACACCTCTTCGGTGGCTGGGCCCTGCCCTAACACCTCCTCACTGACTGGGCCCCGCCCGAATATCTCCTCGATGGCGGGCTCTGTCCGGACACCTCCTCGGCAGCCGGACCCCGCCCGAACACCTCCTCGACGGCGGGCCCTGACCGGACACCTACTCGGCGGCTGGGCCCTGCCCGAACACCTCCTCAGTGGCGGGGCCTCGCCCGAACATCTCCTCGGTGGCTGGGCTGCGCCCGAACACTTCCTCGCCGGCTGGGGCCCGCCCGAACACGTCCTCGACGGCGGGCCCTGTCCGGACACCTCCTCGGCGGTTGGGCCCTGCCCGAACATCTCGGTGGCTGGGCCTCGCCCGAACATCTCCTCGGTGGCTGGGCCGCGCCCGAACATCTCCTCGGTGGCTGGGCCGCGCCCGAACACCTCCTCGGCGGCTGGGCCCCACCCGATCATCTCCTCGGCGGCTGGGCCCCACCCGGACACCTCCTCGGCAGCTGGACCCCGCCCGAACATATCCTCGGCGGCTGGGCCCCGCCCGAACACCTCCTCGGCGGTGGGCCCTGTCCGAACAACTCCTCGGTGGCTGGGCCCTGCCCGAACACCTCCTCGAAGGCTGGGGCCCTCCCGAACACCTCCTCGACGGCGATCCCTGTCCTGACATCTCCTCGGCAGCCGGACCCCGCCCGAACACCTCCTCGAAGGAGGGCTCTGTCCGGACACCTCCTCGGCAGCTCGGCCCTGCCCTAACACCTCCTCGCTGGCTGGGCCCCGCCCTAACATCGCCTCGGTGGCTGGGCCCCGCCTGAACACCTCCTCGGCGGCTGGGGCCCTGTCCGGACATCTCCTCGGTGGCTGGGCCCTGTCTGGACACCGCCTCGGCGGCTGGGGCCCTGCCAGAACACTTCCTCGGCGGCTGGGGCCCGCCTGAACACCTCCTCGGCGGCTGGGCCCTGCCAGAACACTTTCTCGGCGGCTGGGGCCCTGCCAGAACACTTCCTCGGCGGCTGGGCCCCTGCCCGAACATCTCCTCGGTGGCTGGGCCCCGCCCAAACATCTCCTCGGCGGCTGGGGCACTGCCAGAACACCTCCTCGGTGCCGGGCCCCACCCAAACACCTCCTCGGTGGCTGGGCCCTGGCGGGAAACCTCCTCGGTGGCTGAGCCCCGCCCGAAAATCTCCTCGGTGGCTGGGCCCTGCCCGAACATCTCCTCGGTGGCTGGGCCCTGCCCGAACATCTCCTCGGTGGCTGGGCCCCGCCCAAACATCTCCTCGGCGGCTGGGGCACTGCCAGAACACCTCCTCGGTGCCGGGCCCCACCCAAACACCTTCTCGGTGGCTTGGCCCTGGCGGGAAACCTCCTCGGTGCCTGAGCCCCGCCCGAAAATCTCCTCGGTGGCTGGGCCCTGCCCGAACATCTCCTCGGTGGCTGGGCCCTGCCCGAACATCTCCTCGGTGGCTGGGCCCTGCCCGAACATCTCCTCGGCGGCTGGGCCACACCCGGACATCTCTTCGGCAGCAGGACCCCGCCCGAACATCTCCTCGGTGGCTGGGCCCCGCCCGAACACCTCCTCGGTGGCTGGGCCCCGCCCGAACACCTCCTCGAAGGCTGTGGCCCGCCCGAACACCTCCTCGACGGCGGGCCCTGTCCCGACACCTCTTCGGCAGCCGGACCCCGCCCGAACACGTCCTCGATGGCGGGCTCTGTCCGGACACCTCTTCGGCGTCTGGGCCCTGTCCTAACACCTCCTCGCTGACTGGGCCCCGCCCGAATATCTCCTCGGTGGCTGGGGACCGCCCGAACATCTCTTCGGTGGCTGGGCCCCGCCCGAACACCTCCTCGAAGGCTGGGGCCCGCCCGAACACCTCCTCGACGGCAGGCCCTGTCCGGACACCTCCTCGGCAGCCGGACCCCGCCCGAACACCTCCTCGACGGCGGGCCCTGTCCGGACACCTACTCGGCGGCTGGGCCCTGCCCGAACACCTCCTCGGTGGCTGGGCCTCGCCTGAACATCTCCTCGGTGGCTGGGCCGCGCCCGAACACTTCCTCACCGGCTGAGGCCCGCCCGAACACGTCCTCAACGGCGGGCCCTGTCCGAACACCTCCTCGGCGGCTGGACTCTGCCCGAACACTCCCTCGACGGCGGGCCCTGTCCGGACACCTCCTCGGCGGCTGGACCCTGCCCGAACACTCCCTCGACGGCGGGCCCTGTCCGGACACCTCCTCGGCGGCTGGGCCCTGCCCGAACATCTCCTCGGTGGCTGGGCCCTGCCCGAACACCTCCTCGAAGGCTGGGGCCCGCCCGAACACCTCCTCGACGCCGAGCCCTGTCCTGACATCTCCTTGGCCGCCGGACCCCGCCCGAACACCTCCTCGATGGATGGCTCTGTCCGGACACCTCCTCGGCAGCTGGGCCCTGCCCTAACACCTCCTCACTGGCTGGGCCCCGCCTGAACATCGCCTCGGTGGCTGGGCCCCGCCCGAACACCTCCTTGGCGGCTGGGGCCCTGTCCGGACATCTCCTCGGTGGCTGGGCCCTGTCTGGACAACTCCTCGGCGGCTGGACCCTGCCCGAACACTTCCTCGACGGCGGGCCCTGTCCGGACACCTCCTCGGCGGCTGGACCCTGCCCGAACACTTCCTCGACGGCGGGCCCTGTCCGGACACCTCCTCGGCGGCTGGGCCCTGCCCGAACACCTCCTCGGTGGCTGGGCCGCGCCCGAACACCTCCTCGGTGGCTGGGCCTTGCCCGAACATCTTGGTGGCTGGGCCTCGCCCGAACTTCTCCTCGGCGGCTGGGGCCCGCCCAAACACATCCTCGACGGCGGGCCCTGTCCGGGCACCTCCTCGGCGGCTGGGCCCTGCCCGAACACTTCCTCGGCGGCTGGGGCCCAGCCGAACACCTCCTCAGTGGCTGGGCCCCGCCCGAACACCCCCTCGGTGGCTGGGCCCCGCCCAAACACCTCCTCGGTGGCCGGGCCCTGCCCGAACATCTGCTCGGTGGCTGGGCCCCGCCCGATCATCTCCTCGGTTGCTGGGCCCCGCCCGAACACCTCCTCGGCGGCTGGGGCCCTGTCCGGACATCTCCTCGGTGGCTGAGGCCCTGCCAGAACACTTCCTCGGCGGCTGGGGCCCGCCTGAACAGCTCCTCGGCGGCTGGGCCCCTCCCGAACACCTCCTTGACGCCGGGCCCTGTCCGGACACCTCCTCGGCGGCTGGGCCCTGTCCAGACACCTCCTCAACGGCGGGCCGCGCCCGAACACTTCCTCGCCGGCTGGGGCCCGCCCGAACACGTCCTCGACGGCGGGCCCTGTCCGGACACCTCCTCGGCGGCTGGACCCTGCCCGAACACTTCCTCGACGGCGGGCCCTGTCCGGACACCTCTTCGGCGGCTGGGCCCTACCCGAACACCTCCTCGGTGGCTGGGCCGCGCCCGAACACCTCCTCGGTGGTTGGGCCCTGCCCGAACACCTCCTCGGTGGCTGGGCCGCGCCCGAACACCTCCTCGGTGGCTGGGCCTCGCCCGAACATCTCGGTGGCTGGGCCTCGCCCGAACATCTCCTCGGTGGCTGGGCCGCGCCCGAACACCTCCTCGGTGGCTGGGCCTCGCCCCAACATCTCCTTGGCGGCTGGGGCCCGCCCAAACACGTCCTCGACGGCGGGCCCTGTCCGGGCACCTCCTCGGCGGCTGGGCCCTGCCCGAACACTTCCTCGGCGGCTGGGGCCCACCCGAACACCTCCTCAGTGGCTGGGCACTGCCCGAACAACTCCTTGGCGCCGAGCCCCGCCCAAACACCTCCTCGGTGGCTGGGCCCCGCCCGAACACCTCCTCGGTGGCTGGGCCCCGCCGAAACATCTGCTCGGTGGCTGGGCCCCGCCCGAACCTCCTCGGTGTCTGGGCCCTGCCCGAACATCTGCTCGGTGGCTGGGCCCCGCCCGATCATCTCCTCGGTGGCTGGGCCCCGCCCGAACACCTCCTCGGCGGCTGGGGCCCTGTCCAGACATCTCCTCGGTGGCTGGGCCCTGTCTGCACACCTCCTCGGCGGCTGGGGCCCTACCAGAACACTTCCTCCGCGGCTGGGGCCCGCCTGAACACCTCCTCGGCGGCTGGGCCCCTCCCGAACACCTCCTGACGCTGGGCCCTGTCCGGACACCTCCTCGGTGGCTGGGCCGCGCCCGAACACTTCCTCGCCGGCTGGGGCCCGCCCGACCACGTCCTCGACGGCGGGCCCTGTCCGGGCACCTCCTCGGCGGCTGGGCCCTGCCCGAACACTTCCTCGGCGGCTGGGGCCCACCCGAACACCTCCTCAGTGGCTGGGCACTGCCCGAACACCTCCTTGGCACCGAGCCCCGCCCAAACACCTCCTTGGTGGCTGGGCCCTGCCCGAACATCTCCTCGGTGGCTGGGCCCCGCCCAAACATCTCCTCGGTGGCTGGGCCCTGCCCGAACATCTCCTCGGTGGCTGGGCCCCGCCGAAAAATCTTCTCGGCGGCTGGGCCCCGCCCAAACATCTCCTCGGCGGCTGGGGCACTGCCCGCACACCTCCTCGGTGCCGGGCCCCACCCAAACACCTCCTCGGTGGCTGGGCCCTGGCGGAAAACCTCCTCGGTGGCTGAGCCCCGCCCGAAAATCTCCTCGGTGGCTGGGCCCTGCCCGAACATCTCCTCGGCGGCTGGGGCCCACCCGAACACCTCCTCAGTGGCTGGGTAATGCCCGAACACCTCCTTGGTGGCTGGGCCCTGCCCGAACATCTCCTTGGTGGCTGGGCCCCGCCCAAACATCTCCTCGGTGGCTGGGCCCGCCCGAACATCTACTCGGTGGCTGGGCCCCGCCGAAAAATCTCCTCGGCGGCTGGGCCACGCCCAAACATCTCCTCGGCGGCTGGGGCACTGCCCGAACACCTCCTCGGTGGCTGGGCCCTGGCGGGAAACCTCCTCGGTGGCTGAGCCCCGCCCGAAAATCTCCTCGGTGGCTGGGCCCCTGCCCGAAAATCTCCTCGGTGGCTGGGCCCTGCCCGAACATCTCCTCGGTGGCTGGGCCCTGCCCGAACATCTCCTCGGTGGCTGGGCACCGCCCGAACATCTCCTCGGCGGCTAGGCCCCGCCCGAACATCTCCTCGGCGGCTGGGCCCCACCCGGTCATCTCTTCGGCAGCAGGACCCCGCCCGAACATCTCCTCGGTGGCTGGGCCCCGCCCGAACACCTCCTCGGCGGTGGGCCCTGTCCGAACACCTCCTCGGTGGCTGGGCCCCGCCCGAACACCTCCTCGAAGGCTGTGGCCCGCACGAACACCTCCTCGATGGCGGGCCCTGTCCCGACACCTCTTCGGCAGCCGGACCCCGCCCGAACACGTCCTCGATGGCGGGCTCTGTCCGGACACCTCTTCGGCGTTTGGGCCCTGCCCTAACACCTCCACGCTGACTGGGCCCCGTCCGAATATCTCCTCGGTGGCTGGGGACCGGCCGAACATCTCTTCGGTGGCTGGGCCCCGCCCAAACACCTCCTCGAAGGCTGGGGCCCGCCCGAACACCTCCTCGACGGCAGGCCCTGTCCGGACACCTCCTCGGCAGACGGACCCCGCCCGAACACCTCCTCGACGGCGGGCCCTATCCGGACACCTACTCGGCGGCTGGGCCCTGCCCGAACACCTCCTCGGTGGCTGGGCCTCGCCTGAACATCTCCTCGGTGGCTGGGCCCCGCCCGAACACCTCCTCGGCGGTGGGCCCTGTCCGAACACCTCCTCGGTGGCTGGGCCCCGCCCGAACACCTCCTCGAAGGCTGTGGCCCGCCCGAACACCTCCTCGACGGCGGGCCCTGTCCCGACACCTCTTCGGCAGCCGGACCCCGCCCGAACACGTCCTCGATGGCGGGCTCTGTCCGGACACCTCTTCGGCGTCTGGGCCCTGCCCTAACACCTCCTCGGTGGCTGGGCCCCACCCGAACCTCCTCGGCGCCGGCCCCGCCCGAACACCTCCTCGGTGGCTGGGCCCTGCCCGAACACCTCCTCGAAGGCTGGGGCCCGCCCGAACACCTCCTCGACGCCGAGCCCTGTCCTGACATCTCCTCGGCAGCCGGACCCCACCCGAACACCTCCTCGATGGAGGGCTCTGTCCGGACACCTCCTCGGCAGCTGGGCCCTGCCCTAACACCTCCTCGCTGGCTGGGCCCTGCCCGAACATCGCCTCGGTGGCTGGGCCCCGCCCGAACACCTCTTTGGCGGCTGGGGCCCTGTCCGGACATCTCCTCGGTGGCTGGGCCCTGTCTGGACAACTCCTCGGCGGCTGGGGCCCTGCCCGAACACCTCCTCGGTGGCTGGGCCTCGCCTGAACAGCTCCTCGGCGGCTGGGGCCCGCCCAAACACGTCCTCGACGGCGGGCCCTGTCCGGGCACCTCCTCGGCGGCTGGGCCCTGCCCGAACACTTCCTCGGCGGCTGGGGCCCACCCGAACACCTCCTCAGTGGCTGGGCACTGCCCGAACAACTCCTTGGCGCCGAGCCCTGCCCAAACACCTCCTCGGTGGCTGGGCCCCGCCCGAACACCTCCTCGGTGGCTGGGCCCCGCCCAAACACCTCCTCGGTGGCTGGGCACCGCCCGAACATCTGCTCGGTGGCTGGGCCCCGCCCGAACCTCCTCGGTGGCTGGGCCCCGCCCGAACACCTCCTCGGCGGCTGGGGCCCTGTCCAGACATCTCCTCGGTGGCTGGGCCCTGTCTGGACACCTCCTCGGCGGCTGGGCCCCTCCCGAACACCTCCTTGACGCCGGGCCCTGTCCAGACACCTCCTCGGCGGCTGGGCCCTGTCCGGACACCTCCTCAACGGCGGGCCCTGTCCGGACACCTCCTCGGTGGCTGGGGCCCGCCCGATCATCTCTTTGGTGGCTGGGCCCCGCCCGAACACCTCCTCGAAGGCTGGGGCCCGCCTGAACACCTCCTCGATCGCGGGCCCTGTCCGGACACCTCCTCGGTAGCCGGACCCCGCCCGAACCCCTCCTCGGCGACTGGGCCCTGCGCGAACACTTCCTCGGCGTCTGGGGCCCGCCTGAACACCTCTGCGGCTGGGCCCCTCCCGAACACCTCCTCGATGGCGGGCCCTGTCCGGACACCTCCTCGGTGGCTGGGCCCCGCCCAAACAACTCCTCGGCGGCTGGGGCCCACCCGAACATCTCTTCGGTGGCTGGGCCCCGCCTGAACATCTCCTCGGCAGCTGGGCCCCGCCCGAACACTTCCTCGGCGGCTGGGCCCTGTCTGGACACCTCCTCGACGGCGGGCCCTGTCCGAACACCTCCTCGGTGGGTGGGCCCCGCCCGAACATCTCCTCAGCAGCTGGGCCCCGCCCGAACACTTCCTTGGTGGCTGGGCCCACCTGAACTCTTCCCTGGCGGTGAGGCCTGCCCGAACATTTCTCCGGTGGCGGGGCTCCGGCCGACGACCTCCTTGCCCGGCGAACACCACCCCCAAATGACCTCATCGCCCGGCAAACACCCCCCTGCTGACGTTCCGAAATCCAGAAATACCCGAAACTGGGCTCGGGTGTTTCCAGATTTGTGACGTCAGAAAAACGTTCCAAAATCCGGCAAAGCGCAAAATCCAGAATGGCCTCAGTCCCGATGGTTCCAGATTCGGGGTGCTGCAGCTGTAGTACAATACCAGGGGCAACAAGCAAGATTATCTGTTATTATAGCGAAATATGTCAATCGGATGACACTTATGGGCAAAGATTGGCTAAGTGCGCTTCGTTTGGATTGTTACAGAAATGGTTAAGTCTCGGTTGGATACTCTGCTGTAGAAATAAGCTCATATGTTTGAAGACTCATATGAGGGCAACAAAGGATACAATGCACATATTCGGATTAGGTCTGATGTTAAACTTATTTTTTGTAGACCAAGGCCGGTACCATATACATTAAAATCGCAGGTTGAGCGAGAGCTTGGTAAGTTGGAGAAAAATTGAGTTTAAGTGAAGACTGATAGAAGTGACTGGGCCACCCCATTAGTTGTAGTTCCGAAGGCAGACAAAACGATATGGCTCTATGGGGATTATAAAATTACCCTGAATCGAGCAGTTGATGATGAATAGTACCCTTTACCGACATCACAGGACCTGTATGCAGAACTGACGGGAGCCAAAGTCTTTGCAAAACTGAATCTCTCCCATGCCTATGCTCAACTCAACGTTGACAGCAGTATCTGACAGTCCACACACACAAAGGTTTATATCCATACACTAAGTTGCCCTATAGTATCAAGTTCTCAGCAAAGATATTTCAGGCTACCATGGATCAGATCCTACAGGGAATGAATCATTGTTTGCGTAATCAAGAAGATGTGTTGATAGCCACCGGCACAAAGGGAAAACCTGGAAATCATAGAAGCATTCAAACGGTTCAATGACCATAACCTGAAGCTGAAGAGGAGTAAATGTGCATTCATACAGCGTGATGTGGTTTATCTAGGAATGTGGGTTGATGAAAATGGTCGCCAACCAGTTAAGGAGAAAATGTAAGCCATCATGATGGCTCCAGAACCGAAAAACGTTCCTGACTTACAATCCTTTGTAGGCGTGGTCCAATATTCTGCTCATTTTCTTCTTGGACTAGCAACGGTGCTCGCACCACTCCATTATTTATTAAAGGAAAGGGTGCGTTGGATATGGGACAAAGAGCAACAGAATGCACAAGTCATATGAAAGCGACGCTTGAGCAGTAATGCTCTTCTCGTCCATTATAATTTGACTCATGAAATAAGTCTAGCATGTGATGCCTCTGGGTATGGTGTGGGAGCAATGATCAGCCATGTTATGAATGATGGGCAAGAAAAAACGGTTGCCTTTACATTGCGTACGCTCAACAAAAGCAAACAAAATTATGCCCAGATTGAGAAAAAGGCTTTGACAATTATATTTGGTATTAAAAAGTTTCACCAGTTTCTTCTGGGATGCGAGTTCACGCTAGTAACCAATCATAAACCATTACTAGCGACCCTAGGCCTAAAGGCGGCAATCCCATCGATGGCGGCATCCAAGATGCAAAGATGGGCGATTTTATTGTCTCAGTCCGTCAAAAAGGGCAATTCCACTCAAATGGGACATTGGTACAATTATTCGGGTAGGTGGCACCAAGCAGTACTTGGTCAAAATTGGTGAATAAATCAGGAAGGTTCATGTGGATGAAATGTTTCTAGCGAGTGATGCACCTTCAGTACCTTGAGTAGATAATTATGAGCCTGACTTGTACGATGATCAGAATGAATTGACAGGTCCAAGTACTTCAATGGACACAACGTCCATGTCCCCACCAACTGAAGGCGGTTCTGTGGGTTTGGAACAATCTCGCAGAGACTGCACCTTCCAGGGCAGAAGGTGGAGTTGGGGTTCAGTTGAGAAGGTCAACGAGGAAACGCAAACCAAATAGACAGGATATTGATAACTGTGAATATCAAGATCTTAGGAAGAAAGCTAACACTAGGATGGATGTAAGTGTTCCAAGGAAACTCAAGAGGACACAGGAAGATAGAGGTCAGGAATCCTGGGCTACGCATACTGAAAACAGAAATTCCCTAAGACAGTCACCGAAGTCAAATAAGAATCTAGAAAGTGGGCATAGCCAGCCAACTGCAAAGTGATGGAGGTCAGAGCAGATGGGAGCGAAAAACTTACAACAAGATACTCAGGCTCAGAAGTCAAATTTGTAAAATTGTAATTATGATGAGTAAGCTTTTATAATATTTTATAAATACCATGCTTCTAAAAAAAAGGGGAAACAGTGTAATATATGCACCTGTGTGTATGCTCAAAGGTTTGAAGAGATGTTGAGCTCTTGCACACGCTCCACCTTGCCATCCTCATCTGCCGTCCAGACATGCCATGGCGTACCATCTTGCTGTCCGGAGGAGGCGGGGGTCCCCGATGGAGTGCACTCTATGCAGGAGCCCTCCCACTGTTTATTGGAGTCTTGGCCTGGAGGGTGGTGCACGGAGCAGTCCCGTGTAATAAGTTTTTAAGCCGGTTCACGAGCTCCCAAGCCGTCTGCAATTTCTGCGGTCTGGAGGAGTCCGTGTTCTATGTTTTTATTGAATGTACGAGATTGCATCCCCTGTTCCATTATTTAATGGGGCTGCTCCTCAATTTCTGGTGGCACTTCAGTCCCACATTCCTGATCTTTGGGCACCCTGTGCGGAGGGGAGTGGGTAGGTCTGAAGGCCTCCTCGTAGGACTGCTCCGGGGCACGGCCAAGGGTGCCATCAGCCGGTCCAGGCAGCGGGCATTCGAGGGGGTCGTTCAGCCCGACTGCCTGCCTCTCTTCCACGCTTAAATCTGAGCCAGGGTGTCCCTGGAGATGGAGCACATGGTGTCCACCGGTGCGCTCGCGGCCTTCCGCGAGAGGTGGGCGCCGGAGGGACTGGAGTGCATCATCACCCCTGGCAACCAAATTTTAATTTGATTTTATATGTTTTAAAGTTTAATTTGTTTCATTGCCGGGTGTCAGGGGGCACTTGTATAATTTGCCTCTCGGTGCCCTAAAAAAAAAACAAAAAAAAAAAAACCCGCAAAAAAACAAAAAAAGGGCACTTGAAAAATGTTTGCCGTGTCTTCCCCTTTAATCAGGGAGCACTTGATTTAATTGGTTAATTTGTTTACAACCAAAAGAGTTGTAGAGCTGTTGAGCTCTTGCACACTCTCCACGTTGCCATCCTCGTCTGCCGTCCGAACATGCCATGGCGTACCATCTTGCCGTCCGGAGGAGGCGGGATTACCCAATGGAGTGCATTCTATGCGGGAGTCCTCCCACTATTTACTGGGGACTTGGTCTGGAGGGTGGTGCACGGAGTAGTCCCGTGCAATAAGTTTTTAAGTCAGTTCACGAGCTCCCAGGTCGCCTGCAATTTCTGCGATCTGGAAGAGTCCGTGTTCCACGTTTTTATGGAATGTGCGAGGTTGCAGCCCCTATTTCATTATTTGAAGTGGCTGCTCCTCAAATTCTGGTTGCACTTCCGTCCCACACTCCTGATCTTTGGGCACCCTGTGCGGAGGGGAGCGGGTAGGTCCGAACGCCACCTCATAGGACTGCGCCCGGGCATGGCCAAGGGGGCCATCAGCCGGTCCAGGCAGCGGGCGGTCGAGGGAGTCATTCAGCCCGACTGCCTGCCTCTCTTCCGCAATTACATCCGAGCCAGGGTGTCCCTGGTATGCTCGCAGCCTTCCACGAGAGGTGGGCGCCGGAGGGACTGGAGTGCATCATCACCCCCGCAACCAAATTTTAATTTGATTTTATATGTTTTAAAGTTTAATTTGTTTCATTGCCGGGGTTTAGGTTCCCCCAGTCAGGGGGCACTTGTATAATTTGCCTCTCGGTGCCCGAAAAATACCCGAAAAACCCCCAAAAAAGGGCACGTGAAAAATGTTTGGAGTGTCTCCTCCTTTAATCAGGGGGCACTTGATTTAATTGGTTAATTTGTTTACAACCAAAAGTAGAGCTGTTGAGCTCTTGCACACTCTCCACGTTTCCATCCTCGTCTGCCGTCCGGACACGCCATGGCGAACCATCTTGCCGTCCAGAGGAGGCAGGGGACCCCGATGGAGTGCACTCTATGCAGGAGTCCTCCCCCTATTTATTGGGGACTTGGCCTGGAGGGTGGTGCACGGAATAGTCCCGTGCAATAAGTTTTTAAGTCAGTTCACGGGCTCCCAGGTCGCCTGCAATTTCTGCGATCTGGAAGAGTCCGTGTTCCACGTTTTTATGGAATGTGCGAGGTTGCAGCCCCTATTTCATTATTTGAAGGGGCTGCTCCTCAAATTCTGGTTGCACTTCCGTCCCACACTCCTGATCTTTGGGCACCCTGTGCGGAGGGGAGCGGGTAGGTCCGAACGCCACCTCATAGGACTGCGCCCGGGCATGGCCAAGGGGGCCATCAGCCGGTCCAGGCAGCGGGCAGTCGAGGGAGTCATTCAGCCCGACTGCCTGCCTCTCTTCCGCAATTACATCCGAGCCAGGGTGTCCCTGGTATGCTCGCAGCATTCCACGAGAGGTGGGCGCCGGAGGGACTGGAATGCATCATCACCCCCGCAACCAAATTTTAATTTGATTTTATATGTTTTAAAGTTTAATTTGTTTCATTGCCGGGGTTTAGGTTCCCCCAGTCAGGGGCCACTTGTATAATTTGCCTCTCGGTGCCCGCAAAATACCCGAAAACCCCCCAAAAAAGGGCACGTGAAAAATGTTTGGAGTGTCTCCTCCTTTAATCAGGGGGCACTTGATTTAATTGGTTAATTTGTTTACAACCAAAAGTAGAGCTGTTGAGCTCTTGCACACTCTCCACGTTTCCATCCTCGTCTGCCGTCCGGACACGCCATGGCGTACCATCTTGCCGTCCAGAGGAGGCAGGGGACCCCGATGGAGTGCACTCTATGCAGGAGTCCTCCCCCTATTTATTGGGGACTTGGCCTGGAGGGTGGTGCACGGAACAGTCCCGTGCAATAAGTTTTTAAGTCGGTTCACGGGCTCCCAGGCCCGCCTGCAATTTCTGCGGTCTGGAGGAGTCCGTGTTCTATGTTTTTATGGAATGTGCGAGGTTGCAGCCCCTCTTCCATTATTTGAAGGGGCTGCTCCTCAGATTCTGGTTGTACTTCAGTCCCACACTCCTGATCTTTGGGCACCCTGTGCAGAGGGGAGCGGGCGGGTCGGAAGGCCTCCTTGTGGGACTGCTCCTGGGCAGGGCCAAGGGTGCCATCAACCAGCCCAGGCAGCGGGCGGTCGAGGGGGTCGTTCAGCCTGACTGCCTGCCTCTCTTCTGCGGTTACATCCGAGCCAGGGTGTCCTTGGAGATGGAGCACATGGTGTCCACCGGTACGCTCGCGGCCTTCCACAAGAGATGAGCGCCGGAGGGACTGGAGTGCAACATCACCCCCGGCAACCAAATTTTAATTTGATTTTATATGTTTTAAAGTTTAATTTGTTTTATTGCCGGGTTTTAGTGCCACCCCCCGCCCCCCCCCCTTTTAGCTAGGGGGCACTTGTAAAATTTGTGTTTTTAGTGCCCTCAAAAATAAAACAAGGGTCACTTGTTTGAAAATGTTTGATGTGTCCCCTGCCCCAGCCCCAGCCCCTCCTTTAATCAGGGGGCATTTGATTTAATTGTTTAATTGTCTTCAACTAAAATAGTTGTAGAGCTGTTGAGCTCTTGCACACTCTCCATGTTGCCATCCTCGTCTGCCATCCGGACACGCCATGGCATACCATCTTGCCGTCCGGAGGAGGCGGGGGTCGCCAATGGGGTACGCTCTATACAGGTGTCCTCCCACTATTTATTGGGGACTTGGTCTGGAGGATGGTGCACGGAGCAGTCTCGTGCAATAAGTTTTTAAGTCGGTTCACGGGCTCCCAGGCCAGCTGTAATTTCTGCGGTCTGGAAGAGTCCATGTTCCACGTTTTTATTGAATGCGCGAGGTTGCAGCCCCTCTTCCAATATTTGAAGGAGCTGCTCCTCAAATTCTGGTTGCACTTCATTCCCACACTCCTGATCTTTGGGCACCATGTGCGGAGGGGAACAGGCAGGTCGGAAGGCCTCCTCGTAGGACGACTCCTGGGCACGGCCAAGGGGGACATCAGCCGGTCCAGGCAGTGAGCGGTCGAGGTGGTCGTTCAGCCTGACTGCCTGCCTTTCTTCCGCGGTTATATCCAAGCCAGGGTGTCCCTGGAGATGGAGCATGCGGTGTCCACCGGTACGCTCGCGGCCTTCCGCGAGAGGTGGGCGCCGGAGGAACTGGAGTATATCATCACCCTCAGCAACCAAATGTTAATTTGATTTTAATGTCTAAAACTTAATTTGTTTAAGTTGTTGGTTTCAGTACGCCCCGCGCCCCCACTCCCTGCTTTTAGCCAGGGGGCACTTGTATAATTTGTGTTTTGGTGCCCTCAGGAAAAAAAAACAGAAAACTAAACAAAACAGGAGGTACCTGAAAAGGTTTTGGAGTGTGACCGCGCGCCCCCCCCTCCACCCTTTAATCAGGGGGCACTTGATTGTTTTCTACAAAAATAGTTGTAGAGCTGTTGAGCTCTTGCACACTCTCCACGTTGCCATCTTTGTCTGCCGTCAGGACACGCCATGGCACACTATCTTGCCGTCCAGAGGAGGTGTGTGTCCCCAATGGAGTGCACTCTACATGGGAATCCTCCCTCTATCTATTGGGGATGTAAAGTCCTGTCCCTGCAGTAAAGATTCACACAAGGTACATACTGAAGTCAAGGTCACTCAGGAACTGCACCTTTATTACACAGCTCTGGAATGCCACACTTGCCTGAGACCTGTCCTTATATACCTGTCTGGGACAGGTATCCAGTGTCTCATGCAATTGCACCCCTGGTGGTAAGGTAAGCTTGTGGTTACAGGTCATCTCTAGTTACAGTCATGTATAGCATGGTAATATACAGTTATGTACAGTAGTGGGAGATACATGACATCACCCTCCCCCAAGGTCTTATTGTCTTTATCGGTTCAGTCTCTCAGGTGGTCTACGCTCTCGCGTGGAGCCTCTTAGTTGTGGTTCAGTTGTTTGCCTTGGTGCCTGTTGTTCTTTCGGGGTGATTGCTGGTATCTCACCTGGGCTGTCTGTTTCATTCAGTATGATTGTTGGTGTCTCGCCTGGGCTGTCTGTTGGGATTGCCCTTTCCTCAGGTTGTTCCCTCTGTCTGTCCACCAGGTGTGGTGTGAGTTCCACATTAATGATTTAGATGAGGGGATTAAATGTAGTATCTCCAAATTTGCGGATGACACTAAGTTGGGTGGCAGTGTGAGCTGCGAGGAGGATGCTATGAGGCTGCAGAGTGACTTGGATAGGTTAGGTGAGTGGGCAAATGCATGGCAGATGAAGTATAATGTGGATAAATGTGAGGTTATCCACTTTGGTGGTAAAAACAGAGAGACAGACTATTATCTGAATGGTGACAGATTAGGAAAAGGGGAGGTGCAGCGAGACCTGGGTGTCATGGTACATCAGTCATTGAAGGTTGGCATGCAGGTACAGCAGGCGGTTAAGAAAGCAAATGACATGTTGGCCTTCATAGCGAGGGGATTTGAGTACAGGGGCAGGGAGGTGTTGCTACAGTTGTACAGGGCCTTGGTGAGGCCACACCTGGAGTATTGTGTACAGTTTTGGTCTCCTAACTTGAGGAAGGACATTCTTGCTATTGAGGGAGTGCAGCGAAGATTCACCAGACTGATTCCCGGGATGGTGGGACTGACCTATCAAGAAAGACTGGATCAACTGGGCTTGCATTCACTGGAGTTCAGAAGAATGAGAGGGGACCTCATAGAAACGTTTAAAATTCTGTCGGGTTTAGACAGGTTAGATGCAGGAAGAATGTTCCCAATGTTGGGGAAGTCCAGAACCAGGGGTCACAGTCTAAGGATAAGGGGTAAGCCATTTAGGACCGAGATGAGGAGAAACTTCTTCACCCAGAGAGTGGTGAACCTGTGGAATTCTCTACCACAGAAAGTTGTTGAGGCCAATTCACTAAATATATTCAAAAGGGAGTTAGATGAAGTCCTTATTACTAGGGGGATCAAGGGGTATGGCGAGAAAGCAGGAAGTGGGTACTGAAGTTGCATGTTCAGCCATGAACTCATTGAATGGTGGTGCAGGCTAGAAGGGCTGAATGGCCTACTCCTGCACCTATTTTCTATGTTTCTATGTTTCTATGTTTGTAGTCTGCCTCTAGTTCTACAGTGTTGTTGGTAAATCTACTTTTGACTTGGTCTACATGCCTCCGGCAGGTTTGGCCATTGTCCATTTGTACCACCAGTAGCCTGTTTCCTTCCTTGCTTGTTACTGAACCTGCAAGCCATTTGGGACCCATGCCATAATTTAGCACAAACTCTTTGTCCCCTATCTCATTCCACCTCCCCCTCGAATTTCGGTCATGGTACTCGGTTAGCTTGCGGCGCTTTGCCTCAACGATTTCATGCATGTCTGGGAGGATTAATGAGAGCCTTGTCTTTAAGGTTCCTTTTCATTAAAAGTTGCGCGGGGGGAACTCCAGTCAATGAATGCGGACGAGATCTGTATGCCAGCAGCTGTCGCGACAGGCAGCCCTGCAGCGTGGGACCTTGGCGTTTGAGCATGCCTTGTTTAATGATCTGCACTGCTCGCTCCGCCTGGCCGTTGGAGGCCGGCTTGAATGGTGCCGCCTTAACGTGATTTATGCCATGGTCACTTATAAAATCTTGGAATTCTGCACTGGTGAAGCACGGACCATTATCACTGACCAATATGTCAGGAATGCCATGCGTTGCAAACATGGTTCCAAGGATCTCCACCGTGGTGGAGGTGGTGCTCGAATTTAAAATGGTGCATTCGATCCACTTAGAAAATGCATCTACAACTACGAGGAACATTTTGCCCATGAATGGGCCCGCATAGTCTATGTGCACCCGCGACCACGGTTTGGTGGGCTCGTGGTGGAGCTCCCGGACAAATGCCTCTCTGCCTCGCAGAGGCATAACTACTCAGCTGCCCCACATCAGGCAGTCTGCTTGAAGTGACAGCTCATGCATGCGCCTATGGAAAGGTTTGATCTCCTCGGGGCAGGCATCGCGAGCCTCTACCCAGTTACCGGTTAGGACACATCTTTTTACTCGGGATAGCGTGGAGTCGCTGGTCGTCCAGGCTCTGATTTGGCAAGCCGTCATGGGTGAACCTGTGGACTCAAAGGCATTGATTGCAATGACTATCTCACAGTCCTGTTCGTCAGATCCTTCCGTGGTCGCCAGGGGTAGCCTGCTAAGCGCGTCGGCACAGCAGCCTGTGCCTGGTATGTGCCTTATGGTGTAATCGTAAGACGCCAGCATGAGTGCCCACCGTTGAATGCACGCCGAGGCGTTGGCATTTATTGCCTTGCTCTCGGAGAGTAGGGACGTGAGGGGCTTGTGGTCGGTTTCTAACACGAACTTGGCCCCGAAAAGGTATTGGTGCATCTTTTTGACACCGTACACGCACGCGAGCACCTCCTTCTCCACCATTCCGTACCAACGCTCTGCCCGCGAAAGTGACCTGGAGGCATAAGCTATGTGTTGTAATTTACCCGCACTATTGACATGTTGTAAAACACACCCGACCCCGTACACTGACGCATTACATATAAGAACTAGATTTTTACCTGGGTCAAAGAAAGTCAAAACACTGTTGGAACACAGAAGGTTGTATTGAAGGCGCGTTCCTGGGCGTCCCCCCAAAACCAATCGCACCCCTTTCTGAGTAGCACGTGGAGAGGCTCCAGCAGTGTGCTTAAGTTCTGCATAAAGTTCCCAAAGGAATTGAGTAGCCCGAGAAAGGCGCGCAGTTCTGAGACATTCCGGTGCCTGGGTGCCAGGCGAATTGCTTCGATTTTGGACTCTGTTGGGCGGATTCCATCAGCGGCAATCCCTCTGCCCAAAAATTCAACCTCGGGCGTGAGAAACAGGCACTTTGATTTCTTAACCCTTAGGCCGACCCGATCCAACTGCTTTAATACTTCCTCCAAATTGCGGAGATGGGAGTCGGTGTCCCTGCCTGTGATAAGTATGTCGTCTTGAAATACAACCATCCCCGGGATGGACTTGAGCAGACTCTCCATGTTGCGCTGGAATATGGCAGCTGCCGACCTGATGCCGAATGGGCATCGATTGTACATGAAAAGGCCTCGAGGTGTGTTGATGGTGGTGAGTAGCTTGGATTCCTCGGTCAATTCTTGCGTCATATACGCAGATGTGAGATCTAGTTTTGAGAAAAGTTTTCCTCCAGCCAATGTGGCAAATAAGTCCTCCGTTCTGGGCAATGGGTATTGGTCCTGTAGGGAAACACAGATTCGTACGGATCCATCAGGCTTCATGACTGGGATGATGGGACTTGCCCAGTCGCTAAATTCCACGGGTGAGATAATGCCTTCCCACAGAAGCCTGTCCAGTTCATGTTCAATCTTTTCCCTCAACACATAGGGCACAGCTCTAGCCTTGTGATGGACCAGTCTAGCATCCTGTGTGATGTAGATTTTGATTTCAGCCCCTTTGAAGGTGCCCACACCTGGCTGAAAGAGATGTTCAAATCGACTTAGAACTGTTGAGCAGGAGGTCCGTTCCTCTGACGACATGGCATTAACATCATCCCATTTCCAGTTTAGTTTTGCAAGCCAGCTTCTCCCCAGCTTTGCTGGGAGATCTCCGGGGACAATCCACAGGGGAAGTCGGTTCACTGTCCCTTTGTGTGTGACTGAGAGCATGGCACTGCCGAGGACTGGGACGATTTCTTTGGTATAGGTCCTTAGTTTGGTGTCGACCCTTGTGAGTTTTGGTCTGTCTCTTTTGTGCGGCCACCGCTGTTCAAATTGTTGAGAGCTCATGAGAGATTGACTCGCTCCCGTATCCAGCTCCATGTTGACGGGTATCCCGTTGAGTAGGACCCTCATCATTATTGGAGGCATCTTGTTGTAGGAGCAGTGGCCATTGATCATGTTGACCCGCTGTACATCGACGTCCCCACCGTCTTCTGGTCCGCTTTCCGACCCATCCGATTCGTATACCAGCCGAGCTGCCGTTTTTCTGCACATGCGGGCCAGATGCCCTGTACAGTTGCAGTTTCTGCAAACAGCATGCTGAAATCGACACCCCCTTGATGAGTGCCTTCCCCCACACCTCCAGCACAGATCGCTTCCATTGTTTCCAAAGGATGAGCTGCGTCTGGCTGATTTCTCTTGAGCTTCTCTCAGTTTGTAGTTGATTGCTCGCATTGTTGGTTGATGAGGTGTGAACGGCCGTTCCTGTGGCCCTTGATGGCTTCTGGCGCGACTGCCTGCTGTTGAGGGCCTGCTCTCCTGCCTTTGTCTGTGTGTGGGGGTAGCAGCTTGTTTCACGCTGTGAACCCCTGGTTCCGATGTTTCGTTAGTTGTCGTTCCCGCAGTGTAGATCAACCTCGTTTCTTCTTCTCCTGCCAAGAATGTCTGTGCAACCAGTGCTGCTGCCTCTAGGGTCAAGTTCTTGGTTTCTATGAGCTTTCGGAATATGCCTGTGTGGTCTATTCCTTCAATAAAAAAGTCTCTCAGTACTTCTCTCCTTAGTTCATCGGAGAACTCACATAAGCTAGCCAACCTCCGAAGTTCTGCCACGAAGTCGGGTATGCTCTGGCCCACACAGCATCTGTAGTTGTAGAACCTGTGTCTGGCCATGTGTAGGCTGCTCGCTGGCTTCAGGTGGTCTCTTACCAGTGTGCTCAATTCTTCAAACGACTTGCTTGCTGGTTTCTTGGGTGCCAGCAGGTCCTTCATTAAAGCGTATGTTTTCGAGCCACAGCTGGTCAAGAGATGGGCTCTTCTCTTGTCTGCCTTGTTGTCGCCTAACCAGTCTTTGGTTACAAAGCTTTGCTGGAGCCTTTCTATAAAGTCCTCCCAATTGTCTCCAGCATTGTATTTTTCATCTGAGCCATTGTTCGCCATTCTGTGGATTCTGTAATCCTGTAACTCGTCGCCACTGTAAAATCCTGTCCCCTCAGTACAGATTCACATGAGGCACATACTGAAGTCAAGGTCACTCAGGACCTGCACCTTTATTACACAGCTCTCGAATGCCACACTTGCCTGAGACCTGTCCTTATATACCTGTCTGGGACAGGTATCCAGTGTCTCCTGCAAGTGTACCCCTGGTGGTAAGGTAAGCTTGTGGTTACAGGTCATCTCTAGTTACAGTCATGTATAGCATGGTAAGATACAGTTATGTACATTAGTGTGAGATACATGACGGGGACTTGGCCTGGAGGGTGTTGCACGGAGCAGTCCCGTGCAATAGGTTTTTAAGTCGGTTCACGGACTCCCAGGCCGCCTGCAATTTCTGCGGTCTGGAAGAGTCCATGTTCCATGTTTTTATGAAGTGCGAGGTTGCAGCCCCTCTTCCATTATTTGAAGGGGCTGCTCCTCAAATTCTGGTTGCACGTTGGGGAGCGGGCAAGTCGGAGGGCCTCCTAATAGGACTGCTCCTGGGCATGGCCAAGGGGGCCATCAACCGGTCCAGGGGGCCGTTCAACCTGACTGCCTGCCTCTCTTCCACAGTTACATCTGAACCAGGGTGTCCACCGGTACGCTCGCGGCCTTCCGCGAGAGGTGCGCGCCGGAGGGACTGAAGTGCACCATCACCCCTAGCAACCAAATTTGAATTTGATTTTATGTCTAAAGTTTAATTTGTTTAATTTGCCAGTTTTAGTGCCCCCCCCCCCCCCCGCCCTTTTAGACAGGGGGCACTTGTACAATTTGTGCATTGGTGCCCTCATAAAAAATACCCCAAAAAAAGGGACACTGGGAAAAAATATATTTTGGAGTGTGACCCCCCCCTTGCAGGGGGCATTTGTTTAAAGCGCACAACTAAAATAGTTGAACTGGTAATCTGTAGTGTAATTGTTAAACCTATGCTAATAAACCAACTAGTTCTTAATAGCAATGTGTTGCCATGAATTCTTAAGCAAGGAACCAATGAAGCAAATGCATTACTAGCCCCAACCCAAGGAAGTGGCAGTGGCGTAATGGATGGGGTACTTACTGTTCTCTCTCAGCATGTCTGTTCCTTCACCATCTCCTCAAACAATACCCATCATGGTGCCAGTAAGTCAGCTGATAAGTACTCTACCACAGATCTAACCACCCACCCGGCCCATTCCTGTCGGGTAGGCGGGGTTAATATCGGGCCTTCAATGTCTGGCCACATCCATAAAGAATGGCAATTATAGTGTAGGGTACTGAAAGACTTTGGTGCCTGTGGAACAATACCCAATATAATCAGTGCCTTAAGAAAATTGGGAGAACATTTAACTGCATGACAAAACATATACCCTGTATTTTGTTTTCATCCAAGCTCCCCTCATTCTGTTGCATAAAGCAAAGTTGCGAGCGTTGTTAAAAAATAGCAGACTTCATATATCATGAAAGAATAAACAATAACTCATAATGAAATCTACAGCAGCTTGGAGTCCTGATGAAGCTGTTTCAAATTATTTTCAACTTTATCGAAACCCTGAGATTCAATTACTGCCTTGCATCTCCTTATAATATGCATTATGTTATGTCATATTTTCTTCTGAAACTACCTTACCTTGCTGGATGAATTATTTTAGAAGTACTGTTTTCCTGCCCTCGGGAGTGACATTTGTGAATGGTACAAGTTACAGGGTAATGCAGATAACAGTGCTGACATAACTGCAGGAGTATAGGATGATGGGACTGGTACTTAAGTAACGCAAGAGTCTCTTTGGTAGCAGAACATTGGTACTGGTATGTATTATATTAGTACAGATTACATCAAATATAAAAATTAAAGATATTTGGAGGATTTTACTGTAACCTAATCTATGGTTTCATTTAACTGCATCACTCATGTTGCAGTTTATGATGTCATCAGGGTCCCATAATTCTTTTACAATCTTGCAGCAAGCCATGACCTGCCTTATATTCCATCTGTGCAGCATACCGAAAACATTATTCAAGCACCTCAGTATTACCATTTTACTGAGTGCTTTTTGATGTTGAATGGGCTGAGATTGAAACATGTATGTAAGAGTTTGAATTCTCAGTACAAGAAAAAAAAAATTAAAAATGTTAAGCTTAAAGAAAAGCTACGAAACCCATGGAATTTATTTTCTTACACAGAAAAATATAGATGGAAATAGTCTGGCAAAGTGATGCCTCTGAGGTCAATATTACACTGTCCACTGTGCATGAGTTCTCACCTTGTACATCTGCAGTACATATGAAAAATGCACACTACTACTGGCAAGAGCTGTTCTTCACAGTTCCTCATATGATCCCTACCTATAGCATTAATCACTCGTTCACTTTTTAAAATATGTGGACAAAAGTTATAAGAGGTCTTTTAATATTTAATAATAAATGTTACTTTCATTAATCTAAAATAGTTATTTCAATGGTGCTCTATGGTCACTGATCTCACAAAGTGGTGTGAGTGTACAGCTTTGTGCAGTTACTACAGCAACTACATTTTAAAAATCAAAATCATTCCTTACCAAAGGCAATGAATGAACAAGAATACATTTTCTTTCGGCATGTAATGTTAAAAAGTGCATTATTTTACACCCACACACGATGCATGCAGTGCACAAAATGCAGGACCGATGGTCGGATCCAGGCTTGCAGCTGTGATTCCCCAGATGATGATCTTGGCTGGATTATAGAGGGAGATATCAGTTTGAAGAAGCAGCAAGCTACTTCATGGTCAATAGCCTGGGAATTAATCAGTAGCTAAAGTTTCTCACAGCTCCTGGTGCTTGGTTACAAAACAACATAGAAGGATGAAAGGGAGCAACTTCACTGTCCACAGGGACTTAAAAGAAAAGTAGATAAAATTAGTCTTTAAAATTAAAATAAATTACCCAGGTCATCAATGCCCTGAAATTCTAAATCACTCCTGAAGTCCTAACTGTAATGGGTGCAGTTTTCAATTGTGCTCACACATCATGCTTTGAAAAGAAGACCTATTCCTATTCCAGAAACCAACTTTTATTTCCAAGAATGTTAAACCTATGTTACCAAATAATCAATTAGATCTAGAGCATATCATTTAAGTTATTCCTTATAATGGTCAGAAGTTCTGACTTTGCTGTTTATAGTTTACCCTCGCCATTATGCTACATATGTGCTTGGCGAATATGACACGGTTGAATAATACATGTGGGAGCCTTGAGAACATACGATGGAATCTCCATTATCTGCCATGAAGGAGTGGACACCTGGCAGATAATGCAGCTTGGAAAGTAATCAAGGGGACAAAATTGCCCTTCCCTTAAGGCCTGTTACCGGCGGAAATCAGCGGCCATGCTGCGAAGTGGAATGTCCGCCGATTTTTTGTCGAATGGCCGCCATTTTGAAAATTCCACTCCTGCGGTATCGCAGCCATGACCTGCTCCCCCCACTACCGCTCCACTGCTGCCAATCTGACCTAAGTGTGTCATCAGAGTGCGCACCACCGATGTGCCCCCCCACCCACCGAACACGAAATTCCAAGCAGAAAATCTTGCTCCTGCCGCTCGGTGCCACCAACAGCTTTTTTTGTCGGTGCACTGTGCTTGGAATGCTTCTAAAATGGCGGTGTGGCTGCCATTAAAGGGGAGGATCTATTGCCGCGGCCACCATCTTATTTTTTTTTTTGTCGGCCGACTGACATGTCGGCCTGACATTTATGCCCCCCGGGTTCGGGCGGGACAACAACGTCTTGGGTGCCAGGCCACTGGCCCAGTCGAAACCCACCCTGATGACCCAGTGACCTAACTTAAAGAATCGCAGAGGCTCTCCCCTTTAGGTGAAAGGGAGAGACATGGTGACGCGCCAGCGTCGTGACGTCATCAGTCCTACGCTGATGAGTGACAGCGGCGGACACTCCGTCTGCCCCCACTTCTGCCCCTCTACTTACCGAACTTCTGCTCACTGCCGCACTTCCGCCCCCATTATGACCGACTTCCAGGCCACTCAAAAAAAAAAGGCAAAGAACGAAATTTCGTGCAAGAGGCAACCGCATCTACCGCTGCAGTAAAAACAGTTGAAACACGGTAAATGCGGCCGGGGGCAATTTCGGCCCCCAAGATCCCCTAAATGTTTGTCTTACACATAAGGAATAGCATTATTCAAAGCAAAGGATAGAAACATAGAAACATAGAAAATAGATGCAGGAGTAGGCCATTCGGCCCTTCGAGCCTGCACCGCCATTCAATAAGATCATGGCTGATCATTCTCTCAGTACCTCTTTCCAGCTTTCTCTCCATACCCCTTAGTCTCTTTAGCCATAAGGGCCATATCTAACTCCCTCTTGAATATATCCAAAGAACTGGCATCAACAACTCTCTGCGGCAGGGAATTCCACAGGTTAACAACTCTCTGAGTGAAGAAGTTTCTCCTCATCTCAGTCCTAAATGGCCTACCCCTTATCCTACGACTATGTCCCCTGGTTCTGAACTTCCCCAACATCAGGAACATTCTTCCGGCATCTAACCTGTCCAGTCCCATCAGAATCTTAAACGTTTCTATGAGATCCCCTCTCATCCTTCTAAACTCCAGTGAATAAAGGCCTAGTTGATCTAGTCTCTCCTCATATGTCAGTCCAGCCTTTCCTGGAATCAGTCTGGTGAACCTTCGCTGCACTCTCTCAATAGCAAGAACGTCCTTCCTCAGATTAGGAGACCAAAACTGAACACAATATTCCAGGTGCGGCCTCACTAAGACCCTGTACAATTGCAGTAAGACTTCCATGCTCCTATACTCAAATCCCCTAGGTATGAAGGCCAACATACCATTTGCCTTCTTCACCGCCTGCTGCACCTGCATGCCAACTTTTAATGACTGATGAACCATGACACCCAGGTCTCGTTGCACCTCCCCTTTTCCTAATCTGCTGCCATTCAGATAATATTCTGCCTTCGTGTTTTTGCCCCCAAAATGGATAACCTCACATTTATCCACATTATACTGCATCTGCCATGCATTTGCCCACTCACCTAATCTGTCCAAGTCACCCTGCAGCCTCTTAGCATCCTCCTCACAGTTCACACCGCCACCCAGTTTAGTGTCATCTGCAAACTTGGAGATATTACACTCAATTCCTTCATCTAAATCGTTAATGTATATTGTAAAGAGCTGGGGTCCCAGCACTGAGCCCTGCGGCACGCCACTAGTCACTGCCTGCCATTCTGAAAAGGACCTGTTTATCCCGACTCTCTGCTTCCTGTCTGCCAACCAGTTCTCTATCCATGTCAGTACATTACCCTCAATACCATGTGCTTTGATTTTGCACACCAATCTCTTGTGCAGGACCTTAATGAGGACAAGTGCAATACAACTTTCCCACATTACAACAGTGACTGTACGCCAAAGGTACTTCATTGGCTGTAAAGCGCTTTGAGATGTCCGGTGGTCGTGAAAGGCGCTATATAAATGCAAGTATTTCTTTATTTAACCTCCATTATTCACATCTCTATTATCCACCATCCCAATTATCCACCATAATCTTCACAGGACAAAAAGAAATTACAGCCCCAAAATTACTGTTGCCAATATTAACACCATCTGCTATTTTAATGCAGATGTTAAGTTATTTATTTTAAATGGGTTAATGCATCCACTAATGGATAGAGGAATGTCATTTGAATATGTTAAGCATCTGTCTGCTAATATAGACAGTAGCCATTTATGGGCTTATGGAGTTTTATTCACCAAAAAAAGTAGAGAAAATATGAATAACAAAATAAACTGTGCGATGATGCAATGTCTCTTGCAAGGTTTGGTCCTGTGAAAATTCCAGTGGGTAATTGGGATGGTAGGTAATAGAGGTGTGAATAATGGAGGTTCCACTGTAATATACACCTGGAAGTGTGAATCTCCCATTGTGGAAACCAACTTACAGAATAAAGCAATACCACAATTTATATTGTTAATTCAATTGCTTTTGAAAGCAGGCTATTTTTCATTACTTTAAATCCACTGCAGGTGACCTTTAAGTGTTCCCTACTATGTTTAATGTACTGTCCAAAGAAGCTTAATGCAACAGTCTGTTGACTCACACTACAGTGTATTTTTCCAAAGGGGACTGAGTTGCAGATTCCTCTTTTTCCCATGCCAGTGGGCTGAGAAAGACCATCGAGATTCCAGTGACAAGCTCTGTTTTCCTCCCTGACTCAATTTTGATCACTATAGGAAGTGATTTGAGACCTCTGGGGTTATCAATCACAGAAATCTCATTGTATATTCGAGCACTGAAACCTTTACGCCAAGTAGTCTCTGCTAAAGTCCACTTGTATCCATTTCATCTTGAGGCTGGTTTTTCATGGTTACCTCAGTTACTATTAGAGTGGACAAGACTGGCTTAACAGGTCTAAAAATTCTAGTATCATGAAGCCAGACACTAACCCCAACAAGACATTTGGGATCAGATTTTTCTTAATTCAATTTTTAAATTCCAATAAATCACTTTTGTAAAATAGAAAAAAAACCTCAAAACCACTCACCGTGAGCAGTACAGCAACACATTATAATTCTAATTCACCTTGTCGTTGGGTTGGTGGTGTAATTTCCCATGTAATGAGTTCCTGATTTTGGCTGTGCTGTCAGTAGAAAATACCAAGTACATGCATCTCTTGGGGAGGAGAAAGGAAAAAGAGGAGGCCCCCTTCCCCCACATATTCGTAGGTAACTCTTTTCAGCTGTTTAAAGAATAGACTTAGCAGAGACCGAGGAACATGCAGCCTGTTCATTCTCTTGGTCAGGGAATAAGGCTGTGCACTGGGGAACCTTAAAAGCTCAATGCTAGAGAATGAAATCAATTTCCCCTTTTCTCAACTCTTGGTATGACAGAATAAACCCCCATTACTCCAGCTCAACAATATATCTTAACCTCAACCAAGAAGGGGATTCCCTATTTCCATTTCCTGCACTAATTATTCTGCAGTCATTTATGAATGAAACTGCCAATGTTGTAACAAACCAGTGCCAAATCATTTTTCACATGCACAATGGGTACTGAAGTGAGGTTGTCCTCAACACCTCACATAGAACCCTTTCAGTTATTACAGGGAGACCATCACCGTGATTCAAACCTCGGCCCAGAAGTGGAAGGACTGTGCTCCCAGCCAAATGCTTCTTGCTGAACGGAAACTACAGGTAGATGGCAGGATTCCTGAAATCGAATCATGTAGTGTGACTGTCTAACTAACTTTGCCAAATTAATTAACCATGCAAATAGAAATCATCTATTGATGTGATATAAAAATGTGTGTTTTGACTGTCATTGTGCAATGCTGATTGACATTTGAAAGTGGGATCTATTGCCGTCAGAGAATGTTAGTTAAAAGAATTATCCTAATTCACATGTCCTTTCCATAGTGCTAACTCAACATTATCCTATTGTGTGATGAAAAGTATGACATACCACCTCCTATTCCCTGTTGTATTACAAGAAATGCAACCTTTCACAGTAATATTCCAAGGGATAAACAGAGTGCAGCTGGCATCTCATTCAATTTAGAAAGTGTTTTGCCGGTCTCTTTCCAGCAATGTGGAGTTAATAGAAAAGCTCACAGGGGTCAAAAGTTGACAGTAAGGGGCAGCCAACACAGTCCAACTTTGTTTATGCTAATTTCCACATAATGCATTGTTAGGACTGATAAGTGATTTGCATAATAACATTAGGATTTTACAAAGCAAAATGTGCTTTAATGAATATACCTGTACGTGATTATCATGGCTAAGAGGCATTGCACCTTAAAATTACTTACATTTCAATTCTCCATAAAACCGAAGCAGCAAATTCAATATTTCATTGAAGAGGAATCAGGCCTGATAAGAGCATGCACCCTGTATTTTAGTGACTTTCTTGGACAAAATCCATATTGAGGTCACACTCACAAGTTCAAAACAATTGAATAACTTAAATAAATGAAGAATATATGCTGGGGAACAATGCTGTACAAAAATAAACCCTTGAATGTCACAAGCTGCAGAACTTATGAATACTGTATTATAGTGGACATGATAGGGCTGGTCTATTTTGCAAGCTACTTTGCTTCCTCAATGGTTATGCAATATGTTGGTGCAGGAGGGCGACGGCAGAGAAGAGGGACATCATCAAGGTCCAGGTCACTGATTGGAGCGTGAGCAGGTATAGCAGGAGTGGCGAGGTCGGGGCGAAGGAATGGCGAGGGATTGTAGAGGGGTGTGATCGGGCCCAGGAGAGGCACGAGTTCGGGGCCAGAAGAGGCGTGGGCCCAGGGGCAGCACGGGCCAGCCCACACTGCGATATGTGTCTGCAGTAGGCCCATGCAGCAGAGCAGGTCTCCAGTCGCCTTGGTTAATCCTTGCCATTGGACCAAGACCTAGCTCTGTCAAGCCCGTGTGGTGGCTGGTATGCAACGGCCACCACACGTTAAAAAAATCCAGACACAGGCATCTTCCACCCTACACTATGTAGTTCAGGACCTGGAATATTAGGTCCTTCATTGAAACACCTGTGAACTCATCCTTTTTTGGCATGGAGGCAAGTCATCCTCATTTCGAGGGACTGCCTATGATGATGATGCATGACAATATATATTTTACAGTACTTTTCTTCCTTATTTGCCAGTTTGACAAAGCTATAAATGCCGATGTAGAGAGAGGCTGCAAAGTGACACACACTGACATTATGTAAAGCCCTCCCCCTGACCTTAAACATGACCCCACCATCAACATCTCAAGGGTCACCATTGACTAGAGGTTTAACTGTACCAGCTTTATCAACATGGTGGCTGCATGAGCAGGCCAGAGGTTGGGTATTCTGCAATAAGTGTCTCACCTCTCGATCCCTCAAAGCTTCTCCACCATCTGCAAGGCTCAAGTCAGGAGTGGATTACTCACCACTTGCCTGGGTGGGTACACACAACAACACTCAAAAAGCGCAACACCATCAAGGACAAAGCAGTTTGCTTGATTGGCACCCCTGACACTGAACTCAAAATGCACCCCCTCTATCACTGGCTCACTATGGCTACAGTATGCACAATTTATAGGATGCACTGCAGCAACTTACCACGGTTACTTCAACTGCCCTTCCCTCTCCTGCAACAACAACAACAACTTGCATTTATATAATGCCTATAACATAGTAAAATATCCCAAGATGTTTCACAAAAGCATTATCAAACAACCTCCAATAAGAACTGATCATGAATCTTTGTCATTCTTTGGGTTGGATTTTTGGTTGAAGGATTCGGGCGCTAATGGCAGCGCATTGGTAATTTTTGCGCCAGGAAATGGTTTGCAACAGCAGCCAACAAATTTGGTTGCTGCGACCTGAAAGTAGTGCGGAGCACTAACGGAGGCTTTCCACACCTCTCTTAGGGCGCGAGGCCGGGAGAGCAACCGAAAATCTAAAGAGCCGGCTTCGGAGTACCATAAGAGAGACCTCCCTGCAAAAAAAAAGTCGGGTCACAAAACACAGAAAACATTCCCAATATATTCCTGATCCCAAACAAAGATAAATCGCAAAAATAAAACAAAAAAAACCAATCACGCTTACCTCGTGCAGTCATTCTTTGCTTCCCCGCCGCCGGAAGCGCTCCGACGGCCAGCTTTCCCTGGTAGTATCACTATGGGGTACTACGGGTGCCGCTCTAACCAAATATCACACCGCTGCCGAAAGCAGGGGACATGGCACACCGGCGCAACACTCCCGGGCAATACTGTGCAGCGCCGCTGCAAAACCAGCACCAAATATCCCGGCGGGGCGCTGGAAGCTGGCAGTATACATTTATAGACCCTCCAGGGTGCGAGCAGAGGCGCAATAAAAATGAAAATCCAGCCCTCGATATATAATATATAAAATATAGATAAACATGGGGCAGTATCAAAGTTTGCATGGCCATGCACCTAAGGAAATCATGGGTACAGTGCCTACAATTTTCTATTCATTTGGACAGATAATTGTGAGCAGCAGCCTGTGATTTTCCAACTGCACTACTGGTGCGTGAACACTCCACTGGCAGTGCAAGCTCAGAAAGTTTTCAGATGCCTCCATCACACTTTAGGTATCACATTCAGATTTCAGTGTTATACTTTACTAAAAAGTTGCATATAATTAACGGCACAGATGGAGACCATTTGGCCCATTGTGTCTATGCCAGCTCTTTGCTAAAGCAATCCAAAATTAAACACAAGGCCCTTCTCTCTCTCTCGCTCTCTCTCACCATACCCTCATCTTCAAATATTTATCCAAATATATCCCTTGAAATATTCAATGGTCTCTGCATCAAACACTCCCTGTGCCAAAGTATTCCATTCTCCAACCATCCAATGTATAAAAAGCTTTCTCCTAACATCTGGGAGCAGGCGGGTAAGTGAAGCTGAGTCCACCGCCAGATCAGCCATGATCTTATTGAATGGCGGAGCAGGCTCGAGGGACTAGATGACCTACTCCTGTTCCTAATTCTTATGTTCTTATGTTCTTATGAATTTCATAGTGGCAATTATACCGAAGAAATTCGGTATCGCTCCGTTTGGGGACAGTAACAGTCAGGAGGCACGAGACTTAGTGCCAGGCACTGAAGTCTCGCCCCACTCGAAAAATTCAGGTTACCATCCCTGGAAGGAAGTGGAGCGCTATGTGTCCTTCCTGGGGCGGTAATGGGGCAGACACCTCAGCAGCGCTATGCACTTGGCCATGCAGCGCTGCCATGTCTGAGGGGCCCTTCCCTTAGTTAAAGGAAAGGGCCCACGCTGCCGACACTGCAGTAGAAAAAGGGACCTACCATGGAGCAGGGGGGCCGCGCGATCAGCCTGGTTCTCAAGCAGAGTGTCAATCTGAGCAATCGCAGACTGGACCCAATGAAGAAACCACATCAGGAGCGGCAACAAAAAGGTGAACAAAAAAATCCACTCAGCCACCTCGCCTTTAATTTTTGCCCCAATAGCAGCCGGCTGCCCGATACACGTCCCCTGCAGCTGTTGGTGTTATCGCCCACTGCTACTGGAGGGGGAAAAAGTCAATTTTGGGGACGGGGTGCTAATGGGCCGATGCGTACGGCGATGACATCATGATCTCTCGGAGTAGGAGATCAGGGCACAACGCCGTAACGCTACCACTAAATCCCCACCCAATATGGCAGGAGACGTTAACTCATTTATACCCCGGTAGCACCCCCAGGAGGTGCAAATACACCCAATTTCTCTCCTCTGAGTTCCCAACTTAGAGGAAATAATTTTTCTCTAGTCACCCTATGAAACTCATCTTAATTTTAAAATCTCTGTTACATCTATTCTTAGCCTTCTCTGATCCAGTCAAAATAGTCCCTGAATCTCAGGTTTCTCCTCATAACCACAGATTCCCATGCTTTGCATCAACCTAGTGAATCTGCACTTTATGCTCCTATGGGTTTAATGTTCTTTCAATCATGGTGTAAGGTTCTTGGGTTTGACACCAACTTGGATGCAAATTATCTTTATAGAGTTCAACCTATAGAGTCTTGACACACTCAATGGCCGCGATTTCGTCTACCGAGGCAGGCTCAGTGCAGCCGGGGTGGGTGGGGGGCTGGGACCCCGCTCCTGGCTCCATGCCAGCTTCCCCCACGACTTTCCCCTGATGGGGCTTGTTAAGCCCACCCAGTCAGGTTCCCGGCCAATTAAAAGGAAATGGGTCTGAAGATGTCATTTGATGATGCATCATCAGCCAGTTTCCTTAAAGGGGCCATGTCCACATTGATTTTGACAGTTGTGCTGTCAGTATTCGGCAGCATTGAGGTGCTGCAAACACTGACAAGCATTGCACAAAGGTGCAGGGCTGAACCCAGGCTCTCCCATGACTCCCTCCATCACAGCACGCAGGCAGGTTCTCTTCCCTTCCAATGGGTGGAAGAGACCTCCCCAAGACACCAATGCAGCCTTGTTGCACATTGCACAGGAGGGCACAAGCAGGGATGACATCAGGAGGACCAGCTGCAGTGGCACAAACCCTTTAATGATCTCAGTAAATCATGAAAGGTGACTGCAAAGCCACACTCAACCTCATCCTGCTGTCCCACTCATCACATCCCCATCACTCTGCCTTCCATACCCTACTCCAGCACATCCTGACTGACACCAACTTACCTTGCACCTCCACCCATCCCTTTCTCTCTATCTACATTATCAGTTTCCCATCTCAGTCGCCACTCCTCATATTCACCCTCACCCTTGTCCAATCATACCAACTAACACACAAGGGTAGACAGTTGGGTCTTTTAGCCAATGTTTCTGCTAATCTATCGTCAAACATTGAAATCTTTATTTTCAATTCTTTGCCTTCTTGGACAGCACCTTTGGAAGTGGCTTAGTGAGTTGTAGTGAAAGGTACCTTCCCCCACACACCCGGCCCCGGCAATGGTGATGAGCATGAAAGGAATGGCTTGGGCATTGCAGGGATGCTTTATGCTGGGTTGGTGACAACCTAGCACATCATGTGGCAGCCAGAGTGCACAGCGCCAACTGAAGTAAATGTGGCCATGGTGAGGCCATCCCTGGCCTTCCGGGCAGCAATGTGGTCGGGTGCTGATGCCCTGTGTTCTGTGCAGCATCAGATGAATGTGGAGAAGGTTGGCGCTTGTTGTTGGTGCTGCTGGTGTGCCTGGTGATGCTGGTGTGCTTGGCGATGTTGGTTTTGGGGCTGATCATGGTGGGATTCTGAGGACAAAGGTAAGATTTTTTTTTTTCCAAGGGCACCGAGCTGATGGAATGGATGGCAGCTGAAGTTGACAAGCAATTTTTCAATGGTGAGATAAGTTGTTCTAAGGAAGTCACAGTGGATAGAAAGTTTACTCCAAACACTTCCAACCTGCATAAAGCTGAAAAGTGTATTCCAAATCCTGAAGGCTCTAGCTTCTAAGATTGAGAATTGAACCACTGTGAAATGGTAGCTTTTATACCAGTTTTTGCAGCTGTTAACAATTCAGAGTCATTGAAAACCCGACCTACTTAATTGACATGATCCCCGAGCACCGGAAACCTCGTGAAAAAGCTGTAAAATGGTAAGTAGATGGTAAAGTGCTGTTTAATTACCTTTCATCAAGCTCTTAACTATTTCAATTGGCTCAACTGCTGCTTAGTGTCGGGTCTGTCAAGCACAGGTTGCTCATCAGGTCCATCCGTGCCGCCGCTAAAACCATGGCCGCGGGCGGGCCCTTATCAAAGCCTTGAGCTGCGCTGGCTCAAAGGGTTCTTCGCTGGGTTGCTGAGGGAGTGGAGGTCAACAAACGACTCCACTCCCCCCCCGCCACAATAGGTTAAGTTAGAGGTTGCACGATGCTTTTGCCATGAAGATAACCATAGCCAGCCTCAACATCAACGGCGGCAGAGAGGCACGCCGGAGATTTAACAATTTTTCACTCCTGCGGGAGGGGAAATATATGGTGTGCTTCCTGCAAGAAACCCACACTGTTCCGGGAGATGAGGCCACGTGGCTCCTGGAATGGCAAGGAGAGGTCCGCATGAGCCACCACACCGCCACTTCTTGTGGGGTGGCTATCTTGTTGGCCCCACATTTTCAGCCGGAGATCTTGGGGGTCGAGGAGCCCGTGCCAGGCCGCTTGCTGCACGTCACGGTTTGCCTGGAGGATGTGCCGCTCCATCTCGTGAACGTGTACGCCCCTCAACCCGGCCCGCAGCAAACGCACTTCTGCGAAGAAGTGTGCAACCTTCTTGGCTCCGTCGACGTCGGCGACTGCATTGTCCTTGGGGGGGATTTTAACTGCACCCTCAAGGCGAGGGACCGCTCCGGTGCCCCGCAGTGCATGTCGGCGATCGAGAAGTTGAGGGACCTGGTCGGGTCCTTCGACTTGGTGGACGTTTGGAGAAATCTCCATCCCGACTCCAGCGCCTTTACTTGGGTGAGGCCTGGAAGAGGATGGTCCAGAATCGACCACCTTTATATGTCTCGGGCGTACGTCTTCTGCGTTCCGCCAGCCTCCATGCGGCCAGCGTCGTGCTCGGACCACCACCTGGTGTGGGCGGAGCTCGCTTCGCTCCGTGCGAGGACGGGATCCGCGTACTGGCACTTTAACAACCGGCTGCTGGAGGACGTGCGGTTCCAGGACTCGTTCCGTCGTTTCTGGGCCGACTGGAGAAGGAAGCAGGGGGGCTTCCCCTCCTTGAGGCTATGGTGGGACGTGGGCAAGGCTCACGTCTGTCTCTTCTGTCAAGAGTATGCGAGGGGGTTGACCAAGAGGTAGGCGGCCAGGGTGGGGCGCCTAGAAAAGGAGGTGCTCGACCTGAAATCCCGTCTCGGTCAAGTCGTCGAGGACCCGGCCCTGCGGACGGTGTACGAAGCGAAGAAGGCCGCGCTGAAGGACCTGCAGTTCGTCGGGTCACGAAGCACGTTCGTGAGGTCGTGGATCCGGTTCCTGCGGGATCTGGACCGCGGCTCCCCCTTCTTCTACTCGCTGGTAAAAAGACGGGGGGTCCGTAAGCAGCTCTTGACGTTGCTGGCCGACGACAGGTCTCTCGTCTCGGATCCGGAAGGCATCAGCAACAGGGCCCGAGAATATTACGGGGCTCTGTTCTCTCCGGATCTGTCCAGCGAGGAAGCGCGTAGAGTTTTGTGGGAGGACCTACTGAAGGTCAGCCCGGAGGGCGCCGATAATCTGGAAGCTCCGCTAAGCCTGGCAGAGCTGACCGGCGCCCTCGACCGGCTCTTGAGGGGAAAAGCCCCGGGGCTGGACGGGCTGACCGTGGAGTTCCACAGGGCGTTCTGGGATGTCTTTGGGGGGGCGACTACGCGCGGGTCCTGGGGGAAAGTCTGGCGACCGGGGAGATGCCCCTCTCTTGGTGCAGGGCAGTCATCGTCCTGCTGCCTAAGAAGGGCAACCTCTGCCTACTTAAGAACTGCCGCCCGGTCTCCCTCCTCAGCACGGACTATAAAATCTTCACCAGGGTGATGTTTGCTTGCCTTGGCACTGTGCTGGACCACATGATCCACCCCGACCAGTCCTACATGGTCCCGGGCTGGACAATCCACGATAACATCCATCTGGTCTGGGACCAGATCCATCATTCCCAGGAGGCTGGTCTGTCGGTCGCCTTCCTATCTCTAGATCAAGAGAAGGCGTTCGACAGGGTGGATCACGAATATCTGTTCGGAACTCTGCGCGCTTTCGGGTTCGGGATGCATTTCGTCGCCTGGATCCAACTTTTGTACGTCGCCGCGGAGTGTCTGATTAAGGTTAACGGGTCTTTGACAGCGCCCCTTCGCTTTGGGAGAGGGGTGCGCCAGGGATGCCCCACATCCGCCCAGTTATACGCCATCTGCGTGGAGCCTTTCCTGCGCCTCCTGCGGACGAGGTTGACGGGACTGGCTCTGCAAGGGCCAGGCGTGGAGGTCGACCTCTCAGCTTACGCCGATGACGTGCTCCTCACGGTCAAGGATCCCATTGACCTGCGGAGGTTGCGTGAGTGCCAGGAGACTTACTCGGCCGCATCCTCCGCCAGGATCAACTGGGAGAAATGCTACGGACTCCTGGTGGGTCAGTGGTGGGTGAACTCCCTGCCGGAGGAGCTCAGGCCTTTTGCCTGGAGCACGACCCATCTTCCCTATCTGCGAGCATACCTTAGCCCCGACGAGGAAGCCTGGCCGGCGAACTGGCAAGAGCTGGAGGCCAAGGTCGCCGCTCAGCTAGGGCGCTGGACAGGACTGCTCCAAGTGCTGTCCTACAGGGGTCGAGCGCTCGTCATAAACCAGCTGGTGGCCGCTATGCTGTGGTACCGGCTGGTCACTTTGACCCCTCCCCCTGCGTTTGTCGCCAAGTTACAGAAGAAGCTGGTGGACTTCTTCTGGAACAACAGGAAGCATTGGGTCTCTGCCGCGGTCTTGAGTCTCCCGCTTCGGGAGGGCAGTCAGTCGTTGGTGTGCGTCAGCGCCCAGCTAGCGACTTCCCGTCTTCAGACCCTGCAGAGATACCTTTACGTCGAGCCCCCTCCTAGGTGGCGTGCGCTGGTGACGTATTTCTTCCGCCAGCAGTACAGCCTCAATTATGATACACAGCTCCTGTTTGTGAGCCTGGGGGGCGTCAGGACCGCCATGCAGGGGCTGCCTGTCTTTTACCAGGAACTCATCAGGGTCTGGAACAAAATCACCACCAAGCGCAGCTCTCCACCGTCTGGATTGGCGGCTGTCCTGCAGGAGCCGCTGCTCGGGAATCCGTACCTCCACGACTGCGGTTTTAGGTGGCAGGCGGACGAGAGGACTGTGGCTGGCGAAGTGACCAGGGTCAGGGACCTGCTCGATGGCGGAGGAGCGGGCTGGATGGCGCCAGACGTGCTGGCACGGTGCCTAAACTGGACTGACATCCACCGCGCGGCCAATGCCATCGAGTCGCTAAAAACAGCGCTGGGCCCTGACTCCGTTAGGTGTGTCGAGGAGGCTCAAGCACGTGGGGAGACCCCGTCTGAACTGACCCCCGTCCAGACGAATTCCTCATCGGCGCCAAGCTCCGAAACCTCCCGCGGCAGCCGGCGCCTCACAACTTGAGCCGCCTCAGGGAAATCCCCTCTGTGCCTTTCAGTTCTGCGCGGCGGGGTTTCCAGTACGGGCTGCTCCTGCACACTCTCAACCTTGCCATCCTCGTCTGCCACCCAGACATGCCATGGCGCACCATCTTGCCCTCCGGAGGAGGCGGGGGTCCCCGATGGAGTGCACTCTACGCGTGAGTCCTCCCACTATTTATCGGGGACTTGGCCTGGAGAGTGGTACACGGAGCAGTCCCATGCAATACATTTTTTAGCTGGTTCACGAGCTCCCAGGCTCTGCGGTCTGGAGGAGCCCGTGTTCCATGTTTTTATGCAGTATGTTAGGTTGCAGCCCCTATTCCGCTATTTAAAGGGGCTGCTCCTGAAATTCTGACTGCACTTCAGTCCCACACTCCGGATCTTTGTGCACCCTGAGCGGAGGGGAGAGGTCCGAGGGCCTCCTCGTAGGACTGTTCCTGGGCACGGCCAAGGGTGCCATCAGCCGGTCCAGGCAGCGGGCGGTCGAGGGGGTCATTCATCCCGACTGCCTACCTCTCTTCCACGCTTACAGCCAGGCCAGGGTGTCCCTGGAGATGGAGCATGCGGTGTCCACCGGTACGCTCGTGGTCTTCCGTGAGTGGTGGGCGCCGGAGGGACTGGAGTGCATCATCACCCCTGGCAACCAAATTTTAATTTGATTTTATATGTTTTAAAGTTTAATTTGTTTTTATTGCCGGGTTTTTAGTGTCCCCCTCCCCTTTTATAGGGGGTGCTTGTAAAATTTATGGTTTTAGTGCCCAAAAAATCCCCCAAAAAACACAAATAATCACCCAAAAAAAAACACAAAAAAAAGAGCACTTGAAAAGTGTTTGGAGTCCCCCCCCAGATCATGGGGCACTTGATTTAATTGATTTATTGTTTTACAGACAAAAAGAGTTGTCAAGCGCAGGGAGACCTGGCACCTGGGAAACTAACATGGAGGCGGGTTCACAGTGGGTTCGCGACCTGCTGTCAATCTTTTATATTTTGACAGCAGACCCGCTTCTGAACCTGCCCTCTGAGCACTGGTAAAATTCTGGACAATGTCTTAGCAATAGTGATGCAGAGAAATAAACTATATTGCCTGCTTTCACTCTCACTGGAGAATGTAGTCTTCACTGATTCTTTCATTCTTGTATGTCTCTATGAATTGTGAAAGAAACTTAAGATCTTTATAGGGCTCTAGTCACGCACAGTAAAATGATTTGTTTTCAGTTTCCTACATGATCTGTGATCATTGTCTTGTTTGTTTATTATATGTACCATCTCATCTGGGAGACCCCTTATTCAGTATTCCTTGCTGACAAACCTTTTTCTTACTAAATGTCATCCATACTCTGAAGGATTCTGGGAATGAGCATCTTGACCATGTTATTATTTCTAGTTACTAGTCTACAAGCTATTTATAATTGAAAAGAAAGCAGAAACCTTCACCATATGAGATTAAACCAAATCCTAATCCTATACATATATATAAGAATAGGGTATCTTACAATGGGATACCTAAAACTTCACACTGTACTCTAACTATGGCCTAATCATTGCCTTCTACAACTTTATCATCAGTTCTATACTCTTATAATCTATGCCTCTATTTATAAATTACCATTGGCTTTTTTATGGCTATATCTACCTGCCCTTGTGGTTTTGGAGAATTATGCATTTGATCTCCAAGGTCTTTCCATGAACTGTGCATTTCTTTTCCTCCCAAAATGTGTTACTTCATACCTCTCCACATTAAGCGGCATCTGCCAGTTGTTTGCCCATTTTGCTAACCTCTCTAACCTCTCCATATCCTCCCGAAATCTTTTTCAGACACTCTCACTTGCCTGGCAAACCCCCAACCTTTGTGTTCTCAGCAAATTTCAATATTGTGCTCCATATGCTCAAGTCAAAGTCTTCTGCAAACATCAAGAACAAAAGTGAACTGAACATTAACCCTTGAGGTATCCATTTACAACCTTTCTCCAATCTCAGCAATGCCCACTAATTTTTGTCCATTACTTCTATTGTGTTCCTAACACAGATGAGACTGCACACAGCGAGGTTAAAGTAATAGTGACCTCAGTCTTTATTAAGACACTCCAAAGTGAGGAACAGGCCTCAGGGGCCGGCTTATATACAGTGTTCCCAAGTGTTGATGGGATATCTTGGGACTTCAGGGGATGCACTCCCTGGTAGCGGAAAATGGGAGTGCATGCTTTACAGATACACAACATCACTTCCCCCCCCCAAAGTCAAAGTAAAAACAATTTACAAGGTGAGGCAGTCGGGAGCCTTTCTTTCCCTGGTGGACCGCCTCGGTACAAATGTCTGTTCTGGTGTGTTGCCTGAGCCCTTGCTGGGCTGGCGTGTTGTTGGCCCTGCAGGGCTGCTGGGTGAGCCTGGCCGTGCTGGGTTGTTGGATGTGATATGTTCGGTTTCCTGGTCCGGGGTGCTGTTGTTGATCCTTTGGGTGTGTGCTGTGGGCTCGAAAAAGGTGGTGTCTGCTGTGGGTTGTTCAGGGCAGCCTGTGAACCGCAGCCTTGTTTGGTCCAGGTGCTTTCTGCAAATTTGTCCATTGTCTAGTTTGACTACAAACACCCGACTCCCTTCTTTAGCTATCACCGTGCCCGTGATCCACTTGGGACCATGTCCATAGTTTAGCATATACACAGGATCATTCAGATCAATTTCCCGTGACACAATGGCGCAATCATTGTTTACATTTTGTTGCTGCCGCCTGCTCTCTACCTGATCATGCAGGTTGGGGTGAACCAGCAAGAGTCTGGTTTTAAGTGTCCTTTTCATGGGTAGCTCAGCCGTGGGCACCCCTGTGAGCGAGTGGGGTCTCGTGCGGTAGCTGAGCAGTACTCGGGACAGGCAGGTTTGGAATGAGTCTTCTGTGACTCGTTTAAGGCTCTGTTTGATTGTTTGTACTGCCCGCTCTGCCTGCCCATTGGAGGCTGGTTTAAACGGGACCGAGGTGACATGTTTGACCCCATTGCGGGTCATGAATTCTTTAAATTCGGCACGGTGAAACATGGCCCGTTGTCACTGACCAGTATGTCACTGACCAGTATGTCAGGCAGGCCGTGGGTGGCAAACATGCCCCTCAGGCTTTCAATGGTGGCAGTGGTGGTGCTTCCCGACATTATTTCACATTCAATCCATTTTGAAAAAGCATCCACCACCACCAGGAACATTTTTCCGAGAAACGGGCCCGCATATCCTTGACCATGGTCTGGAAGGCCAGGACCACAAACTTAGTGGTGCCTCTCTGGGCGCATTGCTCAACTGAGCATACACAGAACTCTACGTCAGAGTCGATACCGGGCCACCACACATGAGATCTAGCTATCGCTGTCATCATTACTATAACCGGGTGTGTGCTGTGAAGATCCGAGATGAACGGCTCCCTGCCCTTTTTGGGTAGCACTACGTGGTTAGCCCACAAAAGGCAGTCTGCCTGAATGGACAGCTCGTCCTTTCGCCGCTGGAATGGCTTGATTGGCTCTTGCATGGCCCAGCTCCCATGCAGGACACAGTTTTTTACTAGGGTCAGCAGAGGATCTTGGTTGCTCCAAGTCCTAATCTGGCGGGCCGTGACAGGTGATTTATCTTTTCAAATGCTCCACCATCAACAAGTTTGTGGGCTGCGCCATTTCCACCCCCGTGGTGGGCAATGGTAGCCGACTGAGAGCATCCGCACAGTTCTCGGTGCCTGGCCTGTGGCGGATGGTATAGTTATAAACTGATAGCGTGAGTGCCCACCTTTGTATGCGGGCTGGCATTAGTATTTATCCTCTTGTTTTCAGCGAACAGGGATATGATGGGCTTGTGATCGGTTTCCAACTCAAATTTGAGGCCAAACAGGTACTGATGCATTTTCTTTACCCCGAACACACACGCTAATGCCTCTTTCTCAATCATGCTGTAGGCCCTCTCAGCCTAAGACAAGCTCCTGGAGGCATAGGCGACAGGTTGCAAGTTCCCTGCAACGTTAGCTTGTTTTAATACACACCCGACTCCGTACGACGACATGCTATCACAAGTCTTTTACACGGGTTATACAATACAAGCAGCTTGTTGGAACATAAAATGTTTCTGGGTTTCTCAATAGCAATTACTTGTTTTTTTCCCCATACCCAGTTCTCACCATTACGCAATAACACATGTAGGGGCTCTAAGAAGGTGCTTAACCCCGGTAGGAAGTTACCAAAATAGTTGAGGAGTCCCAGGAACTACCGCAGCTCCATGACGTTCTGTGGCCTGGGCGCATTCCTGATAGCTCTGTCTTGGCGCCTGTGGGCCGAATGCCGTCCGCCGCGATCTTTCTCCCCAAAAACTCCACTTCTGTTGCAATGAAGACGCATTTTGACCTCTTCAGCTGCAGCCCTACATGATCTGGTCGCTGGAGGACCTCCTCCTGGTTTTGTAGGTGCTCGACAGTGTCCCGACCCATGACCAATATGTTGTCCTGAAAAACCACCGTGCGTGGTACCGACTTGAGTAGGCTCTCCATGTTTCTCTGGAAGATCGCTGCAGCCAACCAAATTCCAAACGGGCATCTGTTGTAGATGAACAGTCCCTTATGCGTGTTGATGCAGGTGAGGCCCTTCGAAGACTCCTCAAGCTCCTGCTTCATGTAGGCCGAAGTCAGGTCGAGCTTGGTGAACGTCTTGCCTCCTGCCAGCGTCGCAAATAGGTCGTCTGCCTTAAGTAGCATGTATTGGTCCTGTAGCGAGAAACGATTAATAGTTACTTGATAATCGCCGCAAATCCTGACCATGCCATTACTTTTGAGTACTGGAACAATCGGGCTGGCCCACTCACTGAATTCCACTGGGGAGATGATGCCTTCGCGTTGCAGCCTGTCCAGCTCGATTTCCACTCTCTCCCTTATCATGTGAGGTACCGCTCGCGCCTTGTGATGAATGGGTCATGCCTCTGGGACCAAGTGGATCCGCACCTTCACCCCGAAAAAGTTTCCAATACCTGGCTCAAAAAGGGAAGGAAATTTGTTAAGAACCTGGGTACATGAGGCCTCATCGACATGTGATAACGCTCGGATGTCATCCCAGTTCCAGCGGATTTTGCCCAGCCAGCTCCTTCCAAGCAGTGTGGGGCCATCACCAGGGACAATCTAGAGTGGCAGTTCGTGCACCGTGCCCTCGTAGGTGACCTTGACCATGGACAGTGATAAGCTCTTTGGTGTACGTTCTCAGTTTCGTGTGGATGGGGCTCAGGGCTGGTCTGAGTGCATTGTTGCACCATAGTCTCTCAAACATCTTTTTGCTCATGATGGATTGGCTAGCGCCAGTGTCCAGTTCCACAGCTACAGGTAAGCCATTCAATTTTACATTTAGCATTATAGGTGGACATTTCGTCGAAAATGTGTGCACCCCATGTATTTCAGTATCTGCCTCCTCTCTCTGAGGCTCGAAATTGCTTTGATCCACCATGGACCGATCTTCCTCTGCCACGTGGTGGTTAGCAGGTTTTGCAGAGCTTGCAGCTCGTCTGCAAGCTCGTTGGAGGTGCCCCATTGTTCCATGGCTCTTGCAAACATACCCTTTGAAGCGGCATGAATAGGCTGAATAGAAGCCTCCACAACGCCAACAAGTGTGAATTGCCTTGCATTCATCCTTTTTTGCGGACTCTGAGTCATCTGGGTTACCTGAGGCCTGCTGGCAGTTGCAAACTCGTGGTTTCTGCCCTGTACATTTCTGCTCGCAAACACAGTTCCAGTTAATTTATGAACTTTGCTAGCACTTGTGTGCTGAGAGATTTGTTTGGTGTTATCACTGGTGGACATAAACACCTGTGCTATCGCAATGGCCTTACTGAGGGTCGGTGTCTCTACAGTCAAAAGTTTTCGTAGGATGGACTCGTGGCCAATACCCAGTACAAAAAAGTCTCTGAGCATTTGCTCCAGGTAGCCATCAAACTCACATTGTCCTGCAAGTCACCTTAGCTCGGTGACATAGCTCGCCACTTACTGACTTTCAGATCGCTGGCACATGTAGAACCGATACCTCGCCATCAGCACGCTCTCCCTCGGGTTAAGATGCTCCCGAACCAGTGTACACAGCTCCTCGTGTGACTTATCTGTGGGTTTCACCGCAGCCAGAAGATTCTTCATGAGGCTGTAGGTCGGTGCCCCGTAGACCGTGAGGAGGACCGCTCTCCTTTTTACAGCGCTTCCTTCTCCGTCCAGCTCGTTGGCTACAAAGTACTGGTCTAGCCGTTCGACATAAGCTTCCCAGTCCTCACCCTCTGAGAACTTCTCCAGGATGTCCACAGTTTGCTGCATCTTTGCGTTGGATTCGTATACTCGTTGCCAGTTATTGTGTTCCTAAAACAGATGAGACTGCACACAGGGAGATTAAAGTAATATTGACCTTTATTAAGACACTCCAGTGTGAGGAACAGGCCTTAGGGGTCGGCTTATATACAGTGCTTCCAAGGGATGCTGGGATCCCTTGGGACTTCAGGGGATGCGCTCCCTGGTGGCGGAACATGGGAGTGCATGCTTTACAGATATACAACAACTTCCTGTTCATAAATCAACTTTCTATCCATGCTACTGCAGCTCTTCATAATATGTGCCAGAATTTTCGCAACAAGCCTCTTTTGAAATATGTTATCGAACTTCTACTGAAAATCCATATATTTACTGTATTCCCTTTATATATTCAATTGTTAATTTCTTCAAAAACTACTAAATTTGTTCGCAAAAGAGAAATAGAACCAACCATTTGCAAAGTACTTTGTAATTTCACTATCACTATAAGATGCCTTCCAAGAATCGTACATAAAAGCCAATGTGATCTCTAATTATCCTAAGCATATTCTAAGAACAATCAGCACCTAATTGATGAGGAAGGTGCAGCAATTATACCTTGTGGCTTTAAAAGAACTCACTGACTTACAGAAAACAACAATTTAGCAGTAGGACAATGCATTGCGCATTGCATAGAGCAATACTTCAGTCCTTGTAAAACAGTGCCCTCTTTGATCTACCATGATCATCATCATAGGCGGTCCCTCAAACGAGGATGACTTGCTTCCACAAGGGTTCGCAGATGTTTCAATGAAGGACCTGATATTCCAGTCCGGAACTCTAATTGAGAGGGTGTGAAGATGCCTGTGCGTGGATTTTTTAATGTGTGGTGACCGTTGCACATCAGCCACCACACGGGCTCAACAGAGCTAGTAGGTTTTTATCCAGAGGCAAGGGTTGAACCAGGATGACTGGAGACTTGCTCTGCTGCACGGACCTAGTGTGCACACATATCTCAGTGTGGGCAGGCCCGTGCTGCCCCTGGGCCCTCGGCTCTTCTGGGCCCCGTACCCTCATTCGCCGCACCTTCACCCATGATGTTCCATCTACCATGAGTAACACCACAGGATAACCTCTATTATTAAATGTTATCGACCTGTAATTTTATATAGTAGGTCTGTATTATTTAAGAGATAAGGTTGTAATATTGCCATGAGCTTGTTGTTATGGTGTTACATCGTTAGCATGAAGCAGATTCCAACACTGCTCCATACTAATCATCTTGCACCACAGATCAATCAGATCCACACACGAACACATAGGATAGACACCTTTTATTTTCTAACTTGAACTTTGTTTGCTTTTCTTCCTTCCATATAGACAGATCACAACCCGCTCAGTCTCCCTGACTGACCTGAATCTTTCCAGCTCTTTAATGTTATTGCATGGCAAGGTTTAGGCTTGCTCAGCCTCTGTATCTGACCTGGAATCTCCCTCCAATGCAAACCTAACACCTCCTTTCTGCCCTGTCACAGACTAAACCTGCTTCCTTCCCATCTACCCGACCTCAGATAACATTCATTGTAACGGCCAGCCTTCCCACTATCACCCGCTAGTCAACACTCTCAAGAGCATGTTTATTTTTTTTGGTCCCCTTGTCCCACTTTTTTTTTAGTGCCAGAGAACATGAGACCTGGATGTGAGTTTCTGCTACAATTCCTTTGTAATTTCATAGTTTCATTCCTGGTCACTTAGATATGGCAAAAAGCATGCAATATGGAGAACTGCTACAGGTTAGGGTTGATCCCTCTTAATTTACTAAAACCTAAAATATTTCTCCACAGAAAAAATCTATTTAGAAAACTTTTAAGTATTACTGTAAGCATGTTTGAGTGTGCGTGTGACTGTGTGTGTGTGTGTGTGTGTGTGTGTATGTGTAGGAGAAACCAGATGTGTGTGTGTGTGTGTCGTGTGAGATTCTAAGTACTCCAATGCCCACTAGTCTCAGGCCTGGCCTTCTTTCCTTTCTTACATACCCAAGAATAGAAATGATCTTGGTCCCAAATTCCCTCACACAAAGTCAGTGCAAAAATGCTTTGGGGGTAATATTTCAGACAGGACATAGTCGCCATCCCTTTTTCCATCCATCAGGATTTCTGCTGCAAGTGGGGATGGTCGCATAATAGATCTGCTGATATATGGGCAGCTGTATTGTGACAACATACAACTGAGGAAAGTATGCTATACAACATGTATCCTCTGCTTTGCATAGAGCATTGCTAAATGCTTATGCGGAATTTAAAATCTAAAAGATAATGTAGCAATCACAAAACAATTGATTGCACTTCCTAAACTGGCATCATTGAGAATCTTCAATTTTTTTTCAATGGGTGTCACTTACAATACACCAAGGTGCTTCTACAATTCCCCTCCCCAGTCTGAGGTAAGTATCGTAAAACTGAGAAGTCACCTGGGAGGGTACAAACACTCAGTGGGCAGAGGTTCCAGGCCACTGCACTTTTGCTGGTGGAGCGGGACCACAGGAAATTCAGTCCTCTTTTCTGCAGCTATCACATGATTGGGACTCCATATCTGGTGGGAAGGTGAGAAGAAAAGAAGAGAGGACCATACAAAAAGGAAAAGAGAGATTCAGAAGAGAGTGAAACTGTGCGGCAGACATATAAAAGTAAGACATAGAGGTAAGGAAAGAAACAGAGTGGGAAACAGTGAGAAAAACAGATAGACAAATATACAGATGCAGCGATAACAGCAAACATGTGCTGTAGCCTTACAGAAAGAAAGACAGACATTGGAACTGTATAAATGAATCAAACACAGAGTAGGTGAAAAGATCAGGAAAACTGAGGATAAGCAGAGGCACTGTTACAGAAAGAGATAAAGTTTTGTCTAAGCAATGCCATTGAGATCATTTGGTAATGTATTAAAATCCAGTTGATAGGAAGTGAGTGATTTATGCTTTCTATATCTGTGTGGGGAGGGGGAGGCAGGACAAAATAGATAATGATGGATCAATGCTCACTAATTAAGAAAATATAGATAATGACAGAAAGCTCATTACAAAGAAAATGCTGCACTGCTGATACTCGGGTCAGCACCAGCTCCTGCTCTCGAACTCTCCTCGTGCAGGCCTTGCAATATTCCCTTCTAAGCAATTTTCCATCCAGTTACATAAAATAGTAATTCAAAGTATCCATAGTAAATTAATTTATCTGCATTTTGTTCCAGTTAAATGGGATATGATAATACAAGATAGAAGATGGGGTTTGGTTATTTACCAAAAACAAAACTACTAAGTGTTGTATAATTCATGAATCTAAAGAACCATTCTCATCAGATGGCTCGTTTCAACCAACCTGCACCTTATTTACAAGAAACATTTGTTAACAACTAAGAGGAATTATACCCAACAAATATTGTAGAATTTCTAACAATCCATTATAAAAATCCTACAGTGTGGGTGGCTGAGATTATTCAGAACTGTGGAGCCGACAATTAAAGCAGGTGGGAGGTTGAGTCTGTGATGGAAGGTAGTAGGGTGAGAACTGGAAAAATGGCAAACAATGAAGTGAGAAATGAAGATTGCAGAGAGCAAGAGCTGGTGAGAAAGTGATAAACAAGGAGATTGAGAGTCCAATGGCAGCACATGAAATGCCGATTGGAGATACTGTCACGCATGTAACGGTGCAGCATTAGGGACAGATGTCGGTAGGAGAAATGGAGACCACAGAGACAGCAGGACAGCTGGGTCTATAAATTGTGCAGAGTGCGTATGAGAATCAGAGACCATGGAGAGTGAGAAGAAACACAAGAACGAGATCGTGGAAACTGAGGTATCATGCAGGAGAATGGGAACTGTAACCACGGGGGAGATTTTAACTGGGAGTGCGCTTTGGGTGAACAGGCACAGAGCAAGTATCAATCTTGCCCAACATTATCAGTTTGAGGCCTAGGCTGTTTTACCCTCCAAACGCCAGCTGCCCACCAGAAATGGTGTGAAGTTGCGATACTTATTCGCTAGACATGCCAGAAAAAGTTATGCTTCCCCATTCTTCTTTACATCTGCATGTTGCGGCCCGATGACATCATTGAGACCCAACTGTAATTTTAACTCAGGCCTGAGCGGGAAATCCACCTGGAGCTAAAATCGGGGCCTGCAGGCCTCAGGAAGGATTCTTCAGTCTGATTGGTTGAGGAGATTCGCCATTGTTTGTCCTGTTCACACAGGTCCCAGATCCCCTGTAGAGAGCTCTGTGCTATTTCAGCTCTGTAATAACTGCTAATCACAGTGTAAAAGTTTACACAAAGTCTGTGGGCAAGTGTAAGTGTAATGAACGGCGTGCGTCATTCATTTGCCACTGACCGCAAAATCTGGGCCATTAATGAATTTGAAGAACATTTTTCTATGTAATTGTTTTGCTCCTTTATAGTTTACACAAAGGAAAAGGAAAAGATCAGATTGGTGCATTTGTTTCATGACACAGCTAACAAAATATTTTCATGAATTGCACGGGCCCATGTTTTATATTAAGTGGGATTTTTACTTTTCATTCATTATTTGAGCTAACAAGGAAACAATTATATTTTAGAATTAAAAAATAAATCAACCTTATGAATTTAAAGGCTAGAAATTATACCAGATAAATCTGATATTCCTGTCTTCCATGTTGATGGAGGCATTGTCCCACTTAAAATCTATGTGCATTAAGTATTCATTCAACAATTTTGACAACAATAACTCTGCTCGTAATGAAAGTACTCTGCAGCATACTGACATCTGCATTTGTGCTGAAATATATTCTGCAAACTTTGAGAGGAAAAGAAAGAACAGAATGAGGGCAAATATAAACATTTAACAATTATGAATAAGGTAAGTTTATAACACAGACCAGTAGTGTGAATAAACATAAAAGGATAATTATAGTATCCCAAATATCTGTTAGGTTATAACTGGCAATTAGGGACTGCACAGCACTACGCAATATGTTTTTGAAAGGGGATAGGAATGTTTAAATCAATACACTGCCCATCAGAATCTGACTATCAAAGACCATACTCGGTAAAAAAATCAATTTCCACCTCTTCTTTCTTCTTTATGTCCTATTCTTTATTTCTATCATTTAGTGTGAGCTTGGGAGAAGAACACTACAAAAATGTTTATAAAGACGTGATTTTAGTTTGCTAAGTGAAAGTAAATCCTTACCATGTTATTAAAAAAGATTTTGGCAACTTGATGCTTGCTGCACAAAGGTCAGTGATTTGTAGGCCGATCCTAGCAATTTTCCAGGTTTTGGCATTTTGAAAGCGCATACAGGACAGCACTTCAGTAAGCTGACCTTGACAGTGAATTGGATAAATAAACCTTCAATTTACCCCCTTCTGCTCAAAGCTAGCCTAGCTGATCTCTCTGGAGCCTTCACCTATCCACATCGTTCAACTCATTGCAACTTTCAACTGATGCATGTCTGCAGCTTTACTATCCTTGTGACAAACACCATCGTACAGTCAAGCTACAGCATTTGGCTTTAGAAAAGTCAAAGTCAATAGTGCTTGCATTGAAATTTTAATGCATGTTCCATCTTTACCCGTCATCCTCTCCGCATGTATCCCAGGAGGCACTTCAAGTGAGAGTACCACTCCATAACAGGTAATGACATGGCATTTAATGATACTGTCCAAAGTGATCCAAGCCTGCAGAAAGTAATGTGTGCTCATGTACCAGATAAGCATAGCTGAATGTACCAGAACAGCAATATCTTTCACCATACTGTCAGAAGAATAAAATGTGACATATGCTCTGCCATTGTACCTGGCCTTTCATACTTTACCATCAAGGGAAAAAAAGCATTTTCAGATACAGTGCACCAAAGTGTAGAGTGGGTTCAGTAAAAGGCGGATAGCAACATATCAGTGATTAAGTATTCACAGCCTCTTTAATACTCCAGTGCTCTTGGATTCACTACTAAAATCTGTGAATTATACCTCATTGAAGGATGTCCTTAATCGACTCTGACATGTTATATTGGAGGCAGAGAAAACGTTTCAGTATGATAGATAAGGTTAAAAGAGCTAGTACTGTGATCATTTACTCTGGTGCCTAGCAAAAAATCTAAAGCCAAAAACCATTTCCATCATTCATTTCCTGCTGAAAAAAAGCCATATCTGACAGTCTGTTAAAGCTGATGAGGCAAAGTGAACACATTCAATTTTCTGTCAAAGTTATGTTGTTCGTGTAGATAAGAAAAAGATTTTTAACATTTCCACAGCATGCTCTGAGGATTAAAGCTGAAACTAAACAGCCATCAGGAATGTGTATATTATTTCAAGTTGTGGTTGGTAATAGTCTGTGCAATTATAAAACAGGTATTTTCACCAAGCATATATAACAAATACTGAATGGTGAACTGAATAGCTACCCACTGAAGGAAAAGCCCAGTTACAGCCTTTTGTCAATCATATAACATTATTTTAGATTTGGCTGCATTGATCAAAAACATGGTATTTTGACTGGCTGAGTGCTGTACATTCAAACCCAGGGAGGGAGCCAGACTCAAATGAGGGCACCCTCACAAAGATGTTCCAATCCATCGCACAATATCAACCAGTCACCCGCTTCAGCATGCCAGCAAAACAGAGAGATCTCCATAATGTTTAAGCTTTGAAAGTAATTTTTGAATGTTGCAAAGGACCAGAGAAACCAGATAATGGGTTGAACATAGCTGAAATTCTGGGTGAACATTAATAATGGCCTCTACCTGTTCAGTATTGGTAAATTGAGAAGAACAAGACAAATAAAGTAATGTAGCCTCATTCTTCAGCACAATTTGGCAATCTTAAGTTCTTTGGAACAATAAAAGCAAGAGTCCATTATTTCCGAAGTAAAGATGTCCCATTACCCTTTACATTATAATGGATTCATGCCACATTTAACTGTTCTTAACATAATGAAGGTAACTGAGCCTGCTGACAAACACAAACACTGCAAAACAACTCTTTTGCATCACAAAGACCTTCACGATGCAGACACTGTGGGAAGAGCCAGCAATTTTACATTTTTAACGTTACTAAATATTCTACATATATTATGTAAAACAACTGATGGTTTAGGAGGAGTTAAAGGCTAGAATTCAACCTCAGGGTTCTATTGCTGCTGCTGAAGTTTCCAAACTTCCCTCTTGCAGTTTTGTTAGCAGAATCGTGGCTCAAAGAGTGGTGTGGGAGGCAAAGGTTTTGTTTCATGGGGCACTGGCACCAGTACTGGGGAAAGAGGGAGCTGTTCCATTGGGACAGGCTCCACTTGAACTGGGCTGGAATCAGTGTCCTGGCAAACCAAATAACTAGGGCAGTAGACAGGGCTTTAAACTAATGAAAGAAAGGTGGGAGGATTCAGTAAAGAGTAAATTTTAAAGCAGCAAGAGAAATGTCAAGGCTCCAAAGCAGAGCAGAGTTTTGGGTAAAAATAAGCAGAGTGGCCCATGAAGGAACAGCGAGTGTAACAAAGGTAATAAGGCATCAGGGAAAAATAGAAAAAAGTCAAAGCTAAAGGCACTACATCTGAACAGGTGACGCATTCGCAACAAAATAGATGAATTAGTAGCGCAGATAGAAATTAATAGGTTTGATCTAATTGCCATTACGGAGACATGGTTGCAAAGTGACCAAGGTTTGGAATGAAATATTCCAGGATATTTAACTTTTAGAAGAGATAGGCAAAATGGAAAAGGAGGAGGGGTAGCTCTGATAATAAAGGATCAGATAAAGACAGTAAAGAGAAAGGATCTTAGCTCTAAAAATCAAGGAATAGAATCAGTTTGGGTGGAGCTAAGAAACAGCAAGGGACAGAAAACATTGGTGGGAGTTGTTTATAATCCCCCAAACAGTAGTCGTAATGTAAGGCAGAGTAAAAATCAGGAAATTAGTGGTGCATGTAATAAGGATAATACAGTGATCATGAGGGATTTTAATCTACATATAGACTGGGCAAACCAAATTTGCAGTAATAGTATGGAGGATGAATTCATGGAATGTATACAAGATGGTTTTCTAGATCAATATGTTGAGGAACCAACAAGGGAACAAGCTATTTTAGATCTAGTATTATGCAATGAGAAAGGGTTAATTAATAACCTTGTAGTAAAGGGGCCTTTAGGGAAGAGTGACCATAATATGTTAGAATTTTATATTAAGTTTGAAAGTGATTTAGTTAAACCGGAAACTAGGGTCTTAAAGCTAAACAAAGCAAACTATGTAGGTATGAGGGGCGAGTTGGCTAAGGTAGATTGGGAAACTATATTAAAAGGTATGATGGTATATAAGTAATGGCTAGCATTTAAAGAATTAATACATATTTAAAAGAAACATACATTCCTTTAAGGCACAAAAACCTCACAGGAAAAGTGGTCCAACCATGGCTAACAAGAGAAGTTAAAGATAGTTTAAAATCAAAGGAAGAGGCTTATAATGTTGCCAAAAAGAGCAGTAAGCCTGAGGATTGGGAGGATTTTCAAATTCAGGAAAGGAGGACCAAGAAATTAATAAAGAAAGGGAAAATAGAACATGAGAGTAAACTAGCAAGAGACATAAAAACAGACTATGAAAGTAAAAAGGAAAAGATTAGTGAAAATAAATGTGGGTCCCTTACAGGCTGTGACAGGAGAAATTATAATGGGGAATAAGGAAATGGCAGAGAAAATAAACAAATACTTTGTGTCTGTCTTTACGGAAGAAGACGCAAAAAACCTTGCGGAAATAGTGGAGAATATAAGAACATAAGAACATAAGAAATAGGAACAGGATTAGGCCATACGGCCCCTCGAGCTTGCTCAGCCATTCAATAAGTTCATGGGTGATCTGATCATGGACTCAGCTCCACTTCCCTGCCCGCTCCCCATAACCCCTTATTCCCTTATCGTTTAAGAAACTGTCTATTCCTGTCTTAAATTTATTCAATGTCCCAGCTTCCACACCTCTCTGAGGCAGCGAATTCCACAGATTTACAACCCACTGAGAGAAGAAATTTCTCCTCATCTCAGTTTTAAATGGGTGGCCCCTTATTCTAAGATCATGCCCTCTAGTTCGAATCTCCCCCTTCAGTGGAAACATCCTCTCTGCATCCACCTTGTCAAACCTCTCATAATCTTATACATTTTGATAAGATCACCTCTCATTCTTCTGAATTTCAATGAGTAGAGGCCCAACCTACTCAACCTTTCCTCATAAGTCAACACCCTCATCTCTGGAATCAACCTAGTGAACCTTCTTTGACCTGCCTCCAAAGCAAGTATATCCTTTCGTAAATATGGAAACCAAAACTGCATGCAGTATTCCAGGTGTGGCCTCACCAATACCCTGTATAGCTGTAGCAAGACTTCCTTGCTTTTATACTCCATCCCCTTTGCAATAAAGGCCAAGATTCCATTGGCCTTCCTGATCACTTGCTGTACCTGCATACTATCCTTTTGTGTTTCATGCACAAGAACCCCCAGGTCCCGCTGTACTGCAGCACTTTGCAATCTTTCTCCATTTAAATAATAACTTGCTCTTTGATTTTTTTCTGCCAAAGTGCATGACCTCATACTTTCCAACATTATACTCCATCTGCCAAATTTTTGCCCACTCACTTAGGCTGTCTATGTCCTTTTGCCAAGGGTCTAGCGAGAATGAGGAACTGAAAGAAATTAGTATTAGTAAACAAATAGTATTTATTGGGGCTGAAAGCCGATAAATCCCTTGAACTTGATGGCTTATGTTATGTATGTAAACATTACCAATGTGTAAGATTTGCCACCAGTGAGCGCACCTGTGGGAGACCCAAGGGTCACCTGCACACCCTGGGCAAGCAGGGATAAAAGGCAGTCTACCATGCTGCCTCCTCACTCTGGAGTTATAATAAAGAGACCAAGGTCACAACAGTTTGAGTTTAAGATATACAGTCTTGTGAAGTTATTCTAAACATAACAATTGGTGACGAGTAACAGATCACGAACTTTCACGCAGTTATGGCTGCCATTGGTATTCTTGAAAGATTTGTTGAGGATGATGATTGGGAAACCTTCGTTGAGCATCTTGACCAGTACTTCATCGCCAACGAGCTGGAAAAGGCAGAAACCGCGATCAAGCGCAGGGCGATTCTCCTCACCGTTTGCAGGTCCACGATATCAAAAATCTGCTAGCACCGATGAAACCAATGGATAAAACATATGAAGAGTTGTGCACGCTGGTTCGGGAACACCTCAAGCCGAAGGAGAGCATCCTGATGGACAGGTATCGCTTTTATACGCAGCACCGCTCCGAGAGTCAGGACGTGGCGAGCTATGTCGCCGACCTAAGATGCCTTGCGGGACCATGCGTATTTGCTGGATTTTTGGGGAAAGTGTTCCGGGACTTTTTCGTGCCATGAGGTCATTCTTCGCAAACTGCTGTCTGTCGAATCCCTAGATCTGAGCAAGACCATCACAATAGCCCAGGCTTTTATGTCCACGAACGATAACACTAAACATATATCATTGCAGCATCGGAACTCACCGGCAAGTACCGTGCATAAAGTAACGTCTTGAGCAGGCAGAACTGTACACGCCCACAGACGCCAGACCTAGGATGACTCAGAGTCCGCCATTGGGCATGAATGCGAATCCATTAACACCGTGTTAGCGCTGCGAGGGTAATCATCAAGTCCATCAATGTTAATTCAACCACTACATGTGCAAGGACTGTGGAACAATGGAGCACCTCCAGCAAATTGCAGATGTGCTGCGCCTCACCACATGCCAGAGTCGACAGAAGATGTCCGATCCGGCACGGATCACGCTGAATGAGTAAGAGAGGCAACTCAACCCGAGGCTGAAGAGGAAGTGTATGGGGTACACACCTTCACCACCAAAAGCCCTCCGATAATGTTAAAAGTCAAATTAAACGGCATTCCAGTTTCCATGGAATTGGACACGGGGGTGAGTCAGTCAATTATGAGACAGAAGGTTTTTGTGGGGCTACAAGGCACAAAGGCCAAAACTAAGTCCGATCCACAGCAAGCTGCGCACTTACACCAAAGAGCTCATACCAGTCATTGGCAGTGCGGCAGTGAAGGTATCGTACAATAGAGCTGTACATGATTTACCACTATGGATTCTACCATGCGATGGCCCAATGCTATTCGGCAGAAACTACCAAGGGAAGATTCGATGGAACTGGGACGACATCAAAGCACTGTCTTCGGAGAATGACGCCTCATGCACCGAAGTGCTAAACAAATTCCCGTCGTTATTCGAGTCAGGCATCGGCAACTTCACAAGCGCCAAAGTGCAGATCCATCTAGTCCCTGATGCACGACCCGTTCATCACAAGGCCCAAGCGGTTCCATACATGATGCAAGAAAAAGCTGAGATCAAGCTGGACAGACTTTAACGAGAGGGAGTCATATCGCCAGTCAAGTTCAATGAGTGGGCCAGTCCAATTGTTCCGGTGTTGAAGAGCGATGGGATGGTCAGAATCAGCGGGGACTACAAGGTAACGATCAACCGAGTTTCATTACAGGACCGGTACCCACTACCCAAAGCGGATGACCTGTTTGCAATGCTCGCAGGGGGGCAGTCATTCAGCAAGCTGGATCTAACCTCTGCTTACATGACACAGGAGCTGGCTGAACATTCGAAAAAATTGACTTGCATCAACACGCACAGAGGACTGTTCATATACCACAGATGCCCCTTTGAGATTCGTTCGGTGGCGGCCATCTTCCAAAGGAACATGGAGAGTCTGCTAAAATCGGTTCCGTGCTCCATGGTGTTCCAAGACGATATCTTGATCACTGGCTGCAACGCCACCGAACACTTGCACAACCTGGAAGAGGTTCTCAAGCAACTGGACAGAATGGGACTCAGGTTGAAATGCTCCAAGTGTGTTTTCATGGTGCCGGAGGTCGAATTTCTGGGGAGAAAGATTGTGGCGGACGGATTCAGACCCACGGACTCCAATATGGAGGCCATCAAGAATACACCCAGACCACAGAATGTGATGGAGCTGCGTTTGTTCCTGGGACTCCTCAACTGTGATTGGCATCACGGAAACATGGCTCCAGGGTGACCAAGGCTGGGAACTCAACATCCAAGGGTATTCAGCATTCAGGAAGGATCGACAGAAAGGAAAAGGAGGCGGGGTGGCATTGCTGGTTAAAGAGGAAACTAATGCAATTGTAAGGAAGGACATTAGCTTGGATGATGTGGAATCGATATGGGTGAAGTTACAGAATACCAAAGGGCAGAAAACGCAAGTGGGAGTTGTGTACAAACCACCAAGTAGTTGTAGTGAGGTTGGGGACAGCATCAAACAAGAAATAATGGATGTGTGCAATAAAGGTACAGCAGTAATCATGGGTGACTTTAATCGACATATTGGTTTGGCTAACCTAACTGGAAGGAATGCGGTGGAGGAGGATTTCCTGGAGTGTATTAGGGATGGTTTTCTAGACCAATATGTCGAGGAACCAACCAGAGAGCTGGCCATCCTAGACTGGGTGATGTGTAATGAGAAGGGGCTAATTAGCAATCTTGTTGTGCGAGGCCCCTTGGGGAAGAGTGACCATAATATGGTAGAATTCTTTATTGAAATGGAGAGTGACAAAGTTAATTCAGAAACTAGGGTCCTGAACTTAAGGAAAGGTAACTTTGATGGTATGAGGCGCGAATTGGCTAGATTAGACTGGCAACTGATACTTAAAGGGTTGACGGTGGATAGGCAATGGCAAACCTTTAAAGATCACATGGATGAACTTCAACAATTGTACATCCCTGTCTGGAGTAAAAATAAAATGGGGAAGACGGCTCAACCATGGCGAACAAGGAAAATTAAGGATAGTGTTAAATCCAAGGAAGAGACATACAAATTAGCCAGAAAAAGCAACAAACCAGAGGACTGGGAGAAATTTAGAATACAGCAGAGGAGGACAAAGGGTTTAATTAAGAGGGGGAAAATAGAGTCCGAGAGGAAGCTTGCCGGAAACATAAAAACTGACTGCAAAAAATTCTATAGATATGTGAAGAGAAAAAGATTAGTGAAGACAAACGTAGGTCCCTTGCAGTCAGATTCAGGTGAATTTATAATGAGGAACAAAGAAATGGCAGACCAATTGAACAAGTACTTTGGTTCTGGCTTCACAAAGGAAGACACAAATAACCTTCCGGATGTACTCGGGGACCGAGGGTCTAGTGAGAAGGAGGAACTGAAGGATATCCTTATTAGGTGGGAAATTGTTTTAGGGAAATTGATGGGATTGAAGGCCGATAAATCCCCCAGGGCCTGATAGTCTACATCCCAAGGTACTTAAGAAAGTGGCCCTAGAAATAGTGGATGCATTGGTGATCATTTTCCAGCAGTCTATCGACTCTGGATCAGTTCCTATGGACTGGAGGGTTGCTAATGTAACACCACTTTTTAAAAAAGGAGGGAGAGAGAAAACGGGTAATTATAGACTGGTTAGCCTGACATCAGTGGTGGGGAAAATGTTGGAATCAATCATTAAGGATGAAATAGCAGCGCATTTGGAAAGCAGTGATAGGATTGGTCCAAGTCAGCATGGATTTATGAAAGGGAAATCCTGCTTGACAAATCTTCTGGAATTTTTTGAGGATGTAACTAGTAGAGTGGACAAGGGAGAACCAGTGGATGTGGTGTATTTTGACTTTCAAAAGGCTTTTGACAATGTCCCACACAAGAGATTGGTGTGCAAAATCAAAGCACATGGTATTGGGGGTAATGTACTGATGTGGATAGAGAACTGGTTGGCAGACAGGAAGCAGAGAGTCGGGATAAACGGGTCCTTTTCAGAATGGCAGGCAGTGACTAGTGGAGTGCCGCAGGATTCAGTGCTGGGACCCCAGCTCTTTACAATATATATTAATGATTTAGATGATGGAATTAAGTGTAATATCTCCAAGTTTGCAGATGAAACTAAACTGGGTGGAGGTGTGAGCTGTGAGGAGGCGTTAAGAGGCTGCAGGGTGACTTAGACAAGTTAGGTGAGTGGGCAGATGCAGTATAATGTGGACAAATGTGAGGTTATCCACTTTGGGGGCAAAAACACGAAGGCAGAATATTATCTGAATGGCAGCAGATTAGGAAAAGGTGCAACGAGACCTAAGAGTCATGGTTCATCAGTCACTGAAAGTGGGCATGCAGGTACAGCAGGCGGTGAAGAAGGCAAATGGTATGTTGGCCTTCATAGCTAGGGGTTTTGAATACAGGAGCAGGGAGGCCTTACTGCAGTTGTACAGGGCCTTAGTGAGACCTCACCTAGAATATTGTGTTCAGTTTTGGTCTCCTAATCTGAGGAAGGACGTTCTTGCTATTGAGGTAGTGCAGCGAAGGTTCACCAGACTGATTCCAGGGATGGCTAGACTGTCATATGAGGAGAGACTGGATCAGCTGGGCCTTTATTCATTGGAGTTTAGAAAGATGAGAGGACATCTCATAGAAACGTACAAGATTCTTACGGGACTAGACGGGTTAGATTCGGGAAGAATGTTCCCGATGTTGGGGAAGTCCAGAACCAGGGGACATAGTCTTAGGATAAGGGGTAGGCCATTTCGGACTGAGATGAGGAGAAACTTCTTCACTCAGAGAGTTGTTAACCTGTGGAATTCCCTGCCGCAGAGAGTTGTTGATGCCAGTTCATTAGATATATTCAAGAGGGAGTTAGATATGGCCCTTACGGCTAAGGGGATCAAGGGGTATGAAGAGAAAGCAGGAAAGGGATACTGAGGGAATGATCAGCCATGATCTTATTGAATGGCGGAGCAGACTCAAAGGGCCAAATGGCCTACTCCTGCACCTATTTTCTATGTTTCTATGTTAACTATTTTGGTAACTTTCTATTGGGGTTGGGCACTTTGCTGGAACCATTGCATTTATTGCTAAGCAAGGATGACGACTTGATTTGCGGTAAAGCTCAAGAGACAGCCTTTAACAAGGCCAGAAACTGGCTATGTTCCAACAAGTTACTTGTATTGTGTGAACCGGTGTAAACGTTTAGTATTAGCTTGCGATGCATCTTCGTACGGGGTCGGTTGTGTGTTACACGCAAGCCAATGGGTCAGGCAAACTGCAACCGGTTGCATATGCGTCCAGAAGCTTATCTAAGGCTGAAAGAGCCTACAGTATGGTTGAAAAAGAAGCATTAGTATGCATATACGAGGTTAAGAAAATGCACCAATACCTATTTGGGCTCCGGTTCGAGCTCGAAACCGACCACAAGCCGCTCATTTCGTTGTTCTCAGAAAGCAAAGGTATTAACACCAATGCTTCATCCCGCATTCAAAGATAGGCACTAACGTTATCTGCATATGATTATGTAATCCACCACAGACCAGGCATGGAAAAATGTGCGGATACCCTCAGTCGGCTACCAATGCCCACCACCGGGGTAGAAATGGCGCAACCCGTAGACTTGCTCCTTGTAATGGATGCTTTTGAGAGCGAGGGATCACCTGTCACGGCTTGCCAGATCAGGACCTGGGCTAGCCAGGTCCCGGTGCTATCGCTAGTAAAAAGCTGTGTCCTCAATGGGAGCTGGTCGGTGGTCCCAAGGGAAATGCAAGACGAAATTAAGCCGTTCCACCGATGCAAGGACGAAATGTCCATCCATTCAGACTGCCTCCTATGGGGGAATCGTGTAATTTTGCCAAAAAAGGCAGGGAAACGTTTATCGGCGACCTTCGCAGTACCCATCCAGGCATAATGAGGGCTATCGCCAGTTTGGTGTCCTGGCATTGACTCGGAATTGGAGTCATGCGTACACCAATGCAACACTTGCTCACACTTGAGCAATGCACCAAGGGAGGCCCCACTGAGTCTCTGCACATGGCCCTCCAAACCGTGGTCAAGGGTCCATGTAGATTTCGCTGGCCCCTTTCTAGGAAAGATGTTCCTAGTAGCAGTGGACGCTTACTCTAAATGGATTGAATGTACAATAATGTCGTCATGTATGTCCATTGCCACCATTGAACGCCTCCGTCCATGTTTGCCATCCAAGGTTTGCCCGACATCCTTATTAGTGACAATGGACCATGCTTCATCAGCTCAGAATTCAACGAGTTCATGACCCACAGGGCATTAAGCATGTCAGGTTGGCGCCGTTTAAGCCGCATCCCATGGTCAAGCAGAATGGGCAATCCAAACCATCAAGCAGAGCTTGAAACGCGTGACGGACGGTTCCCTGCAGACCCAGCTATCTTGGATTCTGCTCAGCTACCGCACGTGGCCCCACTCGCTTGCCGGGGTTCCCCCTGCAGAATTGCTAATGAAGAGAGCACTCAAAACCAGGCTCTCCTTAGTCCACCCAGATCTCAATGATCATGTAGAAACCCGGCATCACCGGCATAACATATCACGTGACATTGAAGTTAATGACTCTGTGTTTGTTCTTAATTATGGTCATGGTCCCAAATGGGTTGCTGGCACAGTGTTAGCCAAGAAGGGGAAGAGAGTGTTTGTTGTCAAACTTTTGAACAAACGTGCAGAAAGCACTTGGATCAGACCAAACTGCGATTCACTGACAACCAAGAAAAGTTTGAAGAGGACATTACCATCATTGATCCACCCACACACACCCAACCAGCAATCGACCTCGTGGTCAACCACGAGGATGAACCCACCATGCCCAACAGTCCAATCAGATCAGCCACACTGCAGTGCAGCAATGATCTGACCGACTCACCCATGCCAGGACTTCAACTCAGGTGATCAACCTGGGAACACAGAGCCCCGGATCGCTTCAACTTGTAAATAACTTGTAAATAAGATTTTGCGGGGGAATGGTGTTATGTATGTAAACATTACCAATGTGTAAGACTTGCCACCAGAGGGTCACCTGCACACCCTGGGCAAGCAGGTATAAAAGGCAGTCTACCATGCTGCCTCCTCACTCTGGAGTTACAATAAAGAGACCAAGGTCACAACAGTTTGAGCTTAAGATATACAGTCTTGTGGAGTTATTCAAAACATATCAGCTTACATCTTAGGGTTGTGAAAGAGGTGGCTAGAGAGATAGTGGATGCATTGGTTGTCATCTTCCAAAATTCCATAGATTCTAGAATGGTTCCCCCAGATTGGAAGGTAGCAAATGTAACCCCACTATTTAAGAAAGGAGGGAGAAGAAAATGGGGAACTGCAGAGCAGTTAGCCTGACATCAGTGGTAGGGAAAATGCTAGAATTTATTATTAAGGACGTGGTATCAGGGCACTTAGAAAATAATAATAGGATTGGGCAGAGTCAACATGGAGTTATGAAAGGGAAATCAAGTTTGACAACTCTGTTAGAGTTTTTTGAGGTTGTAACTAACAGAATAGATAAGGGAGAACCAGTGGTTGTGGCGTATTTGGATTTTCAGAAGGCATTCAATTTTGTGCCACACAAGAGTTTATTAAACAAAATTAGGGCCCATAGGATTGGGGGTAATATACTAGCATGGACTGAGGATTGGTTAACAGACAGAAAATAGAGAGTAGGAATAAACGGGTCAGTTTCAGATTGACAGGTTGTAACTAGTGAGGTACCGCAAGGATCGGTGCTTAGGCCGCAGCTATTCACAATCTATATCAATTTGGATGAGGGGTCCAAATATAATATATCCAAGTTTGCTGATGATATAAAGCTCGGTGGAAATGTAAGTTGTAAGGAGGATGCAAAGAAACTTCAAGGGGATTATATACAGGCTAAGTGAGTGGGCAAGAACATGGCAAATGGAATATAATGTGGAGAAATGTGAAATTATCCACTTTGGTAGGAAAAATAGAAAAGCAGAGTATTTTTTAAATGGTGAGAGATTGGGAAATGTTGGTGTTTAGAGGGACCTTGGTGTCCTTGTAACAAATCACTGAAAGTTAACATGCAGGGACAGCAAGCAATTAAGAAAGCAAATGGTATGTTGGCCTTTATTACAAGAGGATTGGAGTATAAGAGTAAAGACATCTTACTGCAATTATATAGTGCCCTGGTGATACCACACCTGGAGTATTGTGTACCGTTTTGGTCTCTTTACCTAAGGAAAGGTATACTTGCCATAGAGAGAGTGCAACGAAGGTTCAGCAGACTGATTCCTGGGATGGGGGGATTGTCCTATGAGGAGCGATTGAGTAGACTAGGCCTATATTCTGTAGTGTTTAGAAGAATGAGAGGTGATCTCATTGAAACATATACAATTCTTACAGGGCTTGACAGGGTAGATGCAAGGAGGATGTTTCCTCTGACTGTGGAGTCTAGAACTAGGAGTCACAGTTTCAAAATAAGGGGTCGGCAATTTAGGACTGAGATGAGAAGAAATTTCTTCACTCAGAGGGTGGTGAATCTTTAGAATTCTCTACCATGGAGGGTTGTGGAGGCTCAGTCGTTGAAACATAGAAACATAAAAAGTAGGTGCAGGAGTAGGCCATTCGGCCCTTCGAGCCTGCACCACCATTCAATAAGATCATGGCTGATCATTCACCTCAGTACCCCTTTCCTGCTTTCTCTCCATACCCCTTGATCCCTTTAGCTGTAAGGGCCATATCTAACTCCCCCTTGAATATATCCAATGAACTAGCATCAACAACTCTCTGCGGTAGGGAATTCCACAGGTTAACAACTCTCAGAGTGAAGAAGTTTCTCCTCATCTTAGTCCTAAATGGCTTACCCCTTATCCTTGGACTATGTCCCCTGGTTCTGGACTTCCCCAACATCGGGAGCATTCTTCCTGCATCTAACCTGTCCAATCCCGTCAGAATTTTATATGTTTCTATGAGATCCCCTCTCATCCTTCTAAACAGTGAATACAGACCCAGCCGATCCAATCTCTCCTGCCAGTCAGTCCTGCCATCCCGAGAATCAGTCTGGTGAACCTTCGCTGCACTCCCTCAATAGCAAGAACAGATTAGGAGACCAAAACCGAACACAATATTCCAGGTGATGCCTCACTAAGGCCCTGTACAACTGCAGTAAGACCTCCCTGCTCCTATATTCAAATCGACTAGCTATGAAGGCCAACATACCATTTGCTTTCTTCAACGCCTGCTGAACCTGCATGCCAACTTTCAATGACTGATGTACCATGACACCCAGGTCTCGCTGCACCTCCCCTTTTCCTAATCTGCCACCATTCAGATAATATTCTGCCTTCATGTTTTTGCCACCAAAGTGGATAACCTCACATTTATCCACATTATACTGAATCTGCCATGCGTTTGCCCACTCACATAACCTGTCCAAGTCACCCTGCAGCCTTTTAGCGTCCTCCTCAGAGCTCACACCTCCACCCAGCTTAGTGTCATCTGCAAACTTGGAGATATTACACTCAATTCCCTCATCCAAATCATGAATGTATATTGTAAATAGCTGGGGTCCCAGCACTGAGCCCTGCGGCACTCCACTAGTCACTGCCTGCCATTCTGAAAAGGACCCATTTATCCCGACTCTCTGCTTACTGTCTGCCAACCAGTTCTCTATCCACGTCAGTACATTATCCCAATATCATGTGCTTTAATTTTGCACACCAATCCCTTGTGTGCGACCTTGTCAAAAGCCTTTTGAAAGTCCAAATACACCACATCCACTGATTCTCCCTTGTCCACTCTACCAGTTACATCCTCAAAGAATTCTAGAAGATTTGTCAATCAGGATTTCCCTTTCATAAATCCATGCTGACTTGGGCCGATCCCATCACTGCTTTCTAAATGTGCTGCTGATTTATCTTTAATAATTGATTCCAACATTTTCCCCACTACTGATGTCAGGCTAACCGGTCTATAATTACCGGTTTTCTCGCTCCCTCCTTTTTTAAACAGTGGTGTTACATTAGCTACCCTCCAGTCCATAGGAACCGATCCAGAGTCGATAGACTGTTGCAAAATGATCACCAATGCATCCACTATTTCTAGGGCTACTTCCTTAAGTACTCTGGGATGCAGACTATCAGGCCCCGGGGATTTATCGGCCTTCAATCCCATCAATTTCCATAACACCATTTCCCGCCTAATAAGGATTTCCTTCAGTTCCTCCTTCTCACTAGACCCTCGGTCCCCGGAACCAAAGTACTTGTTTAACTGGTCCGCCATTTCTTTGTTCCCCATTATAAATTCACCTGAATCTGACTGCAAGGGACGTTTGTTTTCACTAATCTTTTTCTTTTCACATATCTATACAAGCTTTTGCAGTCAGTTTTTATGTTCCCAGCAAGCTTCCTCTCATACTCTATTTCCCCCCTCCTAATTAAACCCTTTGTCCTCCTCTGCTGTATTACAAAATTCTCCCAGTCCTCAGGTTTGCTGCTTTTTCAGGCCAATTTATTTACCTCTTCCTTGGATTTAACACTATCCTTAATTTCCCTTATTTGCCACGGTTGAGCCACCTTCCCCATTTTATTTTTACTCCAGACAGGGATGTACAATTGTTGGAGTTCATCCATGTGATCTTTAAATGTTTGCCATTGCCTATCCACCGTCAACCCTTTAAGTATCACTCGCCAGTCTATTCTAGCCAATTCATGTCTCATACCATCGAAGTTACCTTTCCTTAAGTTCAGAACTCTATTCTATGAATTAACTGTGTCACTCTCCATCTTAATAAAGAATTCTACCATATTATGGTCACTCTTCCCAGAAGGGCCTCGCACAACAAGATTGCGAATTGGTCCTTTCTCATTACACATCACCCAGTCCAGAATGACCAGCTCTCTGGTTGGTTCCTCGACATATTGGTCAAGAAAACCATCCCTAATACACTCCAGGAAATTCTCCTCCACCGCATTGCTATCCGTTTGGTTAGCCCAATTAATATGTAGATTAAAGTCGCCCATGATAACTGCTGTACCTTTATTGCACGCATCCATAATTTCTTGTTTAATGCTGTTCCCATCCTCACTACTACTGTTTGGTGGTCTGTACACAACTCCCACTAGTGTTTTCCGCCCTTTGGTATTCTGTAGCTCCACCCATACCGATTCCATATCATCCAAGCTAATAGCCTTCCTTACTATTGCATTAATTTCCTCTTTAACCAGCAACGCCACCCCACCTCCTTTTCCTTTCCGTCTATCCTTCCTAAATGTTGAATACCCCTGGATGTTGAGTTCCCAGCCTTGGTCACCCTGGAGTCATGTCTCCGTGATGCCAATTACATCATATCCGTTAACTGCTATCTGCACAGTTAATTCATCCATCTAATTCCGAATACTGCTCGCATTGAGGCACAAAGCCTTCAGGCTTGTCTTTTTAACACACTTTGCCCCTTTAGAATTTTGCTGTAATTTGACTCTTTTTGCTTTTTGCCTTGGATTTCTCTGCCCTCCACTTTTACTTTTCTTCTTTCTATCTTTTGCTTCTGTCCCCATTCTACTTCCCTCTGTCTCCCTGCATAGGTTCCCATCCCCCTGCCATATTAGTTTAACTCCTCCCCAACAGCACAAGCAAACACTCCCCCTCGGACATTGGTTCCGGTCCTGCCCAAGTGCAGACTGTCCGGTTTGCACTGGTCCCACCTCCCCCAGAACCAATTCCAATGTCCCAGGAATTTGAATCCCTCCTTCTGCACCACTCCTCAAGCCATGTATTCATCTGAGCTATCCTGCGATTCCTACTCTGACTAGCACGTGGCACTGGTAACACGTGCTAGTCAGAGTAGTATATTCAAGAAAGAGAGCGATAGATTGTTGAATATTAAGGGAATTAAGGGATATGGGGATAGTGCAGGAAAATAGAGTTGAGGTAGAAGATCAACCATGATCTTATTGAATGGAGGAGCAAGCTCGATGGGCAGAATGACCTACACCTGCTCCTATTCCTTATGTTCTTATGTTCAGAATCTCGCAACTAAATTTGCTACATTCTAACTGCTCCATATTTTACATTATTCTGATTTTACACCATTTAAAATCATTTTTACCAATTTTCATTAATAAATTACAGATTTTTTTGTGGGTGGTGAATTGGTAAAAATGGATTTTCTCCAAATTGCAGAAAAGAAAATATTCTCACTGTTTTCTCACCAAAAACCAGGTCCTGAGAGACATGCATTGGATATATAATGCCAGGAAGCATGTTGAAAAGCCTTGATAATGATGACTGCCATATTATTAACAAAATAGGTACATGACATTAGGTGATTGAAATATACCATTCATAGCACATACTGCAAAATTAAACACTAGCATCAACTATTTCATTTTGCAGTCAGATTTTCACGATATTTGTGCTTCGCAATACTGATGGATTGCTTTAAACATACATTTTAGCAGTCAACATTTTGCAGCTTGCAGTCCATTCACAAATACTATAAATATACTTTACTGCTAAAATAGTTTGACAGTATTTTGTGATCATGGAAACATATGACATTACTTTTGGAACTGCCATTGAGGCCCATTAAAATGGTGTCTGTGAACTGTGCAAATTGTGGGTTGTCATATAGCTTAACTGTCCCTTTACAGTCCTTTTTTTCTTGAGATTTAGTAATGTTCGACATAAAAACTGGTCTTTGCTGATCTTCTCTGAACTTAACCTATTTGTGCTTTAATATTCCCCCTGATTTTCTCTTTTTTCAATGTTAAATATAAAAAATGAAAAACACCGAAAATAACGCGGGTTTTTAAATTGGTATTTAAACCTGAATTTAAAAGGTCTTTAATTATTGTGCATATAAATTACAGTTTAGTTTCTTATGCCAGTTTATATCAAATGCAAAGGCTTTCTGGACTATATTATTGGGTTTTATCTTTATCCTAAAGAAGCTGAATCCAAAGTAAAGCCTGCACTTTGCAGCTAAACCTGCAGATTTATTGTTGAAATGCTCTTCAGCCTGAACATACATTCTTCATGTCTGCATCTTAGCAGAAGATAATTTATTCTATGGACATGAATGATAATTTCACTACCCAGCAATATGATAATTCACTCCAGTGAAATTAAAAATGATAATTCACTCCAGTGAATTACCACTTAATGGTCCAGCGCACACTAGATTGTGTTTAAAACTGAAATGGAATCCCGCATGGAACAAACAGCATATCACATCGCTGATGGTGCATTACTGACGTCTGCCTGCGGTGTTTCTAAGTTATGGGTCTTTCACTTGTAACACACTTCCACCACTGTCATACCCTACATGGGCTTTCATATTAAACTGTTTAACATCCTATTTGGTACATAGCTGTCTTCTTAGAGATTTTCTGAAACAGTTTTTGCTCAATGCAGCCTGTTATATTTTCTTCTGTCTACATCCATTGCTATAGCTTCTAATTTACATTCATGAACTAGTTTTTGAATCTCCAGATGCAAAGCTCAAATTTGGATTTCTTCCTGGTGGAATAAGTTTTAGAGAAAATCTCGGGCATTTTCTTTGATATTTACCTGGAACAGGCAGATGTGTGTTCAGATGTTCGAACTGGCCACACAAGTAAAATTCAGTGACAATCCAAATTAGAACTGAACGCACATCCTGAAATGGTTTTGAAGCACAACCTAAGTTGTAGATAGAAATATCTCATAGTCATACAAATAAGAAATGGTTAAGATAGGTAGGAGTGTGATACCAAGCAGCAACACATTCAGATATTTGGATGAAGTCATAAACCACTCAAGTCAAACCTGAGCAATTCACAGATGTCACCTGAACCAAAAATGTGTTACAGTCTTGACAAACACATCGACATGTTGTCTATCTATATTATAAAAAGGTAAATCTAGTGCACATTCCCTGTCTGTGACCCTTCGGATGCCACACTTATATTTTTGTGCTTCACTTCCAGGCCCTCCTCCCACTGTCATGCTTGATTGACACTCGCAGTTCCCTCCTGTGCTCTGCTCCCAACTGCCTCTTCCACCATGTTCTAAATCCCTATATGTTGTATACTGGTCCCCAAACCCCACCTACCCCCTACTGGGCTCTGCTCCTTGATTCCGTCCCATCTTGCCCCACATCCCATCATTGCACTTTACTCCCCAACCCCTCACTCTATGTTGTTCCCTAGTTCGGAATGGAACCATGTTGAACATACAACAGCATTCCAGGCCTCAGACTCCCATGAGCAACGTCGCAGGAGATCAACTGGATGTTTGAGAGCTCTTAGTAGAAAACAAAATTAGTTACAGAAGATGTGCGAAAACTCATCAGTGATAAACAGATAAAAATAGACTGTACATATGTCATATGATTCAAAGTAAATATAACATGTGATTCACCATGCATTAAAGTGAATAGGCAAAACAATCATGGCCTGAAGACTGCAGAAGTGTTTGTATTATAGGAGCACACATCACATGTGTAACTTGCTTCTTCCACAGGACACTGCTGCAACTGCCTATCAATTCCATAATCAGTAAAATATGACCTGATTAAATAGCTTGTGACTAGTAACTCCCTGAAAAATTAGCTTCAGAATATTATTACCCATACATAAGCTTTGTGGGCTATGGCATTATGAAATGTTTTACTCTTCAGCCAACTGTTGCTCACATGGCTTGCTCTTTATTTCCACATGATTATTTATAGGTCTCTAACAAAAAACAAGCACAGTATATTTGAACTGTTTTAAATAGAAACCTGTCCTTCAATCACTTCATTGGTGAAAGGTATGACAAACCCATTGACAATTTGCAAACTACCAGTATGAGAAGCAAATAGCGAAAGTAAGCAACAAATTGCTGAAATTTCATACATAGAAACATAGAAACATAGAAAATAGGTGCAGGAGCAGGCCATTCAGCCCTTCTAGCCTGCACCGCCATTCAATGAGTTCATGGCTGAACATGAAACTTCAGTACCCCCTTCCTGCTTTCTCGCCATAACCCTTGATCCCCCGAGTAGTAAGGACTTCATCTAACTCCCTTTTGAATATATTTAGTGAATTGGCCTCAACTACTTTCTGTGGTAGAATTGTTAAATTAAAAAAGGATGTGGCAGTACAAGTCGTTCCATTCTTTCCTCCATTTAACATAGATGCTGACCCAATTTCACTTGCACTTAAATGAAAAAAGTGAATTCAAAAGGCTTGAAAATCGTCAGATAATTTCATACATATCAGACAAGGCTAGAAAGTGTTCCATGCTGTTAGGTGGTATTTTTAATGTGCTACCAGGATTCAGATTGATTAAAAGAACTGTAAGAAATATTTATAGCAAAGAAAAACACAGAAGCTCAAGTCATCTGTGATGATATACAGATATGATATACAGCTTTAACAATTAGCAAGTTCTCCACTAAAGGGGATACAAAGATAAAATCATAAATTACCCTGAGCTGAGCCTTCTCTTGCCTATGGAGACAGCCACTGAAAGTTCTAAATATGAAAGTCTTGCTTGGTGTAGCTTGTTCTCATCGACTCAGAAGTCTAGTTGAGCAAAGAACACACAAGGCTTGAAATGACCATTGGCAATGTTACACAAGAGCATAACCCACTTGCATCCTCTCTCCATTATTTTTACAGAGGAGTAAGTAAATCTTTTAAAAATAAATTATTATGAATATGTTCAAAATAGACATTAAAATAACACGGAGAGTAATTTGCTATGAGTGCATTGTGTTTGTATGATATTTTGGACAGCAATTTCCAGATGTAGATCATCGTGTTCTGCACATTACAGTAAACTGAGCTCCAACAATCACTGTCACATTTCAGAACTTTTGACCATTTTTTCATGAAGTTACATTTAATTTATTTTTTTAAAGAAGAGTTTATTCATGTAAATTGAAAATAAGACGGCTCTGAAACAGGAGGTAGTAAACTTGCTAATAAGTCAAACTTTGTTGTTGCTTCCCCAAAATCTGTAAATGATAAGCCACTCAATAACCTTTCTCAGTCATTAGTAAACACCTGTCTGCTCACAATCACTCAGCAGAGGTAACCTGGCAGACTTTCCCATGTTGACTATGGTGAGAGTATGATAAAAACAGAGACAGAGACACAGGGGCCGTAATTTTCCGGGGGGGGTCAATGGGCGGGATTGGTGGCGGATCAAGTGGGAAATTTGATATGTTTGACAGTGGGTCAGGAACCCACTGTCAACTCGCTCCCACACGCTTTTCCTGATGTCAGGACTGTCAGTGCTGAGCAGATGGCGAGTGACCCAATTCAGGTAATTAGTGGCTTATTTAGAGCTACTTAAGAATGATTTTCAGCTTACCTTTTGCATTTGACAGCTCGCCCATGGGGTCCATGGACCACGTTGGTCAAGCTGAGGTAGGAGTTCAGTGGCCATTGAATCAGCTGATGAGTTGACAGCTTCAAATGTAAAGTAAAAGCTCCCACCTTACAGAAATATCTTCTCTCAGCAACAAACTGTTCCTCACAACATTTCCACAGCAGATTCAGGATGCTGAAAGTCTTTACACAAGTCTCCATCCAGTCAGACCTCATTACCTCTCTCACCATTGATAGATCGCTTCTGTTATCTCTACATCACTGCAATCTATTACCTCAGCATGGATGCCCTTTATACTCTCTCACCTTGGTCTTCAGATTCTACCATGATCAGTGCCAACACCAGCAGTACCAGGCATACCAGCAGCACCAATAACAATACCAACCTTCTCCGCAATCACCTGACCACATTGTTGCCCGGGAGGCCAAGGATGGCCTCACCATGGCCAGATTTTTTTCAGTTGAGGCTATACACCCTGACTGCCACATGATGCACCAGGTTGGCACCATCCCACACCAACACCATAAAGCATCCCTGCAATGCCAAAGCCATTCCTTTCACACTCATCACCATTGTGGGTGTTCCATGTGTTGTCAAGCATTGAAATCTTTATTTTTAACACTTTACTTTCTTGGACAGATTTGTGTGCACCTTTGGAAGTGGTTTAGTGAGTTGCAGTGAACGGTGAGACATAATGGTACCCCCCGCAATGATGAATTTGAAAGGAATGGCTTGGGTATTGTAGGGATGCTTTATGGTGTTGCTGTGGGGTGGTGCCAACCTGGCACATCATGTGGCAGTCAGGGTGTATAGCCTCAACTGATAAAAACCTGGCCATAGTGAGGCCATCCCTGGCCTCCTGGGCAGTAATAAGCTTATGGAGGAAGTCATGGGAGAGCCTGCGTGCAGCTGTGTGCCTCTATGCAGTCATTGTCAGTATTTGCAGCACCTCAATGCTGTAGAACACTGACAGCACAAATGTCAAAATAAATTTGGACGTGATCCCTTTAAGGAAACCGGCTGATGACGCGTCATCAAATGAAGTCATCAGACCAGCCTCCTCTAATTGGCCGGGAAACGCACTGGGCGGGCCTATCAAAGGAAATTAATTTCACAGAGCGGGATGGAGCAGGTAGCGAGGGCGGGACCCACCACCAATGTCACCTGTACGGAACTGCCGAGGTCAGCAAAATCCCAGCCAGGCAGTCTGTCAGGTCCAGACCTTCAAACAGAAAATTGCTAGGGCAAGCTTTGGCAAAGTTCAGAAGCTTAGAATGGAGGCGGGTAATTCGAAATTATTTAATTTAAGTCAAACAAGACAACCTGTTGATGTAGGGAAGCATAGAATGTTAATTGTATTATTATTATAAAGTTGTACTGATTGAATTAAGTGTGTCCGATCAAAACTGTTCTGTATGGTCATCCGTGCATCAAAGCTGCTTAATAATACATATGTGGCCTTAACTTACCAATTTCTCTCCTCGGTATAGGTTCAAAATTATTGAAAAACTATACACGGGAAAGACATGGATATCCAGTTTAGATTACAAGAGGATACTATTACTACACACCTGAATTATGCTCTCATATGGTTAAGTGTTTGGCATTGTTATATCCAAGAGAATATCTAAGACAACACCCTAAACTTGTAACGGTTGCAAAGCAACACATTAACATCAAAGAATAATACATACAAATAATTGTGCAGGTAATCAGTTGCACAAAGATATAGTACGACAACATCCAGATCTACCGCTCCAACACTTCTCTTGACCCTTCCACTGCTCCTGTGCTGTCAGCCTGTTTGTCTGATATGGATAAGTTGCAATATACTTCAGTTACCCAGACTCCCAGCAAGCTCAGCATCCTAATTGACCCTGAGTTGAACTTCGAACTCCATGTCCTCTCTATTACAAAGATTACCTACTTCCATCTATCTAATATCGCCCGCTTCCACTCCTGCCTCAGCCCATCTGCTGCTCAAATGCTCATTCATGTCTTTGTGAACTCCAGACGCCAATGATTTCCTGGACAGCTTTCGATTCTGCATTCAGCATAAACTTCAGTTCATCCAAAATTCTGCTGCCCATATCCTATCCCGCAACAAGTCTGACTTACCCATCACCAATGTTGCTTAATAAAAGTTGCATTTTATCCACTGATCTTTAAGCAATTGGAGAATGAAACCAATAAGATTACACTTCTATCCTGTCTCAATGGTATCTTCTGACGGTTTCTGTACATCATGATCTGGTGTGTTTATATTTTGTCTGAGGAGTGTTCACTTGATAGTAGTAATCAGTAGAAACATGTACGAAATCGATAAGACAATCATCATACTCCTTACAAACACATTTTATAACTACTGCCCAAGCCTAATGTTTTATATATAATCCAATATAAACTCACAGACATGGTGCAACGTTTAATGCTTCTATGCTCTGGAGTGTGGCCTTGTGTGGCCTTGGGAGCTCTCCCCAATGACACAGGTGATTAAGCCAGTGAGTAGCTGAACCATACCAATGATGAAAGTTTGTTGTCCGATCTGAGCTGAGTTAGTTAATCTCAGATAGAGCAGGAATGGGCCACAGAAAGTAACCTCTGTGTCCTTGGTTTCAGAGGGGGTTGGTCAGGGTTCTCGCTCCTGATCCGTATCAGAGATTCCTGTTGGATGTGTGGATATTGTGCGAGGACAAAATCAGGCACACAGAAAAATGGTTAGTTAGGAAGGTGCCAGAGAGTGCCCAGTAACTACGGAATCATACTTCAGCAAGTGGTCATCCAATTAAGAGAAAGAGAGGTAAATAGAAAAGGACAGAGCTGGAGTTTTTTTTAACTGGTGTCAGTTTCTCCCAATAATTTCCACACGCTAAGCTGCCAATTTCAGCTATGCTGTCAGGGGAAGTAGTTCATGGTGAAAATTGTGGGTGAAAATTGGTGGGTGAATTCCCCCTACATTATTTTCATATAGCTCCTGATGAACGGCTATTGTGCAGTGTAGGAAGCTGTAAGAGAGTAAAGAATAATTTTAAAATTGTAAAGTTCTGGGGGTGCATTAGATTGGACAGGAGGGAAGATTTTCCTAGATCGGTGCATGGGTACATTGTATTGCCTGGGCAAAGCAAATAGCAGAACATCGGACGGCTCTTGCATGTGCCTGTAAAGGAATGCACCCTATTATCCTTCGCTAGTTTACATCGGGTAGGTTCCTCTGCAGACACGCACTCCAATCCGCCCGATTTACTGGCATTCACAGCGCCCAGGTGAACCGATGCACTCAATGCAAACCATCGGAAATCCCGCTTAGGTTTTCAATTCCGGGACTTGAGATCATAGCTAGACAAGTGATGTGGTGAAAGTCCGGTATGTCTGCTGAATGTGCGGTAGTGCAAAGTGTATGGGCAGTCTCAAACAAGTTCCTAGGAGTACATTATATTTTGGAATTAAGTTAAAGCCATGCTCAAGGCTCAATCGAGACCTACACTGGCAAAGAATAAAAAGAGTTATGCTTCAGTGATGGGGCGTGCCAGGTAGTAATTCACTTTTACAAAGGCCATTACATGTCACTCATATATGTAATCTACATCCATCACGGGTCTGTCACACTCAGGAAATGACCAGAATTTATTGTCACTACTTTCCCCTTTTATTTCATAAAAGCCAACTTTCTTTCTTATTAATGCCTCTGAGGCGCATTGCAATTTAAAAAGAAAATGATTAGAACTGTTATTCCGATGACTGATATTTGTCCTAGTTTTTTAATTTCTGCTTTCCTTTCTGAATTCTTCCTTATTTTAATATTTTGAATGCTTCCCGACAGCTGAGCTGTTGAAGGCAGTGAGTAGCTAAACCACTCAGGCCAGGAAGATCCCAGGTTCAGCCCCCATCCTACGGTGAATTCGCAGATCTCAGCCAAAGCGTCACTGGGGGCTGCAAATTCTACATTTGTTCCATGAAACCATTTTGTAAAGAAATATTTTCAGGCTCCCCCAATGATTGAGTGACCTCAGTGAGGTCCTAGGTTTGAATCCTTGTCTGTCCTGTGTTAACATCTCAGCTGAGGTGGCATTTTTAGGTGCTGAAGTGGACCTCAGCATCCTTCGGTTGGAGTCACAATGGGGGTAATTTTACACTGCATGTGGGTTTGGGTCCAGGTGGGGGGTTAAATCCACTAAATATGCGAGCCTGTCGGGAAGCCAGCTCTGACTCGCTGACTTCCGCGTTTAACTCGGGCGTGCCAGGCTAGTTGTGCACAACTCCTTCCGGAGAGGCAGATGCCGATTAACAGATGGAAATCGTTCAATTGAAGGGATATTATTACACGTTTTTAAGTTTAACATTGCATCCACGAGTTTCCCAGGCTTCCTGAACCTTGACATTGAAAGCAAGGCGAGAATACAACGGGGGTTGATTAAAACTCATGGCAATATTGCAAGAAATATTCAGTGTTCACAGCTGCTTACTTACCTACTAGTGGGAGAGGGTTTGTTCACAGTACTTACCTACTAGTGGGAGAGGGTTTGTTCACAGTACTTACCTACTAGTGGGAGAAAGTCTGTTCACAGTACTTACCTACTAGTGGGAGAGGGTTTGTTCACAGTACTTACCTACTAGTGGGAGAGGGTTTGTTCACAGTACTTACCTACTAGTGGGAGAGGGTTTGTTCACAGTACTTACCTACTAGTGGGAGAAAGTCTGTTCACAGTACTTACCTACTAGTGGGAGAGGGTTTGTTCACAGTATTTACCTACTAGTGGGAGAGGGTTTGTTCACAGTACGTACCTACTAGTGGGAGAGGGTTTGTTCACAGTACTTACCTACTAGTGGGAGAGGGTTTGTTCACAGTATTTACCTACTAGTGGGAGAAAGTTTGTTCACAGTACGTACCTACGTGGGAGAGGGTTTGTTCACAGTACTTACCTACTAGTGGGAGAGGGTTTGTTCACAGTACTTACCTACTAGTGGGAGAGGGTTTGTTCACAGTACTTACCTACTAGTGGGAGAGGGTTTGTTCACAGTACTTTTGCTGAGAGTTTACTTTCTGCGCTTTGGAGGTTTTCTGAATCACATCAGGTTGGGGGCACTTTGTCGGCCTTAGATTGGACCTTGAAGGAGGAGCAATATGACCATCAGCAGCCTGTTGTTGAGAGACCAGCAGCTGGACAGCAGAGAGGGGAGCAGCAGAGGGGTCCAGCTCACAGGAGGCACTACCCGTGACACAGAGACTGAGGACTGGATATTAACTCAGAGGCTTGGAGGGAGCCGGGGTGGGGGGACTGTTTGGAGGGAGCGAAACCCGCAAGAATGGGTTTCCCTCAGCTCCTGCCAATTGAACAGAGAGCGGTGAGGAGAGAGGGATCGGAGGAAATCAGAAAAGTCGGCAGGAGGTTGGGGGCCTCGTGAGCGAGATCAGAAGGTTCGGTGGGGGAAGAGTCGGGGGGTTGTCCGATCATGAGGGGGTGGGTGAAGCAGGTAAATTGGATCTAGCAAGTAAGTGGAAAGGCCTCCTGGATCCAGCAATCCTTGCCTTTCTTTAGCTAATGGGTTTTCCGAGGCCCGGGAAACCTGCCTGGCCAGAGTTAAATTTAAAATGATGGTTAAATATGAGGCACGCTGTCTCATTATAATATTTAGATTGCCAACCCGCCTTCTTGCAATGTGTTGGTTGACCCTACCCCCACCTACCTCCCCCTGTCCCACCTCCATTAAAACCAGAAGTGAGCAGATTGGAGGCTAAGGGGTTGGGATTCAAATTTTTTACATTTTAGCATCTCTCCTGACCCCAACCCATCCGTTTTTGGGGGTTAAAGTTCACTTGGTTGTCGCGCCAGGTGGTGGCAGACATCTGCTGCCTCCTTGAAAGAAATCCTTGTTGGATCGAGTGGCCATGCTTTACCAATGGCTGTCAAAGTGACCACCGCCCTCAACTCTTTTGTCTCGAGATCCTTCCAGGGCTCTGCTGGAGACAAATGCAGGATCTTCAAGTTGGCAGCCCACAAATGCATTAGAAAGGTGATTGATGGGTTGTTTACCAGGGCAGGCAATTATGTGAACTTCACCTGCGATGATGCCAGTCAGAATGAGCGGGCGTTTGTGTTTGTGTCTCTGGCTGGTGCAGGACATCATCAACAGCACACACGGGACAATCCGCCCACTTCCAGATCAACAAGGAGTACTCGTCAACCACAAGGGCTTCCACTCCATCAATGTGCAGTTTGTGTGCACCCACAAAAAGATATTTCCCGGGGAGCTACAATGATGCTTTTGATCTGTGGCAATCCAAGCTCCCTGACCTCTTTAAACCTGAAAGCAGACTTAAGGGGTAGCTACTTGGAGACAAGAAATACTCACTTCAAACTTGGCTGATGACAAGCCATTGACATGCTGAAGATGTGCTTCAGGTGCCTAGACAGATCTGGAGGTGCCTTTCAGCACGCACCAGCCAGGGTGACCAGAATGGTCGTGATATGCCACTTCCATGTCCCCTTTTGCCATCATTCCTCTCAGGAGCCAGCTGCACTTCACTCCTACCACTCTGCTGGTGAGCAGCATGATGTAGATCAGTGAGACGCTGCAAGGCCAAGACTAAGGTATTTTCATCCTATTGAAGGCGCCAGACATGTTAGCATCCAGAGTCTGCACAACCATTGTCAAGACCTGCATGGACTTGTTTGATTGCTGCGTTTGATGTTCCACAGTGTTGGTCACTCTATCCATGCAAGGAGACATCATCGCAATGGCCTCCGGCATGAACCCATTCATGCTTGAGGCGGACTCCTACATTCGCTCTGCAATCGTGGTCATTGTGCTTGGAAGGCCTGTCTGTACATCACACATTCTCTGCTGCTGCTCAATGATTGTCCTTTTAATCGACGGCCCCCAGGATACAGCATCTATGTCCAGCTGAGCAGAGCTTGGACAGGGCCGTGCCCACCGACTGGGACTCTCCATTGATCTCCCCACCACTACCATCTGCCCTTGCTCACTTGTGAAATATGAATGGTGAAGATCCAACTATCTGTCTGACTGGTCCCACCGAAGTGCGAGTATTTGAGCTGGTGCACGGTAAGCACGAGTCCTGTAATGGTGCACCCTCAGAAGGAATCAGCTCCTTTGAGGATTCGTCATCCATGACAATCACTGCCTGCTGCTGCACATGTGAAGCCCCTGGCAGAGATCAAAGTTATGAATTAGTACTGGTAAGGTAAGAATACTGCAATTTATCATTATGAAGATGATCATATTTCACTCGCTGCTGAAATCAAGTCAACATGACTGAGTGTTGTAGGACATATGTGTGCATTCTATTTGATTCTGTCACCAGGTAGCTGTGGGGTCCTCATCTCCAATGGCCAAGGATGCCGAGACGCCACTGACCTCCAGTGCTTCCTCCTCTGTAGTTGTCAATTCTGTTATCTCTCAAGGCCCACCTCCAATTCTCTCCTACTTCCTTGTATATTGGACTCTTTTCTCCTGCAATGGGTGAAAGAGCAGACCTATGAGTAGCTGTAATGGAAAGTGTTCCTCCAATGGATGGAGTTCATTTGGTGAGAGTGACTATCAGGGAGAGGCATCAAATTGCATAAGAATGAGGGTGAGTGGCAGTGGTGGGTGGATAGATGGGGATGTGCAGAAGTGCATGGCGATAAGTGGTTATCTAACTGGACTAGTAATTCTGAGACCCAAGCTCAAAGCTGGTAATGCCCCTTTTGAAAAAAAAACTAAACTAAAAAAAAACCTAACTAACTCATTTACATTGGAGCAAATTAAATGGGCAGAATTGCGATTTTTAAGATACTCCAAAAAAATCTAGTTGCTCCAAAAAAAAATGAGCAACTCCTGGGGAAACTTTGGCCCATGAAATTACTGGATTATTCTAAAAACCCATCGAGTTCACCAATGTTCTTTAGGGAAGGAAATCTGCTGCCCTTACCTGGGCTGCCTATATAAAACTCTGGACTCACAGTGGCTCACTTTTAACTGTCTTCTGAAATGGCCCACTCAGTTGTATGTAACTGCATTGAAACAGCAGTTGAGTGGTGTGATGGAGGCAGAGTGAGGGAGCGGGATGATACTACAGGATCCAAGTGAATGTGCAATTAAACTTATCCTTTCTGATCTGGTTCGGTCATTAAAGTGTTTCCTTCACTGAATCCAGGAGTGTGGCACAATGCTCCTGCTGCTGACCTCCCGGGCCACCTCCAACCATGCCTTCTTTGTAGCAGCAGCAGGTTTCTTCCTCCCATTGCTGGGGAAGAGTATCTCTCTCGTTGGTTCCTCACTGCCCCAGCTGTACATCAAGGGAGGGGTCAGTGAAGCGCGGCACAGCCTTTGACCGTCCTGAATCCATTCTCACAGTCCGTCTTCTCTTGTTTCCAACTCTCAACTCCTCCACATTGCATCTTTGGATTGCCCCTTTAAATACTGGGGTCAAAATCGCCTCATGTGGGTCCTCATCACGCCAACTGCTGCACAATCGAAGCCAAAACTGGAGGTAAAATGATAATGAGGTGGCTGCATTAAAATGCTACTGACAAACATGCTGAAGTTTTTTCTGGGTTTCCCATGTGATATTGGACCCCTTCCCCCAGTCCCGACGCTCTTCCGAGTTATTCCGAGTCCAATGCTACTAAATGCTAACCAACACCCTCGACTAAAAGTGTGTCTGTATGGTCATCAGGTCAGAACAGAATCCGTAGTGTTACACTCTGTGATCAAATGACCTGCAGATATACACCATCCAAATATTGAAAATGACCACCTGGGCATGTTACCAGGGTTTACGAGAGTTTACCAGGGAACCACACAAAAGCACTGATTTATAGAAGTAATTTATGCCCTACAGCACCATTCTTGCCCAGCACTTCAACAGAAAATTCTGGCAGAACTAATAGAAAAACTGTTAGCAGAGTATTGAAATAGTAATTTTGATATTCATCTGGTGGTACACAACTCAACATCATACCACTGGCTAGAATATGTTTGTTGAGGAATAAGCCTACGAATCGCTACTAGCATTAGCGTCAACTCATATATGAAAATTTTAATCTCACAGAGTAACTTTTATTTTGTAACTTACCTGTAAAACTTATTTAAAGGGCCATTGTCTTCTTATAAAGTGTCTTGAAGAGAGCTGCACTATGTCTCAAACTATCTGTGTGACAGACTTAGACTGCAAAAACATCATTTTCAAAAACTGGCTCAAAAACAAAACAACCTTCAGTAAAAAAAGGAATTCGAGCAATACTCTAAATAGGCTGATACAAAAACAACCTAACTTGTGGTTAAGCGGATTTATGAACATAAAATAGGGACATCACATTTGATTATGGAATCTTTCGGTGTTTCAATTCACCATCATAGGCTGAGACTTGTGGTCATTGAACTGAACACTACATAATTAGGAGGCTCCAAAGACAAAAATAAAGTGCAAAATTATACAATAGGTACTGTTATCAAAGCCAATGGAGGTACAAGTAATTATGGTTTTGTCATAAAAATTTATTTTTAATGAAGAACCACCCCCATTCTCACTGTGATAATTGCGGCCTTTAAGTAATACATGGATACAGAACTCGCTTCGCACGCGAGTAATGTTGTATTGTAATTAGCATGTACATCAGATTACCATGGATTAGTGTATCTGTGGCTAATGACTACCTATCAGCAGCTTTGTGATGCCATGTTTTCTAATGTTAGCAGCAGAATCCAGCAAAAAAACAACATGCTGCGTGGCACATACTGAACTTACCGCCAGGCTTATCAGAAAATGAATTATTACTAAATTTTGCATAAATTTTAAGTTCTTTTGTACAAACAGTATTTTATTGCACAGTAAGTATTGTTATTGTTTCGTCCTTCGAGCCATAAAGAATCTGGCCATAAAACATAACCATAAACGTCCTTGTAATTGTATGAACAGAAACAGTCTATATTTGAGATTTGTAGAAAGAAGTCTATTGTAGTTGTTTTATCTTAAAGTTTTTAAAATTACTTTTCGATCTCCCTTGGCATAGCCCAGATCTTGGAGTGTGGTTTCTGATGTTTAATGAAGCCCTGTTCTGACGTCCCCAGAAATCTCACTCTGAAATAGATGGGGTAGGTTTTCAACTTGCTGCGCGGCGTAAAACTGATGTTGCAGATCAGCCGACCATTACAGAAACCACCTGCTTTTCATTTAGATTGAAATCAATGAAAAAATCTACCCCAGCATTTCCACTCTGGCCCCAGTTCAGACGCTAGCAGTGTTCTGCCCTGACTGGTCCCTGAAGTTATGTTGGAAGGAGCTGGGCTAACCTAGCCTGGAGTCAGAGCTGGGAGGGAAAGAGGAACCAGAAACATGAGCGGGTGCAGAGGCCAACCATCTCCTTGGCCTCTCTTCTGGGCTAATCGCTCATGAGGCAGCTGCTTTGATTTTATTTTCAGAAAGAGCAATGAAGTGGGTCCAAAAGTGAGGACACATGCTGAATCAATATGTTGTGTGCTGGCATGCTGGCATTTGAAGGCCCAGCTTCTCAGGAACTAAAGTAGTGAGCCAGCATACTATGTAATAGCAGAGACGCTCAACTGTACTGAAGTTGAAGGGCATCAGGAGTCTGGGAAGCAGAGGGCAATGGGAGTTAATGGAGTGGAAATCAATGGGATCCAACCCAGCTTGGCAGACTAGGATACTGATAGCAGGGAGGATTGTAAGGAGGCCTACCTGATTATTTCCACTGTACAAAGTGAGACGATTTGGCTCCCGCACCCACCGGAAATCTAACAAATAGACTTTTGCAGGGGAGCCACATTAACCTTCAGTAATTTTTTTGAGAGGGATCCAGACTACTTCCCTGGCCTCACCCCTCAAGATGAACCCCACTTCCACTGTGGCAATGGCTGGTACACCTCATCTGACTAGGTAAATCACTGGGCCTTTGGCTGCCGGGGTCCAAGGAAATTCTTGGCCTGGTTGTCCCCACCCCCTGGTTCTGCCCCTTCTGACACAGAGGACCACGTTTGGAATGGATGGAGTTATTGCAAGAGTGCTTCAGAAACACCACACATTTTGGGGGAGATTAGATCTAAAGGTACATCGTGTTGTGGGTGAGGACCTGCCATGGTGGTTGTATCTCTCAATTTCTTTCCCACAGAATAGTGATTGGTCAGATTTTATTTTGGTGGAATCTGCTGTGAAAGAAAATTAAAAAGCTCTGCTTCAAATGATTGCTAAATAACTAAAGTAGAAAATAACCAATTAAATAATAGAAAACAGAGAGAAACAATTAGGAAAAAGAGAATTGACAGATGTTCATAGGAACAGGAGCAGATCATTTAGGCCTTCGAGCTTGCTCCGCCGTACAATTTGATCATGGCTCATCTGTACCTCAACTCAATTTACCCGTCTTTGCACCGTGGGCTGGAACCTCCACTTTTTTCACATGCTTAACGCCCACTTAACCGCCCATTTTACCGCTGAAATGATGTATAACGCCCAGATATCGCCCACTTTTGCACAAAATGAAAGCTGACGGGCATTTTTAGGAAACTCATCGGCGAGCGTTACTTTCCCCATGTGCTTAACACCGGAAAAAAATATAACGCCCGTCCACAGTTTTTGGGCGGAATCAGCAGAATGGGCAAAATCAACGCCCATAATATCGCCCAGTGTTCCTTTCCGCACGGAATTAACGCCGACATTCAATATTAACGCCCGCCCACTGTTTTTTGTCGTAAAGAGCATATTTACCCAAACTAGAGGCCATGGAGATCGCCCATCATCAATTTCACCACCTTGCACACCTATCAGCCACAATATCGTTCACCCAAAAAAACGCCCACAAAAAGTGGAACTAACTGGAATGAATGCCAGCGGTGTGGCTGGCATTTGTTAAATCCCACTCTTACATGATGAGCTGATATCTGAACGATTTGCCTGAAAGAGCGCTGATGTGAGTGACAACGCTGACACACTGCTGTGTGTGTGCAGCTCAGACATCAATGGTGCCCATCATCTTGGTGCCAGTTAAAGTTTACGTTGATTGATGTAAAGTTGTATTTAACCCTTTCATGGTAAGAAATCACCAGTGTGTAATGGTCCAGCTATCTGAGACAATGCGCAACAAGGTTATGTTCAATAACAAAAGTTTAATACCAACATTGGCCTGAAATCATAAGTACCACAGCCAATAACACCCAAACTCCGTCCACACCCCACTTTTTCCACCATTGACATAAATCACATGGTCAACATGTCCAGCAACACAGAATACAAAGGCAAAGCAGGAGTGTGGTCCCCAGCCCCCATACATTGCAACAATTGCATACACCCTGATGGAGATATAACACAGCCATCACCTGCGCACATGCACCTCACTTTCCTTGCCCCCTCCCCTTCTTCTCCCCATCTCTACCCCTTTCCCTCCTCGTTCCACGGTGTCTGGCCGAGAAGCTCCTCAGGCGGTGCCTCATTGGGGGGGATGAAGGCTGATGTGGTGGTTGCACGGGTACGGGAGCGGAGGTTGCCGAGGGGTAACATTCTCTGATGCAAAAGCAGGATCTTGGTCCTTGCTCTCATCTGTCGTTCGCAGTGGTGGTGCGGAATCTAGGGGTGGAGTACCACGCTCTGGGACCACTGGGAGACCTGTGGCAGCAGTGTTCCTGGCTATCGCATCCAGGGCCTCCTCCATGTGTGGAATGTACTCGGTCATGGTGGCCAGCTGCCGAGATATGCCCCCCCCCAATGCTACGAAGGACAACTATACCATCTCTCCGCTCTCATGTCGCGCTCGTGGAACAGACCTGCCGCGTCCACTAGGCCTCCGTGGGGTCGGCGCCATCCTGGGGACAAATGGGGAGCCCTGTGGCGAGGTGCTTGGGGCCGCTACTCCAGAGTGGAGGCGGGAATGACCGGAGGGCCACTAAATGGCTTTGGGGTTGAATGGCTTCTGGAGCGTGGCGATGCAGGTTCTTCAAAGACCACGCTCTCATCCATGGAGAAGAGACCCAGCGGAACGACGGGCGAGAATTGGAGCTCCTCAGCACCAGCTATAGTAGGATCGTCCGGAGAGTCGGGCCCCACGCCCCCACCTTCTGGCTTCTGGGGTCTTGCATGGGGCAGTGCTGCTGGCTGAGCTGCAAAACACAAATGAGGTTATTAGAAGAGAAGTGGGTGCAAGGGTCACAAGGTGAGTCAAATGCTATACACAGCACATGCACGTTAAAAGCACCGCAGACATCACATTTCATGACCATCAACACATTGTGCATTGCAATGATTTTCATTAGGCTAGCATTATAGAGGACAAAATCCGCATTGTGATTCTGGGAGGAGCTCCTCGGCCACAGGGAGAAGACGATTGAGGAGAACTCTAGCGACAACTTTCCCAGTGGCTCATAGCAGTGAGATTCCCCTGTAGTTGCCGCAGTCGGACTTGTCCCCTTTTTAAAAAATGCTTCACCTCACAATCAACAAGCTCCCTGCTGGAGTGGAACTAAACTAGAGAACCAGAGGGATGCTGTTTCACCTACGCCACCTCCAGGCCAGGTCCAAGATCACCCCAACCTCTGTCGTTGAGCTGCAGTATGTGGACGACGCCTGCGTCTGCGCACATTCTGAGGCTGAACTCCAGGATATAGTCAATGTATTCACTGAGGCATATGAAAGCATGGGCCTTATGCTTAACATCCGTAAGACAATGGTCCTCTACCAGCCTGTCGCCAATGCACAGCACTGCCCTCCAATCATGGTCCATGTTGTCCAGGGCGCGGCCCTGGACAACATGGATCATTTCCCATATCTCTGGAGACTCTTATCAACAAAGGCAGACATTGATGCCGAGATTCAACATCATCTCCAGTGCGCCAGTGCAGCCTTCGGCCATCTAAGGAAATTTGAAGACCCAGGCCCTCAAATCTACCACCAAGCTCATGGTCTACAGGGCTGTAGTAATACCTGCCCTCCTGTATGGATCCGAGGCATGGACGATGTATAGAAGACACCTCAAGTCGCTGGAGATGTATCACCAACGATGTCTCCACAAGATCCTGCAAATCCTGGGAGGACAGGCGCACCAACATCAGCGTCCTCGTCCAGGCTAACATCCCCAGTATTGAAGCACTGACCACACTCGATCAGCTTCACTGGGCAGGCCACATAGTTCGCATGCCAGATACAAGACTCCCTAAGCAAATGCTTTATGTGGAGCTCCTTCATGATAAATGAGCCAAAGGTGGGCAGCGGAAACATTATAAGGACACCCTCAAAGCCTCCCTGGTAAAGTGCAACATCACCCCTGACACCTGGGAGACCCTGGCCGAAGACCGCCCGATGTGGAGAAAGTGCATCCGGGAGGGCGTTGAGCTCTTCGAGTCTCAACGCAAAGAGCGTGAAGAGGTCAAGCGCAGGCAGCGGAAGGAGCGTGCGGCAAACCAGTCCCACCCACCCCTTTCCTCGACGAATGTCTGTCCCACCTGAAACTCTGGGTCTGTGGCTCTCATATTGGACTGTTCAGCCATCAAATAACTCACTTTGAGAGTGGAAGCAAGTCTTCCTCGATTCTGAGGGACTGCCTATGATGGTGATGATTATTTCTATGACAATTTTAGAAATCATCTATCATATATGATTGTTCGGATATGAGTGTCTGTAACATATATTGAATTTACATCATGCAGTGGTGTAAGCTTTACTCACGTGGCATCACTCCAGGGTCTGCAGATGCATCCGTGGCTGTCCAGGGTTGCTTCCCCACGAGTGCAAACATGAGCTCCTCCATGTCAGTGATGTCGCTGGGGACTGGTGGCCCCGCACCCATTCGCCTCTGCACGGACCTCATCATCAATAGCTTCTTCTGTAAAAGGTGACAGGATGACATGGCATGAGATCATAGCCTAATATCATTGCTAGGTACTGTCACAGACACTGATACAACACATAACCAACATGCTTATTATAATAATTATCATTCTTTACCTAAAGACGTACACCATGACCGCAAGCTTTGAGTAAAACATTCCCGGTAAAAGTGCAAGACCTCACATTTGCTGATAGTCACTCATGGCTGTTACAAATCAAATTATATAAATACATAAGTACATGTAAATCAATGTAATACTTACTCTTGCGGATCCCACAAGGTCGTTCCATCGTTTGCGGCATTGGTTGCCCTCACGCACCTTATCTCGGTCCATGTTAGATGTAGTCCTTACTACTAGGGGGATCAAGGGGTATGGCGAGAAAGCAGGAATGGGGTACTGAAGTTGCATGTTCAGCCATGAACTCATTGAATGGCGGTGCAGGCTCAAAGGGCCGAATGGCCCATTCCTGCACCTATTTTCTATATCTTCTGGTATGTCTTTGGGGTGGGCTTCCCGCACCCTCCCTGTGTCAAATCACCCCAGCGTAACTCGACATCCTAGCTCTTTTGCGCCCTCCAATGTGCTCCTCTCCCACCTCACTGCTCTCTCCAGCATCAGTCTTCACAGTGTGCTGTGCTGCCTCCTCCTCTCTCTTTATTATAGGCCAAATTCGGTCAAATATGTGGCTGGTAACACCTACTTTTTGTTTAGCCTACTTGCTGTGAAGCTCTACAGTCTCCCTCCTTCCTCCCAAAGCAGCCACACCACACCCAGCCACGCCATCAGTCCCTCTGAGCCACCTCTCTCTCTGTCTCCTCTTCTGTGAATGTCATGGTGACCTTTGACCTCCAGAATCACGGGAATCGAGTGTTGCCATGCCATTGCTAAGGACAGCCACACTTTACGGCAGAAGGTCAAAAGAATTTAACGCTACCGCCCATTTTATATCGCTCGTGGTAGCGCCCATTTTCAAAAATGGAAACTAGGTGTTTTGAGAATGGGCAAGAAGCCGGCGATCTCAAAACCCTTTTTTACCGCCCACGCCAGAAATATCGCCCATTTTTTGGCGATAACCACAAACTGGAGGTTCTAGCCCCATATCTTTTAATACCCTTACCTAACAAAAATCTATCTATTTCAATTTTGAATTTTTCAATTGACCTAGCCTCAACAGCTTTCTGAGGGAGAGAGCTCATGACAAGCATGTCTCCTCAGATACCTCAGTCACACTTTTCATTACAGTCACAAAACCTTTTATTATATAAATGATTCATTTCAACTTACAGGAAGCACACAATAAATTTAAGTATGGATGTAGGATTTAAGGGCTAAGAATTGGTTATCGGCCGGTTTGGGGCAGTGACACCGCCTGGGCGCTAACTTTAACGCCGGTCAATATCTACCGCCTCCAACCAGCATATTCTTTTTTAGCGCCCCAAGAGGGGAGTGGAGTGTTAAGGGAATCATTTCACAATCCTCTTAGGGTGCTAAAGGCCCTTTGCGGGGTGGCAGTGCGGGAGCACTACGCATGCTGAGGTGCTTGGATACCTAGCACCTAACGAGGAGGTGAGATCGACCATCTGAAACCTGCAAAAAAATGGAATGAAGGCTATCAACAGCCTTCCACAGGTAAGCGAGGTTAGTAAAAATTGTTGAAAATTTAACTCTCAGCAATTACCTCTTCATTCCCTTTGATATTGCCCCAGGATCCTCTGTACACCATCTGCTTGCCCCTGTTGGGAGTAGCAGGCACTACGGCAGGCGAAAGCAGTCAATTTCGGAATTGCGCCACAAAGGGGACGTTGCACGCTCTGACGTCACCAAGTGGGCAGGGCTAGAGCACGCAGCGCTAAATGGCAGCGCCACCGCTAAACCACCGATGAAGTTCGCGGAAGCCCATTAAACCGCGGCACTCGGGCGGTAGGTGCTTAGCGGCCCATTAGCGCCCCTCTCGGGGACTAATGGGTGGCACTAAGCTAACGAGTTTTTAGCCCTAAATACTTGATGAGGCGTAATTTTAAAAAAAAGGAAAATAGATTATCTTACTACTCTGAAGATTACATAATAAAACAGAGAGTAAGAAGAAAGGGGGTAATTTTGTCTTTTGGTGATAGTGTAAAATGGGCAATATCAGCATGGCCACCCACCTCTCCCAATTTTTGTTTATTATCTTCAGGAGAAGTATTTAATGGGTGGCTGAGCCAATAGCGCCTGTTTTACACTATCGTCCAAAGTCAAAATGACTCCCTTTGTCTTTGAAGATATAAATAAACATTACTTTATCATAGGGCTGAGTTATCCTAACAGACAGTCATTTTACCAAGTACCGCTCCAGAAAAAGGGTGGTGCTGTCCTATCACCAGAACAGAGATGTGAATATTTGTCAGGTTCACTTGAAAAGGTGAAGAGTGTGATTTTGGAATGATAAAGGGCAACGTTTGCACTAGGGGATCAGCCGAACAGAATGTAAAATGCTATTTGTGGGATGAACTGTGCACCCTATGCACTGGAACCCAATTGCTAGCTGCACTATATATTTGAGCTCACTAAAGAACATTTAAAGATATATGTAGGGTTAGTTGCTCAGAACTTCCTTCTAAGACTCAAAAGTCTTTTCGCAGACAGCGGCCATTGTTTCTGATAAGCATTGCAGCAACATTGTCATGAGTTACTTTCTACGATATAATAAAAAGAAAAAAAGTCAGATTTTCCACTGTCCTTTATCTTTTGTCACATGGACCCAATTTAAGGATTTGGCATTAGTACAATAGAAAATCGCACAAAATTGTGCAAGTCCAAGCTAAAGTGATCTTGAATGGAATTTCACATTTCCTTTCTTAACTCCATTTGAAAACAAAACAAAAAAACTACCATATGTATCTCAATAATAACTATAAGGCACATTTAGACATTTTAAAGTGTGTGCTAACCTACTTACACAGTATTGCTCCCTAGAGTCCTTATAGCTGTACACCTTCTTTATAGGAAAAGCTGAATAGGTAAATGGGTTACATCAGCCTCAGAAATCAATGTGTATACTCTGTTCTCAGCCACAGAGGAGCTTGTCGAACCCATTTTATCATAGCTCTAGGAGCTGTATTGATCTGACTGTTAACTACTCTAAGGTGGCTAACAATCCAATGAAGATGCGTCCATATGTCCATCCTCAAACAGTCTGCTCTCAAAAGCCCTTTCAGAACATGTGATTGCATGTTAAATTACTTTTGTGTCTACTTGATCAGACCTGACTACTCTGGGGCCTAAATGCTATTAATTACTGGAGGGTTCAGCACTAATATAGTTACATGATGTTAAAGTGCAGAATGGATACGCCATTGCTAAACACATGAATTTACAAACTTAACTGTGCCTGGAATACCAAAAGCAACATGCTGTTACCTAAGATACCTTTTTATTTTTGTATGCTTCTTGCATTTGTGTGATATGCAGATTACAGTTCTTGTTAATATCGCTCAAGAACAGTGCAATGGTACATTCTGTAGTCCATATGATGCCATCCAAACAATTCAATAATGGTTACATTTAAGACAAATGTTAGCCAATTATATAATATGAAAGTACAACTATTTTCTAAACATCCACATGTTCAACAATCAACTTTGATGGGTGCATATGATGCATTTGTGCAATATTAGGATAGGCCAAAGCATCTATGATCATGTATATTTATGCACATACACACAAAGCCACTTTAACTAATTTTATTTTAGGACAGATTTGTACACGATAACATCCATTTAAAAAAAGAGCTATTAGAATACTTTCATGTTACCTCAGCTGCCCTGCTAGACAGACAGGATGAGAGTCTCCTTTCTGTGACTGCAATGACTCTGAAGCAAAATGGTTTAACTGGTCGCAGCTGGCTCCCGGAGCCCATGATTCCACAGCACAGAATTTACACAACTGCTAATAAATTATTCATTTCTGCCAATGTAATGTTATACATTTCTGGTTAAATGGACCTCCACTCCTTATTCCAGCAATATGCCTCATCAAGCCAGCAAGACTCACTTTTTCTCATCTTGCGACCAAAACCATAAACAGAATTGTGCAGAAAGCCAATTTTAAGTGGCAGGATCTGCCTGCCAGTGAACTCTGGAGCAGAGCTTGCCAACGCTTGTGGGGTCAGGGAAGATCACCTCATTTGAATAATGGGAGGGGGTACCTGCGCATCTTGAGGAGTATCTTGTATACCAACCTACCAGAAGAGGCTGAAGATTGTAGCCTAGGATTCTAGATCCAAACTCAAAGCCTGGGAGTTGACTCCTGTGCTAAGCGCCATCTACCCTACTGGCCTTGTTCAAGATACACCAAGGCGCCACCACAACAAACCCCAGAAGAAACTGGCAGGGAAGGCCAGGGAAAGCCGCATTTGGATCCTGGCCTAACATGTGATCCTTCTGCTGCACTCCTCTTGGACTTACGGCAGGAGTATGTCCCCATGCTATTTTAACTGCCGGGTTATTTTAACACCTGGGCCACATTTATATCGTGCCAGCCAACTGCCTGTCCGAAAGGCAGCTGGTTTGCTTCTGCTCCTCCAAGGTTAGGTTGTAGGGCCTCTGCTTATTCAACAACAACATTTATATAGCACCTTTAACGTACTGAAACGTCCCAAGGCGTTTCACAGGAGTGTTATGGGACAAGAAATTTGACACCGCAGGTGACCAAAAGCTTGGTCAAAGAGGTAGGTTTCATGGAGCATCTTGAAGGAAGAAAGAGAGGTAGAGAGGCAGAGCAGTAACGGCAGAGAGTTCCAGAGCTTGGGGCCTCGACAGCAGAAGGCACGGCCACCGATGGTTGAGCGATTATAATCAGGGATGCTCAAGAGGGCAGAATTAGAGGAGCGCAGATATTTCAGGGGGTTGTGGGGCTGAAGGAGAAATACAGAGATAGGGAGGGGCGAGGCCATGAAGGGATTTGAAAATAAGGGTGAGAATTTTGAAATCGAGGCATTGCTTAACCGAGAGCTAATATAGGTTACCGAGCACAGGGGCAACATAGGACATGGGCAGCTGAGTTTTGGATCACCTCGAGTTTACGTGGGAGGCCAGCCAGCAATGCCTTGGAATAGTCAAATCTAGAGGTAACAAAGGCATGGATGAGAGCTTCAGCAGCGTTTGAACTGAGGCAAGGGGGGAGATTGGCGATGTTACGGAGGTGGAAATAGGCGGTCTTAGTTATGCTGCGGATATGTGGCCGAAAGCTAATTTCAGGGTCAAATATGACACCAAGGTTGCGAACAATGTGGTTCAGCCTCAGACAGAAGTTGGGGAGAGGGATGGAGTCAGTGGCGGGGGAACAGAGTTAGTGACAGGGACCGAAGACAATGGCTTCGGACTTCCCAAATAGTCAATTGAAAAAAATCTCTGCTCATCCAGAACTGGATGTCAGACAAGCAGTCTGACAATTTCGAGATCATGGAGGGGTCGAGTAAAGTGGTAGTGAGGTAGAGCTGGGTATCATCAGCATACATGCAGAAACTGACGCTATGTTTTTGGATGATGTCGACAAGGGGCAACATGTAGATGAGAAATAGGAGGGGTTTTAGTAAGTGAGGTGGCCACGGTGGGCACCCCACTCAGGCAGCAGTTAAATTCCCACTGGGGTTCTGATAAAATCACAGGACCCCGATTTGCAAGCATTAATGTGACTCCTGACTCGAGTCAGACTGGCGTCTCAGCTGCCTAAAAAAAGGGCTCAGTTAAAGTGGCAGCGGGCAGCGGGCGGGAAGAAAGCAGGAATGTGGTGGTAAAATTTCGGAGGAGATTTTAACTGCTGTGGTTGTGCTGTTCCCCCCGGGCAGGGTGGGCCAAAATCACCCCTGACAGTGACATCATTATCTGTAAATGAGTTGGAGGATTAACATTTAGGCCCCAATTTTAACTGCCCCCACCTAGCAGAATTTAGGCGGGGGTGGCAGTTAAAATAATGGGTGTCACTTACCCCCTCTGATCCCGCTTCCATCCCGCCGTGCCAGATATTAACCTGCTCTTTTGAGCAAGTGAGAAGGACACCCACTGGAAAAAGCGGGGTCAAACTTTAATTAAGCAGATCGGATCTGATGATGTCACTTGGACCTGATCTGCAATTACAACCAGAGGCCTGAGCGGCGGGACAGTCTCAGCCTTCCTGTCAGGCAAGACATGCCGGGAACCTGATCCTGGGCCAGAAAAGGCCCAGAAGGTAAGATTTAAGTTTATTTTTTAGTTTTTTTTTCTGGGCCAGGAGGCCCAGGAGCACGCCTGAGGGCCTCACAAGGAGGCCTTAGGCCTCCCTTGCACCAGGCTACCACCCACCCTGCCCCCGATCACAGCCAGACCCCACACTAACTGCCGGGGACTTTTCCCACTAGCTGCAGCCTCCTGACACAAATTGCTGGCCAGGCTGTCAATCTGCCCGATTTTGCTTCGGGATTCTGACCGTCCCCGACTGTGCTGGGTTCATCTGCCACTATCGGGCTCCTCTGCACCCTCCCCATTGATATCGGGGCCTTAAGATCCAATGGTGTTGATCCTTGAGTGAAAGATGCTGTAACTAGATACACACCGAAGTTTGTACCTATATGTTGTATCATTGTAAAAAAAAATCTGAGCAAACCGCTATCTTAGCATTATCTAATGATTGACTGGATCCATTTATACTAGAAGTATACACATATTAACATGGGTTGGGGATGTTAATAAATGTCATTCAGGATGCTTTAGATCAGATAAAGGTGTTTGGGGATATTAAACAAGGCAGAATTACTTGGCAAGTCAGTATGCTACATGCAACCTACCGACAAAGGTAGAGGCCACATTTAGGTTTGGTACAATTAGAAAATTCTGCTCTGTAGCCTAGAAAACATAGGGCACATTTCTGCATCCCAAAGCGGAGGACACGGAAGATAAAAGCATCTAAATTGAGCAAGCGATGTTTTTTTTCTAAACTACTGGGCAGAGATCAGTGAAAAGAACTCCAAAGACAATCGAATGCTGAATACATAGAAGAGCGCGACATATCCTCAGCATTATGGTCGAGCATTGGCCCACAACACACTTGTACTAGTCAGTGGTCATTGGTCAGTGTTATTTCAGATCCTCACGTCAGCTGAAAGTGCCCGCCCCAGACGGAAGTGTGATGATCAAGCTTGGGTTGAAATCAATGCAGCAAAATACAACCACTGTAAATATGAACAAATGTATCATTTTGAACAAGGTCCTCCCCTTACTGATATCAATGAAAATCAAAGTCTCTTCAGTTCCATTGTATTAGCAGTGTCATAATGTCACCAGCAGGTCAATGTCATGATTCAGAAAGTGCAGCTGCTGCTTTTCCAGTTAGGGAAAATTTGCCACTTTCACATTTCTACAATTACAGTGGTTACATGTTCTGTTTCCTGCATTATATTGTCTAGGAACTAAAATATACACATACTGAGGTGTTTTATTCATACTGCTTTAACCACTTCAGATATATTTTTTTCTTTAAGGTTTCAGTCTCATCCAATCCTCCCTAGGACACTCTTTAAGGAAGGACTATTAAAGTATATTTATTTTTATTTCTTTTTATGTAAGTATCTGTCATCTAATGCTGTGGTCCTTGTAAAGGTAATCCAGATGTCTGCAAATTATAGGAGTAAGAGATGGCATTCTTCTGTTAATATCTCGCATGTAGAAATCATTAAAATCAGAACAAGCAGCTGAACAGTTCGGCTAACCTTCTCATTGCTTGACACGGAGTGCTCCATCTCATGGGAGGAAACAACCTAGCCTTGCACAAATGGCATTAACAATGGTCCTGAAGCGATCTGTGGTCTGACTTATCCCATCTTCCCAGCTGAAGAAGGAGGACTGTGTCAGGAGATCAGGATCTGGGACATTGACGATGGATTAATGTTTAGTATTAAGCAGATTTGCCAACCACAGGTGAGATGATCAGTTATTCTCCTTTCTGTAGCTGATCTTTAAACATGTATTTTGTTTAGAAATGCTGCTGTCCTCCCCTGAACAGCCACTTCCTGACAATCACAGAGCCAGTCTAATGGTGTAGAAGCCAAGGCTATTTGTAAACAAAATGTGTTTGGAGGATCTCAATGTTGGCTATCTTACCAATGTGATGTTTGGAAGATAAATTTATGTTATAAAAAACAGCAGGATAGCAAAAGTGGGTTGGGGATGAATTACCAACTAAAATAAAATTTAATTTTCATCATATGTATGTTTAAGACTTTAAATAAATTACAAAATGTTATCAAAGATCGTGGAAGTAGTTCAGCTGTATTGAGGACTCTACCAGTTCCACTTTACAGCTAAGCCCCAGGAATGTGTTTGAAAGCAAGCTTGGATTAACTCTCTCTCCTAGCTTCCTTCCATGTAGGTAAACACAAGGCCATACTTAGTGACTTCTGATGACATCGCGACTCATGTGTCGTCATGGGGAGAATTTCATCGATTCACTTTGTGTGGTGAAATCACAGACATGTTCTTCATACTCATGTAGGTCACTATAGACAGTAAATAAAGTCATTTTCCCGCAGCTGGAAGTACTGGGCCTCGTCACCCCGTGCTACACTGGGGCAGTGTATCGCAGCTCCGATGTCTCATTCCCAGGTTCGAACATTTTCAGAGGCCCAGAAAAATGGTTCCAAATATTTATACTTTTTCAGGAATTAAATTAAACTTTTTAAGAGGCAGAATAATCATACTGAAAAATAATGCGGTGCAGATTTAATTTTTGATAATTTCCGTTCTGGAACATGAAAAAAAAGCAAGGATCATTTTCCCCCACCTTGCAATGGAGTCTTTTATATGAACGGATCATGCTGCCCTTACACTACTGAGGAGACAAATCTAGAGACTTAGCAAACAAGCACTAATGTCATCAGCATAACCGATTTCACCAGCATAATCTAGTGTAAAACCACACTGTTCAAAAGCTTTCAAATTGGGTCAAACTTTCAAAGTAATTGTTTAACTTCAGATCTCTTATAACTGAGGCGAGGGTTCTGACAATGCTCTGAACAAATTAACTTGACACCAAGAGAAGGGATAACAATCAAAGCTTGATTTAATGCAGGTGTTTGGATTTACAGGCTGCCACAACTGCCTGGGCAGTGACAGCTGTTGATTTTATCATTAATACTAAGCTATTACAGACTCTGTAGTCTCGGGACAGTATGGTCTTCCTGTTAGCAACATCTCCATGGTTGATAACATTTGGCTGAACTTTCAGATCTTAACCTCCCTCCTGACGTTTACGGTCAAACCAGTCTAAAATGATCAGAGGAAAATGCGCACAGTGGGGAGACAAGTAAAATAATATTGACTAGACTGTTCACGACTATTAGGAATAAAGAGCAAGGAAGGAGGAGAGCCCTGTAGCTTGACAGGCTTCAAGATAATCAGGGAAAAATCAAGTCAACACATTCATCCCTCGGATAGCAAGGCTGCTGAGCACTGTAGGTCATTGTACAAAGGAGAAAAATAAAATAAAAACAGGACTAGGTTACTAAAGTTTTCAATTCTCTGTTTTTACCCATTTTTTTTGTCCAGATGTTATCAATTAACAATAAAAAAAAGGTCACTGATCAAGCCAAAAGATATTGGGGGTCATTTTAATGTTTATTGCCAGGGAGAAAAGAGGTGATAACGAATCGACAGCTCGTTAAACTTTGCCCGGTGTTCTTTTTCGTTGACTGCGATGGAAAAGATGATCAGACGAGGTATGAACCAGGCTGCTAATCTGCCAAGACCTGTTTTTTGCCCAGTGATTTAAGGTAAAATGACCCCCATTGAGTTTGAAGCCACATGTAATCCAGTAACTGGAAACATGTAGCACTTACACGTCATGTATGTCAGTGTAATGTTTGCCTAAGCAATTTTCCTCTTTCGTTGGGTTCTATATTTTACTCAATATATATGGGCCGATTTTCCTCTGCCCTGCTCCCGCAATATGGAGGGAAAATGGATCCTTTGCTTCCATTCTGGTCCTGAAAAGCACTATACCCAAAATTTGCTTTGATGGCTTTTCTGGATCCTTTAGCTGACTATGCCCTGAAGAGGATGCAATAATGGGAATTACATGCAAATGTATGTCAGAGGTATTTGCACAAAGATTTCCTTGAGTGATGCAGATCAGGGACAAACTGTCCCCATAAAAACGTAGCATGACTGCTTTCTAAGCTGCTCTTAAGACTTTGGGCAATAGTGTAAAACAGGCAATATCGGATCAGCTCTCCTGATTTTTGTTTCCATTGACTTCAATTTCCCAAAGTCCCCCTATCTGTCTTACAGATCAGGCTGGTATTCTTAAGAAAGTTATTTATTTTTGACGTTTAGAATAAAACTGTTTTTGCTGTTTCAGTACATGTTACAGGACGCTGTTAGTCTTTTACACTTAGAGATGGAGGCAATGTTTAGCATTGTAGATCCTTCCCCCTTTTGCAAGATGACTTCAATGGAGGCATATGAGGAACAACAACCATAAGTCCCTTTGACAATTACTGGGCCTCTCCTAATCCACTAATAATTGTCTCTTTCCAACGGGTCATGAATTCCCATTCCTTGACCTGCTCCATTCCACCTTTGATAAAAGACAAGCCTTATTGTCAAATCTGCACTTTCTTCCTATTCCTACACCATCATTATTCATACCCACATGTGGGCAGACATTCCGGGGGGTTCAGTGACAAGCCCATGCCATTCTAACAAGAAGCAGGTGAGCTGCCCACTCCAAATGGGCTTCCAGAGACATCTCGCCATGATTGGGCCAGTACAATATCTCGTGTCCCAGGGGCGACCCCAAGCAGCAAGGTAATTGGGAATGCAGAAGGAAGGGAGGGGGGAAATCTCGGGCAGAAGCAGACCAAACTATTTTTGTGGGGTCTGTAGGAGCACTCCTGCACATCCTGGCCCCTCAAAAATAAATATTTTACTTATCTTGGAGGGCCTGAGCTGAGTGCTCACTGCAGACTTTCTGTCCAGTAGGCCATAAAAATGGCTATGGGGTCCTACCTCTGCAATAAGACCCCAATTAGAATAAATTCATGGAATTTCTGTCTGAGTCAGGCAGGCACTATGACCGAGAAATTGGTCTCCTTAGCGCCTCCCTTTATCGCCTCCAGGGGGCGATAATGGAGCACTAAGCACTTACTGACCGGGCATGGTAATAAGATCGACTCCTGCTAAATTCAGCGAGAGGTTTGCGGCAGCGGTAGGACGTTGCACCACGATCTCCTTTGCCCGGAGGTCATGCCATCATCGCTGTGTGCATCGCCTCAGTAGTGCCCTGGACCCGAACTTCGGTTGCGCCCCCTCCAGCACCGCCGGCTGAAAACACCGGCAGCTGCAGGAAGCATTCATCAGGAGGCTGGGCGCTTCGGGGCTGATACTTAAAGGCGAGGTGGCCGAGTTATGTGAACAAATTTCTAAAATGATCTCAGTCAACATTTTTCAAACCTTTTCGCCTGCGATCGATCAGCCCGGCACACTGCTGGAGTACATTGGGCTCATCGGGCCGGATCGCAACTGCCATCGGGGACCAGGTAAGTTTTTCCCTTGCAGAGCCTGCAGCGATGGCCCTTCCCTTTAATGGAGGGAAGGAGCCTCACAACACGGCAACGCTACCCACCCACCACTCTGCCTGAAGCCTGCTGTGCGCCAGGAAGGAAGTGGAGTGCTTGATTTAGCGCTCCTCTACCTTCCTGGAGTGCAAAACACAATTTTTTTTCAAGTTGAAGAACATTAGCGCCTGGCATTAATTTTTTCAACTTTTAAAAGTTGACGCCCCAAATGGGGCATTCCCAAATTTCTCCCTCCCGAATTTTTAATGACAGGCGCATAACTCCATGTATTGTACTGCAACCATCACATATTACATAGAATGTATAACACAGCAACAGGCCATTCGGCCCAACTGGTCTGTGTCAGTGTTTATACTCAATACGAGCCTCCTCCCACCCATCTTCATCTAACCCTATCAGCATCACTTTCAATTCCTTTCTCCCTCGTTCTGTTTATCGAGCTACCCCTTAAATGCATCTATGCTAATTGCCTCAACTAGTCCTTGTGCCACCGAGTTCCACATTCTAACTGTGTTTAAACAGACCTGCCCCTTTAAAACCACACAGTCACATTACTGCAATAGGAAATCCTGAGGTCAATTACAGGTTAATTGCTTTTGGCAGCAAAGTTTTCAGAATGCCAGGCGTTTGTAAATTTCTGACTCTAGGTCAGTCAGTGGATAACAGATATTCTGGCCATTTTGTCAGTTATACTATTCACACCTACTGTGGGACTTTTGTACATTCCAAATGACTGCCTTATGTATTGCGTGTATCACAGAATTTTGCAATGTGATACTTGAAGTATGGTGGAGAGGTGCAAGAGACAGAAAATGCAAAGTATCACTTTTATCTACACATTAGTAAATGTCCTGTGGTGTTCCTCATGTTGAGTTGGTGAATACAGTTGCACTACGAAGAGGGTAGATCCTGGAGTTTGGGAGGATGGGATCGATGGATATCCTGGGACTTAGCAGTGTGTAGGGGAATCCTGGGATCTTGAAATTAGGAGCACTGGAGAAAGGGTTCAACAGTAGTACGGGGTCAAATGTGGGATTGGTTAGCAGTGGAGAGTGGTGAACTTGGGGTTTAGTATTGTGAAATAGATAGCACAGTTCGACAAATTCTCATTATAAAGACATGTAAAGCACAGGTAGTGTATTTGTTCCCATTCTCTGAGTTTGGTTTTTGCTCTGAAATTTTTTTTAAAGCTTTTAATTATAGTTTAAATATAAAATGGTACTTCAAAAAGCATTTTTTTCTGAAATCATTTGGAAAACAAAACTACTCAGCAAACTTAATTCCATCAATAGGAGGCAGACCTTTCATCCTGAGGCACCTGGGATAGTCTGCACACTGCACGTGCTTACAATGCAACATTTCAGGAACATCAGGCTAATGTCCTTCAGGTGTACACTCCACCCATTAGTACTTTAAAATTGCATCAGAGTCCTACAACTAGTATAGGATGCCAATTTGTACATTAAAAATGACTATAGGTACATATGCCAGGTATCTAAACTACATTAGATATCTTTGGTGAGCACTATTCTCAGCAGATGAACAGATCTTGATGTTTGGTCCCTTAAATTGTGCAGGAGCAAATATAATTTCAAAAAATCGCAGGTTTTCCAATTATTCTTGGGCAATTAATTGTACACCTGGCCTCAGAACATGTCCAATAGGAGGATTTCCTGGAGGATGTCTCTGCTGCTTATGGGTAAGTGGTCTACTTTCTGTTCTTTACTTGCTACTTTCTGTTTGTGTATTGTGTATAATAAACCTGCACTGTCTATGGTCAACCTTATATTTAGTAACTTACATTGGTATTTTCATTCATAACAGATTTTGGTTAGATCTAATTGGCTATACCAGAGATTTCTGTACTCAAATAAATGGGTCGTGATGGTTATTAACCTCAGAAATGAGGACAATCAGCTTCTCCCTAGAAGATCGGCAATGCTTTTCTTCAATGTGGATTTTAGCATCACCAGCTCAAATACCTGCAGAACTGTCTTTTTTCATGTTCTACCAGTGAGTTATGACACATTTTTAATATGATTTTTACAGCTCTCTGGTGATTGAGATAGTTGCACTAAAAGAGTTCCATTGTGTGAACAGAACCACTCGACCTACAGCCTCTAGGTCCTGGTCCACAATGGAACTCCTCACACTACACTATCAGCACCAGGGAGAAGCCAAGAAATGTTTTTTATAAATAGTATAATAGATAGCTGGTACAAAAACTATTGTCTTGAACGCTAAAAGAAACAAAAAACTGAATTACCACCTTAAATATATGATCAGACATTTTATAGTCAGTCTTGGAATTATTGTTTATAATATAATTTCAGTTTGATACTATTATGCAATGGATGAGGTTAGAATGACAGAGGCCATTAAACAATGATATGATTGTTCATAGGGTAGGACCTACAAATGTATGTATGATATTATAGAAACACTAGACTTTGATTAGCACCAGATTTGCAAGCAACATTTTAAACATTATTGCCTGGAATTTGCTGAAAGGTAATGGCGTCTAAACAATGCATGTTTTAATGTGCAAATCGGCCAGCAGCTTGTTACAAGGAAGAGAAATGCGATTCGCCACAAGTTACTGAACAATTTGTATTGTGCCACCATTAGCTTCGCAAAAATGGCATCTTGCCCTTTGCCTCCCTGAGAGTTTCATGATGTTTCTGCACTTGCACATTCATTGAACAATAAACTCGCCACACAAACTTAAGTCTGGTAATTAATAGCATAAGCACCCTTCTGACGATGTGATAATTGTTAATACAAAAGACAAAATAATGTAGATGCTGGAAATCTGAAATATAAACAGAAAATGCTGGAAATACTCAGCAGGTCTGGCAGCAATTGTGGAGAGAGAAACAGAGTTAACATTTCAGGTCTGTGACTCTTCATCAGAACTGGAAAATGTTACAGATGTAACAAGTTTAAGCAAGTACAGGTGGAGGGAAATGTGGGGGAAGGGGAGGGGAGGGGCAAGAACACAAGGGAAGGTCTGTGATAGGGTGGAAGGCAGGAATAATTTAATTGACATAAGAGATGAAGGGAAAAGGCAAAAGGGTGTGGTAATGGGACAAGTAAAGAAACAAACGATGGGTCTAGAGGAGCTGTAAATGACAACAGCAGAATCATTACCAGCACCAACTGTCTGAAAAAATAGGAGCAGTGGTTATGATCTGAATTTGTTGAACTCGATGCTGAGTGCGGAAGGCTGTAATGTGCCTAATCAAAAGACAAGGTGCTGTTCCTCGAGCTTCCTTGGAACAGTGTAGGAGGCAAAGACAGAGAAGTCAGAATGGGAGTGGGGCAGAAAATTCAAACGGAAGCTCAGGGTCACCCTTGGTGTTAATGACTGCCAAACTGGCCCAGAAAGTAAACAATTAAAAGTGTGAAGTCTCATTTCTTCAGGTAGTAAATTGTTGTTGGAGATTTTATAAAAAGTCGAATTGTCTTTTTTTCTTAGTTTTCCTTTCTGTCTCATTTTTCTCTTTGAATCCAATCTTTTTTTCTCTCTCTTTATTTGTCTTTCTGTACCTAATTTGATATTGAATTCACCCTCCTTCTCAGTTTTCCCTCTGTTATTTCTCTATTCTTAAATCTCATTGGTTAAGGAGATACACTGTTGGTCCCATCGTTCGTCAAGATCCCAGTTGTCCTCGCTGCTCCGTTATCAGTTCACACTTCCAGAAACTTACAGACCAAAACATTTTTGAGCTGAAGGGAGCAGGAAAAGTTTAACTAGCTAGGCATGCTCTGCTCCAGCAAATTCCGGCCCAATATACTACACTGATACCAAACATCATAGCTTCCAAATTTTAATTCAGTTGTGCTGACATTAAATATCATCATTGAGAAAAGTAGCAATGGCACTAAGACTTCCAAACACATTTGTCAATTTTCAGAAAACTGTGTCCTTGCCCAATTTCACCTTTTCAACACACTGCAGGTTGAGTGATCTGATGTATATTGTTAGATAAGCTACAAGACAATGATTCAAGCCAAGGAGAGGACGTCGCAAAACTCAGAGAGAACCTGAACTGTTTGAGGTAGAGAGTTTCCACTTTGGGCGCAATTGTGGCCCGCCCAACGGAGCTGTCTTCCTCGAGTGTGGTCAGTGCTTCGATCCTGGGGATGTTGGCCTGATCAAAGGCATTAACGTTGGTGCGTCTGTCCTCCCAGGGGATTTGCAGGATCTTGCGGAGACATCGTTGGTGGTATTTCACCAGCGATTTGAGGTGTCTATTGTATATGGTCCACATCTCTGAGCCATACAGGAGGGCGGATATCACTACAGCCCTGTAGAGCATAAGCTTGGTGCCAGATTTGAGGGCCTAATCTTCAAACACTGTCTTCCTCAGGCTGGCACACTGGAGGCGGTGTTGAAACTCGGCGTCGATGTCTGCCCTTGCTGATAATAGGTTTCCAAGGTATGGAAAGTGGTCCACATTGTCCAAAGCCACGCCGTGGATCTTGATGGCTGGGGGGCAGTGCTGTGTGGCGGGGTCGATGGAGGACCTTTGCTTTATGGATGTTTAGTGTAAGGCCCATGCTTTCGTACCTGTGAGTATCCTGATTTTAAAAAACTGAAAATTACTTTAAAAACTATTCAGTACCATTTACTAATTTTATTGGCATACTTCAGTCAATTTCTTAATAAATTCAATATTTTTTAATATTTGAAAACCTTTAAAAGGTGCCTACTAGTGCCTTGCGCTAAAAAAATCAACATACTTCGAAGAGCCAGCTTGAAATGCTGCAAATGAGCACAATTGGCAGAAATGCACTGCGCTCATTAATGTGATATGGGGGCGTCGCCAGTTTTGTGGGCTGGGCCACCTTCCCGAGCGATGTTTTTTAAATGAGTGCGAACAATCGCAGAATCTCGATTTGCACTGGACATAACTTGTGCTTGAAATTCCTTGATCTTTTACTCTGGTCCAGCGCAAACTGGTCTAGCAGAAACATGTGGGCTGGATTTTCGCCGACTTTGCGACCGGGCTTTCGCCGCGATTTGACCCTCTGTGGCAAAAACCAGATCGGTGGGATCTTCGGGTACCTTTTTGTGGCGGCGCTTCCACGTACTGCTGGTGAGAGGTGCGCCGACGTGCAATTTGCGCCATACTTTCGGTACTCTCGGGACCCGTATGCCGCGTCCAGAATACCGACAGGTCAAGCAGTCTTGCCAGCAGCGGCAAGTATGAAGACCTGCAAAAAAGGTAAGTTACACTTTTTAATTTTTTATTCTTTTTCAGCGATTTAGTAGGTAAGGGTTTTGTGAATGTTTCTTGAATGTTTTGGGGATTTTTTTTCCCCCTCTCTCGCAGCGCTACCGGCCCCAGACTAAAGTTGCCGAAACTCGCGGTTTGCACCACGAATCCTTGTGCAACGCCAATTTTACCGATGAATTAAAGGCCGAAAGTTCGGCCTAAAAATGGTAGCACAGCGAAAATAGTAATTTTGACGTAAAACTACCGTTTTCGCAAAAGTTGAAAATCTAGCCCAAAAATATCTGAATCTAAAGTTGAAGAACTGCCTTGGAAAGTGCTGTGAACTTTTATTAGTTACTTTTCGTATTCTGCTTTTATATTGGCCCAAAAATTCCTGTAACCAGTTAATAATTGGCGCCCACTGTTAGTTAGACTTAACTTGCCCATTTAATGTTGACAATATTTTGTGCGGCAAATATCTGGAAATGTAGGATGGAAATGGTGTGGCGCCCTCTACAGGGCATCTGGGATTTGAATGAACAGGTCAAGCAGCTGTGTACCTCCTTAACTAATCAGATTGAATGATTGTGAAAAGTCTGAATAAGGAAGTATAAGTTAGAGTGGTGAATTCAATGTCAAATCACGGGGACACAGAGAAAAATAAAGAGAGGGGAAGTAAGATTAGATTAAGAGAGAGAAAAGAGACAGAAATAAAAGGTGTTTAACATTTTTAAATTTTTTTAATCTTTAGCAATTAAAACCTGAAGGAATGAGAATCCATATTTGTAATAGTTAATTTTCAGTGCCAGAGAGGTTGACTTGTAACAATTAACACTTCATCACCATCATAGGCAGTCTCTCGGAATCGAGGAAGACTTGCTTCCACTCATAGAATGAGTCCTTAGGTGGCTGAACAGTCCAATATGAGAGCCACAGTCCCTGCCACAGGTAGGACAGACAGTCGTTGAGGGTAAGGGAGGTGTTGTGTATGCAATAACTCAATAGGCTTAGTACCGTGAACTCAATCAGGTGCGATCTGACTCTACTTTATTAGCTCTCAAAGTGAGGATTAAAAATGGAGGCTTTCTTTATATACAAGGGCTGCACGTGTGTGTCAGTGGCCCAATGACCCCCAATGGTCGCTCCCCCTGGTGGCAGATAAACCCAGGCATACATACATTTCATCATTCCCCCCCAAGATCTTGGTATCAGTCCTATTTACAAATTGAGATGGTCCGGGGCTTTCCGCTCCCTAGTTGATCATCTCAGTTCAATTCCAGATCTGGGTGAGCTCTCTGAGTCATTCATGACTTGAGGCTGGGGAATCGATCTAATGGGAGTGGCAGTGTCCATGTCGGGGATTGAAGGTCCAGATTAATTGACAACAGCAGGGTCTTCTGATGGCTGAATATGAATCGGTTGGTCATTGATGGTGTCTTCTTCAAGCTGTTCCGGTTCGTCTCTGTGCCGCAATTTTGTCTGATCAATGTGCCTCCTGCATGTTTGCCCATTAGTGAGCCTGACAATAAGCACCCTGTTACCCTCCTTGGCCGTAAAAGTGACAGTGACCCACTTGGGGCCTTGACCATAATTTAGCACATACACAGGATCATTAATAGAGATGTCATGTGACACGGCAGTGTGATCATGATACCACTGCTGATGTTGATGTCTGTTTGCGACGTGATCGTTAAGATCAGGGTGGACAAGCGAGAGCCTGGTCTTGAGACTTCTCTCTCTACAGGTCTCGTCCTGTAACTAAGCAGTATGAGTTACGCATTTCAGGATCTGCTTGATGGTTTGGATGGTCCGCTCCGCTTGACTATTTGAATGGTGCTGACCTTACATGCTTGATACCATTGAGTCTCATAAACTCTCGAAACTCCAAACTCATGAAGCACGATGTCGGGCAGACCATGAGTGGCCAACATGGCATGAAAGCTCTCAATGGTGGCTGTGGTTGTGCTGGATGACATGATTACACATTCTATCCATTTGGAATACGCATCCACCACCGCCAAAAACATCTTGCCCAGGAAAGGACCCACATAGTCGATGTGGATCCTTGACCATGGTTTGGATGGCCACGACCACAGACTTAGCGGAGATTCCACTTGTGCATTGCTTAACTGCATGCAAGTGATGCACTGATGCACACAAGACTCCAAATCAGAGTCAATGCCAGGCCACCAAATGTGAGACCTGGCAATGGCCTTCACCATCACAATACTGGGATGGGTATTGTGTAAATCCCGTACAAATCTCTCCCTGCTTTTCTTGGGCATAACAACACGATTACCCCATAGCAAACAATCAGATTGCGATGGTTGTAAGGTTTGGTCTTATCACACACTTCCCTGGGAATGGCCGACCAATCACCAGTAAGGACACAACATTTTACAACCGATAAGATCGGATCCTGGCTGGTCCATGTCCTAACTTGTTGAGCAGTGACAGGCGACCCTTCATTCTCAAAAGCATCCATGACCAACAGTAGGTCTGCGGGCTGCGGCGTTTCCACCTCCGGCGTGGGCAACGGTAAACGGCTCAATGCATCGGCACAATTCTCGGTGCCAGGTCTGTGGCGAATGACATAATCAAATGCAGATAATGTCAGCGCCCACCTCTGGATGTGGGACGACGCATTGGTATTGTTACCTCTATGCTCTGAAAACAAAGATATGAGTGGCTTGTGATCGCTTTCAAGCTCGACACAAAGCCCAAACAGATACTGGTGCATCTTTTTAACCCCATATACGCAGGCTAAAGCTTCTTTCTCTACCATGCCGAAGGCTCTTTCCACTTTAGACATGCTTCCCGACGTGTACGCAACGGGTTGTAGTTTGCCCGACTCATTGGATTGTTGGAGCACGCATACAACCCCATGTGATGAAGCGTCACAGACCAATACTAAACGCTTGCAGGGATCATAATGTACCAGCAATTTGTTGGAACAAAGCAGATTTCTAGCCTTCTCAAAGGCCCTGTCTTCAGATACACCCCAAACCCAGTTGTCGCCTTTCCTGAGCAGCATGTGCAGTGGCTCTACTAATGTGCTCAATTTAGGTAAGAAATTACCGAAGTAGTTGAGAAGATCAAGGAATGAACGCAGCTCTGTCACATTCTGGGCTCTGGGTGCATTTTTGATGGCCTCTGTTTTCGAGTCCGTAGGTCTGATGCTGTCTGCAGCCATCTTACTTCCCAGGAATTCGATTTCCAGTGCCATAAAGACACACTTTGAATGTTTCAGCCTGAGCCCCACTTTGTCCAGACGACGTAGAACCTCTTCCAGGTTGTGCAGGTGTTTGGCAGTGTCACGACCTGTGACCAGAATGTCGTCTTGGAACACCACGGTTCTAGGGACGGACTTCAGTAAACTCTCCATGTTTCTCTGAAATATGGCTGCAGCCGAGCAAATTCCGAAAGGACACCTGTTGTAAATGAACAGTCCTTTATGCGTATTGATGCATATAAGTTTCTTCGATGATTCAACAAGCTCCTGTATCATATAGGCCGACGTCAGATCCAATTTGGTGAATGACTTTCCCCCGGCTAGTATTGCAAACAGGTCATCAGCCTTTGGTAACGAGTACTGAACCTGTTTCGAAACTCGGTTGATCGTAACCTTATAGTCTCCACAAATTCTGACTGTGCCATCACTCTTCAGCACAGGAACAATGGGACTAGCCCATTCATTAAATTCGACCGGTGAAATGACCCTTTCACGTTGGAGTCTGTCCAGTTCGATTTCGACCTTCTCCCTCATCATGTACAGGACCACCCGGGCTTTGTGATGGACGGGTCTTGCATCCGAGTCCAGGTGGATCTGCACCTTGGCTCCCGTGAAGTTGCTGATGCCCGGTTCAAACAGCGAGGGAAATTTGCTCAGCACTTGAGCACACGCAGCATCATCCACCGATGACAAAGCTTTAATATCATTCCAGTTCCACTTTATTTTTTTGAGCCAACTCCTGCCGAATAGCGTTGGACCATTGCCTGGAACGATCCACAGTGATAGATCATGAACCGCCCTATCATACGACACCTTGACTGCTGCACTGCCAATCACTGGTATGAGCTCTTTGGTGTAGGTACGCAATTTTTCATTTACTGGACTCAGCTTGGATTTCACGGCCTTGGTGTCCCACAGCTTTTCGAAAGTCCTCTGGCTCATAACTGACTAACTCACACCCGTGTCTAATTCCATAGATACCGGCACGCCATTCAATTTTACTTCAATCTTTATCGTTTGGCTCTTTGTCAGGAACGAATGTACACTATACACTTCCTCCTCGGGTATCTCGGGTTGCATTGCCGGATCCGCTCCAGATCGGTCATCATCATCCACGTGGTGTGTCACAGCACGCTTGCTGAGCTGCGGACACATCTGCTGAAGGTGTCCCATTTTCGCACAGCCTCTACAAATATACTATCTGAAACGGCACTAATGAGGCCGATGATTGCCCCCACAACGCCAACAGGGTGAAATCGGATTCGTGCCCAATGGCGGACTTCGAGCGGCTACAGGTTTTGCAAACACAATCGGGTAGGCCCTGCCAGGTGCAGCTCTGCCAACCGACGACACAATCTGGTGCACAGTACTTGCCGTGGAGTTCCGACTCTGCGGGGATATCTGCTTTGTATTATCGACCGTGGTGAGGCAAGCCTGGGCGATCGTGATGGCCCTGCTCGGATCCAGCGTCTCCGCAGCCAGCAGCTTCCACAGGATCACCTCGTGGTTAATGCCTAATACAAAGACGTCACGCAGCATGTCTTCCAACGCGCTTCCAAACTTACACGGCCCAGCGAGACGTCTCAGGTCGGCAACAAATTCCGCCACGTCTTGGCCCTCAGAACGAACATACTTGTAAAAGCGATATCTCGAGATAATGATGCCTTCTCTAGGTTTGAGATGGTCCCAAATCAGAGCACACAATTCCTCATAGGTCTTTTCCGTTGGACGTGCAGGTAAGAAATTCTTTATGAGGCCATAGATTTTTGGACCACAAACGGTGAGGAAAACCGCCCTGAGCTTAACTACGTCAGCATCTTTATCCATCTTGTTGGACACAAAGTACAGGTCAAGGTGATTTGTAAAATATTCCCAGTCTTCTGCCTCTACGAATCGCTCCAGGATTCCAACGGTGCTCATTTTTTTTGTGTGTGCATGAAAGTTCATATTGTGCCTCCTTGCCAAATGTTGCGTAGGCAATAACTCAATAGGCTTAGTACCGTGAACTCAATCAGGTGCGACCTGATTCTACTTTATTAGCTCTCAAAGTGAGGATTAAACATGGAGGCTTTCTTTATATACAAGAGTTGCACGTGTCTGTCTGAGGATCAATGACCTCCGACGGTCGCTCCGCCTGGTGGCAGGTAAACCCAGGCATATATACATTACAAGAGGGTGGGACAGGTTTGCCGCACGTTCTTTCCGCTGCCTGTGCTTGTTTTCGGCATGCTCTCGGCGATGAAACTCAAGGCGCTCAGCACCTTCCCGGATGCACTTCCTCCACTTAGGGCGATCTTTGGCCAGGGACTCCCAGGTGTTGGTAGGGATGTTGCACTTTATCAGGGAGGCTTTGAGGGTGTCCTTGTAACATTTCCTCTGTCCACCTTTGGCTCGTTTGCCATGAAGGAGTTCCGAGTAAAGCGCCTGCTTTAGAAGTCTTGTGTTTGGCATGCGAACAATGTGGCCTGCCCAGTGGAGCTGATCAAGTGTGGTCAGTGCTTTAATGCTGGGGATGTTGGCCTGGTCGAGCACACTAATGTTGATGCATCTGTCCTCCCAGGGGAGTTGTAGGATCATGCGGAGACATCGTTGGTGGTATTTCTGCAGCGACTTGAGGTGTCCAATGTACATGGTCCATGTCTCTAAGCCATACAGGAGGGCAGGTATTACTACAGCCCCTGTAGACCATGAGTTTGGTGGTTGATTTGAGGGCCTGGTTTTCGAAAACTCTTTTCTTCAGGCGGCCGAAGGCTGCGCTGGCACACTGGAGGCGGTGTTGAATCTCCTCCTCCTCATGGAATTCTTGGTGTCATGTATTTCACCAGCTTGCAATGACAATAGTTATGCAACTGTAACTCATGCACACTGTACCTGTACCGTTGAAATGCACACCCTGACCACAGGGGGTGAGCTTACGGGAGACACTCCTCACCTGGGTTTCCAGGTATAAAAGGGGAGGTCCCACCCAGGGTCAGCACTCCTTGGTCCTGGGAATAAAGTGAAGGTCACAGAGTGACCGTGTCTGATATATACCTGCCTCGTGTGAGTTTGTAACAAGGTGCAGAGACACTACCCTTGGGGTAGCCCAAGAACTCCCACAAAGTGGGAGAGGGGTGGATGAAAGAACTGCCTGCAACCCCCCTCCAACCACCCGCACTCCCTACCAGAAAATGTCTCGATGAAATATGGGTGGAATCCCAGCACCTGATCCAGAGATCCACAGAGCTTGTACCTTGATCCGATCAGAATTCTGGGGCCCTGGTTTTTAGTGCCCAGGCATGACTTGACAAAAATCTTCTCTCTCTGATGCTCATGGTCTACAGAGCAGTGGTAATACACGCCCTCCTATATGGCTCAGAGACATGGGGCCCAAGTTTCGAGCTGTGCCTAGAATGGCGCAGCCCCGACCTGGACGCCCGTTTTTCGCGCCACAAAGTGCGCCGAAAAAAAACTTCCAGATTCTCCGGCTCCCTGCTGGTCCTCTGGCCCTCGGCGCAGTGCAGCACGAGCTGTAGGGGGCGGAGCCAGGTCCCTGCACTGAAAACAGTGCCGGGACCTCTGCACATGTGCGCTACAGTGGGCGCGCATGTGCAGTAGCTCCAGGCGCCCAAAACTGTGTGGGAGGGGCCGAAGCATGCAGCCCCTAGCCCTGGCCGAATGGCCTCACTGGGGCTGTGTGGATAAGGCTCCTCCCACGCCCAGCTCCTGCTTCCTCCTGACCCGACTCGACTCCCGCTTCCCCCCCCCCCACCCCCCGCCCCCGGACTGGACCGAACCAGACTCCCGCTTCCCGCCCCCCGCCTCCGGACTGGACCCGACACCGACACCAACCCAACTCCCACTTCGCCCCTGACCCCGGACTGGACCCGACCTGACCTCCCTCTCCCTCCCTCCCCCCGACCCGAACCGACCTCCCTCCCACCACCCCCCCCCCCAACCCGACCCAACGCCACCTACCTGTAAATCTGGTGCTGGGGACGGGCCCTGCCCGAAGTCTTGGGCCCTGCCCGAAGTCTCAGGCCCGGCCAGGCCCGGCCCGTTAGCCTCCCTCCCCCATCTCCTTCCCCCCCCTCCTCTCCTCCTCTCGTTCCCCCCCTCCTCTCCTCCTCTCCTTCCCCCCTCCTCCTCTCCTTCCCCCCTCCTCCTCTCCTTTCCCCTCCTCCTTTCTCTCCCTCCCATAATCTCCTTTCCCCCCCCCATATCCCCGTTCCCCCATCTCCTTTTCCCTCCCCCACATCTCCTTTCCCCCCACTCCCCCTTCCCCCCTCCCCCTTCCCCTTCTCCCCCCCTCCTTCTCCCCCATCCCTCCCACTTCTCCCCCTTCCCTCCCCCTTCTCCCCATCCCTCCTCCTTCTCCGCCATCCCTCCCTCTGCTCTCCCCCTCTCTCCCTCTACCCCCCTCCTCCCCCTCCCCTCGCTGTCAGAAACACAGACACTGACAGACAGAGAATGAGAGATACACACAGACAGACACACTGGGGGGGGCATCCCAGCACGCTGTTGGAGGGCTCCCGGTGCTGCAGTCGGTAAATAAAAAATGTTTTATTTATTGATTTTTTAAAAAATTATTTCTTATTAATTTATTTGATTGATTTATTGGTTGATTTATTGATGTATTTATCATTTATTATTGATGATGGCTCTTTATTTGTAAAACTGAAGTGTTTAATGTTTGTAAACTTCCCTTTAAACCCACCCCCCCCCCCATTTCCTACGCCTGATTTGTAACCTACGCCTGATTTTCTAAAGTGTAATCAAGGTTTTTTCGAGCGTACAAAAATCTTCACTTACTCCATTCTAAGTTAGTTTGGAGTAAGTTTTCACTGACGAAACTTTGAAAACAGGCGTAAGTGGCCGGACATGCCCCCTTTTGAAAAAAAAATTCTGTTCCAAAGTGAAACTGTTCTAACTGACTAGAACTGGAGCAAACTAAATGGCAAGAATTCCGATTTCTAAGATACTCCGTTCTACACCAGTTGCTCCTAAAAATCAGGAGCAAATCATGGCGAAACTTGGGGCCATGGACTAAGTACAGCAGGCATCTCAAAACACTGGAAAAATACTACCTCCGCAAGATCCTCCAAATTCATTGACGGGATAGGCGCACCAATGTCAGTGTCCTTGCTCAGGCCTATATCCCCTGCATCAAAGCAGTGACCACGTTAGACCAGCTCTGATGGACGGGCCATATCGTCCGCATGCCTGACACGAGACTCCCAAAACAAGCTTTTTAAAAAATATTTCAAAATATATACTTTATTCATATAAAAATTTGCACGATACATTGGAAGGCAGTTCAGTACATTTGGATGCGGTCAGCAATTCCATACAATACATTTGGATGCTGACAGCAGTTCCGTTCAATACATTTGCTTGCTTTACATTTCAGGTTACAATTCAGTACAATCCAGGATACATTGTAATACAGTCATCAAATTACATTACATGTGGCACTATACAGTACACGGAATGGGTGAGGGTACAGTTATATTTCTTTACAAATACATTACTAAACATTTGTTGAACTTGCATTATACATGGCACTGCATAAGTGTTTTCCGATCATGGTGCTCTATGTATACAAAGGTTTACAATTACAGCCCGAGTGGAGTTTTATACTGATTCCAGCCCCTGGGTTTATCGTGACGGAAGGGCTTTAAACTGTGGCTCTTCCCCACCGTGCCTTTGTGGCGACTGCACCAATTTTTAGTGCGTCCCTCAGCACGTACTCCTGGATCTTGGATTGCGCCAGTCTGCAACATGCAGACGTGGATATCTCCTTGCCCTGGAAGACCAGCAAATTTCGGCAAGACCAAAGTGCGTCTTTCACCAAGTTGATAGCCTTCCAGCAGCAGATGATGTCTGTCTCGGCGTGTGTCGCTGGGAACAGTCCGTACAGCACAGAGTCCTGTGTTACGGAGCTGCTTGGGATGAACCTCGACAGCAACCACTGCATCTCCTTCCAGACCTGCCTTGCAAAGGGGCAGTCCCAAAGGAGATGGATGACTGTCTCGTCCGCACCACAGCCAACTCGTGGGCAGAGTGCCGTGTCTCTGAAACCCCGGCTGTGCATGAAGGATCTGACGGGTAGTGCCCTCCTCACCACCAACCAAGCTACGTCTTGGTGCTTGTGTGAAAGTTCTGGCGATGAGACATTCTGCCAAACAAATTCGACAGTCTGCTCGGGGAAGCGTCCGACAGGATCCATCGTCGCCTTCTTTTGTAGGCGACCGGTCATTCTGGGCGGTGATTTCAACTGCATCATCGATGCAGCTGGACGATCCAGCAGAGCCGACAGCAAACTGGACACCACATCCAAACTCCTGATGGACATGGTAAAAGATGCCAAGCTGTGCGACGTCTTCAGCAACCCTGCAGATGGAGCAACGCTCAGATACACCTGGTTGAGACCAGACGGGTCCGTCCGTTCCAGAATAGACTTCCTGTTTGTGTCCCATATGCTCAAGGTCAGATCCACCGACGTCACGCCTGTGTTCTTCTCTGACCACTGCCTCCTACTGGCCGACTGCCTCCCACAGGAAGACCAGAAAGTTGGCAAGGGGCTATGGAAGCTCAACGTGAAACTGTTGACCCCAGAAAACGTTGAGGAACTCAAGAGGGATTACAAAGGTTGGAGAACCATAAAACCCCTCTGTGATTCCCCGATGCACTGGTGGGAAACAATCAAGACAAACATCAAGAGGTTCTTCATCCTCAAAGGTGTTCAGGAGGCGAGAGGGAGACAGAGGGAATTGTCCCAACTCCAGAAGAGTATGTAAAACCTGCTCCTGCTGCAGTCGATGGGGGTCGATTTCGTGGAGGGATTCCAAGAGATGAAGGGCCAGCAAGCCTCGCTCTTTACCTCAGAGTCCTCCAAAATTATTTTCCGCTCCAGAGTCCGCTCCGTCGAGCAGGATGAGACGTGTTCGCGTTTCTTCTTCCAAAAGGTACATGGGGAAAGCTCTGTGATCAGCAGCCTAAAGGAAGAAGATGGTTCTGTGATATCTTCACAGCCCGACATGCTGAGGATCAGCAAATCCTTCTATGCCGGGCTGTACGACGTCAAGCCCACAGACCGCGCGGTCTCCCAGTCTTTCCTGTCGTCTATCTCAGAGGTCTTAGACGACAGCGAGCGGGAGAGTCTGGACCACCCGCTAACCCTGGACGATGTGACAAAGGCCGTCCGGTCCCTCGCGACGAGTAAAACTCCCGGCAGCGACAGCTTACCGGTCGAGTTGTATTCGGCTCTGTGGGACTGGACGGCCCAGACCTGCTGGAAGTGTACGGGGGTATGCTTCTGGCCGGCAGCATGTCAGAATCAATGAGGAAAGGCATCATCACCCTCATCTACAAGCAGAAGGGGGAGGGAGGAAATCAAAAACTGGCGGCCCATTTCGATCCTGTCGAAGGTCATCGCAAACAGGGTCAAGTCTGCTCTGGAGCTGGTGATCCACCCGGACCAGACCTGCGGTGTCTCCGGCAGGAAGATCTCTGATAGTCTCGCGCTACTCAGGGATACGATTGCCTACGTGCGGGACAGGAGGGTGGACACCTGTTCAATCAGCTTGGACCAGGAGAAGGCCTTTGACAGGATATCGCACACGTACCTAATGGATGTGCTCTCCAAGATGGGGTTTGGGGAGGGTACCGCAATTGGATCCAACTGCTCTACAGACATCAGTAGCACAGTTCTAATCAATGGGTGGGAAACTGAAAGCTTTCCGACCAGGTCTGGAGTCAGGCAAGGCTGTCCACTCTCCTCTGTCTTGTTTGTGTGCTGTATCGAGCCCTTTGCCGAGTCCATCAGGAAGGATGCGAGCATTAGCACGGTGACAATCCCAGGCAGCAGAGGTGCTTAGGTCCCTGTACATGGACGACGTCACCGTCTTTTGCTCGGATCCGCGGTCGGTCCACAGATTGCTCACAATCTGCGACCAGTTTGAACTGGCCTCGGAAGCGAAGGTAAATCGCAGCACAAGCGAGGCCATGTTCTTTGGAAGCTGGTCCGATCGATCCTTTATTCCCTTCACCGTGAAGTCAGATTACCTGAAGGTTTTGAGAATATGGTTCGGAGCGGACGGGGCGTGCGTCAAAAACTGGAAGGAGCGTATCGCTAAAGCGAAACATAAGCTGGGATGGTGGAAGCTGCGCTCACTCTCCATTGCAGGAAAGAACCTGGTCATCAGGAGTGAGGTGCTCTCGCTGTTGTTGTATGTGGCGCAGGTCTGGCCCATACCCTGCTTCTGTGCCGTGGTAGTCACCCGAGCCGTCTTCCACTTCGTCTGGAGATCGAAAATGGACCATGTCCGCAGAGACACGATGTACAAATCTCTGGATGAGGAAGGAAAGGACGTTCCGAACATGGCCCTCATCCTGATGGCCACCTTTGTGTGCGGCTGCATCAAGCTGTGCATAGACCCTTCATACGCAAACACCAAGTGTCAGTACGTGCTGAGATTCTATCTGTCCCCGGTGTTGCGAAGGATGGGTCTGGCCAGGCTGCCGCGGAACGCTCCGAGCAGTTGGATCATGCCTCAGCACCTGTCCTTCGTGGAAAAGTTTTTCCAAGAAAAACACTTTTGACCACAAGGCCATAAAGCAGTGGTCGGCACGCAAGGTCCTGGATGCCCTACAAAAGAGGAGACTCCCAAAACAAGCGCTCTACTCAGAGCTCCGACACGGCAAGTGAGCCCCAAGTGGGCAGAGGAAATGCTTCAAGGACACCCTCAAAGCCTCCTTGAAAAAATGTAACATCCCCACCGAGACCTGGGAATCCCTGGCCCAAAACCGCTCAAAATGGAGGAAAAGCATCGGGGAAGGTGCTGAAAACCTCGAGTCTCTTCGCCGACAGCAAGCTGAAGCCAAGCGTCGACAACGGAAGGAGCGCATGGCAACCCAGGCACCCCACCCACCCATTCCTCCAACCATCGGCTGCCCCACCTGTGACAGAGACTGTAGGTCCCACATTGGACTGTTCAGTCACCTGAGAACTCATTTCTAGTGTGGAAGCAGGTCATCCTCGACTCCAAGGGACTGGCTAAGATGATGATATAAAAGTGGTAAATGAAGTGAGCCAATTTATTAATGGCTGAGTCCCCAGAATAAAACTGTCGATAACTCTATATTAAATGATAATTCAGCAGCCTTGTTCAGAGAGACAGAATTTGACTCCTGAAGAGATAATGTAAAGGGTTACATACTCTGTACCTAGCTGGTGCTGAACCCAGCCTGTGAGTACTTGATAGCGATATTGGGTGCAAAAGTAATAAGAACATTCAACTTTTTGGAACGACTTATCTTCTTTTGAAGAAGGCTAAAAATATCATCCGAAAAAATTATAAATCATTTGACATTTATCTTTCTGCTTTACATGACAAAAAAATACAACTGATTTTCGAATTTTCCCCTAAAAATAATGGTGGGGTTGGAGCATGGGGGCAGTTAAATTGGTGAAAATGTGATTCCCGACCTGATCCCACCTCCAACCCGCCCACTTTTGGTTATAACGGAAGCGAGATGTGAGGCGGAATGGGGGCGGGACAAGGGGGCGGGCAATCAACCTGCTCCCAGGTGGGGTGTTACCTTAATTTAAGTATTTTAATGAGGCTAGAAGCTTCTTTAATCCCCTCCATTTTGTGTTTAACTGCCTGCGGACAGGTTTCACACAATTCAGCAGTTAAACCGAGGCGGGGACCTACCTGTTGGATCCAGGGTCCTTGCCTAACCCACCCACTGTGATCGGAGACCCCCACCACAAGGTCTCTGATCGCCTTCCCAGGCCTCCCATTCCCACCATGAGTCCTCTCCCGCCCCTCCCCACCAATGATGCTGAGGCCGGCCACAATTCTCCAGTGGCCAGCCCTGATCCTCTCTTCCTCCCGCCGATCCCCAAACCTCCCCATATGTTCCGCGATCGTCCCCCATGATCTCCGACTGATCCAGTGTGCCCAACCACCCATCGATCCCCAGCCGTTTTCCAATCCTCCCCCGTGATCCCCAATCGGCCCGGCCGTTCCCCAACACCTTCCTTCCCCTATCCCAGACCGATCTCACACTCCCTCTCTGCAACTGCCTACCCGCCCGCAGCCAGCCAGCCTCTTTATCTGGCTGTGGGCGGGAATCTGGATCCTCACATGCAAATAAGGCCCTGTTGTTATATTGGGCAGGGCCTGCGAGAAACCTGGCCGTCTGGGTTTCCCACCCGCTTCCCTGCAGAAAATTCCAGCCGAAGTTTATGTCTAGATCTGAGATACATACAGTAGAATTTAACTAGTGTATTACTACATTAATGGACAAATGCATAGCTACAAAAAAATTACATTTTAAAATATTCAGCTTACTATTTATTCGCACTCTTTAATGTTGCAATATTGTTGACCTGAAAATGTCTTCACAGAATGATTTCTTTCACAGAATGATTTTTTTTATAGAATGATTTTGTTTCAGCATTTTTCATCCAAAAATATTTTTTATGACAGAATTTATCAAGGCCAATCGTACTCGTGATGCACTAAATGACACTGTTTCCGAAAATATACTCTCAGGTTTTTTTCTGTACTAGTCGTTTTAAGCAGCACATTTCAATATTTAAAATCAGCATCCATGTGATCGCCTTGGCCAAAACCAACATTCAGGACATAGCATCAAATAGAAGTAAGATCACAAAATATGAGGAACTTAAAGATCATTTCCCGCTCTCTTCGTGTTCTTTTTTTCATTAAATTGCTCTTCGTGTATTTTTAGGGGAGGGAATAATTGGAAGGAATTTTACAACTTTTGGAAGGGCTTGTTTTTTCATGGTGATATGCCATGCTGCTGCTGCTATCCAAAAAGTGGTAGTTTGTGAGCCATCATTCAACCATTCTTATGATGGCAGAAAGAAAAGTAAATAAAACTGGCTTTTTGTCACTCCTGGCGCCCACTCCCATTTTCTCTTGGCTCACTTTAGTGAAAAAATAAATCTGCATAAACAGTAAACAAAAAAGACTTGCAGTTATGTGGTGCTTTGTCACATCTCTCAAACATCTCATTTATATGGCCTTTGAGGTCCTTGGGATGTCCCATATTTCACAACCAAGGAATTAATTTTAAAGTGTAGTTGTAGTTTTGCAGCCAATTTGTACACACCAAGATCCTAGAAAAAGCAAATGAGATAAATAAGCTGATAATCCACATGGCCATTTATCATGTATTAGCCTGGACAGTGAATATTGATCAGCTATTTAATCATTGAGAGACATCACAGCCACATCTGATTTCGCCAACAGGCATCCACACATGTGCACTTACCAAAAGGGGTCATTGGATAGTACTCACAAAACTGCTAATGATTGACAAGCCAGCCATCATCATCATAGGCAGTCCCTCGAAATCGAGGAAGACTTGCTTCCACTCTAAAACTGAGTTCTCAGGTGGCTGTAGAGTCCAATGCGGGAATTACAGTCCTTGTCACAAGTGGGGCAGACAGTGGTTGAAGGAAAGGGTGGGTGGGGAGCCTAGTTTGCCGCACACTCCTTCCGCTGCCTGCATTTGTTTTCTGCATGCTCTCGATGATGGGACTCGAGGTGCTCAGCGCCCTCCCGGATGCTCGTCCTCCATTTTGGGCGGTCTTGGGCCAGGGATTCCCAGGTGCTGGTGAGGATGTTGCACTTTTTCAAGGAGACTTTGAGGGTGTCCTTGAAGCGTTTCCTCTGTCCACCTGGGGCTCGCTTGCCGTGTAGGAGTTCGGAGTAGAGCGCTTGCTTAGGGAGTCTCGTGTCGGGTATGTGGATGATGTGATCCGCCCAGCGGAGCTGGTCGAGCGTGGTCAGTGCTTCGATACTGGGGATGTTGGCCTGATCGAGAACACTGATGTTGGTGCGTCTATCCTCCCAGTGGATTTGCAAGATCTTACGGAAGCAGCGTTGGTGTTACTGCTCCAGTGCTTTAAGATGTTTGTTCTATCTGGTCCACGTCTCAGAGCCATATAGGAGGACAGGTATCACTACTGCCCTGTAGACCATAAGCCTGGTGCCAGATTTGAGGTCCTGGTCTTCAAACACTCTCTTCCTCAAGGGACCGAAAGCTGCACTGGCACACTGGACGTGGTGTTGGACCTCGTCATCAATGTTTGCCCTTGCTGATAGTAGGCTTCTGAGGTATGGAAAATGGTGTACGTGGTCCAAGGCAGCGTCGTGGATTTTGATGACCGGGGGGTCAGTGCTATGTGGCGGGGTCAGGGGTTGGTGGAGGACCTTTGTCTTATGGATGTTTAGTGTAAGAGCCTGGTCTCCAGTCGTCTCAGACCCCCTTGCCACTGGACCGAGACTTTGCTCTGCTAAATCCATGTGGTAACTGGTGTGCAATGGCCACCCCACGTTAAAAGAACTCACGCACAGGCATCTTCCATCCTTCAAAATTAAGTTCGGGACCTGGAACGTCAGGACCCTCATGGACAACCCCAGCAGTGACAGACAAGCCAGCCAGCTTATTGAGGGCATGCGGAGGGGTAGACGTCCTCAAGTCCAGGTAATCATGCTAACAGGTTGGATGGTCTTACATAAGAACATAAGAAATAGGAGCAGGAGTAGACCATACGGCCCCTTGAGCCTGCTCTGCCATTTAATACGATCGTGGCTGATTTGATCATGGACTCGGCTCCACTTCCCTGCCCGCTCCCCATAACCCCTTATTCCCTTATCGGTCTGTCTATCTTTGTCTTAAATTTATTCAATGACTCAGCTTCGACAACTCTCTGAGGCAGCAAATTCCACAGATTTACAACATTCTGAGAGAAGAAATTCCTCCTCATCTCAGTTTTAAATGGGCGGCCCCTTATTCTAAGATTATGCCCCCTAGTTCTAGTCTCCCCCATCAGTGGAAACATCCTCTTTGCATCCACCTTGTCAAGCCCCCTGATAATCTTATATGCTTCGATAAGATCACCTCTCATTCTTCTGAATTCCAATGAGTAGAGGCCCCAACCTACTCAACCTTTCTTCATAAGTCAACCCCGTCATCTCCGGAATCAACCTAGTGAACCTTCTCTGAACTGCCTCCAAAGCAAGTATATCCTTTCGTAAACATGGAAACCAAAACTGTACACAGTATTCCAGGTGTGGCCCACCAATACCCTATATAACTGTAGCAAGACTTCCCTGCTTTTATACTCCATCCCCTTTGCAATAAAGGCCAAGATTTCATTGGCCTTCCTGATTACTTGCTCTACCTGCATACTATCCTTTTGTGTTTCATGCACCAGGACCCCCAGGTCCCGCCGTACTGCAGCACTTGGCAATTTTTCTCCATTTAAATAATAACTTGTTCTTCGATTTTTTTTCTGCCAAAGTGCATAACTTTCCAACATTATAATCCATCTGCCAAATATTTCCCCACTCAATTAAAGCCTGTCTTAGATGAACAATCAGTGGGAAATAGCACTCTTTGTTAAACTCGTTAAACTGAGACAGTTCCCCAATACACATGAGGGTTGGTAAATTTTGACTATTGCCAACATCTCCCCAAGTTCTCTGGACTTAGTGGGGTGTGCCCCAGTGGATGGGGGAAGTATATATCCCATATCAGGTAAACAGAAATTCTACTGATGTTGATTTGCCAGTAATTTGGTTTGGAAACTCTTTAGCCTGATGATAGGTTACCATGCCTGTCAATTACTCAGCTAACCAAGAACAAATTCACCAAATAGCATTTGAAATAAAAGCACATTTTCAAACAAACAATTGTGTTAAGTGTTTTAATATCCAAGATAAATTAGAGGATGGCAGACTTTAGTGCCCTTATTACACATTACAAAGTGTAAGTTAAATGAAGGAAAAATAATCCATCTGATTTGAGATATCGCAATTTAAGGAAATAAGAAGGACAAAATTAAACACCACCTTCTCATAAGCCATTGTAACTCAGTGACTTAAACATAGACCAGTTCCTTCTCCAAATGCACATCTATTGTCGATAATGTAACATAATGTAAAGTGAAGCTCGCAATCATATTTCTGTGGTCAGTTTCACCGTCTTTTCCATGTTCACAGCATTGCTGGCTGCTCTGTATCAATTGCCTCAAGGCCTCTGTTTGTACTTTGACAGAGAGATTTGGTAAATACTATTACTTTAATGAATATTTTTAATTTAACTAAATTTAACAATGGGGCACAGAATAATAAACCTCCACGAGAATAGTTGACAAGTTCGTTCTTAAATCAGACAAATGTGATGAAAAAAAACAAAACTTAATTAAAAAACAATTAACGATTGTATTAACAATTAAAACACAGCTAATCATCATCTGTAAAAATCAGCTTATTAGCACATCATTAATACTCAGAGTCAACACCTCCAGCTTTTCCCAACAGTAAATACAATGTGGTCTTAAAGCACACAAAATAATGGAGTTTCTCCTTTTAATACATTGACATAAATAATAAATCTGTTGGATTTCAAATAATTTGTTGAACTGTTTGGACCAACCTGTAAGTATTTGATGTAGCCATTCTCAGTGGTTCAAAAAATGAAAATCCCCATTTTAGAAAAAGACTAATCAGGAAGAACCAGGGTTAATTCCCTGTCTGTGCTGTGCTAGCTGACCTTACCTGAGGCAGTGGTGGAGGAACTTTAATTGACCTCACCATACCTGGGCTAGAATGGAGATTTGCTTTGTGCTGAGAGGCACAAACATATCGAAAAAAATGGTTTATTTTTCTCATTGATAGTTTGAAATGGCTTCTTCAAATAACCAATATTACTCTATGTATACCAATGTATATACTCTTCACTGTGTACTTCAGGTTCTATGATTTAAATTCAGCGTTAGCAAAATGAATAGCTGTTTTCACCATCTTCAGAATATTAATATTGTACGCACTAGATTTTAGAGAAGCAATAGATTGCCTAAGTTATATTTTGTAATTATTTATGTTGTACAGTCCCAATGAGAGGCAGGAAACAGGCCATAATTTGTTTATCTGAATCTAAGCTGACTTTACAAAAACTCCCATTTATTGTATCCCCTACAGTTTCTGCTCAGAGTATGTCCTCAGGGCACATTGCGTGCACATTTTTCTATTGTTGGTTGTCATTATGTTACAAGCTACAATTTGGTCCCAGGTCTCAATGAATTTAGGAAACAAAATGGGAACAAACAGCATTTTCCTGATTTCTGAAATAAAAGCTGAATCAGTTATTGGAAAAATCACGTAGGTGATTTACATCAAATACTTTTTGATTAAACTTACTGAAGGTTGATTGTAGTCTTTAAGGGTTTTTTTTACAAACCACAGGCAGAAACCCAATAGCTACCGGAGCTATGCATTGGCTGCACGCCTGTTTGGAGGGGTTGGAAAATCGAGCTTCACTAATGCTACTTAAAGATAGCTAGAACCTCTTAAAGGGAGGTGCACTCTAGTTGTAGACAGCAGGGAATGCTTGTAAGGAGATAAATTGCTGCGAGGTTCAGAGAGAGGTCAACTGGGTTCTCTGGTACAGCGTTGGAGGCCCTGGTCCAGGTGGTGGACAGGAGCAGGGAGACCCTGTTTCCCTCCAGTTAACACCTCCACCGCAAATGGGAAGAGGTCACTGAGGAGTTTACTGACAGGAGCTTAGCTCCCAGGACATGGCAGCAGATAAGCTGTCAAGGTAAGAATCTTGCCTCTCACCTCAACCACTCTCGCCTGACACCTGCACCACCTGCAGCCTCACTAGGAAAGGGAAGATAGGAAAGAAAAAAAAGAAAGACTTGCATTTATATAGCGCTTTTCATGACCTCAGGATATCCCAAAGCGGTTTACAGCTAATGAAGTGCTTTTTGAAGCGTAGTCGCTATTGTAATGTGGGAGATTACTCACAATACTCCCCTCACCCACTGCCCTTCAATCTCCTACAATCACTTCACTCCACCTCCTTCTCTTCAAATTCATACACACTGTACTTCCTCCTCTCACCTATATTGTAACCGTCACTTCCCTACCCTTCACATCCTACACACTCGACCATGACAGGCACATTCTATAACCCCTTACCACAGTGTACTAACACACTCCTTTCTTTCTTGCAGGAGAAGGTTGCTCACAACTTGTGACAGGAGGCTGCAACTGGGGGAGGCCAAGCCTGCCGGGACATCCTCTCCCCTGTTGAAGAGAATGTGCTGATCATTATGGGCAGGGGGCAGAGTCACGGCCGTGGCGAGTGGCAATGTCAGAGGAGTCATCGCTCAGGTTATCTTTACACCTTATCCTCTGTTTTGCTTCTTACTTTTATCTCTCCCTACACATGCTGCATGACAAAGTGCAGCTGGTTTCACCAGCCACTTCTCTCCCTTCATACTAAAAGCTAACCCATGTCCCTCTCTTTCATTTCAGGGGCTGAAAATGTAGACATTCCTCCAGGAACAGGAGGCCAGCTTTCCTGAAGCTACAGTTTTCACTCGACCTGACCCTAGCAAGTACCAGCTCAGAGCCTGGCACCACGCATACTTTGGAGGGTAGGCTGGAGGAGGGGTCTTCACGTGGTGAATCACTGACCACAGGTGCACAGGAGCTAAGAGCCAAAGGGCGAGATCACATTACTAGCTTTGTCGCAGAGGTCTCAGATGCTGACTTTGTGGTCCTAGGCTACCGGAAAAGGCTGACATCCATACACCAGGAAATGCTAGGCGCACTGGGCAGCCTGCCATCGAGCTTGCAAGCAATGGTTCAAAGCAAGGAGTAGTCCAGCTGCAACCCCTGCAGAATCACAAACGCAAAATCTTCCATGAACCAACGCAATCGGGCAGTGTAATCAAATGTAATTGTTTCTTTGTTGTTTCTTTCCATTATAAAGTATTCCTTGATGTATTTAAGAGTGGTAACCTCGTGCAGTTTTATTAATACAGCTGAAAATGGGCTTATCAGCAAAAATAAGCAATTTTTATTAAGAGTGTCCTGTCCTGTTAAAATCACTGAAAATTACTTTTAAAAAACTATAACGAACCATGTACTGTTTCATTGGTGTACACTAGTCAGTTTCTTAGTAAATTAAATTATTTTTGATTTGAAAAACTTTTAAAACGTGCCTAGTAGTGCCTGTGTGCCTAAGGAAATGAGCGCAATTTGAAGTGCCTTCCTGCACATCAGCCTTCTCCAGTAGTCTGGGTCCACGATGTCAGCACCTGCCAAATTTAAATGAGGACGGGGCCTCAAAAGCAGGGCTGCCTCTCCATCACCAGAACCTAAATGTAAAATCATCGCCAGCAATGAGTGAGACAGTGTTTGGATGTCAGCACAGTCAGTAAACACCAGAGATTTAACAATCGAGCATTTTAATCTACCCAACAGTCACTGCCCCTCAATAATTTCACCATGTAAAACACTTTGAGACATATCAAGATGAAAAGTGCTGTATAAATGCAAGTATTGCTATTTAAACATATTGCATCAAACAATCACAATCCAAAATATGATTATTTTTGGCTAGTAAACTTTACATTTCAAAATAAATTTGTGGATCACATTTTGGTGACTGACATCAATGATAGGTAATCTCCAAAAAAGGATTGTGTTCTCAATGCTTTCAGGGTTGTGTGATGGAGTTTGATGATCAATTTTATACCTAGAATATGTATTTGTGAACGGTTACTGTTTTAAAATACAAGCACATGATTTTGCTAAGGGGAAAATAATGTACAAAAGTACTAAACCAATATATTTTGCATCAACTTAAAAAGGGTTTGAAATCAACAGAAAAGAAGAAAAATACCAGATTGTAGTAAAGCCTTGATGAGAGAATGACTCGTCCATTATCTGTGGCTCAAAAAAAATCACAGGTCCCTTGTAATTAACTGCAGCATTGTCAGCACTTTTTGAAAAAATGTCCACATGTGAGGATATATCATGTACACTGTATGTAACTAAAAGCTACTGTAGTGGCTCTTTCATGCATTACAATGCATGTGTCTAACTTCTTAACCAAGCCGCTAATCACACAAATTATTGCAACTAATTACATCTGAAGGTCTAATTAATTCTTTCAGTACCACATCATTTAGTACGCATTCACACTACAGCACCTGTTTTGAAAATCCTTGTAGCTAATTTGTTTATAAACAAACAATATTTGCATAAAATGCCTAATGAATGGTTTAGCAGTTAGTACTCTGATACTTAGGTTACAGCCATGTAGTGTGAATGTTGAGTATGGTCACAGATAGATAACATTACATTATAGCTAGTACGGTTCAGGCTAAAGTTATGGAAATCTATCTTTAAAGGGACATTATCTTCAGTAAAAGAAAGTGCTTGCACAACCTTTTTCAACATGTTTACAAATGCACATCATGTTAAAACTGAATATTGTGTCATTTGTGTATGATGTAATCACAATGCAACTGTTCTCCTTGCACAAAGAAAAAGAGATTTGCCAAACAATTTCTCATAAAGATACTGGCCCTTTAAGTAGAAAAAAGTCATATACCATCAAGAAGATTTGAACATTTATCATTCATAAAAGTATGCACGTTGTACTGCTGAAAGATATTGGTACTAAACTTTTTCATGTTGTGATGGCTCGATCACAAAGGACTTATTTCATAAAATATAATCCACGTGCTGCAAAAGAGCATAAAAATTAAATTTTTGTCAGGATTTTGTGTAGGTGAAGTATAGGTGAATCATAGCCTGGTTTTCAATATTATAAATTTTAATTGAAGAGATTGTACACAATGCTGTTGTTACCAGTGGAGCATATTACTGCACAACCCTCACAATATGCTTCTTTTCATTCACTATCTGAATAATTATGACTCTTGTAACACAGGGTTTTTAAATCAATTAATTCAATCTACAGGTACGGGCATTTTTGTGTACAGACATTAAAATGGTTATTTAATATATATATATGATAAATATTTCAGTGCAGGTTAAAAGATAGAAGAGAAAAAAGCTCTAGGAATCTACATGTCAGTGGTGCTGACACTGACTTAACATGACAGACAAGGCAGCCATAAGACACATACCAATAAAGGAAAGATCTCAGCCCCTCGTGCTTTATTTGGAGCCGACCCAGGTGCTCGTGGTCTCAGAGAATTGAAAGAAACCTGATGATTTTGACCAGACAAGACAAGCAGTCACTGAACAACTACCTCTGCTCTGTCACCGAGGAGAAAGAGCCAGCAGACAGCTCAGAAAGTGGCTGCTGTTTACACTCTGCTACTTACTCTGCCACAAGCTCCAGTGGAGCTTCTTAGTGAGTGAATACCTTAACTCACTGTAAAAACGACAGTCTGTACCAAAAATATGCTAAGCTGTATCACTGCCCCAAGTGAATGCAATACTTATTGTGTGGCAGAGATTACACACACCAGCAAGTCAGTGTTGGACCTGCATTCACACATGACATTCATTTGAAGAATTATCTTTTAAAATGGAATTTAATTTGCATAGAAGGAACCAAAGATTTATGATGGGCAACACTGTGCAGCGCAGCATCTGCCTAGTATCAGTCATAATTTAGATTGTTTGTGACCAATCCTAAATTCTGTAGTATTTGAAGATGAAGTGTTCTGTTGCTATGTTATTGTCAAGAGTCTAAGACTTACAAGAGATTTATTAGTAATCTTATCACAAACATGTCTCAAGTTTTTTCTTTTAATATGTGCCAAGTTCCTCTGAGGAATTTTCACATTGCAATTATATTTCTCAATGCTCACATTCTGGAGCTTAGTTGATTTTCTCTCCAAAAGAAGGCGACCCATGAACACACTACAGTGGCTCTGGTGCATTTTTCGTACACTGTTTAATAATCAATGTATTCATCATTAAAATCTGAACCCTGAAGCAATGGTTTTTAGCATATTCTAATGACTAGCAGCTTGCAAATTACTTTGACCTTTCATGTACATTCTGTAAGCACCTTGTTCTAATGTGTACTGTATTTATAGTTTGCCAATACAAACTAGCCAAAGATTGGATAATTACTGTAATCTATTAGCTCGATTACTCTCCATGCTCATTTGTAGAATGTGTCATATGGGCCATTTTGAAAAGCACTAGGGAAGACAGGATATCCTTCATCTCAACAAGACTTAAAAGAAAGAAATACTTAGTTTTCAAAAAAAACAGCGGTAACATATGGAAACAAATAAAGTCAGTCGTCCTAATGGACAAAAGAGAGCATCTTCGGATCGAGATGCTCTCTGAGACTGACATAGAACGTAACATAGAGTGGCTGAGATCTCTGCTGCAGAATATCAAGCAAACCACTTTTGCTGCAAAAAACATCACCCTGACCTTCAAGCAATTCTTTAATGGACAATACCAGTGTCTTTATTACAAATGGAAGATAAAAGGTGCTACTGTAAGAAGCTGCAAGAAAACAAATTGGCCCTTGAAAGACTGTTTATAGAAAGGAGTGAATTATTATTTTTTAAGAGAACAGACACATTTTTTGAGAAAGTACAGATAACAACTGCACCCAAAAGGGTGAATCTGCTCAGGACTCCTCCCCGAGCCCCCCACCCCCTTCTCTATTCTACACATCGACAGTCCATTTTGAGACAGTTATGGATAGATAACATTACAGACACTGGTAATTAAAACAACACTAATTTTGTCTCACTGGCTGCGCTCTGTTGTTTGAAATCATCTATCATGGCCTTCATGCTCCACACAATGAGCAGACATTTGTCTCGTGAAATCTTGCTTGGTCAACACTTTTCTTAATACAGTATCCCAGCATACCTGTCTTCCTGTCTACATTCTACAGATTGAGATAACAACTGCAAAAATGTTTAGTTAGCTGTTATTGTGACAATCACTGGTTATGTTCTTCACAATTACTTTTAATTGTTCTAATTTTCTTTCAAATGTTTAAAATATTTGTCTAACAGGAATAAGTTGTACCCGACTTCAGCCAGTGCCTTCTGCAGTGTGAGGGGAGGTGTCACTATTTAAAAAAAAAATAAGTCAGCATCTTATTCAACACATAAAGGTTTGGGAATGACTTGGGATGACTCATTTAATATTTTCCAATTAGGTTAAGATTTAGTGGATCATTAAGATGAGTAGCTAGGCAGGCATACTGTACACTCTTTGGGGCTGGCGTACAATGTCACAAGTAGTGCAAATAGACATGATCAATTACCACAGATCGCCTTAGCTATAGGCCTTAAATGTGAAACAGCAGCTTCAGGCATAACTCAATGGTCAAGGGACAATAATCGGGTCTGCAATAATATCAAGAGACCAAATTTAAAATATGGTTTGCAAAGTTTTTGCCATTAAAATTTAAATAGATACCTCGTCTTTGCAAATCACACAGTCTGCCAGGCAAATGTGACTTTACGTAAAAACTTTGACCTAAAGCCTTGGTGAGACATTTTCTCAAATTCAATAGTGATTATACAATCCTTTACCTCAACAGATATAAAGATACTTTAAAAAATTAGCTCAGAATCCAGCCCTGACTGCTCCCCTAATTGCTCTCTCTGGGAAGTAGAAGGCGCTCAGGTACTGACGACACAGATGGAGCGTGATTTTCAGCTTGGGCTGGAGGTAGATTTCAGTTTTAAAGGTGATCGCTGCCTCGGATGAAGCCATTATAAAGAACAACATCAAATCATTCTATTTTAAGTAGGTTTTATTGATAAATATAACAGCTTCCTGCTATAATAAAGAAAAATGAAAAAGAAAATCCCCCAAATATTATGGGGATAACTGTATAAACGACAGGATTATGATTTATTTCAGAAAATAATAGAGCTTTTTAATATGTGATTTTTAACCTTTGGAACACTTTACCAATAAAATGTAATTGTTAATTATTTATTTTAAATCTCTCAGATAAAGGAAGAGGGGGGGGGGCATAGAGTTCCATGAACTAAACAAGCCCCCCAACAGAAAGATGTTAAAATATAACAATTCTTAAACCATTATCAAAAGACAAAACTTAACAAGTTGTATATAAACAATCATTTTAGACACCCATTAGATTAACTCCTTCTATGATAAATTTACTCTCTGTTCCTATATACAGACAAAACAATTAGATACGGGTACAGTGCGATGAGAGAAAGGCACTCCAAAACATCTTTCACTTACTTCTTGTATCAGTTCAAAAACGATTTTTTATGTCATCTCTGTGTACTGAAGTAATATGCAAAATTGAATAACAAGAACAATCCTAATTTATCTTTTATGTGTCAGAAAGAAATATTATTATATGTGTTTGGGCTGCAGAAAGGGCGGTAGAGCTTAAGTCTGCACTAAAACTTCAACATTGCACAAAAGCACCACCCAAAGGCTGACTGTATGCAGGAAATAATAAGAGACACAGTAGACTGAGCTTTTTGTCAATTTCACCGATGGGTTTGGAAATATGACCCTTCTCTGCAACCTGGCAACGGGTTTTTGATTGAAATGACTTATTTCAATAGTTGCACCTGGTGAGAATTGATGATAATCCAGACTAAAGCATTTCGTGATACACAGCTACACACCAAGTTCATGCGTAATTGAACAAGCTCATTAAATCAGCCATGATGTAGATGTGACAAAGGGCACTTTAAAGATGAAACATTTATTTCCCTCTTTCCTGACCATATAACATTAAAGTTTATATTCTGTTGTGTCTTTAAATCACTTACAGGATGAATAATGCACATCTTAGCATGTTTAAAATAAAGTGGTTTAACATATCACAATATGCACTAGCATGACAGTTTAAAGTAAAATCTTTCAATCAAATTTAGAGAATGACGTTCCTAATTCCTTTATTTTGGCAATTTTCTTGTTTTTTACAAATGTTTTAATCTTTCTTTTTAAGCTACATCTCTGTTTCATATTTTCCTCCTCTACATTTCCTCCTGAAAGTACTGACTCACGTTGGGGCACTGGTCACAAGATCGCAGGATAAATATGGATGAGGACGGCCTTTATAGTTCATCCGTCCACAAAGACTCAACATTCCTCTCAGTGCTGTGTCTACTTTTTTAAATTGAATAATTCCACTGTTTTTGTCCCCACAAATCTATTCGTAAGTCAGTTCTACTTTATGAGCTTGTGTGAAAAAGAACTTCTTGACATAAATTTTAAATTTGCTTGCTGCCACTCTCAATTTTAGTTTAATATTCCAGATTTACCTTTTCAATACCATATGTTCTCTATATACCTTTGTAAGATCTCCTTTCAAGGGTGAAAAGTCCATGGCCTAGAAATTCAGGTCGTTTGCGCCTCCCATTTGCACTAACAGGATGGAAATGCCTTTTTGCCTGGGCATGGTGCCACTAACGATTCCTGCTAAATTCCGGGGGAGTTTAGCTGCAACGGTAACCCATAGCACCCCGCTCCGCTGGGCCGGCGATGACAACATCATTACCATGCACAGCACCCCGTTTTCGCCCCAGAACATAAATTGGGGAGCGCTCCCTGAAGCTGTGCTGGGTGATGCCAGCGACAGACAGCTTCAGGGGACATGAACCAGGCTGTGGGCCACTCGCGGGGCACCAGTTGAAGAGGAGGTTGTGGCCATGTTACAAATTGCTGTTTATCTTTGGCACCCCATTGGTGCTGCGATCGCGGGATCCGTGCCACAACCGTTCAAGCAGAGTGCGTAGCGCTGCGTCCTGTTCCTGATCCGATATTTTGCGCTCCACTTCCTTCCGAAGGCAGTAACCCGAATTTTTCGAGCGGGGCAGGACTTCCATGCCTGGCGCAGAATATCCCGCCTCCCGGGTGTTACCGTCCCCAAACAGGGCGCGACACAATTTCTACCCGCAAGTTTCTGCAGACTTTCCTCATTAGCCCAGACCTCTTTCAATAGCAATCAGCTTGATGACTATTATCTTAACTGCTTCCAGTGTTTGAATACCTCTTGGGTGTTTCAGTAACCAGTTTGTGCATGACTTCCACTGACTTGCACTCTACTATTTTGGCTATACCTTTCAGTATTCTATTTGCTTTGTTGATTGCTGCTCTGCATTGGTTGGACATGTTACACTTTGAGTCTATTAAGACCCATAGTTCTCTTTCGATTTCATCCCTAGCTATTTTAACGCTGTACATAGAATATGTGGGTCATTTTTGTTCCTATGTGCAGTACATTACATTTGTCCATATTCAATTTTATCTGCCATTGTTCTGCCCATTTATATATTTTGTATCTCCTGCACTGCCTTCTCAATTAACAACTGGCCCTCCTAGTATGATGTAATCTGCAAATTTATCCATCGAGTTTCTGAATCTAAGTAGCAATCCAAATACCAATCCCAAGGGCTTCTTACTCAGCATTAACTCTGATCCCCAGAGGGGTCCGATTCACAACCCCTGGGGGTCCAATCCCAAGGAAGGTCTGAACCCTGACCCCGACGTGGTTCCAATTCCGGGAAGGTGCGATCTCCAACCCGAGGAGCGGTTTGTATGAAGGTGTCTGATGGTGGGGAGCTTGGGGGGCGGGTAGGAAGCAGCCCTGCTCCTCCTGGCTGTCAAGGATTGATTCCCGAGGCTGTCCCCGCCTTGCTGCTGCTGCTGGGTTTGCTAAGGCCTGGGAACCATGGCCGACCACAGTAAAACCTGCAGAGCAGGTTAAGTCCGAGGCTAACAGCCTCATTAACATATTTAAAATGTCAACTCCCTCCTGGCAGTGGGTTGGCGGCCCACCCCTTGTCCCGCCTCAGTAAAACCAGGCGTGTTGGAGCCGGCTTCCCGACACCATCCGCTATTTTGCTAACTTAAGCCCCTATCTGCACCCAATCCCACCTGTTCACCATGTTAAAATTTCCCCCCTTGCCAAAGTATGAGTGACATCAAGCTATTTGACTGTGTCAAGAAAGTGGGAGTTACAACTGAGCCCAATTCTATCTTCATGACATTTGCAGACAAAACAAGCTTTCCAGCAGGTAGCAAAGTGGAGCAAGAACCCAGGCTGTATGTTTTACTCCTCTCTAGTCCAAGGTTACTGAAGCCAATTGTAGTACCCCGAGCACTGCCTGATCAAAGATTAATTAACTCACCACAGGATATTTTTTCAGTGGTTTGGAAAGTTTCACTCTTGTGTATTTGATATTGTACTGTCAAACTAAGCATCCAGAATAAGAAGCATTCCCCTGCCCCCTCCCACATCCAATTTTCCCTGGTTCTATACTTGCTTAAAAGCTGTTCATCTCTAACATCTTCCAATTCAACTTGAAATGCTAACTCAGGAGGCGAAATTGCCCTGCGTCCCGATTGGATGGTAATCAGCTGGGGCCGGGACTTAGCAGAAAGTCGCGCCCCAGCCACTGAATTCGGCTTAAAGAAAATGGAGCACAATCTTGCGCGCTCCACTTCCTTTAGGGTGGAAGATGCCTGTGCTTGGATTTTTTTAACGTGTGGTGGCCATTGCACACCAGCCACCACACAAGCTTGACAGAGCTAGGTCTTGGTCCAGTGGCAAGGATTAACCAAGACAACTGGTGACAAGCTCTGCTGCGACCACTATCTTCATCTGGCGGTAAAGACACAAGGGCTCAAGCCACAGTTGAAATTCCCGTTGGGGCCTGATAATGCAATACAAAGAAGGATCCTGTTGGTATCCTTCCCGCCTGCTCAGAAAAGCAGATTAAAATAGAAGATACCAGGATTTGTGTTGGACAGTTAAACTGCCCACGCACCCAGTTTCTGCTGGGTCGGTAGAGTTTAAACCACATCTGTTGTATTTAGCACACATTTCGGACAGCACACTCCAGACATAATTTTGCAATTGTTGCACTGTGCTGCAGGTGTTAAATATCCGTAAAGCAAAAAAAGTCAGACATTTTCTTCTGATCAGAAGTCTGAAATTTACAAGGAAAATAAAAATACTTATCTATAATTGACCTCAGGTATTTATGGTCTTTACAAGCAGCTACAAATCCTTGGATTGCCACAGGTAGAGCTCAGAACACAGCTCCTTCCAGCACTTCCCACAGGTAGCAAGTGACCAAGGACAAGATCAGATTGCTGCTCTGGTCCATTTAGACTTTGTGGCATTAAAGATACAGGCTAGTTTAAACATAGTTCCACCTCAGCAGATGCTGGCCTTTCTCAAGGCAGTCCCTTTACAAACAACAACAACTTGATGTTATTGGATGTTTTGGTTTCCATATTTACAAAAGGATATACTTGCTTTGAAGGCAGTTCAGAGAAGGTTCACAAGGTTGATTCCAGAGATGAGGGGTTTGACTTATGAGGAAAGGTTGAGTAGGTTGGACCTCTACTCATTGGAATTCAGAAGAATGAGAGGTGATCTTATGGAAACATATAAGGTTATGAGGGGGCTTGACAAGGTGGATGCAGAGAGGATGTTTCCATTGATGGGGGAGACTAGAGCTAGAGGGCATGATCTTAGAATAAGGGGCCGCCCATTTAAAACTGAGATGAGGAGAAATTGCTTCTCCCAGAGGGTTGTAAATAGGTGGAATTCACTGCCTCAGAGAGCTGTGGCAGCTGGGACATTGAATAAATTTAAGACAGAAATAGACAGTTTCTTAAACGATAAGGGAATAAGGGGTTATGGAGAGCAGGCAGGAAAGTGGACCTGAGTCCATGATCGGATCAGCCATGATCATATTAAATGGTGGAGCAGGCTCGAGGGGCCATATGGCCTACACCTACTCCTATTTCTTATGTTCTTAAGTTCTTATTAGAGAACAATTATTCGTCAATGAATTAATTGTCAGTGACTGAATGTGAAAGAATCTAATCTGCCTTTTAACGGCTAACTTTCAGTTGTGATGTGGTTTATTTCTGCTGCAAATAAGTATGTATTTTTAATTGAATATAGTCAATTGTATATACTATGTTAAAAATGATATATTCGATTGAATATCGTGCCTTTACAATAGTAAGATGTCCAAATCCGCTTCACAGGAGCGTTATCACCGAGCCACAGGAGATATTAAGACAGATGACCAAAAGATTGGTCAAAGAGGTAGTTTTTAAGGAGCATCTTAAAGGAGGAGAGGTAGAGAGGTGCAGAGGTTTTCAGAGGGACTTCCAAATTTTAGGGCCTAGGCAGCTGAAGGCACGGTCACCAATGGTGAAGCGATGAAAATCGGAGATTCGCAAGAGGCCAGAATTGGAGGAGCACAGCGATATTGGAGGGTTGTAGGGCTGGAGGAGGTTACAGACATAGGGAGAGGTGAGGCCATGGAGGGATTTGAAAACAAGGATGGGAATTTTAAAATTGAGGTGTTGCCGGACCAGGAGCCAATTTAGGTCAGCGAGCACAGGGGTGATGGCTGAACGGGACTTGATGCGAGTTAGGACACGGGCAGCAGAGTTTTGGATAAACTCAAAGTTATGGAGGGTGGAAGGGATGTCAATTATGTAAGAGATTTCAATACTCGCCTCATTATATAATAGTATATTGTGCATTATATAGTATAATGCTTCTGCCTTTATAAAACAGCATTTCTTCTGATTTACAATGAGTGCTTACCACTAGTGTAGTAAAACTCCGGTCCATCAGCAGCGACAATGGGGCCAATCTTTATATATTTATATATTCCGCCCATCATCGCTGCTGAGTGAACAGACAGGATTTGTGGGTCTGTATGTCCTTTGAAATCTTCATCTCAATCATCATTAATCAGTCAGTCCACTTTTAGAATAAAGAAATTATAAGTAGTATTGGATTGTATTAAATAAACATTTAATGTATGAACCAAACAGTCATTGCAATGAATAAACTATATTTATCACATTAAGAGAGTGCTGCAGAAAATATTTCAACATAAATATAAAATTAGAAGCAACAATTCTATCTAATTTTGATAACTCCTTAATATAGGTGAGTTTAGCCTCCATTACATGTACAATTATTAAGAGCAATTGCTGGCATGAGTGTGAAATTTGTAAACTTTGACCGGATTAAAATCCTGCAACTCTGAGGTGCACAGATCTTGCTGTCCATTCCTGCCAGAATCTTTCTAACATATTTTATTAATTCATTTTTTTTCTTCACAGTAATTGTTTATCTTGGAAAATAAATGGATTTGATTAGCAGTACTAGGTAAGAAAAATCATTAAAGCAGAAGCATGAAACAACACAGATTAAAAATGAACACGTGGTATAAGATGCTATGTTGAATGCCTCTGCTTCAGTTCCTACAATATGCTATATATCTGATGAAATTCTTTATAAAAAAACTGTGCCTCAGTCTGGTAGTGTATGGCCTTTTGCAGTCCACAATTCCTCAAATAAGGATCAGAATTTTGGCTTTGTGTTCAAGGGGTGGCACTGACTGGAAATGTAATGTATTTGCTTCATGGATTCTTGCATAAGAATTTGTAGCAATACATTGCTATTAAGAACTAGTTGGTTTATTAACAAAGGTTTAACAATCACACTACACAGTACCAGTTCATCCACTGCTGCACACATCATTGTGGATGACATAGACCCAACTGACTGGGGTTTTATTGAGTCTTGTGAACATCATGTGACTGGTTAAGCCATTCACAATGCAACAGCTCTACAACTCTTTTGCAAAACAAAATTAAACAGTTAAATCAAGTGCCCCCTGATCTGGGGGACACTCCAAACATTTTTCAAGGCCCTTTTTTTGTTTTTTTGGGGGGTTTTTGTGGGGTTTTTTGTGTTTTTTTTGGGGCACTAAATCCTAAATTTTACGTGTCCCCTATAAAAGGGGAGGGGGACACTAAAACCCAGCAATAAAAACAAATTAAACTTTAAAACATATAAAATCAAATGAAAATTTGGTTGCTGGGGGTAATGATGCACTCCAGTCCCTCCAGCGCCCACCTCTCACGGAAGGCCGCGAGCGTACCGCAACAGCTCTACAACTCTTTTATAGGAAACAATAAATAAACATTAAATCAAGTGCCCCTTATTAAAGGGGGGGACACTACAACTCTTTTGTTGCATACTGATAAACAAATTAACTCAGGTGCCCCCCCCCTTATTAAAGTGGGGGTGGGGAGACACTCCAAACACTTGTCAGGTGCCCTTTTTCGACAGTTCAACAAACCTGTGAGAAAACTCACAGGTGCATACATTGCAGGAAGGGAGTTAGGCGTCTTCCTCACAGAGAAAGAAAGAAAAATATTGAGAAAGTGGCCAATCTCCTGCACCTTCAAGAATCCGACTTAAGACCAGCATTGAAAAAGGTTTGGTTGTAGGTTTTCTCCATAGGCCTGGGACCTGATAGCCTGCATGTCCTCTCAGTTGGAATATGGGAAAGAGAAAAGAAAAAAGCATACAGTAGATATTGGTAGGTTCATAATACAATAGAGAACCAAGCTGAATATAAAAATGTACAGAGGAGATCTAAAATAGGGAATAAGAGGGGCAAAGAGAATATGAGAATAGATTAGTGGCTAACATAAAAGGGAATCCAAAGTCTTTTATAAACACATAAATAGTAAAAGGGTAGACAAAGGAAGGGTGGGGTCAATTAGGGACCAAAAAGGAAATCTTCTTCTAGAGGCATCTGTCTTCAATAGAGAAGAGAATGCTGCCAATGTAGCAGTAAAGGGGGAGGTAGTAACAATATTGGATAGGATTTTTAAAAAATTAAAAGAATGTACTTAAAAGGTAGGCAGTGCTCAAAGTAGAAAAGTCATCTGGTCCAGATCCTAGGTTGTTGAGGGAAGCAAGGGTCAAAATTGCAGAGGCTCTGGCCACAATCTTACAACCTTCCTTGGATATGGGGTTGGTGCTGTTGGACTGAAGGACAGCAAATGTTACACACCTGTTTACAAAAGGAGAGCACGATAAACCTGGCAACTACAGGCCAGTTAGCCTAACATCAGTAAACCGATGGGGAATTTTATAGAGACAATAATCCAGGAAAATATTAATTGGCATTTGGAAAAGTATTGTTTACTAAATGAAAGTCAGCATGGATTTGTTAAAGGCCAAATCATGTTTGACTAATTTGATCGCATTCTTTGATAAGGTAACAGAGAGGGTAGATGAGGGTAGTGTGGTTCTAGACTGACACTCCAGTGCAGTGCTGATAGAGCACTGCACCATCAGAGGTGCCATCTTTCAGATGAGATGTTAAATCAAGGCCCCGTCTACTCTCTCAGGTGGACTTAAAAGATCCCATGGCACTATTTTGAAGGAGAGCAGGGGAGTTATCACCGGTGTCCTACCAATATTTATCCCTCAATCAACATAACAAAAAAAAACAGATTATGTGGTCATTTTCACACTGCTGTTTGTGGGACCTTGCTTGTGCGCAAATTGGCTGCCGCATTTCCCACATTACAACACTCCAAACGTACTTCATTGGCTGTAAATCACTTTGATACATCCGGTGGTTGTGAAAGGCGCTATATAAATCCAAGTCTTTCTTTGATGTTGTGTATATGGACTTTCAAAAGACATTTGACAAAGTACCACATAATAGTCTTGTTAGTAAAATTAAAGCCCATGAGATTAAAGGGACAATGGCAGCAAGGATACAAAATTGGCTAAGGGACAGAAAGCAAAGAGTAGTGGTGAACGGTTGTTTTTCAGACTGGAGAGAGGTATTCTGTCGTGTTTCCCAGGGCTCTTTTTGATATATATTAATGGCCTGGACTTGGGTATGCAGGGCATCATTTCAAAGTACACAAATTTCTGAAGGAGGCAGGACAAGCTGAGAAGGCTGTTAAAACAGCATATGGAATCCTTGGCTTTATTAATAGAGGAACAGAGTACAAAAGCAATGAAGTTATGCTAAACAGTTATAAAACCCTGGTTGAGCCTCAGCTAAAGTATTGTGTTCAATTGTGGGCACCGCACTTTAGGAGGGATGACAAGGCCTTAGAGCAGAAGAGATTTACTAGGATGGTACCAGAGATGAGGGACTTCAATTATGTGGAGAGACTCGAGAAGCTGGGGTTGTTCTCCTTGGAGCAGAGAAGGTTAAGAGGAGATTTAATAGAGGTGTTCAAAATCATGAATGGTTTTGATACAGTAATAGGAGAAACTGTTTCCAGCAGCAGAAGGGTCGGTAACCAAAGGACACGGATTTAAGGTGATTGGCAAAAGAACCTGAGCGACATGAGGAAACATTTCTTTACACTGCGAGTTGTTGTGATCGAATACACTGCCTGAAAGGGTGGTGGAAACAGATTCAATAGTAACATTCAAAAGAGAATTGGATAAATACTTGAAGGAAAAAATTTACAGGGCTATGAGGAAAGAGCGGGTGAGTGGGATTAATTGGATAGCTCTACCAGAGAGCCAGCACAGACACGATGGGACGAGTGGCTTCCTTCTGTGCTGTATCATTCTATGATTCTATGATTCTAAGAAGAATTTTAAATGAACCAAAATGAAATTGTCTACCATGAATACTGAACTATGTCACTCATAGCAGATTATTTACTGTGTTGCAGTTTTTGGATCAAAAGTGGATTTTAGGCATTAAGTTTTATTTTGCTAATTTACATTGATAATTCAACTTGAGATATTAAAAATGAAACTTGGTCAACTCTTTTTTAAATATTTGGGTCATATACATGCTTCACATGGAGATTAAAAAAAATCTAGGGAGGGTTTTTTCTTAAATAGAAAGAAAATAATGTGTATGGAAAATTAAAGAGATCTAGGGGGGGCTTCCTGATTGCAATAAATTGAAATGATCACAACAATGATCGGTGACAGTGAGTAAAGCAAATGAGATGTTGTGATGTCTTAAAAGACCAATATTGAGCTGGAATAGTGACTGAGGCAATCCTGCCAGTTTATAAATCATTGATGCGGCCGCACTTAGAATACTGTGTACAGCTCTGGTCACCACTGTACAGAAAGGATATTGCAGCTATTGAAAGGATACAGAAGAGAACAGAATGATTGAGGGGATGGAGGGATTGGATTATGACAAATGATTACTTAAATTGCTCTTCAACCCCTTTAGCTCATCAAAACTATTCTAGGGCCGGAAAGGAATTTTACAGGTTTTTTACCTAATCGGCCTGTTTTTCTATCTGCTGTTTCACCTCAATGAAAGGAGATTACATGGCTTTTGGAGAGTGGGGAGTGTATGTACAGTTATCACAATTGTGTGGGACAGGCTGGATGGACCAGTAGGTCTTTTCTTGTCAGTCATTTTTATACTTGTGGTTGCACAGTTTTCACTGGGGAAGTGAACCGAAGTATTTACATGACAGAGAAACTTAGAAATTGCCAAACGACAAAAGACCAAGCTTCATCTCATTCACCTTCTACCATCTGGTTATCGTATGATACAACAATAATAACAAGAAGCATGCTTGTAAATTTCATCCTGCTAGGGTAAAATTTGCTTTATTCAAGCCGTTTAATCTAGCAATGTTTTAATGGGAATGCATGTGAAATGTTTCATAAATTGGTTCATTTGATGAGGCTGTTTGTTTAATACAGTCCCAGAAGGACAGATATAATGTTACAATACAACAACAGGTTGGGAATAGTAACTATTCTTTTTAGTTGTATCAATTATATCTTTCAAACAGGCTTCTAGTATGATTTAGAACTTCCAAAACTAAGTTCAATTGGTCAATACGGAATTTAATTTATTGGGTCACAAGACTGGCAATCAAGAGTGATGGACAATTCCAGGTGGAGGAACATGGAATGTTGTTGTAATATCTGTAAGCTTGTAATGTTTGTAGCGCCACACTGTGGATGTGGACGTATTGTGTACTGCAAGTGCAGAGTTAATCATTAAACAGAACCAGGCAATTCCGGGGACTACCGAGAGAGCTGCCTGCCATGTTAGGAAGCTGTGTGTGCTGTGCTCTGTGAATATATCACATTTGGCAATGGAAGGTGGGATTTTTCGGATGATTTAAAGCTTAATTTTTGTTGGTGAAGGATTCAGCCAGCCGACAGAGAGAAGTTTCTGTCTTTGGAAAAAAGCTACAAAATCCGAGGTAAAATACAGCACATGGCGTGAACAGCTAGAGATTAAAATGGCAGGTGTATTGGGATATTTGGGTGAATATAGACACAATCGGGAACGTTTTAAAGCGTATGTGGATCAACTAGAAATGTATTTCACTGCAAATAACATAATCGAAGTTCCAGACAATGCAGTCCAGAACTGGGCAGTGTTGGAACGTAAGAAAGTGATCTTCTTATCGGAGGCAGATCCGTCATTATATGACACTCTTGTAAATCTGCTTGTGCCTGACGAGCCAAAGGACACAACGCTTCAAGAGATTTTAACGAAACTGGAGCAGCACTATAAACCCAAATCGATAGAAATTGCTGAAAGCTATCATTTCGGGATTTGGAATCAAAAAGCTAATGAAAGTATCAGTGAGTACATCATAGCATTAAAAAAGCTATCGATGCACTGTAATTTTGGAAACTTTCAAAACCGAGCATTACGGGATCGTTTCATTTGTGGGGTGAAAAATGTTGCGATCAGAAGGAAGTTATTGACGATGGATGACTTGACTTTTGAGATTGCTTGTCAGACAGCGAGGTCGATGAGCGTGGCCGAACAATATTCCCGAGAATTAAATAATGATTACGGTCGTCAGTCAACCGAGGTAAATCACCTGCAGGTTCAAAGTAAAATACAGGCATGGCCGAAAGTCTCAGAAACTGGAAATTCTAACAGAGCGTCGAAGTCGAGCTATAGGTGCCTGGGACAACACATTGCTCCATACGTGAAGGCAGAGTGTTTCTTCTGCAGAAAGACTGGGCATCTTGCAAAGGCATGCCGACTGAAGGGTAAACCAGCTTTTAAAGCTATGAGTCCAGCGTTCAAAGCTTATGAGTAGAAATCCCAAGAGACTACATAGCATGGAAGAACAACAACAAGTCGAGGAGATGTTAGAGTTACACGTCATCAGGAGCACAAGGTTAACGGACAGTGATTCGGAAAGCATCAAAATCCACATAGATGTTGCGGGATTCAAGATACCAATGGAAATTGACACGGGTGCATCCGTGAGTGTAGTACCAGAGTCACTTTACCGCGACAAATTGCATGATTTTCAACTGGAGAAATCCAAGATAGAGCTGCGAGGCTACTCGGGAGAGAAAATTCCTGTGGTAGGTCGTATCACCGTACTGGTGAAATATAAAGATCAATTTCAGAACTTGCCTCTAATAGTAGTGAAAGGAGACAAGCCGGCCTTACGAGGAAGAAATTGGTTGAGTTCACTGAAGCTGGATTGGAGTAAGATTTTCTGTGTGGAAGCGAGATTTTCATCAACGGATGAGGTTATCAAGAAGTATCCAAAGGTATTCTGCGAAACGGGCAGTCCGATCCAAGGCCTCAAGGTGAGTGTCAGGGTACAGAAGGACGTTAGATCGGTTTACTACAAGCCACGTTCTTACCATATGCGATCAAGGAGAAAGTTGAGCAAGAACTCAAAAGACTAGAGACTGAGAACATTATATGTAAGATAGATCGATGTAATTGGGCTACACCCATTGTTGTTGTACCTAAGTCTGATGATAAGGTAAGATTGTGTGGTGATTATAAAGTAACCGTAAACCAGGTTCTAGAGGGTAATGTCTCCAATACATTGCCGAATATAGAAGATTTGTTCACAACACTGACAGGTGGACAGATCTTCTCAAAACTGGATCTTACGAATGCCTACTTACAGCTTGAACTAGATGAGGAGTCCAAGTCATGTTTGACTATAAATACTCATCTAGGCCTATATCAATTTAATAGGCTACCGTTTGGAGTGTCTTCCGCCCTGCCATATTCGAAGGGGTGATGAACCAGATTTTGCAAGGTATTGAAGGGGTAGTATGTTATTTGGATGACATACTAATTTCAGCACCAAATAGGCAAATTCATAATAACATATTGAATGAAGTCCTCAAATGGCTAGAGAAGCACAGAGTATGAATGTCTGCTCGTAAGTGTGAGTTATTTAAAAACTCAGTGGAGTACTTAGGGTACAGAGTAGACATAGATGGTTTACATCCAACCATGGAAAAATTGGATGTGATTAGAAATGCACCCACTCCCAGGAATGTCACAGAATTTCGTTCATTCTTGGGTCTTTTGAACTATAATGGGAAGTTCCTACCAAATTTGGCTACAGTATTACATCCACTGAATGAACTTTTGAAAAAACAGGCCCATTGGAAATGGTCAAAAGAATGCGATACAGCATTCAAGGAGTGCAAAAGCAAATTGGTAGAGAGCACCATGTTAGTTCACTATGAAATATCTAAGGAGATTAAGCTAGCATGTGATGCCTCTCCATATGGAGTTGGGGCAGTAATCTCTCATGTATTAAGTAGTGGGGAGGCGAGACCAATTGCTTTTGCTTCACACACTCTCAGTGCCAGTGAGAGTAATTATGCGCAAATTGAAAGGGAAGCTTTGGCATTAATTTTTGAGGTCAAGAAGTTTCACAAATACTTGTATGGTCATTAGTTTACCATCGTTACGGACCATAAGCCCCTAACAGTAATCCTCCATCCAAAGTCCCCAGTTCCAACATTAGCTGCAGCCCGAATGCAGAGATGGGCTTTGATTTTGTCAGCATATACATATGATATTGAATATAAACAATCAGCTGATCACAGTAATGCTGATGCAATGTCTAGATTTTATGAAAATTATTTTCTTCATTTCGCCTCCCTGAAGAAATTGTTTCGGATAATGGACCACAATTTCGTTCAGAAGAATTTGCACAATTCACGAGCAAAATGGTGTGAAACATATCAAAGTTCCACCATACCACCCTGCTTCGAATGGTGCAGCAGAGCACACTGTACAAATTGTAAAACGTGCCCTCATAAAACAAATGTTAGATCCAAATCCAAGAAAACGGCAGTTGTCATTGGATCACAAATTGGTTAATTTTTTGATTACATATCGAAATACTCCTCATACAACTACTGGTAGAACACCAGCAGAGTTGTTTCTTAAACGACAGCCACGAACCAGATTCTCGTTGTTAAAGCCAAATTTGTCACAATCCGTAGAAGAGACACAATTAAGACAGAAAGAGAATCATGATAAAGGTAGAGTAAAAGAGAGAAGTGTGAAATTAAACCAGAAGGGGAGAGTGAAGAACTATCACCATAAATGGTTAAAGTGGTTACCAGGAAGAGTGGTGAAGATATGTGGTCCTCGCACATATTTGGTAAAGATGTTTGATAATGAACAGGTTAGGTTTGTTCACATTGATCATATTTTACCTACAGATATGGAAGATGTTGAAGTTGGGAATGATTCAATTATTTCTGACTCATCAGATAGTTTTGATATACCAGTAGCAAATCCTAAATCCAATGTACTAGAAACAAATCCAGGAGAGAATCAGAATGAAAGTCTGAGTCCGAGTCAGGAAAACAAAGAGCCTGAAGTTAGAGTGAGTTCAAATGAAAATCAAGGAAATTCCATGGAGGAAAACGTTCCTCAGGATGAGCATCGAATGAGTGTGAAATCGACACCATGTTTGGAAGATTCTATTCGAGAGCAAAGGTATCTTCTGCGAAACAGAAAACAAGTGGTACAGTTAAATTTGTAAATATAGTAAAAAATAAGTTACATCCTGTGTTATGTATAAACATGAAAGTTATGTATGATGTTTGTTATGATGGCTTCTTCAATAAGGAGGGAGAAGTGTAATGTCTGTAAGCTTGTAATGTTTGTAGCTCCACACTGTGGATGTGGACGTATTGTGTACTGCAATTGCAGAGTTAGTCATTAAACAGAACCAGGCAATTCCGGAGACTTCCGAGAGAGCTGCCTGCCATGTTAGGAAGCTGTGTGTGCTGTGCTCTGTGAATATATCAGAGTTGTGTCCCGACATTTTTGTTAAACTATAATATTTGACATTTTTATACTCACTGAGTAGGGGAGTGGGGGGGTGGGGTGGGGTGGGAGGGGGGGCAGCATTTCCTCTGTGCACTGTGTAGAAAAATCATAAATGTGTTCTTCATGACCAACTGGCACACAGAGGAAATCTTCCCACCTAGTGGTCAAGTGAGGCCATTCAATTTAAGGTGGAACAGGAAAATATTGCAATTGTACATTTTTTTAAATTTCAAACGAATAAATGGTTTTATCCTAGTTGATCTATTGTTACATCTGCATCCTTGTACTATCGGTCTATTGTTAAATCTGCATCCCTGTACTCTTGCAGTGTTGGTAACTCATTGGTCTGGAAGTGTTTGCTTAAAGTGCCTACAGATATCAAAGTGAGTGTTTTCTGATGGTATAGTAGTAATCTTTTTTTTAATTCGCTCATTCAAAGGATGTGGACGTCACCAGCATGGCCAGCATTTATTGCCCATCTCTAATTTCCTTCAAGAAGGTGGTGGCGAACCGCCTTCTTGAATATAACTGAGTGGCTTGCTACGCCATTTCAGAGGACAGTTAAATGTCAACCGCTTTGCTTTGGACCTGGAGTCATATATAGGCCAGACCTGGTAAGGATAGCTGATTTCCTTCCCTAAAGGAGAGTGAACCAGATGGGTTTTTATGACAATCCGATAGTTTCATGGTCACCATTACTGTTTTATTCCGGATTTATTTAATTAACTGAATTTAAATTCCCCAGCTGCCATGGTGGTATTTGAGCTTCGGTCTCTGGATCATTAGTCCAGGCCTCTGGATTACTAGTCTAGTAACATAATATATACACCACAATGCTACTGAACCCCTAAGTTTTGCCGTGAGCCTGGGGCTTGAGTTTTGCTCTGAGGCCACTGTCAGCACTCCTGTGTGATTGGTTTCTAGCCGTCTGATGCATGCCACTGATATCCTGCTGAATCCTGCTACCACCATGCTACCGTACCAGTAATTGGTAGATTACATCCATTTTTTCTAGGTAAACTGATGCTATGTTTGATTATTTGACTCAGAAACCAGTCAGACTTTACACTCCTCCATATATTCCACTCACCTATATTCTTTACCTGAACATATTTTTTCTTCCTTTTATTTCATTTATAAAGGATAGCGCCTTTCACAACCTCAACATCCCAAAGCGCTTTACATCCAATGAAGTACTTCTTGAAGTGTAGTCACTGCTATAATGTAGGGAAACATGGCAGCCAATTTGAGCACAGTGAGATCCCACAAACTGCAATGAGATGAATGAACAGATAATCTGTTTTTAGTGATGTTGGTTGAGGGATAAATATCTCTGTTCTTCTTTGAATAGTGCCATAGTGACGTCGCATCTGAAAGACGGCATCTCTGACAGTGCAGCACTCCCTCAGTACTACATTCAAGTATCAGTCTAGATTCATCATTCCAGTTGTTCTTTTTTCCTTTTGGTCCTTATTTCTAATCATTTCATTGTTACATCATTTATTTTGTTGATCTAGTATTTCTCAGAATCTTTTCTCTCGTGCTGCCTATTGTTCATTGAGAAACGACCATTCCTCAGTTGGCTTCAGGCACAGTTGTAGTTTTCTCCGTAAGATCTACTTTTTTGGTTATAAAATTCAGTTGATGTATGAGAATTTGACATATTGATTTGACACAATTGTTACCGAGATTTGCATAACTCCACAAAGCTGATAAATATTAAATAGAGACTTAAAAGTGCAATGAAGAAAATGTCAACATTCATTGATGTCACATACATTTTGAGTAAACAGTAAACTACCAATAAGTACGCTCCTATGGAACAATGTTATTTATTAAAGGACAGCTTTGAACCTAAGTTTCTAAAGGTTTTCAGTTCCAGAAACACAATTCTTCAGCTTGACTGTAATCCAGTCAGACCTGGGCCATCTAATGTCTCCTTCATCTAAAATGACAGGACATTTACAGCAAACTCACTTGACAACTCATCACTGCCACATCGCTACCACACTGATTGTCCTTGAAAGCTGACCCTTGCAGCTAGACGGGCCCAGTGGTCATGCCATCTCTGTCTTACTCCCAACTGCTACTGACAGGAGACATGCAGACATCAAAGGCAAGTCCTGGCACCTGAGACACTTTGCGTGACATTATACAGGTAAAACAGACCTACCAGACTGTGGTGCCTCTAGGCCGACAAAGCATGATTTACACCTCAACCATCAGATTATGCATGATTATACTTTAGATTTCTTGTGTTATCTCCACTATAGTTAGTCAATTAGAACTGATTACATTGTCTACTTATGTCCTTTTGTTATTTTTACACAGGCAGTTTGTGCACATAGCATATCAGCTATAATACTGAATGCCAAGCAGTATATGTCAGCTTTTGATATTGAATGGCAGGATCACAACTATTTAAAGAGATTAAAATATATTTCAACTGCTGATGTAAAAATGAGTAGAAGTACAAATAGCTTTTAACATTACTCCTTTTTAAAATCCTTTCTGATTAGGGTTGCCAGAATAAATAATACATTATCTACATAAATAAAGCTTTATTTCGTAAAGATTTAACATACAGAGGAATATTTCTGTAGACTATTGCAAAAGTGAATTCTATTACCCACAGAGTAGATTTCTTGTCTTACCTGAAATCTTTTGTGCATTAAGTTAAAAATGGCTAAGTATCTTAAAATCTGAATGCATGACAGTTACTGAAATTTGATTTGCTGAACTGTGAAGCTGGCATTTTTTAAAGGAGACACATTCACAATATCAAGATACAAGGAGAATATTTTATGATGAAATCTTGTTCACTACGACAAAATTTGCAATATTAAGAGCCAACTTAATAAGCCTTTCTGACTGACAGTTTGACGAGAGGCAGCAGTAGGTTGAAGCTTTGTTAGAGGATGCAGTTCCAGTGTGATGATCTTTTGAGCAAGTACTCTGTCAATTTCAGTTCAGGATCATAATGTAATACTCATTGTATGCCTCATCAAAAAGTTGCAGTCCTGAGATTAACTATTTCTTTTGACTGAACTGAGGTGACTGTTTTGAAACAGTGTAAGAGCTTGTCAGTTCACACTGTTACATTCATTTTTCTTGCATAATAAAAGATATGAATGAAATCAATGCAATTTGATTACTGCTTCAGTACAATGAAAAACTAACTGCTAGAAATACTGACAAGATTGGAATTCAGAAATAACTTCATGATGATGTCATGTAGAGGACAAAATTATCCAACTAAAGGTAAACACTTCACAATCAAACCAATAAATCCTACTGAATTTTAAAATAAATTCCAGTTATCTTTATGAGTTGAAAAATAGAAGTGTACCATTCTGTTTGAGACACATGGCAACACATCGGGGCAATGCACTTTTTAAACATATATAAAGTGAGTTTTACTATATCTCAGTTAACAACAGCTTGCATTTATATAGCGCCTTTAACATAGTAAAACGTTTCAAGGGGCTTCACAGGAGCATTGTCACAAGGAGACCGATTTTAATCCCTCCACCATCGGTGGCCATACCTTCAGCTGCCTCGGCCCTAAGCTCTGGAATTCCCTGCCTAAACCTCTCCATGCCTCTATAGCTCGTTTTCCTCCTTTAAGACGTTCCTTAAGACATTAGGGCAGGTGAGAAGTAGGTTTTAAGGAATGTCTTAAAGGAGGAAAATGAGCTATAGAGGCATGGAGAGGTTTAGGCAGGGAATTCCAGAGCTTAATGCCTAGGCAGCTGAAGGTATGGTCACCGATGGTGGAGGGATTAAAATCGGGGATGCGCAAGAGGCCGAAATTGGAGGAGCTCAGAGATCTCAGAGGGTTGTAGGGCTGGAGGAAGTTACAGAGATAGGGAGGGCAGAGGCCATGACAAACAAATGCTACAATTTATCAATTTCATTGCAAAATGGAAATCATATGATAACAGTACTATTACCTATATTGTCCAATTGAAAACACATTGATAACTAAAAAATGTAAACTTAACAATAGTAAAGACCACCATAGCAAAACCATTTTACCATAAATAAAGATAGTTCTAACTATTGGAAGAATTATGGGAGTAAAGATATCTAACTCAATTTATTTATTAATTTTTGGATATGACATTCACCTTCTTTCTCTGTCTTCCATGGTCCAACGCAGTTTGGACTAAGTATGCTGATTAGCACATATGATCAGAAATTTTATATAAATTATTAATCCATTTAAGCATATTTAGTTATGTTTTCTTTAAGAGTGACATGCTGTGCGTAAAATAGGTCACATATTCAAACTAAAAGAAATCATGGGGTCACTTGACAGACCTGAATTCAGATTTTCGCTCTCTCACTTAGAAAATCAGCTCTCAAGGGCACTCCTTAGATAGTTTTCACTGAGATTCTGAATTCAGTGATTAGAGAGTTTTAAATATAATCAAGAGTGTTCCCAATTCATTTTGTCAAGGATTGAACAACAAAGATGAAGAAGTAGATTTTATTTTTACTGCTTTGGACAGAACAAAATAGAAAATCTGGCAGGGAGGATTGCATGCCAGTTTTAGAACCTGCCTGATTTTCTTTCCATTCATTTAATTGGTTTTGTATCTGGCGTGTGATCCTCTCCACCAGATTTTTCTTTCTGCATTCTGCCCAGGTAATGCTCAACTTACAGTTAATTATTAATGGGATTCAAGGGATTGGGCGATGTAATGGTTTGCGTCCAGGAGATGTTTCGTCATCGGGCGCAAAGCACAAGAAATAAACATGGAGACCAGTTACATGGTTTCCCTTTATGCAGCCTTAGTGTTTATGGGCCTCTTCCAAAGGGAGTGGGTGGAGTTGCTGTGCCTACAACAGGTGCAGGTGAAACACAGCTATTTTTATGCGGGATTGGGTTTTTCAAGGACCTCCCATCTCATTTCCCTCAAAGATCGGCCTTACATCCAAATCCCCTCAGAACAGAAGATTTGAGGGTGGCAAGCAACAAGGCAAATGAGGCCTAAATGATAAGTACTTCCTTTCTCTTCCAGTCTCCACATTAATCTTCATGCCTAGACACCTTCTGGCTGTTGTTTTTGCATCTAACCTGTTGTGGTTCCCTGAGCTCTTGTGAAAGTATTGGAAGAACTGCTTATCCTATGCCCGCTTTTTCATGTATTCCTGCTTTTCTGAAATCCATTATTTGCTTTATTTATAGTCCTCTTTTTGGTGGCTTACCAGACATTAATGGACTATTTTTTCAAGATATTTGAAAAAAAACATACCGTAATGAGTAAATAAAATTGTGTTTCCAGAAATACAATATATTATTATTTTAAAATTTCAGAGGTATTGAAAATAATTCTTTTAATCCAGTATTAAAAATTCATCCATAGCCTGTTCCCCTTTAAGAGTTCGACTGCATCTGGAACTTCCCTGCACCCATTAAAAATGGGATTTAAAGATAAAAATGCAATCCTGGAATAAAAGCCGTAAAATTCTGCCAGACAGACATTTAAATATATTTTATGAATTCTGACCATTTAATGAGGTTGTGACACAAAGTGTGCACAAGCATTCTAGTAAATAAAATGCACCCGGCTGGACAATTATGGCCAAAAGGAATCGAATACAAAGCATGCCAAAGTCTGCTGTCCCAGTTTTTCGATTATCCTGGGCCTCTTCCATACATGTCAACTTAGAAAAGTCAGAAAAACCGATGAATAGCATCAACGAAGCTGACAACATAAAACTGGGAAAAAAAACAGCCCTGAATAAAGTCCTATGACAAAGCCCGATGATTTAATGCAGCTGAGTAACTTCAAATCCTTTATATTGCATTTGAATTTCACAATTTAATTAGTGTTTCATAATCAAATTTTGCATTTCAGTTTATTTTCCTGTGAAAATTGAAACTCAGGGCCTCAGATATGACATACAAAAAGAAGTAGTTACTGCGGGAGTGCAGTGGGTCATGAAACTGTCATGACTTAAGCTGTGGCGATACTCAATGTTCCATCAGTTGTATTATAGTGGGGTGGAGGGGCGAGGAGCAGAGGGTGCAGGGAACTAAGCATAGTTGCAAGCAATGTCCCTTTTTTTGGGGGGGTGCGCGGCCCTGTCACAATACCATGAATGCGCAGTTTCTCGCATTGGAAACCGGCAAGCCGGCTGTGCAGAAGGTCTCAAGAGCTAGGCAGCCAGGCAGCTTAAAGGTGCAATTGGGTGCAAGTTGTCCAATTAGTGACATAAGAACATAATGGTCCAGAAATTGTGGTTGGAGGCTTCTGGACTGAAAAATTGCTACGAATTAACATGGTGGTCCGTGAGGTTTGGAGACTTGTAGTCCTGGGCCTCTACACGAAGGCCTGCATAAAGGCTCACGTATCCCAGGAGCGCAGGCGTTTTGCAAGCATCCCTGGGATCGCGTGGGCCGGCCCAACCAATCTAAGTAGGGGTATTCCCATTCATACTTATGGTGATATCGGAATCACCATAGGTATGAATGGGAATACCCCCCCAAAACACACAAACATGTTAACAAAATTTAAATCACCTACTTAACTGAATCAAAATGGAATTTAATTAATTATTTAAAACAAAAATTTTACTTTTTGAAAAATAGATTTACATATTTTAAAGAGTCTAAAAATAAACTTACCTTTTTTAACAGGATTTTAAATGTTTAAATGATTTAAAAAATTGTCTTTTTCTGTCCTTTAAAAGTCTTATGCTGATAAAAGCAGACTTTACGCCTGCTTTTATCAGGCAAATAGCCCAACTCTCCGGCCGCAGAGGCCCTTTACTTCCGGATGCTTGCAATCTGAGTGCGTTATTTTGCGCTCCACTTCCTCTCGGGGACTATAACCCCAATTTCATGAGCAAGGCGGGATATCCGCGTCTAATGCAGGAAGTCCCCCCTCGCGGATATTACCGTCCCCAAACGGGGCGCTACACAATTTCCCGTCCTCTGTGTTTCATGTACTGTGACAAAACAGGACAGTGAGTGTATCAGGCCCTGGGACACAGGTCACAGAGACTGTTGGCTTTCTGCTGAAAAGATGGATGGTTGACACCAACATTCCCTTTAAGCTGCATGGCTGCGCCGCTGTCTTGAGGTCCCTCGCATCCGGTGAGCCTGTTTCACAATGCAAAAACCACGCTTGCGCCTATGTTTGAATGGGTCGCGCAGCCCGTTAAAGGGGCCGCGTGCCTCAAACAATTAGGGAGAAATATTGTTTGACACTTGACTGGCACAGATGATCCAAATGTCTATCTTCTTGCAATAGACATGGTGCATCACGAAGCTCTGTTGCCACAACTCCCATAGAAAAGTGTTTTTATCATCAAAAACTAGCAGAGATAAGATAGGAGATCTGCAAAAATTAGAGCAATGAGCCTGAATTTCCTCTCACTCTACTCCACCTCTGAAAGTACGACTCGGTGGGACTTCAGGCCCCACTAATTATGTCTCTGATGCCATCCCACTTCCCAGGCTCAGGAGCATTTGAATTTGTGGAGCACAACTGGGGTGAGGGGTGTGGGGTGGGGGGAAGGGGGGCGGGGTGTTTGGTGTTGGGGGGGGGCGCCCTACAAGTGGGAGTTGTAAATTTGTTGCAGTGCATTGCTGTAGCATAAATGGGGCCAGGGACAAGGGGGACCTGAAATTAAAAAGTGAAAGATGCTTCTGAGGAGGCCGGTTTCCCAAAAGCTATCGATTGCTCAGAAATTGATTGCTTTTTGAGAAACTACATTTACATTTTAAATGACCTCAGACACCTTTAGCAAGATTGGATGGGTGCTGGACATCGTGGAGGGTTAAAAGATTAACAATCAAACTTCTTTGTATCATGGAGCAATAGATTTTCCAATATAAACAGGATGACTTTGAAGTATCGTGAGAGCAATTCACAGCTTGTCTTCTGACACGAAAAGTGCTTGTGTAAGGAAATAAGTGACAGTAATGACGTCAGCCAGGAGTGATTCAAGTATAACGTTAGGGGCTATAGTAATAAACATAGGTAAGAGATATCCATTAGCTATTGTATAGAAAGATAATGGTTAATGTGGCCTATTTTTCAAAGAGGTTGGGGACAGTTAGGTCAGAAAGTCTTATCTGTGACATGTACTTTTGATGTAAAATATGGTGTATAAAGGAGCATGGATTTCAGAGAGCTCGAAAGATACAGAAACTGCAAAGCTGCTCTCTCTGTATATAGTTAGGCCGATCACTGTGCTGCATATCAATAAAGCCTGTTCCGTATACTACACCATCTCGTGCTCACTCGAAAAGTATTATTGGGAACCAGAGAAGGAAGGAGGTTGAGTACTAACAATGGGCAGAAAAAGAGGGGGGGGGGGGGGAAGGGGATTTGGCATAAGTCGGCCCTTCACCAAATTCTACCCTGCCCACATTACCTTATTTTGGACTGTTTCAGAGCAAGACAATTTTGGGCCCATGGTCTTTAAAATAAACCAATTCTATTTAGATGCCTCTGCTGACACACCTGGATTGACTTGACATTGAATTAGCCCCATCTGTAAAATGAATTTCTTTTACTGTTGTGGGAATTGTGGCAGCTGCCAGGGAGGTGAGCATTCACTTGCATGATTGGGTGCTGCTGGTCACAAACAAGCTGCATAGCAAGGAAGTGCCATCCTTTGCTGTTGTCGAAGGGAGCATTTTTAAAAAAACATTGTTTTGTTCTCGGGTTGTGGACGAGATTTACTTCTGATTTCAGTACAGCACCTAGCAGGTCTGGATCCCAATTTTATACAGGCACGTTAATGACTCAGAGTAAATGAGATGGAAATGAAGGGAAATGGGAAATGTGATTGTGCTTCCACTGTGCCCGAAATGATGGCAGAAAATCAGGTCGGCACTAAAGTAGCATAGTGGTTAAGTTATGGGACTAGTGATCCAGATGCCTGGACTAATAATCCAGAGACACAAGTTCAAATCCCACCTCGGCAGCTGTGGAATTTAAATTCAATTAAAATTTAAAAATAAAATCTGGAATTTTGAAAAAAGCTAGCACTAGTAATGGTGACCATAAAACTACCGGATTTTCATTAAAAACCCATCTGGTTCACTAGGGAAGGAAATCTGCTGCCCTTACCTGGTCTGGCCTATATGTGACTCCAGACACACAGCAGTGTGGTTGATTCTTAACTGCCCTCTGATGTCCCAGCACTCAGTTGTAACAAACCACTACAGAAAACAATAAGAAAAAACTGGACGGACCACTCGGCACCGGCTTCGGACACGACAACGGCACACCCGGCCCAGTCGACCCTGCAAAGTCCTCCTTCCTAACATCTGGGGACTTGTGCCAAAATTGGGAAAGCTGTCCCACAGACTAGTGAAGCAACAGCCTGACATAGTTAAACTCACAGAATCATACCTTTCAGCCAATATGTCCCAGACTCCTCCTTCACCATCCCTGGATACGTCCTGTCCCACCAGCAGGACAGACCCACCCCAGTTGGCGGCACAATGGTATACAGTCGGGAGGGAGTGGCCCTGGGAGTCCCCAACATTGACTCTGGACCCAATGAAGTCTCATGCTGATTACCACCTACCGTCCTCCCTCAGCTGATGAATCAGTAATCCTCCATGTTGAACACCACTTGGAATGTGGGGGACTTCAATGTCCATCACCAACAGTGGCTTGGTAGCTCCACCACTGACCGAGTTGGCCGAGTCCTGAAGGACATAGCTGCCAGACTGGGCCTGCAGCAGGTGGTGAGAGAACCAACATGAGGGAAAAACCCACTTGACCTTGACCTCATCCTCACCAATCTACCTGTCACATTGGTAGCAGCGACCACTGCACAGACATTGTGGACACTCCGTCGTGTTGTGTGGCACTACCACTGTGCTAAATGGAATAGATTCAGCTCAAAACTGGCCATCAGCAGAGCAAAATTGTATTCCACCGCAATTTGTAACCTCATGGCTCAGCATATCCCTCGCTCTACCATCAGGCCAGGGGGCGAACCCTAGTTCAATGAGGAGTATAGGCCAGGAGCAGAACTGGATGTGCCTAAAAATGAGGTAACAACCTGGGGAAGCTGCAACATAGGACTACATGCATGCTAAACAGCTGAAACAGCATGCTATAGACAGGGCTAAGCGATCCCACAATCAACGGATCAGGTTAAAGCTCTCCCACACCCAGTCGTGAATGGTGGTGGGCAATTAAACAACTAACAGGAGGTGGAGACTCCATGAATATCCCCATCCTCAATGATGGTGGAGCCCAGCACGCAAGTGCAAAAGACAAGGCTGAAGCATTTGCAACCATCTTCAGCCAGAAGTGCCGAGTGGATGATCCATATCTGCCACCTCCTGAGGTCCCCACCATCACCTAAGCCAGTTTTCAGCCAATTTGTTTCACTCCCCGTGATATCAAGAAATGGCTGAGTGCACTGGATACAGCAAAGAGATGGAAGGTGTCGTCAACAGTGCTATCAAGCTGCAGTCACCAATAACCTGCTCACAGATGCTCAGTTTGAGTTCTGCCAGAAGCACTCAGCTCCAGATCTCATTACAACCTTGGTCCAAACATGGACAAAAGAGCTGAATTCCAGAGGTGAGGTGAGAGTAACTGCCCTAGACATCAAGGCAACATTTGACCCAGTGTGGCATCAAGGAGCCCGAGTAAATTTGAAGTCAATGGAAATCAGGGGTAAAACTCCCCACTGGCTGAAGTCACACCTAGCACAAAAGAAGATGGTTGTGGTGGTTGAAGGTCAATCATCCCAGCCCCAGGATATTGCTGCAGGAGTTCCTCAGGGCAGTGTCCTAGGCCCAACCATCTCCAGCTGCTTCATCAATGACCTTCCCTCCATCATAAGGTCAGAAGTGGGGATGCTCGCTGATGATTGCACAGAGTTCAGTTCCATTTGCAACTCCTCAGAAAATGAAGCAGTCCATGCCCGCATGCAGCAAGACCTGGACGACATTCAGGTTTGGGCTAATAAGTGGCAAGTAACATTCGCGCCAAACAAGTGCCAGGCAATGACCATCTCCAACAAGCAAGAGTCTAACCACCTCCCCTTGGCATTACCAGTGCCTTCTTCTTCTTAGGCGGTCCCTCATATCGAGGATAACTTGCTTCCACACCAAAAAGGGATGAGTTCACAGGTGTTTTGATGAAGGACCTGATATTCCCAGTCCCGAACTACATGTTAAAGGGTGGAAGATGCCTGTATATGGGTTTTTTTTAACGTGCGGTGGCCGTTGTACACCAGCCACCACACGGGCTTGACAGAGCTAGGTCTTGGTCCAGTGGCAAGGATTAACCAAGACGACTGGAGATCAGCTCTGCTGCATGGACCTAGTGCGCACACATATCACAGTGTGGGCTGGTCTGTGCTGCCTCAGGGCCCTCGCCTCTGTTGGGCTCCGAACTCGCACCTCTCCTTCGCTCCGACCTCGCCACTCCTGCTGTACCTGCTCACGCTATAATCACCGACCTGGTCATCATCATAGGCAATCCCTCGAAATCGAGACTTGTTTCCACTCTAAAAGTGAGTTCTCAAGTGACTGAACAGTCCAATATGGGAATTACAGTCTCTGTCACAGGTGGGAGAGACAGTCGTTGAGGGAAGGGGTGGGTGGAACTGGTTTGCCGCACGCTCCTTCCGCTGCCTGCGCTTGATTTCTGCATGCTCTCAGCAATGAGACTTGAGGTGCTCAGCGCCCTCCCGGATGATCTTCCTCTACTTAGGGCAGTCTTTGGCCAGAGACTCCCAGGTGTCAGTGGGGATGTTGCACTTTATCAAGGAGACTTTGAGGGTATCCTTGAAACGTTTCCTCTGCCCACCTGGGGCTCGTTTGCCGTGTAGAGCGCTTTCTTTGGGAGTCTTGTGTCAAGCATGCGAACAATGTGGCCCACCCAACGGAGCTGGTCGAGTGTGGTCAGCGCTTCGATGCTGGGGATGTTGGCCTGATCATCAACCGGGTCTTGGTGATGTCTAATCCAGTCACCCTCTTCACTGCTGTCGCCCTCTTGCATCAACTCGCGCTGCTCCCTGAAGTGGTATGCCACCAAGCTGTCCAGGGGCCACTCGCCTTTTATGGCCCCAACCTGCCGCTGGTGTTTCCTCGCAGGTCGGGCCACCATGCTGGCATTACCATTGCCTAATCCCCCACCATCAACATCCTGGGGGTCACCATTGACCAGAAACTTAACTGGACCAGCCACTTAAATACTGTGCCAACAAGAACAGGTCAGAGGTTGAGCATTCTGCCACAAGTGTTTCACCTCCTGACTCCCCAAAGCCTTTCCACTATCTGCAAGGCACAAGTCAGGAATGTGATGGAATACTCTCTACTTGCCTGGATGAGTGCAGTTCCAACAGCTCTCAAGAAGCTTGACACCATCCAGGTCAAAACTGCCTACTTTATTGACACCCCATCCACCACCTTCAACATTCACTCCCTCCACCACAGGCGCACCATGGCTGCAGTGTACAAGATACACTGCAACAACTCGCCAAGGCTTTTTCGGCAGCACCTCCCAAACCCACAACCTCTACCACCTAGAAGGACAAGAGCAGCAGGCGCATGAGAACACCATCACCTGCTAGTTACCCTCCAAGTTAAACACCATCCTGACTTGGAAATATATCGCCATTTCTTCATCGTCACTGGGTCAAAATCCTGAAACTCTTTCCCTAACAACACTGTGGGAGAGCCTCCATCACACTGACTGCAGTGGTTCAAGAAGGCGGCTCACCACCATCTTTTCAAGGGCAATTAGCAATAGGCAATAAATGCTGGCCTTGCCAACGACACCCACATTCCGGAACGAATTTTTAAAAAAGGATCCTGTGTAACGGATCGCAAGGCTGTTTTCTGCCCCTGTCCACCAATTATTGCCCCAAATCAGGCATATTGCAGCAGCAACCTTGGCTTTTTACATGAGTAAAAATCTCTGCAAGCAGACAGTGAGAAGCACATCATATTGATTTGCCAAATGATTACTCCCCTCCCTGTGGTGAAGCACCTTACATCCCCTTACATGAACAGTCTGTGACACAGTGTATTAGTTCACCAATGCATTATACCAGCAAGGCACCTAAAAGATCTTAGAATAGTTTCAGTTCAATTTAAATGTCTGTTGTTAGTGATCGCTATTCTCATTGCTAATAAATGAACTGTTACATTTTGTTGAGGAGAAGGTATTGTAAGGGTGTCCAACACAAATCAGATAACCACAATTGTAATAATCAAGTATAATACTTTAACTCCAGCCTACAGCAGGACCTGGCTAACATACATTCTTGGGCTGATAAGTGCCAGGTAACATTCATTCCACGTAAGTGCCAAGTAATTCCTATGTTCCTAATGACTATCTCAAATAAGAGAAAGCCCAGCATCTCCCCACCTGCAATAGCACCACCAACACCAAGTGCCCAACCATCCACATTTTGGGAATCACCGGTGGATAGATGCTGAACTGGTCTAGCTATATCAACACTGTGCCTATAAGAGCAGGTCAGAGGCTGGGTATTCTGTGATGACTGGCTCACCTCCTGACCCCTTTGCTGAGCCACCATCTGCAAGACTCGTCATGTGATCGAATATTCACCGCTCTCCTGGATGAGTGCAGCCACAACACTCAAGAAGATCGACATCATCCAGGATAGAGCAGTTTGCTTGATCGATGTCCCTGCAGTGAATATCCACCCACTCCATCACCGATGCATCATGGTTGCAGTATGTACACTCTACAGCATGCACTGCAGCAACTCACCAAGGTAACTTCAACAGCACCTTCCCCCCTTGCGATCTCTACTAGTGAGAAGGGCAAGAGCATCGATGTTGTGGGAATGCCATCACCTCCAAATTGCACACCAGCCTTCATCCTTCATCATGGCTGGGTCGAAATCCTGGAATTCCCTACCTAAAATTATTGTGGGAGCATCATTACCACAAGGACTGCAGTGGTTCAAGGAGAAGGCCCATCACCACTTTCTCAGGGTATGGGCATTTCCAGCATCACCCACATCCAAGAACAAATATAAACATTCAAAAATTAAACATTTTCAGTGGGTGATTAAAACAGTCTATGCAAATTGACTTGAGTACAGAACCAAAATCCTATTCGAAATATACATTCAGAGAAAATGGCATGCACTAAAAGCATACAAACCAGAATGTCACAACTTGCAACGGTATACAGGAAAGCCTAAAGCAATCTTGGAAATAGATTTTAGATTACAGTACAAATTTTACCATTTGAACAATTAAATTCTTTATCAGATTTTAATTCCTAGATATTTTTAAGTAGCATGTCCAAAACTAAATTTTAAACTAATTGATATATAGTTTTTCATTCTGTTGCTTCAGCGCTCTAAAGGTTCAAAAATATTCAACAATGAGAGCAATATTCTTTGATTGAGAAACCATCAGTGATTAATGACACTGGCTGTGTGATTATAGCGTGACTGAACAATAAACTTTTACCCATATGTCTGCTCTCGAAGTCCGAGTCTGTGGCAGAGTTCTGAAATCCTTTGTAACGAGTGACCTTTGTATCTTGCAGCCTTTTTGTTCAACATTTTGGCGCTGTGTTTCTGGAAGTGCAATCATTGCAGGAAGTGCATGGAAACAATCATTTCACATCTAAGGAATATAAAAGCTTAGGATAGTTAGGATTGATAATAGTGGGTATAGCATGCACAAATGTCATTTGACCCTTTAACAGTACATATAAAGCATAACCCCCCGCACACTCAACATTTTTAAATATTCGTGAAACGCAGCAGTAAGTGGTCATTATTTCAGCAGGACTTTTGCAGTATGGTATAGTGGATTGATCACTTAAAGGAATACTCCAGAATAAAGCCTGCAATGCACTGATGCTCAAAATCATATGCATTTCAAAAACAAAATCACATTTATAAGTTCAATGATATCAAACTCACCACAAGGTGGTGACCTCCCTGACCATGTCATCATTTCTTGGCATTCTTGAGGCTAGAAGAAAAAAATGTAACATTGCTTCAGTGAACTTCAGCTTCCAGCACCCTCTGCTGTAGATTGCAGAAAATGAGGTGAAAATTCATATTCACATTTGATTTGGTCTATTTTCTAAACATTCTGAGGCATAGATTGTATATTCTGCTCCAATGTAAGATCTAATAACCGTTATATATTAACGCAACAGTGCCCCACAATTGTCACAAAATGATTTTCTCTAACATGTGGATGAGAGCTTATTTCATAATTATCTCTAATAGCAACCATTAATATTATTCATTGTGAAGATTTTCTGGCTTTCCAGCTCAGCTCAATATTAAGGCAGCTTTTGCACTCATACCTCTGATGCCCACTTTTCAATTAAAAAAAATTGTTCTTGGAATGTTGGTGATGCCAGCTAGTTTACATTTACTGGCTGTTCCTTGTTGACCTGAGATGCTGGTATTCGGCCTTCTCCTTGAACTGCAGCACTCGTTGTGGTGATGCTCCTCCTCTGATGATGTTAGATAGGGAATTCTAGAATATTGACCCAGCAACAAAGAAAGAACAAAGATACATGTCCAAGTCAGGATGGTGTGTGACTTGGAGATGGTGTCCTCATGACATTGCCGACTGTGTTCTTCTCTGTAGTTGCAGGGGTGAGAGGTGATGTCAAAGTAACCTTGGTGAGTTGCAGCTGTGCATCAAGCAGACATGGTGCATTGGTGATGGAGGCTGTGGATACTGAGTTCAGTGGCAGGGGCATCGATCAAGCAAATTCCTCTGTCCTGGCTGCTGTCAGGTTGCAAATCTTGCACCCGTCAAGGCGACAGGTGAATATTCCACCACACTCCTGATTTGAGTCTTGTAGGTCGTGGTGAGCCTTTGAGGGGTCAGGAGATGAGCCACTTGTTGCAGATTATCCATCCAAGGATTCATATTATTCGCAGGGCTCAAACTCAGTAATAAGCAGATAAGGTCATCAGTGTGTGTACCCTTGCCAAACACTGAGTTTAGCTTCAAAATGTAAGTACTTCATATCAGATGGGTGTTTTTATTCATTCAAGGGATGTGAATCTCGTAGGCAATACTGTCTCTTATTGTCCCTCCTTGTTGCCTTGAAAAGGTGGTCATGGGCCTTCTCCTTGAATCGCTGCAGTCCATGTGGTAAAGTTACTCCCAGAATGCTGTTAGGGAGGGAATTCTAGGATTTTGATCCTGTGACGATGAAGGAACAATGATATATGTCCACGTCAGGATGGTGTGTGACTTGGAGGGGAACTTGTGGCAGATGGTGCTCCTATGCACTTGCTACCCTTGTCTTTCTAGATGGTAGAGGTTATGGGTTTGGGAAATGGTGATGGGAATAAACAGTTATAGGAATAAACAGGTTGATTGCTTTTAGCGCTGGAGGTAAAGATTTACTCTGTGTGCATATAAACCCTTTCTTTGTAAAATACCTGGCACACAAAGGAAATCTTTCACCTATACACCAGGAAAAAATATGTTGCCCCAAGTGCATGTATTGGGTAAAGCACCATATTATGAAATGGATTGATCATTTCTCGCTGTCCACCAATTTTGTCTCTAGTTGTAATGTAAATAAATGCAGTGCATTTTTCATTTTATATCTTTCTTTGCAGTTTCCTGATACAATCTTAACATAACATAGACAAATATTTTTCAGTTTCTTTTTAATAGGAACTAATCTGTGGATTTATTTCTTGCACAGATTTTTTTTTAGGAAGTAATTTTTAAATACTGTTAGAGATTCTTCACAAAATATAACATACACCTATTTGAACCATCAGCTGGTTCTTCAATATACCTGTTCACAAATGGCAGAACAGCTATTTAGTATAATTTACATTTTTCCATTTTTTTGCAATTGTATAACTTGATAAATATTAAACAAAGAGATAACAACAGGAATATTTTGATGCTCAGTTTAAATTAAACAATGCAGGTTTTTTTTTAAATGGTGTTACTTTGCTGTGGAGGGAATTTCCTTTGGATTTTTTTTGTTCAAGCTGCCAAAAATAAATGAAGAATGAAATTGCTTATAACTACAGCAGCCATATTAGCAATTACATTTCTTTAATTATAACACTCAAAAACAAGAGATATGCTCATTAGCTGTGCTGCGCATATGAAATAAAAGCTTACAGCAATTTTCAACATGATTTTGATACACTGTTTTTAATAAATGAAATATTATTCGTCTCGGCTGAAAAGCTGGAAGATGCAATTTCATAGCAATAAAGGAAATGTTCTGGGTTTTTTTTGTCCCTGTTTCTTATGATGGGCCCATAGCACTGCAGGTTTGGTCTGGGCTCTATGAACAACAAATGTCAAAACATATGGACCACACCATTTATCACGTAATCTACTCTTCGAATGGATGGGCACTATCAGCAATCTGGTATTGATCTTCGCAGGCTCCTGCTATTGTTCATCTTAGCATCCAGAGTGGCAGCAGGCATTAATGAAAGAAACAAAATGATGCATACCAATCAGTGCTGATAGTAAAGTACGTGAAAAGTCTGTTGAACTTCTTAAAGTAATCATTGGGCAGGTGCTTCTGCATATTCCATGTGTGACAATTTATATGTTAGCCTATTAGACAATGTGTTTTTAAAACAAAATATGATGGGGGGGAAAAAACAAAAGAATGTTTCTCTACCTGCTAAATTCTTTTGATATCCCATAGGAAAACCATTCAAAAATCCTAACCAATTTCATGGAATCCTTACATCTTTTCTCTAACATATCATCTATAACAAATGGGATTCTAAGCTTGATACATATGGCATGGAATATAAAAGCAAGGAAATATTGTTGAATTCACACACAAGACATTGGTTAGGCCACAGAAGGAATACTGTGTGCACTCCATTTTAGGAAGGATATTACATCAATAGAAAGGGTACAGCAAAGATGCACAAGAATGATAGCAGGAATGAGAGCTTATACTTATGAGGAAAGACTTAATAAAAATTGTTTTTTTCCCAATTGGAATGAAGAAGGGTAAGGAGAAATCTAATAGGGGTTTTAACATTTTGAAGGTTTTGCGAAGGTAATGATTATTTCCATTGCTTGGCAAATTGGTAACAAAGGGATGTAGACTGAGGATTTTTATGAAGGGAGAATTTATAAGATATTTTTTCACATGGACCATCATTATAACATGGGCTTCAAAAATGGGATGAAACTCAGTCGGTTCTACAACGAGTGGGCGTCATCAACTGCAGGGTGTCATCGACTGCAGGGTGTTATCGACTGCAGAATGTTATCGACTGCAGGGTGTCATTGACTGCAGGGTGTTATCGATTGCAGGGTGTTATCGACTGCAGGATGTTATCGACTGCAGGGTATCATCGACTGCAGGGTGTCATCGACTGCAGGGTGTCATCGACTGCAGGGTGTCAGCGACTACAGGGTGTCATCGGCTGCATGATGTCATCGACTGCAGGGCATCATCGACTGCAGGGCGTCATTGACTGCAGGGTGTTATCGACTGCAGGGTGTCATCGACTGCAGGGTGTCATCGACTGCAGGGTGTCATCGACTGCAGGGTGTCACCAACTGCAGGGCGTCATTGACTGCAGGGCATCATCAACTGCAGGGTGTCATTGACTGCAGGGTGTTATCGACTGCAGGGCGTCATTGACTGCAGGGCGTCATCGACTGCAGGGTGTCATTGACTGCAGGGTGTTATCGACTGCAGGGTGTTATTGACTGCAGGGTGTTATCAACTGCAGGGCATCATCGACTGCAGGGCATCATCAACTGCAGGGTGTCATCGACTGCAGGGTGTCATCGACTGCAGGGTGTCATTGACTGCAGGGTGTTATCGACTGCAGGGTGTTATCAACTGCAGGGCATCATCGACTGCAGGGCATCATTGACTGCAGGGTGTTATCGACTGCAGGGTGTTATCGACTACAGGGTGTCATTGCAGGGTGTTATCGACTACAGGGCGTCATCGACTGCAGGGCATCATCGACTGCACACATGTGGCCATCAGGGCACCCCATCATCACCCAGGTGTCTTTGTCCACCACAAGGGCTTCCACTCCCTCAATATGCAGCTCGTCTGCATCCATGGGAAGATCGTCATGGATGTGTGCGTAAAGTTGCCTGGCATCTGTCATGACTCTTTCGTCCTGCATTAGTCCACCCTCCTTCGCCTCTTCACTCCTCCAAACAGATTTTCTGGCTGGCTGCTTGGAGACAAGGTCTATCTGCTGAAGATGTGGCTCATGACACCCTTGAGGAGGTCAAGTACTGAGGCCCAGGAGATATATAATGAAAGCCACATTTCTACCAGATGTGTCATGGAGCAGACAATTTGCATGCAAGGTATGTTGGTGTGAATAAGGATGTTCAGGTGCAGGGTTGGGAAAGCAGAGTGATGGGAGGCGCAGCAGGATGAAGTTGAGTGTGGCTTTGCACTTAACTTTCCTGATCTAATGAGATCATTGAAACATTTGCGGCACTGCACCCAGGTCCCGCTGACCACATCCCTGCTGTTGCCCTCCTCTGCTATTTGGAGCCAGGCTGCTTTTATCTCCTGGGGTGGTCGCATCGGCCCATCGGAAGGGAAGAGGACCTCCCTGCATGCTCTGATACTCCCTCCACAAGCATATGGAGGGAGTAATTTGAGAACCTGGGAGCAACCCTCTGACTCAGTGCAGTCATGTTTGGCACTCTTTGTAGCAGTCCAATTGTGCAGTGTACTGCCTGCACGCTCCGAGATGATTCTTCAAATGCGATGTGGCCATGGCTCCTTTAAATATCCCGGCTAAAATTACATCATCGCTGACGTCATCAGACCCGCACCATTTAATAGGGATGGGTAACACACAGGGCGGCCTTAATCGGCCCCATTAACGGAAAGTTGATCTCAGGAGCAGCATGGTATGAAGAACAGGGTCAGTCCCGCACCGACCCGCTCAGATACGGAAACTTCCGGCCACAATATCAGCTACACTGTATGAAATATTAGATAGCTCATTATTTTAAAAACTCACTGAAATTTGGCAGCATTCAAATCACTTACCTGCACCCACTGCTAGAATAAATGGGCTGGATTTTCCTGTTCCTGTACTTAAATATACTGGATCACCTTGATGCAGAGTGTAGTGGAAAATCAGGCAGGAAAGAATGCACGCCTATAAAGGAGGCCACCCAATTTACCATCTATTTAAATTAATTGACCGAAAATCAAGCAGACTCCCTTACTCACCTGAATTTCCTCTGTTCGCTCTGTGCCAAGGCAATCCAACACACCCAGGTGTAGGAACAGGAAAATCTGGTCCCCACAACTTGCAGACTGCATGAACACATGTAGTCATTTGAAAAAAAAGTGCTATTTCTTGTTATGGTCCTAAACAATGTAAGTGTGTTGGGAAAATTATATTATAAAGAGATTTCTATCTGGATATAAGGGATGATACATACTGGGGCTGATCAGTTACTGAAATTAAACTTTGGAGCCATGTCATGTGCTGCAAGAGAATTGCAAGTTCTGAGTCAGAACTGGTGCACCGCTTGATAAAATGGTGTCTGTTGTACGTCACTCCATTTACGAAACAGGCAAGTTACCTTTCTTGTTTATTAATTTGGATGGAGATAGTTTGGCCATTTCAAGTGGACTTATTTGGAGAGAGTTGAGTCGTTGATAGTCACATATTACAGTTCAGTAGTGTGAATCACAGCTGTGCAATTTGTTGCAGGAGGCAGTTTTTGGTTATTGTGCTATTCACATTAAAACAATAGTTACATTGATTTTTTTATATGAATATCTCCATTTTGTCTTCTTATCATTAAAGAAGTACATTTTCTTTTTGGCTGTAAATGCATTGTTGTGACTAACACGTCTTCACCTTATTAACCATCAGTAACTTGTAAACGAGTGATAACTGAGAAAACGAGTGCTAGTTCTATGTTTGTGCTCTCATCATCAAATGGCATTTTGCAGTTCATTAACAGAATTAGGGGTTCTGTAATTATCTGTGAAATGTTATGCTTTATTATTTGATGGTCTTCCTCACTTAAATCTGGGTAAAATTACTTTTGAAGTAATTTTGGTCATTTGCATCAGTTTAATTTTGTTAGTACTAATACTAATATTACAGCAATTGCAGAATAACTATTCACCAGGGAATTTAATGCTCTGCTTAGACAAATAAATGAAGTAGCAGGTGTTTTTATTGTGGGTTTTTCACTTATTTTGTTTCTCATTCTTTGCTTCCTTGCAGTGCCATTGCTGAACCTGCACCTTTCTTCTTGCTACATATCTGCCAGCCAGTCAGACCCAACAATGCCAAGGAAGTGCTTCCTCTTGCTTTGCTATCCTTCTTGTGTTTACTTTTCTGAGGACCAGCCATTTCCTTGGGCTAGATTCCCCTCAGTCACGGTCAGTGGGCAGAAAACCTAACCTGTCAATGATTATTTTTGAAAAGGCAACCAGTTCAATCTAATTGTTTTCAGAAATCATGCAGGTGACTCAGAAACTAAAGAGTATCTAGCACAAGGTGCAGCATCACACATTAGCAGACAATTAAAAAGGTCATTCTGCACAACTGTGGTCTCAAAGATGCCACACAAGCGTCCTCCTCCTTTTCGGCTGCCCCCAAAAGTTTGTCGCCATCCTCCGCCTGCTCCACAATGACATGCAAGCCAGAGAGACAGACTATTATCTGAATGGTGACAGAGTAGGAAAAGGGGAGGTGCAAAGAGACCTGGGTGTCGTGGTACATCAGTCATTGAAGGTTGGCATGCAGGTGCAGCAGGCGGTTAAGAAAGCAAATGGCATGTTGGCCTTCATAGCAAGGGGATTTGAGTACAGGGGCAGGGAGGTGTTGCTACAGTTGTACAGGGCATTGGTGAGGCCACACCTGGAGTATTGTGTACAGTTTTGGTCTCCTAACCTGAGGAAGGACATTCTTGCTATTGAGGGAGTGCAGCGAAGGTTCACCAGACTGATTCCCGGGATGGCGGGACTGACCTATCAAGAAAGACTGGATCAACTGGGCTTGTATTCACTGGAGTTCAGAAGAATGAGAGGGGACCTCATAGAAACATTTAAAATTCTGACGGGGTTAGACAGGTTAGATGCAGGAAGAATGTTCCCAATGTTGGGGAAGTCCAGAACCAGAGGTCACAGTCTAAGGATAAGGGGTAAGCCATTTAGGACCGAGATGCGGAGGAACTTCTTCACCCAGAGAGTGGTGAACCTGTGGAATTCTCTACCACAGAAAGTTGTTGAGGCCAATTCACTAAATATATTCAAAAAGGAGTTAGATGAGGTCCTTACTACTAGGGGGATCAAGGGGTATGGCGAGAAAGCAGGAATGGGGTACTGAAGTTGAATGTTCAGCCATGAACTCATTGAATGGCGGTGCAGGCTAGAAGGGCCGAATGGCCTACTCCTGCACCTATTTTCTATGTTTCTATGTTTCTATGATCCTGACCAACGAACCCACCACTGAAACAGTATAAAAAAGCAGTATAAAATGCTACAGCTCACTGGACCACAGGATCTGTTGCTGTCCGGACCTTCTGTGTTGTCTGATACTAAGTGTGAAACATTACAGCACTAAAATGCACACCTGAAATAGCCAGGATGCTGGGACAATTAGTTATTGACGTCAAAGCCGAGGGTTTGCCTCATCGGCGTAATTGCAAAAACCCAGCCAACTCCTCAGAAGAGGATGTCTCTCGTGGACATTTCCTCTGCAGGAATCTTTCGCCCCTGTTACTGCATTCAAAATTTCTCCTCTCTAGCTCGCCATTGAATTGACGGTTTCACAGGATATCTGGTTTTGGGAAACTGAAAGTCGCCACAGTGGAATTGTTTTGAGATATGTGTGTGTGGGCAGGGGGCTGAGGTATGTTGCTGTGGAAGTGCAGCAGGAGATTTACCAAGATTATCATAAATTCAATAAGGAATTCTGAAGAACCTTCTTTACTCAGAGAGTGGTCAGAATGTGGAGCCCGTGACCATGTGGAGTAGTTAAAGCAAATAGCATAGATGCATTTAAGGGGAAGCCAGATAAGTACCTGAGGGTTAAAGGATATGCTGATAGGGTGAGATGAAAAGGGGTGGGAGGAGGCTCGTATGGAGCCGGCATAGACCAGTTGCCAGAATGGCCAGTTTCTGTGCTGTAAATTCTATATACTCTAGATTGCCAGGAATGTTTCTAGCTTCCAGGTTGTTAACTCTATACTTTTTTGGTCTTATAACCCTTTAGTCAGGTTTCTCTCATTATTATGGGTGCCATTCTTGCTTCTTTCATTAGGATGTAGCAAGACTTGGAGTAGGGGGAACAGCAGTAGCAGCCTTCACCTCAGGCTCGCAGCATGCATCAGGTGAGGGGGACTGTGTGCAGGGACTATACCCAGCGCACAGGGTCTACAGGCCAAAACTAACCTTCCTGGACCTAACCAAGGAGCAGTGCTGGAGGGGGTTGCAATTCTCCAGATAGGCTGTCGCAGACCTCGACAATCACCTGCAACAATCATGCCAGTGCCCCTCAAAGCCACCATAGCCCTGAATTTTGAAGCCAGTTTCATCCCCATATGGAAGAACTCCACAAGACTGAGTACTGTGAGCTAAAACTGATGTGACCTTAGTCTCTTTAATACAGAGTGCCTAAGCAGCATGGCAGAAAATCTTTTATACTCCCTTGCACGAGGTGTGCAGGTGACTCTTGGGCCTCCAACAGATGCGCCCTCTGGTGGCAAGTTTTACACAGTTACAATGTTTACATACATAATACGGGCCCCAACCTGTTAGTCTCCCTTCAGTCTGCAACAGGGGACATCAGCTGCAGTTCAGACTAACATTAAGCAGGTGACTGATGCCCTGCTAGCTGGGATGAGCAGAACATCACCTTCCTCACTGACCTTAGCAATCCACAGAAGAGAGCGAGTGGCTTTGTAGCAGTTTCTGGCTTTCCTCGCGTGCAGCGTGCGATTGACTTGTTACACATGTGGTCATCAGGGCACCGGAACACGAGCCAGGGACATTCGTCAACAGAAAAGGACACCACTCCATCAATGTACAGCTCATGGCCAATCGCAGGAACAACAGCACGCAGGTCTGTGCAAGGTACTCAGGGAACTGCCATGATGCTTTCATCCTCAGACACTCATTCAGGTAAGTGGTAAGCAGAGGGAAGGAACCCGGGGGGCAAGGGAGACCCAACACTCTTGCTCCTCCTGGCCCACAAGGAAACCTAAAATGAAATTAAACCCTTACCTGTCTGGGACCCTATTGGCCCACAATCCCCCTCCCAACAGGTTTGGCTTCTTTCATCATGATCAAGCAAGCCATAGAGTAGGAGTAAGCTCAAAAGAGCAGGGCAATATTTGGACCCGTCGGGAAGGCATCAGGATTTAAGTCACTCTCCTTGTTTTAACTGCCCACTCGAACGGCCTGCTTGAGTAGTCCTATCGTATGCTCGATAAGGACCCTGGTTGTGCCCTGGCTTTGATTGTGTCTGTGCTGCTCAGGTGTGGTGGGGTTGTCCAGGAGCATCATCAGCCAAGCTATGCAGGGGGCACCCCTGGTCCCGTAGCAGCCATCCTGTCAAGCTGCTCACAGGGTCACATAGCCAACATCCCCAGCATTGAAGCACTGACCACACTCAACCAGCTCTGCTGGAAGGGCCACATAGTTCGCATGCCAGACACGAGACTCCCAAAGCAAGCGCTCTACTCGGAACTCCTTCATGGCAAATGAGCCAAAGGTGGGCAGAGGAAACATTAAAAGGACACCCTCAAAGTCTCCCTGATAAAATGCAACATCCCCACCGACACCTGGGATCCCTGGCCAAAGACCACCCTAAGTGGAGGAAGCGCATCTGGGAGGGCGCTGAGCACCTCGAGGCTCATATTGGACTATTCAGCCACCTAAGGATTCATTTTTAGAGTGGAAGCAAGTCTTCCTCGATTCCAAGGGACTGCCTATGATGATGATGGTTGTAGTCTGGTGCATATTGCACAACATTACATTGCAGAGAGGCCTGCTTCTGGAGGAGGAAGAGCAACAGCAGCAGTCGTCATCAGACAAGGTAGATGCTGTGGGAGCAGAGGAAGCAACACAGAAAAGAGGGCTTTCTCAGCACCTTGCAGCCAGCGGGATCAGCTCAGAGGTGCACACAACCCTGCCCTGAGAACTTTCAAAGAACCCCTTTGCATAACAGTCCTTATTGCATTTTTTACCACTCCCTTCAACCTGCATTGCAGAGCATTAAAGCCACAACTTCTATATCAATGACGTTCTGACCATTGAGACCAAGAAGCTGCTAATAAACCATACTGCAGACCAAAGCCCCAAATGTGATAAAGACAATTAATTTAATGCCAAACACAATTCATTTCTTACCCAGGTGATCAACCAATAGTGCTTTCTTAATCCTACTACTGCTCCGAGGTGCTTCCCTAGTGTCCTGAGCAAAGCTGGTGGAAGGTTGCTGTTCCTCCTGTGGAGAATGATCCTGGAGATGACTTCTGGTTGCTCGAGCCTGTGAGGCCCGGCCGCAGTCTCCTGAAAATGAGCTGCTGCCAGGGCAGTCTGACCCAGCCGACTTGCTGGCACCGTGGCGGGTATTGATTGAGAGCGGGCAACTGTCCAGGCATATTGACATCGCGCCCCTGCCACTTTCCTGGGTCTGGGGCTCATCACTTCCAGTATTCTGCAGAAGGGCAGATTGCAGAAGACCTCTTCAAAACCCCTATCCATTCCATGCACCAATCTCTCCATTGTGGGGCCCTGGCGTTATTATCTTGTCCTGCAGAGAGCGTGAGAGTGAGTGGCCGTTGAGAAGGTGAGTGGGGATGTAGAGGTGTTGTGCATATTGGGGATGCGTTGGGAGGTGTAGAAGAAGCAACGTAGAATGAGGTTGGAGATTTTCAAATATAAAGGGAAATGTATGTGATCTGAAGTGAGGAAGGAGTGGTGAGAATGCAAGCAGTAAGATGAATGGAAAGGAAGAGTTGAGTATGCTTGGAATGAGCATTACACCCTTGTCCATTGTAATGGATTTAATGGAGGGGAGATAATAGTGGAGAGTGTTGGGGGAGGGGGTGAGAGGTGAGTTGTCAGGTGATGTTGAGAGAGGTGTACTTACCCATGCTGCTGTTGTGAGGTCTGCCTCTTTCTACATTGAATCTGGCACTGACCCTCTCAGCCACCTATGACCAGGCATGCATGATAGTGTCCTCAGGGATGGTACTGCAGGAGCAGGGGAAGAGTGGTTCTCTCCTGGCCGTCACTTCCTCCAGTAGGACCTCCAGGAATGCATCAGGAAGCAGCAACAGTTCTTCGACTCAGCTCTGCAGTTGTCGAGTGGAAACTGAAAGTTGGGCTGCAATTGCACTTTCAGTGGTGCATCCCCACTTTAAGTTTAATCGGAACATGCACCAGAAATTGCACCAGTCACGTGAGCGGGCTGTCTGATTCTACAGGTGATCAGGAGGGCAAATGTTAAAGAACCTGTGAACTAAAATGGCTTTGGTCTCTCGCCAACAATGTCATAGGGGCTTGTTGTCTGCCTCACATACACTGGTACAGTATCGACACGATAGTCTTTCAAAAAGACTGCATTCATGCGCAGGCATGACTAGGAATTTGACACTGGGAAGGTATGGATCCCCAGTCATTCATTTGTGGCTTTGAGAGATCTGCTTGGAATTATGCTCCTTAAGGAGATTATTCACTAAAGACTGCTGCCAAATCAGGGTTATTAACCGACATAAACCTGAATTAAATTAATCCCATTCTTATAAAAGAAGCTTAATTTAGTATACGCCAGCTGATCGTTCCTTAAAAAATATCAACAAATCAGTGCAAAAGGGCAGCATGTTGTTTAGTACTTGTGTGATTCCATTTGCTGCCACATTAAATGTTTGTGTGCTTACAACATGGTGGCCTGGATTTTCCATTAAAATAATAGATGGTATTCAAGCGATTAGATAAGGAAATTAGCACACCAAAACTCCATCCTTAAAACTGGCTGCTGTGATTACCCTCCTGTGACCCCGTTGTGACCCTGGTTCGCACACTAAAAATGCACCCGTTGTGTTTAAATTAAGCATTGATGGCTATCATTCTGGGGATTCCATTGTTGCTGTATTTTGAGCATGAGGAGGATGAGGAAGAGGAGGAAAGGATGGATTTCAGGAGAGTGCAGCATGATGCACACAGGCAACAACTTGCATTTATATACAAAAGCAAAATACTGCGGATGCTGGAATCTGGAATAAAAACAGAAAATGCTGGAAATCTCAGCAGGTCAGGCAGCATCTGTGGAGAGGAAGCAGAGTTAACGTTTCAGGTCGATGACCCTTCATCAGAACTGGAGAGTGTTCGGACAGAACATATTCTTAACAAGTACTGAAAGGGGGAGGGGACGAAAGAACAAAAGGGAAGGTCTGTGACAGGTTGGAAGACAGGAGAGATTAGAGAGACAAAAGGCATGATGGCCCAAATTCAAATGGTAATGTCAGGAGTTAGAAAAACTTTAGTCAAGATAGGGTGTGAATGGTGGGATAATAACCAATTGCCATTAGCGATAAGGAGAGAAAGAAAAGAAAGAAACAGGGTCTGAGCAGGGGAAGAGGGGGGGCTAGGCGGGGGGAAGGAAGCCAAAGATTGGCAGCAGTTATGCTCTGAAATTGTTGAACTCGATGTTGAGTCCAGAAGGCTGTAAAGTGCCTAAACGAAAGATGAGGTGCTGTTCCTCAAGCTTGCATTGAGCTTCGTTGGAACAGTGTAGGAGACCGAGGACGGAGAGGTCAGAGTGGGAATGGAGTGGAGAATTAAAGTCACAGGCAACTGGAAGCTCAGGGTCACTTGCGGACTGAACGGAGGTGCTCCGCAAAGCGGTCACCCAATCTACGCTTAGTCTCCCCAATGTAGAGGAGACCACATCGTGAGCAGCGAATACAGTATACTAAATTGAAAGAAATACAAGTAAATCGTTGTTTCACCTGGAAGGAATATTTGGGGCCCTGGATGGTGGGAAGGGAGGAGGTAAAAGGGCAGGTGTTGTATCTCCTGTGCTTGCACGGGGAGGTGCCATGGGAAGGGGAGGGGGTGCTGGGGGTGACTGCGGAATAGACCAGGGTTTTGCGGAGGGAGTGGTCCCTTCGAAATGCTGAAAGGGGAGGGGAGGGGAAGATGTGATTGGTGTTGGGTTCAAGCTGGAGGTGGCGGAAATGGTGGAGGATGATCTGTTGAACGTGGAGGCTGGTGGGGTGAAAGGTGAGGACAAGGGAAACCCTGTCATGGTTCTGAGAGGGAGGGGAAGGGGTGAGAGCAGAGGTGTGGGAAATAGAACAGACACGGTTGAGGGAAATGTTAACCACGGCGGAAGGGAATCCTCTGTTGAGGAAAAAGGAAGACATGTCAAAGGCAGAAGTGTGAAAGATGGCGTCGTCAGAGCAGATGCGACGGAGATGGAGAAACGGGGAGAATGGAATGGAGTCCTTGCAGGATGCGGGGTGGGAGGAAGTGTAGTTCAGGTAGCTGTGGGAATCAGTGGTTTATAGTGGATACTGGTCGAAAGCCTATCCCCAGAGATGGAAATGGAGAAGTCAAGGAAGGGAAGGGAAGAGTCGGAGATGGATCATGTAAAGGTGAAGGAAGGGTGGAAATTGGATGCAAAGTGAATGAAATTTTCAAGTTCAGGGCAAGAGCAGGAAATGGCACCGATACAGTCATCAATGTACCGGAAAAAGAGGAGAGGGAGGGGACCCGAGTAGAATTGAAACAAAGAATGTTCCACATATCCTACGAAAAGGCAAGCATAGCTAGGACCCATTTATATAAATGCCTTTAACATACAAAAAGGTCCAAGACATTTAACAGAGGCAACAGTCAGACCACAGTTATCAGTACCACAGGGTCTACAGACCACAGAGGACCTATATGGGTTTTTCTTCCTATATGCTGTGATCGAGAAGGCTGCATTTTCCCCTTGACACTGTGCCAAAGATAGGCCAACAGTTGAAGCCTCTTACCTTACAGCCTCTTTCCACTGGACCTGCCTTGCCTGTGGCTGTGAAGGTGATAACAGCACTTAACTTTTATGCATCTGGATGCTTCCAGGTGGCATTAGTTACATCAGTCAGTCAGCAGTTCATCGCTGCATTAGACACATCACAGATGCCCTGTTCAGGTATGCCACTGAGTACACATGAACCCAGCAAAGCATAGCGAGAGGGCTATCAATTTCTTCTGAGTGGCAAGATTTCCACAAGTGCAAGGTATCGTTGATGCCACCTAAGTGGTTGTAAAAGACCCCCCTGAAAGCCCCATCAACTTCACAGACAGCAAGGGCGTTCATTCCCTGAATGAGTGATGCCACCTCATTATGCATATCACTGCACGCTAGTCAGGGAGTAGCCATGATTTATTCATTCTCAGGCAATCCAGTATGCCGGCACTGCTCAGCCAGAACAGAGTAAAAGGGTGGCTGATAGAAGACCAGGAGTAACTAGCTGACCCTTGCCTGATGACACAGAGCCCGTAAACAGGTCCAGTGAGCCCCTGGGTACAACCAGCATCATTGTGGAATCGACCATAGGAGTTCTGTTTCTGGTGCCTGCTCAGGTCAAGGGGAACCTTGCAGTGTGACAGGAACTGTGGCTCTCGTATTGGACTATTCAGCCACCTAAGGACTCATTTTAAAAGTGGAAGCAAGTCTTCTTCAATTCCAAGGGTCTGTCTATGATGATGATGAGTCCAGCAAGGGATTCCAGAATTGTAGTGACTTGCTACATCCTCTATAATTTGGCCATTATAAAGGGATTGGGCCTGCCAAACACAGAAGGTGACAAGGAAGAAGGTGCTGATGACAAGGCCCTTGTTAATGGTGAAGAAGCCCATGAGAGAGAGCAAGGAGGTGAGCATTAGCACACTACTGCCAGCAACACATACCATCAGGCAGGAGCTCGTCATCAACTATTTCCAATATAGAGCTTGACATAAGAAAGCTTCCCCTGCTTGGCACAATAAAGCCTTCATGATTCATTGCCTTGCTCTAAGATAACCTCCAATATCCTCTCTGGGAAAGGACAGTTCCAAACATTAAGCACCATATAACAAGGATAGCAGAAGGCCATCCTGGAAAAAATACACACACAAAATTACCAGCAATGTGCATGTTTACAATTATTTTGTCCCTTCATTGCGCCCTGCCTCATCACCATGACCACCTCTTCTGCCTAAAACTCTTCACTCATCGCCCTAACCTCTTACTCCAATGTGGCACTACCACAGTATCAGGACATTATGAGGTTTGTGGCTGACACTGTACCAATAGAACACTCAAGTACTGAGGTGGCACCCATCTCTGTGAATCTGATGTTCTTGAAGGTCCTGCTTCTGCTCTCATATATTTTGCCCATCTAATGTCTGCTGAGCCCAGATCAGAAGCTCCCTCCTGTGATGGCTTTAGAGGGGGCTGCATTGATGCTGGTGCAGTTACGCCACTATCAGGAACAGCACATCTGCAGCCACTCCTTGCAGGCCACTAGAGTTTGGCACAGCTCAGTTGGACTAATAGTCTGCATGAATGTAGATTAAATAGTCTCAATTACATCCTGAAAGCCCTGAGCTAGGATGCTCTTCAGGGAATCTATGGAAGCAACCATTGCTGCTACTCCAGGAAATGGAAAATGCCCTTAAAGTTTCTCCTGACATCTTAAGGCTGTATTGATCATCTGGACCGCCACTATCATCATGCCTACCAAGTGTGGGCTGTGAATTCCAACCTTTCCACCATCTACACTAGCCAGTACATGAAATCTATGCTCCTGAATCATTGACAGATTGGGCCCTGAAAATCATGGTCCTTGGGCTCTTTATCCAAGTGCAGCACTTTCTGGCCTCTCCAGTTAAAGATGGCTGTTTCCTCATTATTCCGTCCCAACTCCTCCTGCTACTGGTACTCTGTGATTCACCTAGTGATATCCTCTCTGCCTCAGTAGTGGCCTCATTCTGAGTGGGCATACCTGGACTCGTGCATGAATACGTAAGGTGCCACGGTGGAGTAGGTGAATTAGGTGGAGGTAGAGTCCCTCTGGCGGTGTCAAGCTACTTTTCAGATATTTTTTTCTGTAAGCATTCAGCATGTGTGAAGAACATTCATTTCAGGTGGATGCTTTCTGATTTGTGAATCAGAAGATGCGACTGACCAATAGCAGGGAGCTTTTCAAATCATCAGAATGTCGGCAGACAGCAAAACTCACAGTTCTTTACATCCTCCATCCCATTATCAACCTGGATTTGGCATAGCTTTCCTGGTGTGTCTGTCAGGAGTTTCCTCCTCAACACTACTGAGCGGCTTGAGGCTTCCCATTCCTTCACCTGTAGCAATCCTGTTCGCATGTTTCTCCTTTGCAAAGAATATAAAGATTTAGACATGCTAAATTCTAATTCTGCAGTCATTGCCTTGTGAACATGCTATCAAAAGAAAGAAAGACTTGTATTTATATAGCGCCTTTCACGACCACTGGATATCTCAAAGCGCTTTACAGCCATTAAATATTTTTGAAGTGTAGTCACTGTTGTAATGTGGGCAATGCGGCAGCCAATTTGCAAACAAGCAAGCTCCGACAAACAACAATGTGTTAATGACCAGATAATCTGCTTTTGTTAGGTTGATTGAGGGATAAATATTAGCCAGGACACCAGGATAATGTCCCTGCTCTTCTTCGAAATAGTGCCATGGGATCTTTTACGTCCACTTGAGAGATCAGACAGGGCCTCAGTTTAACATCTCATCTGAAAGACAGCACCTCCGACAGTGCAGCACTCCCTCAATACTGCACTGGAGTGTCAGCCTAGATTTTTGTGCTTGTCTCTGGAGTGGGACTTGAACCCACAACCTTCTGACTCAGAGGTAAAAGTGCTACCCACTGAGCCACAGCTGACACAAGTACAGACAATGCAGCTGTCTCTTCGCCACTCAAACATTGCATGAAGTGTGATACGAGACAGAGAATAAAAAAAGAACGAGTGATAATATGCTGCTCAGTTCCACATGATCTAATGTGTCCTTTACTGAACTCAGCAGCCAATATCGTAAATTCATATTTGGGGAGTTCATGTGAAATGTAATCCGTTCCAGGTGAGTGCAAAACCAAACAATTCTGCACTTAAAGTTATCAGCTTGAAGACAGAAAAGCTCAAAAAATGGGCAAAATGAAACCATAGGCAGAAATCAAGCACTGTCACCTTCTAACACAGTTAAATATTAAAATTATTAAAGATTACATAAAGAAGCAATCTTCGTTTCACTCATTCATCAGTAGGATAGAACTTTACGATAACACCGTTTAGGAAATGTTATAAAACTCACCTAAAGTGTGTTACTTATACTTAAAGGTAAAGCTAAGCACCAAAGTTCTTTCTGAATCCTGAGATTCTGAATCCTGACATTCTCCAATTTTACATCCAGTGTCAGTATCAAACACTCCTAAGGTCAGGAAGGTCAGCATGGTTTAGATATGTAATAAACTCCATCAACACTGAAATGTGCCTTAATCCTGATCTCAGATATGCATTTCTGTATGCAGTAAAAATTTACATTAGGGGCCAGAAATTGCGGTCAGTAGCTTCCCCGCAGGCAGATGCCTCCAACCGAAATGTTTTTAATGAAAGTACCTGGTAGTCCCGATGGAACGAACACTTCGGCTCCGAGGCCTAGATGCACAACCCAGTGCAGAGGCCCACGTATCCCAGGAGCATAAGCACAGCCTGGGATCACGTGGGCCTGGGCCACCAATGATCATGGAGTATTCTCACTGATAGTAATGGTGAGTTCCGTTTGTACGGAGCTCTGATTACTATCAATGACAATACCCCCAAAAACACAAAAACACAATACATAAATTTAAAAAACACATCACGTATTTAAAATTAATTGAAATGGAATTAAATTTAATGGTTTTTTTTTATATGTTTTAATTGGGTTAAAAATAAACTTACCCTAATGGACAGGGTTTTCAATATAAAAAGTAGTATTAAAATTAAATTTTTCTATCTTTTAAAACTCTTGCACTGTGTAATAATTTTAAGGACATTCGCTGGGCAGGAGTTGGGCAAATAGCCCAAATCTCCACCCACGAAAGCCCTTCTCCCGGGGATGCGCGCAATCTGTCAAAAGAAACGTTGACAGATCGCAAGTGCTGGTTTTAGGCCCATGCACTTTGCGTACCTAAACCCGGAATTGGTGGGGCCTCTTCGGGCGCGTGGGCACATCGTATGCACCCAGAGAGGCCGCAATTTAAACCCCTACGTCTTTATGACATTGCTAATTAAGGTTACAAATTTAGCACTAATTTCTGTTGAAGTTTGGGCAGTTTTTACTGTACACTGAGGATTTCACAATTGACCAAATTTACTTAAGAAATCATAGGGGTCGAAATTGGTGAAGGCCAAGGCCCACCCAAGTGCCAGCCAAAGGACCGTCGATGGCCGCTGAGAGACCAGGGGGCTGTACTTTGCCTGGAAGATTCCTCTAAAAGAGTTGGCAGTACCTCCCGGCGGCCAAACAATGGCTTGCGCTGTCAATCTGGGTGGCCGTGGGCGGGAGCTCTCAATCTCGGCGGCAAAGGCTCTTGCCGCCCAAGTGCCGCCGAGGATGGAGCTGGGCCCAGGTAGGGTGGAAGACCTGCAAATAAAAATCATAGGAAACAAAATAAAACACCAGAACACCATCAGGGGACCCTGTCCAGCTAAGTCGCTGTAAAACATTTAAAAAATATATTTTCTCTAATCTTTTTTTCCCTTCTTCATACCTGTCGGTGTTAGAACAGCCTCCACGCAGCAGTCCTTCCCCCTGCTGGGGCCAACTCCTGCCGACTCCTGCCCACACCAATCTGGCAGCTCGACGGGCGAGAGGCCACTTACGCTACTTGGCCGCCAGAGGACGTCAGCGGGCGGTTCCTGGCGGCACTCCCCTCCCGCCCGCTCCAGCCCAAGTGGAAACTGGTGAAGAGAGGAAAACGGCAGCAAAACTCAGCGGCAGTGGACTGCAGTGGGCGGCAGAGAGCGGCAGTAGGCCGTAAGGCCAGCAGTTTCGGGGCCATTGTTCTCTACTTGACACTCGAGTTGCCTTTTCTCTAAAATTATCAAATGGTAGAAAATATTGTCCAAACTATTTTCACATTACAATCTTACAATTGGGAAAGTCGGGGATTTCACCTTAGCATTCTGGATTGGATTTAAACTAAGTTCCAGAACTGGAAATTAATAATAGGCAACAATAGGGCAAAATCTGAAAGCAGATAGCTGCAACTCTGTAACTGTAAGGGAAGGTAAATTCCACTGTGGGTACAACCTGATCTGTGATATTGCCAGTGCCACACACTTGCTGTGCTGCTACAAAGAGCATTTATGCCCCTGTGTGGAACATAATGTCCTTCTCGCCTGCATCATAAACAGATAGAAGCAGTTAAAGTATTAGCCCTTGCTGCACAATATGCATTGTGTGAAACTATAAAAACAAACTCTTCCAAATAATATATTAATAAAATCTCAATCAGCAACATAATACATACATTACATTATTGACATTCCAATAATTTCTGATCATTAAAATTTATTTCTGTTTTGTGCTTTTTCTCCCTATTTTCCATCATGTGAAAATATTATTTTTTAATTGTGAGGTCTTCTTTGAATCACATAGCATATTTATTAAACAACAGCAGAATACTGCGGTTGCTGGAAATCTGAAATAGAAACAGAAGGTGCTGCAAATACTCAGCAGGTCAGGCAACATCTGCGGAGAGAGAAACAGAGTTAACGTTTCAGGTCGATGACCTTTCAGCAGAACTGTTCTGACGAAAGATCATTGACCTGAAACGTTAACTCTGTTTCTCTCTCCGCAGATGCTGCCTGACCTGCTGAGTATTTCCATCAGTTTCTGATTTTATTTATTAAATAGCAGTATTTTTAAATATGTATATCATTAAGTTGAAAAGATCTTGAAAGTCAATGTCTGCAAAATAAATAAAATGTTCCAGTGTTAATGATAAATAATGGCTAGGGCAGGATTGAATTATGTTTGACATTAATTTAAGGAGGAACTTCTGTATACACACTATCACAAAATAAGTTTTGGTGAATTTCTAGTTAAAAACTAAAGCTGTGCAAGTGTACAGAACCATAGAATGGTCTATAATGTTGCTGCTAGAATAAATGTAAGAAATATATTTTATCTGCACAGAAAATGGTCCTTGGTTGCTGACCATTGTGCATGTTATATTGAATGCACTGAACATAGCAGAACATGTAAGATTTAAAAGTTAGAGCCAAGATCCAATAGCCTTAAGAACATAAGAACATGAAATAGGAGCAGGAGTAGGCCATACGGCCCCTCGAGCCTGCTCCGCCATTTAATAAGATCATGGCTGATCTGATCTTGGCCTCAACTCCACTTCCCTGCTCACTCCCCATAACCCTTTGACTCCCTTATAGTTCAAAAATCTGTCTATCTCCACCTTAACTATATTCAATGTCCCAGCCTCCACAGCTCTTTGGGGTAGAGAATTCCAAAGATTCACAACCCTCTGAGAGAAGAAATTCCTCCTCATCTCTGTTTTAAATGGGCGGCCCCTTATTCTGAAACTATGCCCCCCAGTTCTAGATTCCCCCATGGGTAGAAAATCCTCTCTTCATTTACCCTGTCCAGCCCCCTCAAAATCTTACACATTTCAATAAGATCACCTCTCATTCTTCTAAACTCCAATGAGTATCGACCCAACCTGCTCAACCTTTCTTCAGAAGACAACTCCTTCATCTCAGGAATCAACCTAGTGAATCTTCTCTGAACTGCCTCCAATGCAAGTATATCCCTCCTTAAATAAGGAGACCAAAACTGTATGCAGTACTCCAGATGTGGTCTCATCAATGACCTGTACACTTGTAGTAAGACTTCGCTACTTTTATACTCCATCCCCCTTGCAATAAAGGCCAACATTCCATTTGCCTTCCTAATTATTTGCTGTATTTGCATGCTAACTTTTTGTGTTTCATGTACAAGGACCCCCAGGTCCCTCTGTACCAGGACCCCCAGGTCCCTCTGTACCACAGCATTTTGTAGTCTCTCTGTTAGAAATCAGGGATGCCTTAAAATGTATAAAACAGACACGAATGCTGTGTTTAAATCGTTGTTTTGAACTGCAGACGGAAAGTCTATTCGAATCAGAGAAATGCTTAGAAATGCTAATGTCTTAGTTTCCTATGAAGGATATAGTTTGTTGTACTATATACAATCTCCCTGTTGATAAGCAATTATCTGTTGTTGTCAAGTTAAGACTTGAACCCTGTTTATGTATTTTATGTATAATGCGAAGGGTAGGATTTGAAGTTACCTTAACAAAACTGCAGGCGAAGATAATGGATGTAAGTTGAGAGAGTTAACGTAAACATGTTGCTAAATCGTGAAAGAGAGAATGAGCATTTTTCTGGTTTGGCATCATGGGAGAGATTTCCACAGGAAGAAACCCTGGGTTAGTATAAATAGAGAGTGACGTGGTCAAAATCGTAAGACATCTTTAGGGCGGGCTTTGTTTTGAGAATCAAGATAATGAAATAGAAGCCTTATTGGATATTGGGCTAGAACCTCCAATTTTGAGCTTATCGTCCAAAAATGGGCGTTATTTCCAGCGTGGGTATTAAAAAAGTGTTTTCAGATCGCCGGCTTCTCGCCCATTCTCAAAACACCTAGTTTCCATTTTTGAAAATGGGCGTTACCGCGAGCGATATCAAATGTGCGGTGGCATAAAATTTTTCTGACATTCTGCCGTAAAGTCCTGAGCAATGGCATGTCAACGCTGGATTCCCGCGATTCAGGAGGTCAAGAGTCATCATGACATGCAGAAGAGGAGACAGAGAGAGAGGGAGCTCAGAGGCACTGAAAGCGTGTGTTGCTGTGCTATGTGCTTGTTTGGCTGTTGTGGGAGGCACGACGGAGATTCACTAGCAGCAAAAAGCGCATTAAACATCAAGAACATAGTTGGCACTGAGTTTTTGTCCATCAAATAACATATAAAATGGAAGGGATGGAGGAGGCCCTGGAGCTGGTAGCCAGGAACACTGGTGGCAGAGGGCTCCCAGTGGTCCCGTCCCCCCGGTGCGGCACTGCACCCCAAGGTGCCGCACCCCTATTGCCAACCACACATCAGTGCCAGCATCAACATCTTGCTTATGGCTCGGAGCACGCTTCCACCTTGGGACCGTCCTCACCCGTATCCGTCCAAGCAGCGCTTCGGTCATCACCACCACCGCCCCCCCCCCCCCCCACCCCATCGCCCCCAATGAAGTATCACCTGAGGACCTCCTTGGCCAGACGGCTTGGAGTTAGGAGGGGAAGGGGTAGAGGTGGGGAGGAGAAGCGGGGGGGTGGGGTGGGGAGGGTTGGCTTGTACAGAAATACTGATGATTTCAGAATAATGTTCGGTTTAAATGTTTTTTATTTAACAAAACCTTGCAACACATTGGCTCAGAGAGCTGCACCATTACACGCTGGTGATTCCTGAACATCAAAGGGTATAATCACACTTAACTTCAATCAACGTAAACTTTAACTGTCACCAAGGTGATGCCAACCATTGATGTATGACCTGCACACCCAACAGTGTATCAGCCTTGTAAATAACACCATGGTTCTTTCAGGCAAAGCAATCATTGATGAGCTCCTAACATTAGGCTCTTGCAGTTATCATGCTACCGTGGGCCTTTTCATGTGGTCTACACGGGGGTGGGGCCATGGCTTCAGCATCAGCCTGATTGTCTGGGCCAATGTCAGCGTCCGTCTCCTCGCCCTCCTCTTCCTCTCTCTGGTGAGGTGGACTGTCAGACTCATCAGGCAATTCTTGTCCCCTCCTGATAGCCAAGTTGTGTAGCATGGAGCAGACCACCACGAATTGAGCTACCTGCTCAGGGTGGTATTGGAGCTTGCCTCCTGAATGGTCCAGGCATCTGAAGCGCTGCTTCAGCACTCCAATGGTTTTCTCCACGATATTGCGAGTGACTCTGTGGCTCTCATTATATCGCCTCTCAGCGTCGGTGTGGGTGTCACGCAGGGGGATCATCAGCCAGGTGATGAGGCCATATCCTTTGTCACCAAGCATCCAGCATTGAGTTTGTGGCTGATTGTTAAACAAGTCAGATACAGTGTTCTCACGGAGGATGTGTGCATCATGGATGCTGCCCGGAAATTGAGCATTCACTGCCAGTACAATTTGCTGGTGGTCGACAACCAGCTGAACATTCAGGGAGTGGAATCCCTTGCTGTTCCTGAAAACCTCAGCATCCTAAAAAGGTACCCGCATCGCGCTGTGCGTACAGTCTATTGCTCCCTGCACCTTGGAGAAGTTAGCAATTCTGGAGAAACCTAGAGCCCTCTCACTCTGTGCCTCCCTGGTTGTAGGGAAGCAAATCAAGTCCCTCTGCATGCGTACAGGGCTTCGGTGACCTGTTTAATGCAGCGATGTTAGCCATGCTTGAGAAAGTCCACAAATGTCTCCAGCTGTGGGCTGAAAAGAACCCGAGGCATAGAACGACAGTGCCGCGGTGACTTGACCTCGACGGACAGTGAAGTTCTGATGGTGCTGACAGGCTGCAAGTCTGCCCTTATCAGCTGGCATACCTCAGTGATAACCTCTTTGTGAAAGCGCAGTCTCCGAAGGCAAGTGGTGTTGGGCAAGTTGAGGTAAGAATGCTTCTCCTTGTACTTGCAGTGGGTGTAACGTCTGGTCCTCCTCATCTGTCTGTCACTTTGTACATTGGGCATATGATGCAGTGCCGTGTTCCTTCAGCGATGTCGAGTCTGCTGCATGTATTTTGTCACCAAGAGAGGGTGAGAAAGGACAGACCCCATTGTAGTAGTTCTCTGTTTGCCACCGATTGCACACAAACAAGGAGTGTCCCGATCAGCACACCTCTTCAATTCAATCGGTCACAGTGTGGTCAAGATGTTTTTAGAGATGTTCACATCAACTCCAATGACCTGCAGATTACATCCGAACTCCGCCGAGGTTGAAGCACAGCAGCCTGTTAAACGACGCGACATGTGATCTACAACATGGCATCCATAACGCTGTGATTCGTTCCGGTTAGTTCCACTTTTTGTAGGCGGTTTTATGAGCGAGCGATATTGTGGGCGAAATGTGTGCGAGGTGGTGAAATTGAGATGGGCAATCTCCATGGCAACTAGTTTGGGTAAATATGCTCTGTACGACAAAAAACAGTCGCCGGGCGCTAATATTTAATCTTGGCATTAATTCCGTGTGGAAAGTAATGCTGGGCGATATTATGGGCGTTGAATTTGCCCGTCCTGCTGATTCTGCCCAAAAAAAGTGGGAGGCCGGTAATATTTTTTCTTGGCGTTAACCACATGGGGAAAGTGACGCTCGGCGATAAGTTTCCAAAAAATGCCTGCCAATTTTCATTTTGTGTCAAAATGGGCGATATATGGGCGTTATACGTCATTTCAGCGGTAAAATGGGCGTTAAGTGAACGTTAGGCAGGCAAAAAAAGTGGAGGTTCTAGCCCATTAAGTTTTTGGGGAACCTCTATAGGTCAAAAAGTCTTGTTAATATCCAGGGTCAGGCCCACCCCTAAAAATGGAATAAAGTAAGCCTCCTTAAGGTTGCTCTCCTAGACGGTGTGAGGGGAGAGCGAAACAGAAGTTGAGCTGGTCGAACACTCTTCGAATGACCCCATGCTTTACCAAAGGAAGCTCTAGACAGAGAAAGAGACTGCAAGCCAGAGAACTGCTCACGTGCACCAGCCGTTTGTCCGATCGGGATGGGTATCAACTACCTGTGACAGTTGTATGTTTTTGCTATATAACTAATGTGTTATATTCCATTTTAAACTCAGATTAAACACAATAAATCCACCAGATAGGTTTGACAGTCGATCTTGATTATTAAAGTGACCAGAGAAACCCTTAAACTTGGTTATTCCTAACATCCCTCCATTTATATAATAATTTGCTTTTTATCTTCCGACCAAAGTGGATAACCTCACATTTTCCCACATTATACTCCATCTGTCGATTTTTTTTCCACTCACTTAATCTATCTACATCCCTTTGCAAATTCTTTGTGTCTTCCTCACAACTTGTTTTCCCACCTATCTTTGTATCATCAGCAAATTTGGCTACAGTGCACTCGGTCCCTTCACCCAAGTCATTAATATAGATTGTAAATAGTTGAGGCCCCAGCACTGATCCCTGTGGCACACCACTAGTTACTGATTGCTAACCTGAAAAGAACCCATTTATCCCGACTCTCTGTTTTCTGTTAGTTAGCCAATCCTCTATCCATGCTAATATATTACCCCCAACCCCGTGAGCTCTTATCTTTTATGTGGCACTTTATCAAATGCCTTCTGGAAATCCAAATACACTATATCTACTGGTTCCCTTTCATCCACCCTGCTCGTTAGATCCTCAAAGAACTCTAGCAACTTTGTCAAACATGATTTCCCTTTCATAAAACTATGCTGACTCTGCTTGATTGTATTATGATTTTCTAAACAGAGACAGGACAAAATGTTTTTATTGGTGTCTTGTACATAAATGACCCATAGCGCTAATGTTAGTTAACAGCATTTCCAAATAAGCAAAGCCTCACTCTGGCAGATGGGTGGCAGGGTAGCAAAAACAATGTTATATCGATCCCCGGAGCACTGCCAAATACATTTTAAAACAACCATTCTGGAACAGTGGCATCTGGCTGGCACTGCTGATAATACCCCACCACACAAGGATTACACAATCTTTCACAAATTGGCCCAATAAAGGCTGAGTTCCAAATGCTTTTTATACTGTTTCTTTTCAAATGTAAATTGGTGTTGAGATGTTGGTAAGAATGCATAGATACTTATCATCATGTGAAGCCATTCCTGCACGCAAGCAAAAGCAAAGCAGAAAGAGATTGAAATATTTATAATGGCCCTGAACTTGAGGTCAGCAGCGAAACAAATGCGTTTGCTGTTGGCGCCGAAGTATGCTTCACACAGGGGCCTTGCAATCCCTGTGTTGAGAACTTCGGATTTTCCGACCTTGAATTTAAGTCAAGGGAACTTAATGCAGATTCCTTTTTTGCGATGTGTTGTCCAAGCAACCAATCAAAAGGCAGAATTCTCAGACAACAAGCAAAGAAGTGAGTCAGCCCTTATAATTCTAACTTTTAAAAATAGTTAGAGAGAACAAAATGGGCTTATCACATGGGGAAAAGGCAAACTTACAATAAAGATGCACAAACTTAATTTTTTTTTTAATTTGAAATGTTTTTAAAAAAATTAAATTTTTATTCAAATGGACAAATTTCACAATGCTCAAAATTAAAATTCATTTTCCAGACCCTTAACATTTGTTTATCAGTCAATACACTGTCAAAACACCAGTTACATCTAATCCCTTTGGTTCTAACTTTTAGTGGGGAATGTAACAGCGTACTTACTGCAGAAAAGCCACATTTTTTGTTAGTTTTAATGATTTACGCAATTACTGATTGACAGCTCTGTGGGGTGGGGGCACAGTGCGGCCAGTTTTGGAGCTGTCATTGACAGACCGCAACTTTGGGATTTCCGCTTGCGCTTGCACCAAATCCCGAAGTTATGGCCAGCTTCAAAGGCAGTATGACGCCATTCTCTGAGAGTATGCCATCATACCGACTGCAAATTTAAGGCAATAGTGATGAAAGCATCCATCGAGACCACCAACTAAAATCATAGACATTGGCACTAAGAAAGGCTTTCACCATTGTTGTAAGTGCCAATATCAAATATGCAAATAAAGTTTAGCCCATACTGCTATAACTGACAGTTGTGTGTGTTATGTATGCAATAAAGGTTCAAACTGAGGACTGTTTAACTAAGCAAGGTACAACCTTGGCTCTGCTTTAGTTAGGCCCAAAGTGCCTGACTCTCAAAATGGCTGGCCTTTGAAACCTGAGCAGCACCATGTGCATGCTGCTCAGTGGCCTCCAATAATAACGCCATCTGGTGGCTACAAACAGAATATACACACATGACAATGCTCCCCTCTGAAATCTTATGACAGTCTTTCACAGGTTGAGGCAGTCTGGTGCTTTGCGCTCCCGGGTTGACCGTCTCAGTTCGATTTCAGCCTTGGGTGAGTGTGCGGGGTCTGTTGTGGCTGATGGCTGGATGACTGACTTGTTGGGGGTGGCAGTGGCCATGTCGGGAATTGCAAGTCCATTTTTATTGAATAGATCCGTGATGGAAATTCCGGGTTCACTGATGACCCTCAAGTCCTCTGAAGACTGCTGGTAGGTTGGTTGGTCGTCGACGGTTTCTTCGTCCAACTGTTCTGGCTCGTCTGTGTGCCTCAGCTTTGTCTGATTCATGTGTTTCCTGCAAGTTTGCCCATTCTTGAGCTTAATAACAAATACTCTGTTGCCCTCCTTGGCCATAACCGTACCAGCGATCCATTAGGGACCCTGACCATAATTCAACACATAGAAAGTAGTTGAGGCCAATTCACTAAATATATTCAAAAGGGAGTTAGATGAAGTCCTTACTACTCGGGGGATTAAGGGTTATGGCGAGAAAGCAGGAAGGGGGTACTGAAGTTTCATGTTCAGCCATGAACTCATTGAATGGCGGTGCAGGCTAGAAGGGCTGAATGGCCTGCTCCTGCACCTATTTTCTATGTTTCTATGTTTCTATATACAGGATCATTAACAGAAATCTCGCATGACACAGTTGCGCAATCATGGTACCCTTGTTGACTTTGTCTTCTGTATTCAACATGATTATTTAAATCCGTGTGTACCAGAGATAGCTTGGTCTTAAGACCTCTTTTCATCATGAGTTCAGCAGACGAGACCCCTGTGAATGTGTGGGGTCTTGTCCTGTAACTCAGCAGTATGCAAGACAAGTGGGTCTGCAGTGACCCTTGGGTTACTCTCCTCATGCTTTGCTTGAATAATTTGTACTGCATGGTCTGCTTGCTCGTTGGACGCAGGCTTGAACGGTGCTGACCTTACATGTTTAATGCCATTAAGTTTCACAAACTCCTGAAACTCCTGACTGGTGAAGCACGACCCATTGTCGCTCACCACTATGTCAGGCAGACCATGTGTCGCAAATATGACATTGAGATTCTCTATGGTCGCCGTGGACATGCTGGATGACATGATTATGCATTGTATCCACTTCGAATAGCGTCCACCACCACTAAAAATATCTTGCCCAGGAAGGGAACTGCAAAATCGACATGGATCCTGGACCAAGGTTTGGATGGCCATGACCAGAGACTCAGCGGCGATTCCGCTGGTGCTTTGCTGAGCTGCATGCAAGTGTTGCACTGATGCACGCATGCTTCCAGCTCAGAATCAATTCCTGGCCACCATACATGGAACCTGGCAATGGCCTTCATCATCACTATACCAGGATGTGTGCTGTGTAACTCACGCACAAACTTCTCTCTCCCTTTCTTGGGCATTACAACGCGATTGCCCCACAATATGTAATCTGCTTGAATAGATAGTTCGTCCTTGCAACGAATGTATGGTTTGGCCACCTCGCACATTTGCTTAGGTATGGCAGACCAACCCCTTTGAGGATGCAACCCTTTACCATCGATAAAATCGGGTCCTGGCTGGTCCAGGTCTTAACTTGTTGAGCCGTGACAGGAGTTCCTTCACTCTCAAAAGCATCCATGATTAAAATTAGATCCGCCGGTTGTGGCGTTTCCACCTCCGGTGTGGGCAACGGCAACCAGCTCAAAGCATCGGCACAATTCACTGTGCCAGATCTGTGGCGAATGATATAATCATAGGCAAATAATGTCAGCGCCCACCTTTGGATGCCGGATGAAGCGTTGGTATTAATACCTTTGCTCTCGGAAATCAATGAAATGAGCGGCTTGTGATCAGTGTCTAATTCGAACCTCAGACCGAACAGGTATTGATGCATCTTGTTAACTGTCCACACATGCTAAAGCTTCTTTTTCCACCATGCTATTGGCTCTTTCTGTTTTAGACAAACTTTGGATACATACGCAACATGTTGGAGTTTCCCCGACTCATTGGCTTGTTGGAGTACGCAACCAATTCCATATGATGATGCGTCACAGGCCAAAACTAAACGTTTACATGGGTCACAATGTACCAGCAGCTTGCTCGAGCAAAGCATATTGGTGGTTTTCTCAAAAGCTCTGTCTTGCGATGCACTCCACACCCAGTTGTCGCCTTTCCTCAATAGCATGTGCAGTGGTTCAAGTAAGGTGCTCAATTTAGGTAGGAAGTTACCAAAGTAGTTGAATAGACCCAAGAACGAACGCAGCTCTGTCGCATTCTGCAGCTTGGATGAATTTTTGATGGCCTTGGTTTTCACGTCAATAGGTCTGATGCCATCAGCGGCGATTTTTCTCCCGAGGAATTCGACCTCCGATGCCATGAAGACACACTTCGAGCATTTCAGTCTGAGTCCCACGCTATCTAAACACAGTAGAACCGCTTCCAGGTTGTTCAGATGTTCCTTAGAATCACGACCTGTGATCAGGATGTCATCTTGGAACATGACTGTTCTGGGAACGGACTTCAGTAGACTCTCCATATTCCTCTGGAACATTGCTGCAGCCGAGTGGGAAAGCGGGTAGATGACACAAAGATTAGTGGGAAAGCGGGTTGTGTAGAGGACACAGAGAGGCTGCAAAGAGATTTAGATAGGTTAAGCGAATGGGCTAAGGTTTGGCAGATGGAATACAATGTCGGAAAGTGTGAGATCATCCACCTTGGGAAAAAAAACAAAAAAAGGGAATACTATTTGAATGAGGAGAAATTACAACATGCTGCGGTGCAGAGGGACCTGGGGGTCCTTGTGCATGAATCCCAAAAAGTTAGTTTGCAGGTGCAGCAGGTAATCAGGAAGGTGAATGGAATGTTGGCCTTCATTGCGAGAGGGATGGAGTACAAAAGCAGGGAGGTCCTTCTGCAACTGTATAGGGTATTGGTGAGGCCGCACCTGGAGTACTGCGTGCAGTTTTGGTCACCTTACTTAAGGATATACTAGCCTTGGAGGGGGTACAGAGACGATTCACTCGGCTGATTCCGGAGATGAGGGGGTTACCTTATGATGATAGATTGAGTAGACTGGGTCTTTACTCGTTGGAGTTCAGAAGGATGAGGGGTGATCTTATAGAAACATTTAAAATAATGAAAGGGATAGACAAGATAGAGGCAGAGAGGTTGTTTCCACTGGTCGGGGAGACTAGAACTAGGGGGCACAGCCTCAAAATACGGGGGAGCCAATTTAAAACCTAGTTGAGAAGGAATTTCTTCTCCCAGAGGGTTGTGAATCTGTGGAATTCTCTGCCCAAGGAAGCAGTTGAGGCTTGCTCATTGAATGTATTCAAGTCACAGATAGATAGATTTTAACTAATAAGGGAATTAAGGGTTATGGGGAGCGGGCGGGTAAGTGGAGCTGAGTCCACGGCCAGATCAGCCATGATCTTGTTGAATGGCAGAGCAGGCTCGAGGGGCTAGATGGCCTACTCCTGTTCCTAATTCTTATGTTCTTATGTTCTTATGAGCAAACTCCGAAAGGGCACCTGTGGTAAATAAACAGTCCTTTGCGCGTGTTAATGCATGTAAGTGTCTTCGACGTCTCGACCAACTTCTGTGTCATATAGGCCGACATCAAGTCCAGTTTTGTGAACGACTTCCCTCCGGTTCGCGTCACAAACAAGTCATCAGCCTTTGGTAACGGGTACTGATCTTTTTTCGAAGCCCTGTTGATCGTAGCCTTGTAGTGTCCACAGATTCTGACTGTGCCATCACTTTTCAGCACGGGAATAATGGGGCTGGCCCATTCATTAAATTTGACTGGTGATATGATCCCTTCACGCTGGAGTCTGTCCAGTTCAATTTCAACCTTCTCTCTCATCATATACGGCACTGCCCGAGCTTTATGATGGATGGGTCTTGCATCTGAGTCCACGTGGATCTGCACCTTGACTCCCATGAAGTTGCCGATACCCGGTTCGAACAGCGAGGGGAACTTACTCAATACTTGGGCACTTGTATCTTCCACCGATGACAACGCCTTTATGTCGTTCCAGTCGCATTTGATTTTCTCCAACCAGCTCCTGCCGAGCAGCGTTGGGCTATTGCCTGGAACAATCCACAGTGGTAACTCGTGAACCGCACCGTTATACGACGCATTAATTTGTGTACTGCCTATCACCTTTATCAATTCTTTGGTGTACGTGTGCAGCTTGGCGTTAACAGGGCTCAGCCTGGGCCTCACAGCCTTAGTATCCCACAGCTTATTAAATGGCCTCTCATTTATGATCGAGTGACTTGCCCCCGTGTCAAGTTCCATCGATATCGGTATCCCGTTAAACTTCACATTAATCAAAATTGGTTTACTCTTGGTTATGAAGGAGTGCAGTCCTCTGGCATCTCGAATTGCGTATCCGGATCTGCGCTAATCTGACTCTCATCCTCCATGTGGTGTGTTGCAGCTCGCTTGCTCATCTGCGGACACTTGCGCAGGAGATGCCCCACTCTCAGACAGCCTTTGCAACTATATTGCTTAACTCAGCACTGCTGGTGCCGATGATTTCCCTCACAACGCCAACACGGAGAAGTCGGTTACATTCCCGAAGTGGACTTTGGGCAGCCACAGGTTTCACAAACGCAGCCGGATAGGCCCTGCCATGTGCTGCTCTGCCGAACGCCGAATCAATCGCATTTACAGTACTTGCCAAAGTTCGGTTCTTCACCTATTTGCTTTAAATTCCTGTCTGTCGTCATACATGATTGAGTGATCTGGATGGCCCTTTTTAAATCCAACTCCTCCACCGCCAGAAGTTTGTGCAGGATCACCTCGTGGTTGACACCGATAACAAAGAAGTCCCGTAGCATGTCTGCCGACACTGTCCCGAACTTGCACGGTCCCGCTAGACGTCTCAGGTCGGCAACGAATTCTGCCGCGCTCTGGCCCTCTGATCGAACGTGTCTATAAAACCTGTATCTCGAGATGATGATGCTGTCGTCTGGCTTGAGATGCACCTGTACCAATGTACACAATTCCTTGTACGTTTTCTCTGTTCGATCACTAGGCATGAGTAGATTCTTTAGCAGGCCGTAGATCTTTGAACTGCACACAGTGAGGAACACGGCCTAGCGCCGATTTGCATCGTCAACCCCCCTCATTTTGTTGGTCACGAAGTACTGGTTTCAATGGCTCATAAAGTCTTTCCAATCTTCTCCCTCCACGAATCGCTCTAAAAATGCAATCGTGCTCATTTTGCAAACAAAGGTTCTCGTATTCTCGTCGCCAAATGTCATGTATGCAATAAAGGGTCAAACTGAGTACTGTTTAACTAAGCAAGGTACAACCTTGGCTCTGCTTTATTTAGGTCCAAAGTGCCTGACTCTCAAAATGGCTGGCCTTTTATACCAGAGCAGCACCATGTGCGTGCTGCTCAGTGGCCTCCAACAATGACACCATCTGGTGGCTACAACAGAATGTACATACATGACAGCGTGAGTGTGGGGTATACTTGGAGCTTGTTAAAATCAGCTTGTAAAACTCAATAGGATAAAAAGACAAAATGTAAGTAAAGTTGGAATAATCAACATCTCTTTCATGAACAAAATATTCTCCAATTGGCAAAGTTTGCCAACTGAATAGTATGACCTCAGTTCCGAGTTTAAAATTATTGCATATAGATTAACTTGACTATTCTGGATTCTAGTGATCAGGCCATGCACTACACTTATTAGCTGTAAAATACACATTTAATTGTGCTTCATTGTAACATATTATCAAGCAGGATTACACATATTTTACATAAAAATTGGAGTAAATGTTGTTACTTCTGTAGTCTCCCATCATTTGTTTTTCACCTTATTATCATGCTTGGCTAGGCCTTGTTCTGATATCCTATGTAAATGAGTGACCCACTAGAGCCTTTGATAATATATCAGTGTTGAAACTCTACTGCAACCACTTTTATCATGACATGTCTTGTAGTGACTAGTCACGTTACAACTGGTTGATTATTGTTAATTCTGGTAGAAGGTATCAGCTTTGCATCCTGTGTAGAATTCTCTGTGAATCCATGAAGGCAATTTAGGCCACTGCTTTAATTATCTTTGGGCCTATTTGGGTAGCAATTGTAATTTTGCCATTATATAGTCCGTCATTTAACTTTAAGCCACATTTAAAAAAAAATGATACTGCTACAAATTAGATACTAGTTCCATTTCATATCTGCTTTCTTATTATAAAGATGCAAGCTATCATAATGCATTATTTTACTTCTCCAGTTTTTAAGCATATCATGTTCGTAGTCAACATAATCATTTTCTTGGCTACTTTCCAAAACACACAGTTTCTGAATTTAAATTAAGCATTTCTCATATGTCAATGACTTCCTGCAAATAAACAGAGAACTTAAATGGGGATTTACTGATAAACCATCAAGTGGCAGTGGGCAAACCACCAAGAACAAATCTGAATGATCACCATGGGCTAGACTTTCCAGTATTGTCGCTCTCGCCCAAAAATGGATATTTCTGGCCTTAGTGCTTTTTTTATTTTTCAGGATCGCTGGAATATCGCCCATTTTAAAAACTGTTAGTTTTAATTTGGGCAATAGCCTTAGCGATCTGAAATGGGTCTGAGCGATGTATTTAGTCATGCATGGCTGACATCCATAGCAACGGCCGTTCTGCGCATGCACTTTTTTTTCAGGCAAATAACTTTTCTCACGGGGGTTGACAGCGAGAACAGGGGACCTGGTCCCCATCAATAACATTATAAAACCTTTCTTTTATTCTAGCCCCTGTTGATTTATAACATAAAATCTATCAGCCAACTGAGGGGAACTCCATTTCCTTCCTCATGGGATGACATACCCTAGTTCTGCTTTTATTTGTACTGTGGACCAGAGGGGGGAGGAAATCCATGATTTATTAACCCTGACATTACAGCAATGTACTTGTATGTAACTTTTCTCATTTTATTCTCCCATCTCTATTCTGCAGCATGTGATTAGTGATCAATACTGGTTAAGAAATTACAGGCCCCATCACTATAAATCGCTATAAATGCCCTTAATTTGTCCTCAACAAATACAAATGTGATTAGATGATTGGCAAGAGTCAAAAAGGCCCTTAAAATCACTCACAAATTGATTCTCCTGACAGCCTTTTACTATAGATCCTCCCCGTAGTGCCGAGTAGTGCTGAGTTATTGCAGCTTTTCTTCAGCGTATTTTTGGGCCAGCGATTATTTGGGCGAATTGTGGGCGAAATGCCGAAAGTAGCGCTCGGCGATAATCTGGGCCATAATCGGGCGCAAGTTTCCATTATAGGCCTTGCACGAGGATGACGTCATATGTTTTTTTAAAGTAGGCCAGGCAATGCAGCTCATTCAGCATTGCCGAAAGTTGGGCTGGCGATAACTGGGCTATAATCAGCAAATATGGGCGAAAGCCTGAATCTCAGCACTTATATGGGCGCTAAATGGGCAATGGTGCGCCAAAAGTCTAGCCCGTATAGTGTCATCCGTTTCAAAACAAATTTCTTAAAAATAGCAAGTTTTTATTTCTTATTTCTTGGTACAAAGGATTATTAGAATATGTAACACATTACACAAGAGGCTACTGAAGTCGAATTAGTTACAACATTTAAGAGGCATTTAGAACATTTGATGAAGAAAATTATTAAATGATCTGGGGAAAGAGAAGAGAAATGGAATTAAATGTAAATAGATCCAATATGCAGCAAGCACTGGACCAGAGAAAGAGAAAGGAAATAGGATTATGGTAGATAGCTCCAAAGTGGAACTAGTGCTAGTATAATGAGCCAAATGCCTCCCTTCTGTGCCAACATTTCTATTGTTCTATGAGTACAGGAGATTAAGTGATCCACTATAAGCCCACTGACTCCCATAGTTACCTGGACTACACTTCCTCCCATTCTACATCCTGAGCTCAAAATTGCCCAGGAGTTGCTCTGTTTTTTTTGAAGCTGCTTGATTTTTCTGGAATATTTTAAAAATCCCCATTTTGCACATTCAATTTGTGCCAGTGTAAGTGAGTTAGTTAGGATTTTTTTCGTTTAGTTTTGTTTTGTTCAAAAGGGGGCGTTACCAGCCACCTATGCCCGTTTTGGCCATTTAGACCGCTTTGGACAGCTAATAGTTACTCCAAACTAACTTAGGCCAGTGTATGTGGCCACTTGTGGCCGCACAGAAAACCTTTGCGGAGAGTTAAGAAATCAGTGCAGGTAGGTACTTAATGACTTGACGAAAGAATGTGAATAGGATCAAACAGCCGTATAGGACTAACAAACTTCGCAAAGTTAATTTACTATACAACAGAAGCATTCATGGAAGCTTAAACTACAAAAATAAAATAAGTAAAGAGACGAAACATATTTACATAATTTTTTCAAAATATGCAAATAAAAAATAGAGGTACCTCCTGCTCGTAATTCTTATGTTCTTATGTAGGAAAGTATTTTCATCAACAGGGTAAAGGAAAGTCTTGAGTAAGCTCATTAAAATTACTGGCTACACAGTTATCACACCCTGCCCGCGCCCCCCCACCCTCCCCACCTGCCTGATCAAAACTCCCCGACACCCGGATCAAAATTCTCCCCCCTCCCCATCAAAACTCTCCCCTGGATCAAAACTCTTTCCCCTACCCCCCCCCCCATCAAAACTCTCCTCTCTCCTCCCCCCCCCCCCCCAGATCAAAATTCTTCTCCCCTCCCTCCCCAATCAAAACTCTCCTCTTCCCTCCGCAGATCAAAACTCTCCTCCTCCCCCCACCCCCGGTCAAAACTCTCTCCCCCCGCCCCAGGATCAAAACTCTTCCACCCCCCCCCTCCCCCCGGATCAAAACTCTTCCTCTCCCGATCAAAACTCTCCCTGCACCAACCTGTTTGTTGTAGCCTTAGCCCGGGAAGACAGTGGGCCGGCCTGTGCGGCAGGCCACTCGCCACTCGGCCCGGGATGGGGCGGGACACATCGGGTCCCATGCTGCAGCCCACAACATCATCATCACTGCTCATGCATGAAAGCTCTAATGCGCATGCGGACAGCTGCCGGCACTGTTTTTCACCCAGGGCCCTAGCTCCGCCCCCCAATCGACTGGCCAAGCCGCGCCAAGCCCTGGGAGAGTCAAGAGAGTGGCCAGAATCCGGGGAGATCTTTTTAGTGTCGTTTTCAGCCTATGAAGTCGGCGCTTCTCTGGTGAGTGTGCCGAAAAAACGGGTGGGCCAAATTTGGGCCCCCTGTAAGTACTCCATACCATTCTCCCAGTTTCTCCGTCTCTGTCGCATCTGCTCTGATGACGCCACCTTTCACATAGTGCCTCTGACATGTCTTTCTTTTTCTTCAACCGAGGATTCCTCTCCGCCGTGGTTAACATGGCCCTCAACCGTGTCTATTCTATTTCCCGCACCTCTACTCTCACCCCTTCCCCTCCCTCTCAGCTCTCAGAACCACAACAGGGTTCCCCTTGTCCTCACCTTTCACCCTACCAGCCTCTACGTTCAACGGATCATCCTCCGTCATTTCCGCCACCTCCAGCGTGATCTCATCACCAATCACATCTTCCCCACCCCTCCCCTCTCAGCGTTCTGAAGGGATTGCTCCCTCCGCGACACCCTGGTCCATTCTACAGTCACCCCCAGCACCCCCACCCTTACCCATCTGTCCTTTTACCTCCTCCATTCCCACGATCCAGGGCCCCAAATACTCCTTCTAGGTAAAACTGTGATTTACTTGTACTTCTTTCACTTCAGTATACTGTATTCAAGCGTAGATTGGGTGACCGCTTTGCTGTTCACCTCCGTTAAGTCCATAAGTGTGACCCTGAGCTTCCGGTCACCTGTCACTTTAATTCTCCACTCCACTCCCACTCTGATATCGCCATCCTTGGACTCCTCCACTGTTCCAATGAAGCTCATCGCAAGCTCGAGGAACAGCATCTCATCTTTCGTTTAGGCACTTTACGCCCTTCTGGACTCAACATCGAGTTCAACAATTTCAGAGCATAACCTCTCCCATCTTTGGCTTCCTCCCCCCCCCCGCACCCCGCTCACCCTCTTTCCTCCCCATCTTATGTTTTTTTTTTTCCTTCTTCTCTTTTTTTCTCTTTGTCTATAATGGCAGCTGGTCATTACTCCACCATTCATACCCTATCCAGATTAACCTTTTTCTAACTTCTACCATTACCATTTCAATTCGGCCATCATCCCTTTTGTCTCTCTAATCTCTCCTGCCTTCCACCCTATCACAGACCTTCCCTTTTGTTCTTTCTTCCCCTCCGCCTTTCAGTGCTTAAGAATGTGCTCTTTTCGAACATTCGGCAGTTCTGACGAAGGGTCGTCGACCCGAAACTTTGTTTTTCTCTCCATAGATACTGCCTGACCCTCTGAGATTGCCAGCATTCTCTGTTTTTATTAAATGATGTGTTTCGGTGAAACTATTAGAAAAAGCTTCCAAAAGTCCATAATGTGCATGACAGATATTATGTGATGACATCATGAAGATGTAAAGAAATAAGAATGTATGGAGTGAGGAAAGGCTATTTGACTTATCAAACCCACTCCTTGCACAGACCATGTACAACCTACTCTGTCACTTATTTAAGCACACAGATATAAACTGGTTGCTTAACACTTAAACCAAGCATGGAGATTAAATTGTGAAGGAAGGAGAACATTATCTTTACAAGCCAGAATAGAGTAAAAGGTAGATCAGTCTGGCATAATCTGAGGGGTATGGTGAACACAGTTTAGATACCAGAATAATGAGGTGATTCAAATTTTAGGAACAAGGTTCTGTGCAGTATAGTCTTGAGCACATTAATAAGGTATTTGGAGCCCACGTTGATTGGATAGAAATCCACATGACACTGTATGAACTGGTCTAAGAAGCACTTAACAGGAGAAAGGTGGCTCACAGGGCACACAATGCCAATATGTAATCAGAAAGTGGGACAACAGCTCCATCAGCCTGTTTTTAAATTTAGTTTGCTCTTATTAAAAACTTGATCCAAGAATAGAATTCCAAGATGCCAAACCATTTCTTATTCAATCCCATTGTACAAAATTCTCCAATTTATGTACAACACTTCAATGTTGACTAGGACACTGGAAGAACATCCCAGCTCTTTTTCTGAACAGTGCCATAGGTTATTTTACATCCACCTGAGGGGACAGAAGAGACTCAGTTTAATGTCTAACACATTTCTACCCCAGTATTTCTGATGGGGCCTAACCAAGGTCCTGTACCACGACACTATAGTGTTTTCCGTTCTATATTAAATCATCCTAGCTATATATTCTAATACCCTATTTGCTATCTCTATATCCTCTTCCCCTCTGAACAAACGTTAATTCAGAGTGGATTCCCAGTACCATTTTCACCGTCTATAGGGACTAGACCCTAGATTTTCCTGTTTGGTCCATTTGACAATTGCAATGCTGACTCCAGATACATTTCCAGGGAGTCAGCTTAATTGAATTTGTTTTGGTGGACTCTTTCCATGGATCCCAGCAGCACCTGGAAGTCCATCATGTGTGTCAGAGGTCAAGATCTAGAGCTGGTAAAAGAATACATTTTATAAAAGAATCCATCTTCTAAAGCTCTATAATCAAAAGTTCAAAACTAAAAATCTATGAGCTAGATTTTACACTTTTGTGCCTATCGCCCAAAAATGGGCATTATTTCCAGTGTGGGCGGTAAAAATGGGTTTTCAGATCGCCGGCTTCTCACCCACTCTCAAAGCACCTAGTCTCCATTTTTGAAATTGGGAGTTACCGCAAGCGATATGAAATGGGCAGTAGCGTTAAATCTCGTTGACCTTCTGCCGTAAAATGTTGCTGTCCTTAACAACGGCATGGCAACGCTCGATTTCCGCGATTCAGGAGGTCAAGAGTCATCATGGCATGCACAGAAGAGGAGACAGAGATAGAGGGATCTGAGAGGGACTGAAGGCATATCTGAGTGTGGTATGGCTGCTTTGGGAGGAAGGAGGGAGACTTTAGAGCTTCACAGCAAATAGGGAAACAAAAATTAGCTGTTACCAGCCACATATTTGCCAGAATTTGGCCTATAATGGAGGAAGAGGAGGAGGCATCACAGCAAGCTGTGGAGACTGATGCTGGAGAGAGCAGTGAGGTGGGAGAGGAGCACATTGGAGCAAAAGAGCGAGGAGGTTCTCGGACGAGGGAAATGCCTCCCTCCTGCAGGAGGTCGAGTTATGCTGGGGTGATTTGACACAGGGAGGCCATGGGAAGCCCATCCCAAAGGCCGACCAAAAGATATGGACTGAGATAGCAGAGGTGGTCTCGTCGACGACGAACGAGGTGCATGAGGGCAACCAATGCCGCAAACGATGGAACGACCTTGTGGGATCCGCAAGAGTAAGTATTACATTTATTTACATGTACTTATGTATTTATATAATTTGATTTGTAACAGTCATGAGTGACTATCAGCAGATGTGAGGTCTTGCACTTTTACCGGGAATGTTTTAGTCAAAGCCTGCTGTCATGGTGTATGACTTTAGGTAAAGAATGATAATTATCATAATAATCATGATTACATCTGGCAGTTATGTGTTGTATCAGTCTCTGTGACAGTACCTAGCAATGATATCACACAATTATCTCATGCCATGTCGTCCTGTCACCTTTTACAGAAGAAGCTAATGACGATGAGATCCATGCCGAGGCGAACGGGTGGGGGGCTACCAGTCCCCAGCGACATCACTGACATGGAGGAACATGTGCTTGCACTCGTGGGGAAGCACCCACGGACAGCCACGGACGCATCTGCAGACCCTGAAGTGATGCTACGTGAGTAAAGCTTACACCATTGCGTGATGTAAAGTTAATAGGTGCCACACCCACTCATATCCGAACAATCATAAATTCTAAAATTGTCATAGAAATAATGCTGGCCTAATGATATTCATTGCAATGCAAATGTGTTGATGGTCATGAAATGTGATGTCTGATGAGTTTGAGAGCGGTGGTGCTTTTGTCGTGCATATGCTGTGTGTAGCGCTGGACTCACCTTGTGACCCTAGCACCCCCTTCTCCTCTAATAACCTCAATTATGTTTTGCAGCTCAGCCAGCAGCGCAGCCCCAGGAAAGACCACAGAGGCCAGAAGGTGGGGGCGCAGGGCCCGACACTCCGCACGATCTTACATCTGGTGCTGAGGAGATCTGATTCTCGCCCGTCAATCCGCTGGGTCTGTTCTCCACGGATGAGAGCACCAACTTCAAGGACCCATTCCTAGGTTCCGCATCACCACTGCGAATGACAGATGAGAGCAAGGACCAAGATCTTGCTTCTGCATCAGAGAATGTTGCCCCCTCGGCAACCCCCGCTCCTGTACCCGTGCAACCACCGCCTCTGCCTTCATCTCCCCCAATGAGACACAGTCTGAGGAGCTCCATGGCCAGGCGCCGTGGAGCGAGGAGGGGAAGGGATAGAGGTGGGCAGAAGAAGAGGAGGGGGAAGGAAAGTGAGGTGCATGTCTGCAGGTGATGGCTGTGTTATATCTCTATCTGGGTATATGCAATTTGTTGTAATATATGGGGGGAGGGGACCACCCTCCTGCTTTGCATTTGTATTCTATGTTGCTGGACATGTTGACCATTTGATTGATGTCAATGGTGGAAAAAGTGGGGTGTGGGCGGTGGTTGGGTATTATTGCCTGTGATACTTATGATTTCAGACCAATGTTGGTGTAACATTTTTGTTTTTGAACATAACCTTGTTGCGCATTGTCTCAGATAGCTGCACCATTACACACTGGTGATTTCTTAACATGAAAGGGTTAAATACAACTTAAAATCAATCAATGTAAACTTTAACTGGCACCAAGGTGTCAATGTTGTCACTCACAGCAGCGTTGTTTCAGGCAAATTGTTCAGCTATCAGCTCCTCACATAAGAGTCTTGCAGCTATGTAGCCACCACAGGCCCTTTCCTGCAGTCTGGAGGGGGTCGTGGGCATGGTTGCATAGCCAGGCTGATTGTCTGGCCCTAGATTAGCATCCAGCACCTCGACGTCCTCTTCCTCTCTCTTCTGAGATGGAGCATCAGTCCCTTCTGGCAATTCTTGGCCCCTCCTGATAGCCAGGTTGTGTAGCATGGAGCACACAATCACGAATTTACCTACTTGTTCAGGGTTGTATTGTAGCTCCCCTCCTGAGTGGTCCAGACATCTGAAGCGCTGCTTAATCACAGTTATTGTTTTCTGGACCACATTGCATGTGGCTCTGTGGCTCCGGTTGTATCGCTTCTCGGCTTCGGTGTGGGTGTCACACAGTGGGGTCATCAGCCAGGTAGCTAGGCCATATCGGTTATCACCAAGCATCCAGCATTGTTCTTGTGGCTGACTATTAAAGATGTCAGAGGCAGCACTCTCATGCAGGAGGTGAGCCTCATTGAAGGTGCCCGGACATTTGGCATTCACTGCCATGATGATCTGGTTGTGGTCGACAACTAGTTGGACCTTCAGGGAGTGAAATCCTTTTCTGTTACGAAAATGCTCCGGGTCCTGAGAAGGTGGCCGCATGGTGATATGAGTGCACTGTATGGCTGCCTGTACCCTGGGGAACTTAGCAATGCGGTAGAATGCTCTAGCCCTGCCCGTCTGAGCCTGTGTGGTCATGGGGAAGCTGATAAAGTCCATATTTCTTGCGTACAGGGCTTCCGTGACCTGCCTAATGCAGCGATGGGTTGCATGGTGAGACAGAGGGCAAATCTCGACCGCGGAGGCCTGAAAGGAACCGAACGCGTAGAAAGACAGTGCCGCGGTGACCTTGACCTCACCGACACTGATGTCCTGATGGCAGGCTGCATATGTGGCCTGATAAGCTCACTTATTTCATTGATCACCCCCTTGTGGAAGCGCAGTCTCCGAAGGCAGGTGTGGTTGGAGACTTCGAGGTAAGATCTCTTTTCCCTGTATATGCGGGGTGTGTATGGTCTGGCCCTCCTCCTCATTCTTGCACATCTTAAATTGGGGACATAATGATGTGCATCACACATTGAGCCATCTGCACTCTGCAGCATCTGCGTATTAATCGATGCAAGCTGAGAAATGGCTGGCCTCATTGCATTGAAAGTACAATAGCGATTGATCAGAGCAATAATTTCCTCACTAAAATACGCCTAGAGTAAACCCCCAATAGTCCAGAGTCTGAAAATATGTCAATTGAGATGGTCACTTCACCTGAGAAGATCTCCAGAGTCAATGCAAACTCCCCCGAAGTTGAAGCAGTCTTTTGAATGAAGCGACCTGCGATTTAAAAAATGGCAGCCACGCCGCTGGTTTTTGTTCAGAAAAGTTCCTCTTTTTATGGGCGTTTTTTTGGGTGAGCGATATTGTGGCCGATAAGTGTGCGAGGTGGTGAAAGTGACGCTGGGCGATCTCCTGGATGTTAGTTTTGCCAAATGTGGTCTTTACGACAAAAAAAAATGGGCGGGCGGTCTTATTGAATGTCGGCGTTAATTCCGTGGGGAAAGTAACGCTGGACGATATTATGGGCATTGATTTCGCCCATTAACACCTGCCCAAAAAAAGTGGGCAGGCGGTATTATTTTTTCCCAGCATTAAGCACATGGGGAAAGTAACGCTCAGCGATAAATTTCCGAAAAATGCCTGTCAGTTTCCATTTTGTGGCTAAATGGGCGATCTATGGGTATTATACGTCATTTCAGAGGTAAAGTGGACGTTAAGTGGGCGTTAAGCATGCAAAAAACGTGGAAAGTCTAACCCTGTAAATATAACTGGCAGTGCAGTGTCTGAACAGAGGTCAGAAGCAGCCTGTTTTCTAGGTCAAGCTACACATGTTTTACATTTAGGCTTAATCCTATCACTGTTAGAGTCTAAGGGGCAGAACATCAGGAGCACCTGCCACCCAGCGCAGGGTATTCAATACAAATGATGAGGTCCAAGGAGCCCCGGACATTGAGCCACATGCCTCAGTAGACTGAGGATGGTGCTGCAGGAAGAGGCCACGCAGGTAATTAACGCAGCTGACCTCAAGTTTTGGGCCAATGTAGTGAGAAAGATATAAAAATAGTGAAATTGTAATGTGAAATTAGAAGATGAAGCAGAAGGAAGAGATGTAGAAAGTTGAGCTCAATGACTGTGATGTGTGGTCTTCTATAGTAAAGAACCGCTGTGTGTTGACTGTGAGTATGTATGTTCATTTTAGCCCTTAATAAATGTAACTGTATCTAGAACTCATTCTTGGCACATGGACATAGGACAGCAGCCTCTGTCTATATTATTACAAAAACACATTCTAACAATGAAGAGATGAAGAAAATTCCTGGTGCAGGATTCTGGTACCTGAAACAAGTTAAAGAGGACGTCCTCTTCCGGGCCAGTGAGAAATGTCTGGCCTCTGCTAGACTTAGTACTAGTTGCTGATAGTAGTGTTATTCCACAATCAATTGCCCTCTCTGGGTTGGGCTTTTTTCATTTTAAAAGACCTCCACAGGCCCTCATGATGCTAAATACCAGTAACATGCTAGCATGTCTGAAGCCTTGCAATGAAAGCAATAATGGAAAATGTGATGTAGGATGCCACGCCTTATTTGGTTACCCTCACCTCTTTTTGGGCAGATGCTTCCAGTGTCTAATAGATGTGATAATGGAAGATCACTATCAGAGCCAAAGTGCCCTCATCCACCCAAGTTATGCCAGCAAACCAGCAATATTTGAGAAAAGGTCTACCCGCTTGTTAGTTATGTATCCAGAATACTGATATTAATTTAAAGGAACTGTCAGATTATAATTTGATGACCAGGTCTCTGTGATTACGCAAATGGCTCCAATTCTGAGCTCTCGTATCATTTATACAATTTTAAGTTTTGTTGACATTAAATCTTTTTTAGATATATTATCCGATTATTGGACTTTTTAAAATGTGCAATGCACTAGATATATTTAATCACCTGGAGCCAGCAGGACATTTTGGAAGTTTAATCACTCTGGTAGAAAACTTGTGATTTTCTCAGGTTTCTTCTGTTGTTTTGTTTAATGGTGAAATGAGCATTGGTTGAAGGGCTCATTTTAATTGTTTTATTTGCAGTTTATATGAATTCTGATTCAAGCAGAATGCTGATCCAGTAAGATTTCTTGCGAAACTAGTTTAAAAAAATCTCACTGTCATCAGGAACTTGATTATTTTATAGCAGGATTTTGAATTCAAGCATTCAAAATATTTATTGGTGTGTTTATTTTTGTGCTCATCAAGGTGAGAGATGTCAGGGGGAATATAACAGAATCAAGTATGAAACGGTGTTGTCATCTGTGTTAACTGAACCATACATTTTCCCCTAAATTGTATTTGATTTTACTGCCTACTTGGTCAGATCTAAGAAGAATCACCAAGTTGGAACGTCAGTGAGTATCTAGTTCAGAAACATTATAGTGTGCTAACAGTGTGGATAGCATTCCCTGCGGCCAAGAGGTACTTCTGCAGTCATGCTTACAATCAGTGAGAACACAGCCTGCATTAAACATTTCATGGTGTGCTTTTTGAAAAAGGCGTACAGTTATTACATTTCATAAATGTACAAATACAGCAGCCCCCTTCTCTGGCAGGCAATATCACAATCTTTGAATCATTGTTGTTGCCTCCATTAACAAAACGCTTCCTCTCTAATATGCCCCCGACTATAATACGCTTTTTATATAGCTTCCAAAGACAACATTAGACAGACACTCTACTGTGCTCCACACTCAATTATTTTCTACAACAAAATTGGTATGTTAATGTTTTCATGTTTTGAGACCAAGAGGTCAGAGTAGTTTGTTATTTGTATTGTACTTGCTGAACTACCACTGGCATCTCTGCATGTTGCACAAGTCAGTGTTTCTTTTTTTACTAACCAACCAATTATATTACACTGTAGCATTTTTGTCTCATCTCCAGAGGCGTTTCTCAACAATTAAGGTGGATATTCTCCTCCCTGAGCTATTTTCAGATCTTTCACAAATGATAGACTTGCAAGAAAATAACTTAAGACTGTTTTGACCTCCTTTAAAGCAGTTACATAGAGGTAGATGGCTGGAAAACCAGAAAAGTGCAACAGACCGTTAGGGAATAAAAAAAATAAGTCTGCCGAACTACGCATTACATAATGAAGTATCTTACGGAATACAATGACACGTTTATTTCAAGTGCATCCTTACTGCTGACTATTATGGCCTGAAAGTTGCGGACAGTGTGCGCCTGAATTTCTGATTTGTGCTGCTGATGGGTGAGGCAACCCGACAGCAGCACGGACTTGTTACATCACCCCTCTATATATTTCCTCTCATTGAAATACTTAGGCACGGTGTGAGATTAGTTATCTTGACACCATAGTTAGGGATCAGTATTAATATTTTCAGCTTTTAGCTTTGGAAGCCATCAAACCTCATGTCCATGATGCCAAAAGGTATTTACTGCAAAACAGCACACACGCCTCAATAGGCCGTCAAGGACATGAATGCATTCGCCTACTTGGAAATACACACGTAAAAATTCATATTATGTCAGGTAATAGAAGGAAACCCCACAGCCTGTATTTTTTAATTGCCGCTGTACAATTTATGGATGTAAGTTGGACATTCCTGATTGGAAAATTGGGCAGAGTTCCATTACGCTGGATTTCTGTCAACTTTTTCACCCGGCCCATTTTCAGCCGCAGGAAGCTCCCACCCATTCCATCCAAAGGAGGTAAAAATTAGGTCATGTACTCCATTTGCCGTCATTTCTCCCTTATGCCAGGGCTTAAAGTGGTAAATTATAAGGACAGGTTGCATAAACTTGGCTTGTGTTCCCTTGATGTTAGAAGGTGATCTAATTGAGGTGTTTAATATGATTAAGGGATTTGATAGGATAGATATGGAGAAACAATTTCATTTGGTGGGGGAATCTATAACAAGAGGACACAATCTTAAACTTAGAGCTTGGACATTTAGAAGTGACATTAGAAACAATGTTTTCACACAAACGATAGTGGAAATCTGGAACTCGCTCCCCAAAAGGCTATGGATGCTAGGTCAATTGAAATATTCAAGACTGAAATTGTTACATTTTTGTTGGGTAAGGGAATCATTGGGTATGGAACCAAAGCGGGCAAATGAAGTTGAGGTACAAATCAGTTATTGTGATATATTCACAGAGCACAGCACACACAGCTTCTAACATGGCAGGCAGCTCTCTCGGAAGCCTCCGGAATCTGTCTGGTTCTGTTTAATTATTAACTCTGCAGTTGCACTACACAATACGTCCACATCCACAGTGTGGAGCTACAAACATTACAAGCTTACAGACATTACACTTCTCCCTCCTTAATGAAGAAGTTATTATAACAAACATCATACATAACTTTCATGTTTATACATAACACAGGATATAATTTTTTTTTTCCATATTTACAAATTTAACTTTACCACTTGTTTTCTGTTTCGCAGAAGATACCTTCACTCTCGAACAGAACCTTCCAAACATGGTGTCGATTTCACACTCATTTGATGCTCATCCTGAGGAACGTTTTCCTCCACGGAATTTCCTTGATTTTTATTTGAACCCACTCTAACTTCAGGCTCTTTATTTTCCTGACTCGGGCTCAGACTTTCATTCTGATTCTCTCCTGGATTTGTTTCCAGTACATTGGATTTAGGATTTGCTACTGGTGTGTCAAAACTATCTGATGAGTCAGAAATAATTGAATCATTCCCACCTTCAACTCCTTCCATGTCTGTAGGTAAAATATGATCAATATGAACAAACCTAACCTGTCCATTATCAAGCATCTTTACCAAATATGTGCGAGAACCACATTTCTTCACCACTCTTCCTGGTAACCACTTTAACCATTTATGGTGATGGTTCTTCACTCTCCCCTTCTGGTTTAATTTCACACTTCTCTCTTTTACTCTACCTCTATCATGATTCTCTTGTCTTAATTGTGTCTCTTCTATGGACTGTGCCAAATTAACAACGAGAATCTGGTTCATGGCTGTCATTTGAGAAACAACTCTGCTGGTGTTCTACCAGTAGTTATATGAGGAGTATTTCGATATGTAATCAAAAAATTAGCCAATTTGTGATCCAATGACAACTGCCGTTTCCTTGGATTTGGATCTAACATTTGTTTTATGAGGGCACGTTTTACAATTTGTACAGTGCGCTCTGCTGCACCATTCGAAGCAGGATGGTGTGGTGGAACGTTGGTATGTTTCACACCATTTTTGCTCGTGAATTGTGCAAATTTTTCTGAATGAAATTGTGGTCCATTATCTGAAACAATTTATTCAGGGACGCCAAATGAAGAAAATAATTTTCGTAAAATGTCCAATGTTTTACTTGATGTTATTTTCCACATTGGAAACACCTCAACCCACTTCGAATGGCTATCAATCACAATGAACAATTGTTGTCCTTCTAATTCAGCAAAATCAATATGTAGCCTTTGCCACACATTGGGAGGTCATTTCCATGACTGTAATGGTACTGGTGGTGGTTGCTTGTTTACCGATTGTCATATCGTATACTGACTCACGATGTACTCTATATCTTTATCAAGACCTGGCCACCATAAATAACTGCTTGCAAAACTCTTGGTCAAGCACATTCCCAGGTGCTGGTCATGGAGGTCTCCTAATAATTTTGACCTGAATTTATTTGGTATAACCACTCTTGCAACCCACATGATACAATCTTTATCGACTGATAATTAATTCCTACGAATGAAGAATGGATGTGTATCTTTGTCTGTTCCCTGGTTTGGTCATCCATTTGCAATATACTCATACACCTTTGACATCACTGGGTCACGTTTGGTTGCTCTACCAATCTCTTCAGCTGTGACTGGCAGTTCATCAATGAGTGAAAAATAAAACACTCCTTCCCTATCGGGTGTAACTTGTGATGGGGAAGGCAATCTAGACATTGGATCAGCATTACTGTGATCAGCTGATCGTTTATATTCATTATCATATGTATATGCTGATAAAATCAAAGCCCATCTCTGCATTCGGGCTGCAGCTAATGTTGGAACTGGGGACTTTGGATGGAGGATTGCTGTTAGGGGCTTATAGTCTGTAACAATGGTAAACTTATGACCATACAAGTATTTGTGAAACTTCTTGACTCCAAAAATTAATGCCAAAGCTTCCCTTTCAATTTGCGCATAATTACTCTCACTGGCACTGAGAATGCGTGAAGCAAAAGCAATTGGTCTCTCCTCCCCACTACATAATACATGAGAGATTACTGCCCCAACTCCATACGGAGAGGCATCACATGCTAGCTTAATCTTCTTAGATATGTCACAGTGAACTAACATGGTGCTCTCTACCAATTTGCTTTTACACTCCTTGAATGCTGTATCGCATTCTTTTGACCACTTCCAATGGACCTGTTTTTTCAAAAGTTCATTCAGTGCATGTAATACTGTAGCCAAATTTGGTAGGAACTTCCCATAATAGTTCAAAAGACCCAAGAATGAACGAAGTTCAGTCACATTCCTGGGAGTTGGGTGCATTTCTAATTGCATCCAATTTTTCCATGGTTGGATGTAAACCATCATTGTCTACTCTGTACCCTAAGGATGCCACTGAGTTTTGAAATAACTCACACAAGCAGACACTCATACTCTGTGCTTCTCTAGCTGTTTGAGCACTTAATTCAATATGTTATTATGAATTTGCCTATTTGGTGCTGAAATTAGTATGTCATCCAAATAGCATACTACCCCTTCAATACCTTGCAAAAACTGGTTCATCACCCCTTGGAATATGGCAGGGGTGGAAGACACTTCAAACAGTAGCCTATAAAATTGATATAGGCCTAGAAGAGTATTTATAGTGAAACATGACTTGGACTCCTCATCTTGTTCAAGCTGTAAGTAGGCATTTGTAAGATCCAGTTTTGAGAAGATCTGACCACCTGTCAGTGTCGTGAAAAATCTTCTATATTCGGCAACGTATTGGGGACATTACCCTCTAGAACCTGGTTTACGGTTACTTTATAATCACCACACAATCTTACCTTACCATCGGACTTAGGTACAACAACAATGGGTGTAGCCCAATTACATCGATCTATCTTACAAATAATGTTCTCAGTCTCTAGTCTTTTGAGTTCTTGCTCAACTTTCTCCTTGAGTGCATGTGGTACGGAAAGTGGCTTGTAGTAAACCGATCTAACGTCCTTCTGTACCCTGACACTCGCCTTGAAGCCGTGGATTGGACTGCCTGTTTTGCAGAACACCTTCGGATACTTCTTGATAACCTCATCCGTTGATGAAAATCTCGCTTCCACACAGAAAATCTTACTCCAATCCAGCTTCAGTGAACTCAACCAATTTCTTCCTAGTAAGGCAGACTTGTCTCCTTTCACTACTATTAGAGGCAAGTTCTGAAATTGATCTTTCTATTTCACCGGTACGGTGATACGACCTACCACAGGAATTTTTTCTCCCGAGTAGCCTCGCAGCTCTATCTTGGATTTCTCCAGTTGGAAATCTGTCGAGGTACAGCGACTCCGGTACTACACTCACAGATGCACCTGTATCAATTTCCATTGGTATCTTGAATCCCGCAACATCTATCTATCCGAATCGCTGTCTGTTAACCTCGTGCTCCTGATGACGTATAACTCTAACATCTCCTCCTCCTGTTGTTGTTCTTCCATGCTATGTAGTCTCTTGGGATTTCTACTCATAGCTTTGAATGCTGGACTCATAGCTTTAAAAGCTGGTTTACCCTTCAGTCGGCATGCCTTCGCAAGATGCCCAGTCTTTCTGCAGAAGAAACACTCTGTCTTCACGTATGGACAACTTTGAGCAATGTGTTGTCCCAGGCACCTATAGCACGTCTTCGACGCTCTGTTAGAATTTCCAGTTTCTGAGACTTTGGGCCCCCGCCATCTTTTACCTTGAACCTGCAGGTGATTTACCTTGGTTGACTGACGACCGTAATTATTATTTAGTTCTCAGGAATATTGTTCAGCCATGCCCATCGACCTCACTGTCTGACAAGCAATCTCAAAAGTCAAGTCATCCGTCGTCAATAACGTCCTTTTGGTCACAACATTTTTCACCCCACAAACGAAACGATCCCGTAATGCTCGGTTTTGAAAGTTTCCAAATTACAGTGCATCGATAGCTTTTTTAATGCTATGATGTAATCACTGATACTTTCATCGGACTTTTGATTCCAAATCCTAAATTGATAGCTTTCAGCAATTTCTAACGGTTTGGGGTTATTTCGTTAAAATCTCTTTAAGCGTTGTATCCTTTGGCTCGTCAGGCACAAGCAGATTTACAAGGGTTTCGTACAATGCCGGACCCGCCTCCGATAAGAAGATCACTTTCTTACGTTCCAACACAGCCCGGTTCTGGACTGCATTGTCTGGAACTTCGATTATGTTATTTGCAGTGAAATAAATTTCTAGCCGATCCACATATGCTGTAAAACATTCCCGGTCGTGTCTATATTCCCCTAAATGTCCGATTACACCTGCCATTTTAATCTCTAGCTGTTCACACCATGTGCTGTATTTTACCTCGGATGTTTGTAGCTTTTTCCAAAGACAGAAACTTCCAAAGTCTCTCTGTCGGTTGGCTGAATCCTTCCCCAACAAAATTTAAGCTTTAAATCGTCCAAAAAATCCCATCTCATCGCCAAATGTGATATATTCACAGAGCACAGCACACACAGCTTCCTACATGGCAAGCAGCTCTCTCGGAAGCCTCTGGAATCTGCCTGGTTCTGTTTAATTATTAACTCTGCAGTTGCAGTACACAATATGTCCACATTCACAGTGTGGAGTTACAAAACATTACAAGCTTACAGACATTACAGTTATGATCTAATTGAATGACAGACATGCACCAGGGGCTAAATGGCCTATTCCTGTTCCTACTTTCCTATATTCCTATCTGCCTGCTTCCTCGTCTCTCCCATTTATAATGGTCATCAAGAGTTGCAAGACTCTCAGAAAAAACAGCAAGGAAGTTAAAGGGCCTAGCATCAACATTGATAGCATCAGTGTTAAGCTTATGTTTTAAATCATTTTAGATATTTGTTTTGTTAGGCTCTGGCCAACTACTTTAACAGGAAACAAAGAGCAATGGTTGATGGGTGTTTTTGTGAATGTATCCAGTGGGGTTCCACAGGGCTCAGTGCTGGTCCCTTGCTTTTTGTGGCACATATCTATGACTTGGACTTGAATGTTGGGGGTAAGATTAAGAAGTTTGCAGATGACACTAAAATAGGCTGTGTGGTTGATAATGAAGAAGAAAGCTGTGGATTGCAGCAAGATATCAATGTACTGGTCAGGTGGGCAACACAGTGGCAAATGGAATTTAATCTGGATAAGTCTGAGGTAATGCATTTTGGGAGGTCTAACAAGGCAAGGGAATACACATTAAATGGTACAACACTGAAAAGTGCAGAGGAACAAAGGGACCTTGGAGTGCAGGTCCACAGATCCCTGAAGGTAGCAGGCCAGGTAGATAAGGTGGTTCAGAAGGCATATGGAATACTTGCCTTTATTAGTCGAAGCATGGAATACAAGAGCAAGGAGGTTATGCTTGAACTGTATAAAACATTGGTTAGGTCACAGCTGGAGTACTACGTGCAGTTCTGGTCACCACATTACAGGAAATATGTGATTGCACTGGAAAGGGTGCAGAAGAGATTTACAAGAATGTTGCCTGGACTGGAGATTTTGGCTATGAGGAAAGATTGGAGATGCTGGGTCAGTTTATTTGGAACAGAGAAGGCTAAGGGGAGACCTAATTGAGGTGTATAAAATTATGAGGGACTTAGATAGAGTGGATAGGAAGGACCTGTTTCCCTTGGCAGAGGGGTCAACAACCAGGGGACGTAGATTTAAAGTAATTGGGGGGAGGATTAGAGGAGATACGAGAGGAACTTTCTTCACCCAGAGGACAGTGGGGGGTCTGGAACTCACTGCCTGAAAGGATGGTAGAGGCAGAAACCCTCACCACATTTAAAAAATACTTGGATGTGCACTTACAGTGCCGCAACCTACAGGGCTACGGACCAAGAGCTGGAAAGTGGAATTAGGCTGGATAGCTCTTGGTCGGCCGGCACGGACACGATGGGCCGAAATGGCCTCCTTTCATGCTGAAAATTTCTATGATTCTATGATAGGTCTTTGTGCCATTTTTCACACCACCATTTCAGACAGGACAGAATGGAGGCGATTTTCTTATGTGGGTGTAAATCCAGCAGGAAATGAGTGAGATTATTGGTTGGCTATGTGAACCAGAGGGGAACCCAGATGTGCTTCCAGGTTCTCACTCATTTGCATTTTGAGTGTGATTTTCCACTTGCAACAATATTATGCTCCCTGCATGTGTCCAATTTTGCACCTGAAGCTCTGCAAAATTATGATAATATGCTGACCTTGGAAAATTAGGTGCAAATAGCACCCTTCCATTCATGACAGTACAAAATCTGTTTTCTCATCTTCCTGCACCTGTTCAGTAACTGCACAACTGGTGCAGCTGATCAGAAAATCTACTCTCATAACACAAAAAGATAAAATTGAACAATTACATGGTCAACCAGTGCTCCCAGGAATCAAACTCTTGCCTAGAAATTGGAAACTCCACTCTGCCAGCTCTGGATGATAGGAATGCATCCAACAATCAGCATGATAGTGGAAAACACACGGCAGGGAATGGAAAATGGTGTTATACTAGTGTAATAAGGCAAAATGCCAGAAACAAGCATGCTCCTAAAAGCTCTCAGGAATGATGGAGCACATTCTCGGCATCACTATCACGTTCTCTAATAAAGAATGATGTAGATCATATTCACATATCTATGTACCCTGTTGATGAGTTTTCTATTATGTTTATTTTGACATTGCAATGGCTCCATGTTCAACTTTTCATAATATTCTAACTAAGCAGTCATTTATAGTTGGAACACATTGAAAGAACTGGGAATTTGCGTTTTAAACAATGTATATTACAGACACAAGGACTTCAGAATGTAATAACATATTTGTTGGGATTTTGTGGTAAAAATAACAGTGAGGCTATCAGCGCTTAACGTTATTAAAGCATAAACCGGGCAGCAATGCCTGGCGACAGCACAAGCGCAGTCATACACGGAAATCAGAAAGTTGCTATCTGAATTGCCCTGCTCCTCCAGAAGATTTATATAGCGCCTTTCATGACCACCGGACATCTCAAAGTGCTTTACAAAGAATTAAGTACTTTTGGAGACTAGTCGCTGTTGTAATGTGGTAAAATAACATAATAGGAGCAGGAGCAGGTGTTCTGTGGGTGTGGTAGCTTAGTATTTTTTTTATTTGTTCCGGGATGTGGGCATTGCTGGCAAGGCCAGCATTTATTGCTCATGAGTGGTTATGTTACTGGACTAGTAATCCAAAGGCCTGGACTAAAGATCCGGACGCACGAGTTCAAATCCCACCATGGCAGCTGGGGAATTTAAATTCAGTTAATTAAATAAATCTGGAATTTTTAAAAAAGCTCATGGTGACCATGAAACTACCAATTGTCAGAAAGAAATCCATCTGGTTCACTAATGTCCTTTAGGGAAGGAAATCTGCCGTCCTTACCCTGTCTAGCCTATATGTGACTCCAGACCCACAGCAATGTGGTCGATTCTTTACTGCCCTCTGAAATGGCCTAGCAAGCCATTCAGTTGTATTCAAGAAAGTAGCTCACCACCACCTTCTCGAGGGCAGTTAGGGATGGGAAATAAATGCCGGCATTGCCGATGACGTCCACAACCTATGAATGAATTTTTAAAAAGGCTATTCGGCCCTTCGAGTCTGCTCTACCATTCAATAAAATCCTGGCTGGTCTTCTACCTCAACTCCACCTTCCCGCCCTATCCCCATATCTCTTGGTTCGCTATAACAATATCTTGCCAAGAGACTCGACATTGAAACACATGGAACATGTGAAGTTTCTGTACTTATCCATTAGATACCCACTCAAAACACCATAAAAAGTTAGGGCTTGTCCATTCCAGTGTAAGTACATTTTTAATGGCATGATCAGTCTTAATTACTGCCAAACAACCCCCCTGGCACTGAAAATTAACTTTTGCAAGAGTGACATTTCATTCTTTCAGATTTTAATTATTGTTGGAGATTTTTTTAAATTATAAAAATGTAAATAATAGTTTTTTCTAACATTTTTTTGCTGTCTCTTTTATCTCTCTCTCTCTTTTAATCCCATCAATTTCCCCCCTCTTTATTTTGCTTTCTGTACATGATTTTATATTGAATTAACTATTCTAACTTACACTTCCTGGTTCAGACTCTGCAAGCTTCAGTAAGGATTCTTCATTCTGATTGGTTAAGGAGATATACACTTGCTTGCCCTATTCACACAGGTCCCAGATCCCCTGTAGAGGGCACCATGCTGAAATGGATTTCTAATCACAGCAAGTTCCAGTGCAAAAGCCCATGGAAAGTCTATGGGCGAGTGTAAATATGCTGGCGCTGTTCATTCTCCGCTGACCACAAAATGGGCCAATGTAGTGTTGCCACTTTCATTCAGGATGCCCTCAAATAAAGTACCAGAAGACTTTAAGAACAGAATGACATTATTGCATAACCATCATTTCAAGGACATGGCAAGTAGGGCTCCAAAATTTCAGTAACTCTGCGGCAATACCGCTAGGCTGAACCCACCAGGTTTCTTATAGTTTGTGTCAGAGACTTCCCAGTATTTAGTCACAATTGCAATCACATCAGTCAATTTATAGCTGAAACCTATCACTCGGTAAGCTAGCATGAGTTGCTTAATAGCAAATATGACATAAACAAGTGTTCTTAAATGAGTCATTTAATATAATAGAAAAACCATAAACGTCGGCAACAGAAACCTGACATTCACAGGTCTCTCAGCGGGTTGTATGCAACAATCAACAACAACACCAACTTGTATTTATAAAGCGCCTTTAACGTAGTGAAACGTCCCAAGGTGCTTCACAGCGGCATTATGAGATAAAACAATTTGACACCGAGCTGCATAAGTATAAATCAGGACAGGTGACCAAAAGCTTGGTCAAAGAGGTAGGTTTTTTTAGGAGCGTCTTGAAGCAGGAAAGAGAAGTAGAGAGGCAGAGAGGTTTAGGCAGGGAGTGCCAGAGCTTGGGGTCCAATCAACAGAAGGTACAGCCACCAATGGTTGAGCGATTATAATCAGGGATGCTCAAGAGGGCAGAATTAGAGGAGCACAGACACCTCGGGGGGTTGTGGGGCTGGAGGAGATTACTGAGATAGGGAGGGGCGAGGCCATGGAGGGATTTGAAAACAAGAATGAAAATTTTGAAATCGAGGCGTTGCTTAACCGGAAGCTAATGTAGGTCAGCAAGCACAGGGGTGATGGATGAGCGGGATTTAGTGCGAGTTAGGACATGGGCAGCCGAATTTTAGATCACCTCTAGTTTACGTAGGATAGAATATGGGAGGCCAGCCAGGAGTGCATTGGAATAGTCAAATCTAGAGGTAACAAAAGCATGGATAAGGGCTTCAGCAGGGGATGAGCTGAGGCAAGGGTGGAGACGGGCAATGTTACGGAGGTGGAAATGGGCGGTCTTAGTTATGCTGCGGATATGTGGTCGAAAGCTCATTTCAGGGTCAAATATGACACCAAGGTTGCGAACAGTCTGGTTCAGCCTCAGACAGGAATTTGGAGATAATTTATGCTGTCGGACAAACAGTCTGACAATTTAGAGACTGTGGAGAGGTCGAGCGAAGTGGTATTGAGGTAGAGCTGGGTGTCATCAGCGTACATATGGAAACTGATGCTGTGTTTGTGGATGATGTCACCAAGGGGCAACATGTAGATGAGAAATAAGAGGGGACCAAGGATAGATCCTTGGGGGATGCCAGAGGTAATGACGCGGGGGCAGGAAGAGAAGCCGTTGCAAGTGATTCTCTGGCTACGGTTATATATATAAGAATGGAACCAGGCAAGTGCAGACCCACCCAGCTGGACGACAGTGGAGAGATGTTGGAGAAGGATAGAGTGATCAAGCATGTCAAAGGCTGCAGACAAGTTAGGAAGGACAAGGAGGGATAGTTTGCCTTTATCACAGTCACAAAGGATGCCATTTGTGACTTTGATGAAAGCCATTTCTGTGCTGTGGCAAGTGTGGAATCCAGATTGGAGGGATTCAAACATGGAATTGCGAGAAAGATGGGCACAGATTTGGGAGGCGACAACACATTCAAGGACTTTGGAGAGGAAAGAAGGTTGAAGATGGGGCAGTAGTTTGCAAGGACGGTGGGGTCGAGGGTTGTTTTTTTGAAGATAAGGGTGATGACGGCAGATTTGAGGGAGAGAGGGACAGTATTTGAGAAGCGAGAACCATTAACAATGTCAGCTAACATGGGAGCCAGAAAAGGAAGTTGGATGGTCAGCAGTTTTGTGAGAATAGGGTCAAGGGAGCAGGAAGTGAGTCTCATGGACAGGATGAGCTCGGAAAGGTCATGAGTGGAGATTGGAGAGAAGCTGGCGACAGTTGTGAGGTCAGGGCTAGTGCAGGGAGGCATCCTGAGAGGAAGTTTGGCCCGGTGAGCTAGGAGAAGGAAGAGAAGAGGCAGAGGCGGCCGAATGGATGGTCTCAATCTTAGAGACAAAGAAGTCCATAAGCTCCTCACACTTATTGTCGGAGGTGAGGGTGGAGAATGGAGAGAAGGGTTTAAAGAAACGGTTTGCAGTGGAGAATAGAAGCTGGGGTTTATTTTTACATTCTTTACAGACTTTTTACAGATGAGAAAAGGACCCGATAGTGCTCTGTGTGGTCCAGCATATCTGGCAGTGAATGGCTAAACCAGTTGTCCGCCATATCCATTCATGTCTATGTCCCTTGGACTTAAGGGAGCGAAGATCAGGGCTGTATCAGGGGGAATGGCCAGAGTGAAAGAGAGCAATTGTTTTAACAGGGACTAGGGCACCAAAGTTGGTGGTGAGGGTGTGATTGAGCAGATCGGTAGCTGCAGAAATGTCAGGGTGAATGGAGGGCCAAAGGCTGGAGAGTTGGGAGTTCTTAATTGCAGTTGTAAGAGAGTCGGGAGAGAGTTTTTTCCAGGGGCGGACACAGTAGGAGGTCGGTTTGACGGGGTGGTGGTGGGGGGGGCGTGGGGGGGGGCGGTAGAAGGGGGATGTGGATGGAGCGCGATATGAGAAAGTGGTCAGAGATGGCCTTATCTGCGATTGACATTATATAAGTAGGGAGGCCACAAGAGATGGCAAGGTCAAAGGGGTGGCCATGAATATGGGTTGGGGAGTTTATATGGAGGGACATATTACGGGAGGATAGGTGGCTAGTGAATTCAGAGGAGAGAGAGCATGATGAATTGAGATGGAGGTTGAAATCACTGAAGATGAGAAGTCGTTCGGTGCAGAGGCAAAGGGAGGAAAGTAGTGAAGAAATATCAGTAATAGCATTTTTATGTTACTTGGGTGGGCGGTAGAGAATGAGAATTTTAAATGAGAAGTGAGAGGAATGGAATCGGGTGAGATGCTCAAAGGAGGAGAAGGTGCAGGAGGAGTAGGGGGACAGACCAAGGTGTGATTTGCTGATGAGAGCTACACCGCCACCACGGCGGTCTGATCGGGGCAAATGGTGGAAGGTATAGCCGGGAGAGGAGGCTGTATTTAAGGGTAAGGTGCCATATTATAGGAAGGACGTGATTACACTAGAGAGGGTGCAGAGGAGATTTACTAGGATGCTGCCTGGAATGGAGAATCTTAGTTATGAGGACAGATTGGATAGGCTGGATTTGCTCTCATTGGAACAGTGGATATTGAGAGGAGACCTCATATTGCTGTTTGTGGGAGCTTACTGTGCGCAAATTGGCTGCCGCGTTTCCCACATTACAACAGTGATTACACTCTAAACGTACTTCATTGGCTGTGAAGCTCTTTGAGATGTCCGGTGGTCACGAAAGATGCCATATAAATGCAAGTCTTACTTTCTTTCTTTCTTGGCTACACAATGCTAGTCACTCCCAAACACAGCCAGAGGATCTTACTTTTAGGAGTATGCCTGCTCTGCCCAATGCAGGTGCTTTGGTGTTTTGCCTTTTGCCCACAATAAGCCATGGAGGGTTAAACCATAATAGGTTGTACTGTACACCAATCTCCAGTTGTAAGCCTCCTCATAGGGGGCCCAAAATTGCCCAGGTGTTGCTCCGTTTTTTTTGGAGCAACTTGATTTTTCTGGAGTATCTTAAAAATCCCCATTTTGCAGATTCAATTTGCGCCAGTGTAAGTTAGTTAGGATTTTTTTTAGTTTAGTTTTTTTTTCAAAAGGGGGTGTTACCAGCCATCTACGCCCGTTTTGGCCATTTAAGCCAGTTTAGACAGCTAATAGCTGCTCCAAACTAACTTAGGCCAGCGTATGTGGCCACTTGTGGCCGCACAGAAAACCCTTGCAGAGAGTTAAGAAATCAGCACAGGTAGCCAGAGATGGGGGGGTGGCGGGGAAGGGAAGCGGAGAGGATCATGCAAAGCACTAAACACCTTCACAACAACATTCAAGAAGCATAAAAACCATCAATAATAACTAAAAAATAAAACTTAAGTCCTACCTTCCTAACTCGGCCTGCGGGCCGGCTGGTGCGAGAGGCCACTCAGCCAGGGATAGCGGTGGGTGGTTAGGACACCCAGGAGGGAGAGAGAGCACATGGAACTGGCCACACACAGCAGGCTGGGCTTGCAGAACACAGAGACTGCAGGAATCAACGGACAGGGGCCTGGGCTCGACAGAACACACAGGCTGCAGGAATGAACCAGGCTGCAACAGGCTGGGGTGGGGGGGGGTGGGGGGTGGCGGGGGTGTGGACGAGAAGAGAGGGAGAGAAGTCACATGACTGAAGGGGACAGGGGGAGAGGGAGGTGTGGTCCATATCATCATAGGCAGTCCCTCGGAATCGAGGAAGACTTGCTTCCACTCCCAAAGTGAGTTCTTTGATGGCTGAACAGTCCGATATGAGAGCCACGGACCCTGTTACAGGTGGGACAGACATTCGTCGAGGGAAGGGGTCGGTGGGGCTGGTTTGCCGCGCGCTCCTTCCACATGCTCACAACTCTCTGAGTGAAGAAGTTTCTCCTCATCTCGGTCCTAAATGGCTTACCCCTTATCCTTCGACTGTGACCCCTGGTTTTGGGCTTCCCCAACATTGGGAACATTCTTCCTGCACCTAACCTGTCCAATCCCATCAGAATTTTATATGTTTCTATGAGATCCCCTCTCATTCTTCGAAATTCCATTGAATATAAGCCTAGTCGATCCAGCCTTTCTTCATAAGTCAGTCCTGCGATCCCGGGAATCAGCCTGGTGAACCTTCGCTGCACTCCCTCAATAGCAAGAACGTTCTTCCTCAGATTAGGAGACCAAAACTGTACACAATATTCAAGGTGTGGCCTCACCAAGGCCCTGTACAACTGCAGTAAGATCTCCCTGCTCCTATACTCAAAATCTGTCGCTATGAAGGCCAACATACCATTTGCCTTCTTCACCGCCTGCTGTACCTGTATACCAACTTTCATTGACTGATGTACCATGACACCCAGGTCTTGTTGCACCTCCCCTTTTGCTAATCTGTCACCATTCAGATAATAATCTGCCTTCCTGGTTTTACCACCAAAGTGGATAACCTCACATTTATCCACATTATACTGCATCTGTCATGTATTTGCCCACTCACCTAACCTGTCCAAGTCACCCTACAGCCTCTTAGCATCCTCCTCACAGCTCACACTGCCACTCAGCTTAGTGTCATCTGCAAACTTGGAGATATTACACTCAATTCCTTCATCTAAATCATTAATGTATAATGTAAATAGCTGGAGTCCCAGCACTGAACCTTGCGGTAACCCACTAGTCACTGCCTGCCATTCTGAAAAGGACCCGTTTATTCCAACTCTTTGCTTCCTGCCTGCCAACCAGTTCTCGATCCACATCAGTACATTACCCGCAATACCATGTACTTTAATTTTGCACATTAATCTCTTGTGTGGGACCTTGTCAAAAGCCTTTTGAAATTCTAAATACACCACATCCACTGGCTCCCCCTTGTCCACTCTACTAGTTACATCCTCAGAAAATTCTAGAAGATTTGTCAAGCATGATATCCCTTTCATAAATCCATGCTGACTTGGACCGATCCTGTCACTGCTTTCCAAATGCGCTGCTATTTCATCTTTAATAATTGATTCCAACATTTTCCCCACTACTGATGTCAGGCTAACCGGTCTATAATTACCCATTTTCTCTCTCCCTCCTTTTTTAAAAAGTGGGGTTACATTAGCTACCCTCCAGTCCATAGGAACTGATCCAGAGTTGATAGACTGTTGGAAAATGATGACCAATGCATCCACTATTTCTCGGGCCACTTTCTTAAGTACTCTGGGATGCAGACTATCAGGCTCTGGGGATTTATCGGCCTTCAATCCCATCAATTTCTCTAAAACAATTTCCTGACTAATAAGGATTTCCTTTAGTTCCTCCTTCTTGCTAGACTCTCGGTCCACTAGTATTTCAGGAAGGTTATTTGTGATTTCTTTAGTGAAGAGAGAACCAAAGTATTTGTTCAATTAGTCTGCCATTTCTTTGTTCCCCATTATAATTCACCTGATTCTGACTGTAAAGGATCCACATTTGTCTTCACTAATCTTTTTCTCTTCATGTATCTGTAGAAACTTTTGCAATCAGTTTTTATGTTCCCAGCAAGCTTCTTCTCGTACTCTATTTTCCCCGTCTTAATTAAACCCTTTGTCCTCCTCTGCTGAATTCTAAATTTCTCCCAGTCCTCAGGTTTGCTGCTTTTTTTGGCCAATTTATATGCCTCTTCCTTGGATTTAACACTATCCCTAATTTCCTTTGTAAGCCACGGTTGAGCCACCTTCCCCGTTTTATTTTTACGCCAGGCAGGGATGTACAATTGTTGAAGTTCATCCATGTGATCTTTAAATGTTTGCCATTGCCTATCCACCATCAAGCCTTGAAGTATAATTTGCCGGTCTATCCTAGCCAATTCACATATACCATCGAAGTTACCTTTCTTTAAGTTTAGGACTTTAGTCTCTGAATTAACTCTGTCACTCTCCATCTTAATGAAGAATTCTACTATATTATGGTCACCCTTCCCCAAGGAGCCTCGCACAACAAGATTGCTAATTAATCCTCTCTCATTCCACAACACTCAGTCTAGGATGGTCAGCTCTCTAGTTGGTTCCTCGATGGTCTAGAAAACCATCCCTTATACACTCCAGGAAATCCTCCTCCGCAATTTTGTTACCAGTTTGTTTAACCCAATCTATATGTAGATTAAAGTCACTCATGATAACTGCTGTACCTTTATTGCACGCATCCCTAATTTCCTGTTTGATGCCATCCCCAACCTCACTATGACTGTTTGGTGGTCTGTACACAACTCCCACTAGCGTTTTCTGCCCTTTGGTGTTCCACAGCTCTACCCATACAGATTCCACCTCATCCACGCTAATGTCCTTCCTTACTATTGCGTTAAGCATGTTTGAGCAGCAGCCAGAAGGGCAGAGCTGGCTACTGGGAGACAAAGGGTACGGCCTGGCCATCTGGCTCATGACGCCACTATGCGTAACCCGCACGGAAGCCGACCATCAATACAACATGTCGCACATTACAACACGCAGCATCATAGAGAGGACCATTGGCATCTTGAAACAGCATTTCCAATGTCTGGACCATTCCCGAGGCTACTTGCAATATTCTCCTGAGATTGTCGGTCAGTTCACTGTTGTGTGCTGCATGCTGCATAACTTAGCCATCATGAGGCAGCAGCAGCTGACAGTAGAAGACCCACCTGCGGTGAGAGTGGCTGATGATAATGATGTGCAAGATGCAGGTGACGAGCAGGAGGAGGAGGAGGATGATGATGAGGATCAGGAAACCATGCAAGTGCCTGAGGCCGGAGCATGATGTCGGAGGAGGGCGATCCATCGTGCTCCTTTAACGATTGCTTGAGCCTTGCGCCAGCAGCTCATCCGTGAACGCTTTACTGATGCATGAGGGCTCAGCAACAACTATTCCACATGGACGTTTATTTTTTGCAGTTGTTCCTAAATGTTGTGTTGTGTTAATGGAACATGATTCAGTTTTAATGTAAAATATATTTTATTGAAAAATTTACAATGTACTTCACTTTAGTGTAACAAAATAATTTTTGTATCAAACTTTACTTTCATATGACTCTTTAAGATCACTTAAAAACTTTAAGATCACTTATAAAGTTGTAAATTTACATAACTTACAAAAAACTGTCAATTTGAAAACAGTTACAACAGTAACATCAACAACAACAACAACAACAACAACAGCAGCAGCAAAGAAAGGCTGCACCCATCTCTCATCCACAGCTTGTTGAATGTGCATTTCTTCATGGCGGGGGGGGGGCGGTGCGGGGGGGGGTAGGGGGGTGGGTGGGGTTGGTGTTAATGTGGAGGGCCCGGCTTTGGTCTCTTCAGAGGTTGGTGCGGGGATTACAGTGGGAGTGGCAGTTGATTCTGTCAATGGTGCATGGCCTGGCTGTGTTCCCTTATTGCAGCAGCTACCTCATACATGCCCTCCCTGATGGCCTGTGCCGTCGTTTCTGCTGCCTCTGACATTCCCTCCCTGATGGCCTGTGCCGTCATTCCTACTGCCTCTGACATTCCCTCCCTCAGGGACACTATTCTCTCACTGATGTTCCCGGAAATCATTCCCATTTCCCGTGCCATTAATGTTATTTCTCCCAACAATACCGCTACCTTATCAGCCACCCCACTGACGGTGTGCACGAGTGATCGGGTAAGGTCATTGCTCTCCGCACCCAATGCCATCATCTGAACCACATCTGTTGCACCCTGTATCTCAGGAGAGCGTAGTCGATTTCTCCTTCCCCTCATCCTGGGTCTGCCTTGCGGCACACCTCCAGTGGGAGGTGGGGCCCTGGGTGTTCCATGCTGCATCCCACCAGCACTGGGACTCGCAACCTCCGACGGTGGGGCACTGGATGTTCCATGCTGCATTCCACCAGTACTGGGACCCACAACCTCGGAATTTGGGAAAACATGGAATGTCACATCAGAACTTAAACCACTATACATGGACGGGGACGGGCTGAAACCAAAGAATGTCGCACCAGAACTCATGGAAGTGTTTGACAACGTGAAGTCCGTTAACCTGGCCTCAACCATATTAATTTCAACATTGTCCCCTTCATACATCTCCATGCCCACCCCCTCCCCCCCCGCCCAAGTTGGTCTGCAGGGTTAGGCTCGTCCATGTCTGAATCTTCTTCTGGATCTTCAGGATTGGCATCAAGTTCTGCAAAATATAACAGAACAGTCAAATGGTTAGTAGCACAGGAGGGGGCAGGATGGGTGGCATGAGTAGGCCAGGCAGCAGGTTGATTTGAAGGGCGGCGATGAATTTTCAGGACTTACCCTCTCCCTCGCCTATGGGCCCAGCTTGTGCAGTACTGATTGTTTTTCTCCAGGTAGGACCCATCAAAGCAGCGACCCTCTCTTCCAATAGTGTCAGTTGGTGCAGATTTGGTGAGCCTCCTCCTGTTCGAGTTCTTTCCCTTTTGTTGTGGGACAATTTCTTCTGCAAAGATGAAAATGCAACTTTTTGGAAACGGTATCTTTCTGCTGGTTACATTTACAATTGCAATTGCATTGAATAAATGAAAATATTACTTACACTAACTGCTTGACCAAGGTCCTGCCATTTCTTTTTACACTGACTTTCAGATCTCATGGTATTCACCACTGCGCAGTAATCTTCTGCAACTTGGTTCCAGCGTTTCTTCATTTCTTTGGGTGGCACTTTTGTGCGACCTCTGTTGCTGGTATCCAGCACCTGCCATCTGTTCTCAATGATATTAACTAGTATCTCCACTTTGTCATGCAAGGAATTCTTCGTTCTTGGTGCACGTTGTTGCGCTGCTGTATTGAACTGACACTCAGTGATTTTTCAAAACACACAGTCCTTATTTTGCATGCAGCAATGATTTTCACCTATGCAGCACTCCTTCTGGGACTTTAGCAGCAACACAGAGCACTCACTAATTCCAGCAGCTGATTTCTTCCACAGTTCTCCTCACAGCACTCCTTCAGGCACCAAAAATCAATCCGCTTCCTTTCCCTTTAAAAATGGCCGAATGCCAATATTATTCCCTACTGCGCATGCGCGAACGTTCCAATGCACATGCGCAACGCTGCCGGCACTTTTACACGCGCTGGACCCTAGCTCCGCCCACCTACTGGCACTCTTTCAGCCGCACGGCCCTAGCTCTGCCCCCCAATGGAATTGCCATGTCGCGCCAAGCACAAGGACAGTCGACAGAGCGGTCAGAATCCGGGGATATCTTTTCGGTGCCGTTTTGAGCGTAGGAAGTCGGCGCATCTCACGTGAGTGCAGCGAAAAAACGGGAGGGCCAAATTTGGGCCCTTAGTTTCTACAGACAATAATTTAGACAACATATTCTCGACAGTAACAGACATGGAATTTCTTTCAAGGCTGAAAGCAAACAATATTCAAGTGCTAATATTCAGGTGTGAATTCACAGCCTGTTTCAATTCTATGTTTCTCTCTTCACCTTCACAGCTCTATTTTGATGCCTTTGATGAAAGGAAGCTTTGTTGGAACTCATTTCGCTCTCAGCTGGAATCCAATCACCAAGAAAAAGGGCTGATTCCACGAATGCAGCAGTTAAAAGGTATGCATTCCATAGCACTTTACATGTATAAATCGGTAAATACAGGGGATTGATGAGGTGCAAACGTATTGAAGAACTTACTGAACTGCCCAAAATCACCAATACACTTAATATGTAATAAGTGACGCCATTGTAATTAACTCCTATGGTATTGGCAAATGGTTAGCGCTATTTGCCTGATATAGGTTCCAGTCTGCTATAAGTGATATAAGTGGTGGAGGCTGTATATAATTGTATGATCGTGCAACCCAGTGGTGTAACAATTGTACCCCCTTGTGATTTGAATGAGATATCACATCTTTCACATGTGCCCTCACTTCTACAGTCACACGTGCACTTCTACAATCTTACCATCATCATCATCAAGGCAAACTGAAACACATAATGAGACGAGGCCAATTATGAATCATTAAGCTGCTTTATTTTACAGAAAGCAAGTGAACGTACAGAGTAACAAGTGTAATCAAATCTCACCTTGATTCAACTAGCTATAGAATCCTTCACGAGAAAATGAAATGTAATTTTTAAAATATGCCACACGCTTTGCACGCTTAGCATTTGCCTGGTTTGTCTTTAGAATCAAACTCCCTTTGTGCTTGAGAGCACATTTCACTTTGCTAGGCTTCCTGCCAAGACCAAATCTCTAATATGATGCATCCAGAGAACACAGGCTGTTGTAGATAGAAACATAGAAACATAGAAAATAGGTGCAGGAGTAGGCCATTCGGTCCTTCGAGCCTGCACCGCCATTCAATAAGATCATGGCTGATCATTCACCTCTACCCCTTTCCTGCTTTCTCTCCATACCCCTTGATCCCTTTAGCCGTAAGGGCCATATCTAACTCCCTCTTGAATATATCCAATGAACTGGCATCAACAACTCTCTGCGGTAGAGAATTCCATAGGTTAACAACTCTCTGAGTGAAGAAGTTTCTCCTCATCTCGGTCTTAAATGGCCTACCTCTTATCCTTAGACTACGTCCCCTGGTTCTGGACTTCCCCAACATTGGGAACATTCTTCCTGCATTTAACCTGTCCAATCCCGTCAGAATTTTATATGTTTCTATGAGATCCCCTCTCATCCTTCTAAACTCCAGTGAATACAGGCCCAGTCGATCCAGTCTCTCCTCATATGTCAGTCCTGCCATCCCGGGAATCAGTCTGGTGAACCTTCGCTGCACTCCCTCAACAGCAAGAACGTCCTTCCTCAGATTAGGAGACCAAAACTGTACACAATATTCCAGGTGAGGCCTCACCAAGGCCCTGTACAACTGCAGTAAGACCTCCCTGCTCCTATACACAAATCGCCTAGCTATGAATGCCAACATACCATTTGCCTTCTTCACCGCCTGCTGTACCTGCATGCCAACTTTCAATAACTGATGTACCATGACACCCAGGTCTCCTTGCACCTCCCCTTTTCCTAATCTGTCGCCATTCAGATAATATTCCGTCTTTGTGTTTTTGCCACCAAAGTGGATAACCACACATTTATCCACATTATACTGCATCTTTGCCCACTCACCTAACCTGTCCAAGTCACCCTGCAGCCTCTTAGCGTCCTCCTCACAGCTCACACCGTCGCACAGCTTAGTGTCATCTGCAAACTTGGTGATATTACACTCAATTCCTTCATCTAAATCATTAATGTATATTGTAAATAACTGGGTCCCAGCACTGGCACCCCACTAGTTACTGCCTGCCATTCTGAAAAGGACCTGTTTAATCCCGACTCTCTGCTTCCTGTCTGCCAACCAGTTCTCTATCCACGTCAGTACATTACCCCCAATACCATGTGATTTAATTTTGCACACTAATCTCTTGTGTGGGACCCAAGTTGTGTGGAGCCCAAGTTCTCTAGAGCCCCCAGTCAAAGTATTCATTGGGAAAGCTATTCCTGAACTTAAAACCGCAACCAAAGGGTCTTCACTGGATTGTGGCCTTGCAGTGGCCACAGCTTCCTGGTGACCTGCAAACTTGGTCATGTGGTCATGGAGAACTACAGCAATGCAGGCTGTGGAATCCTCCATAGTTGCCCCATAATTGGCTGCTTGTCTCACTTCCAATTGAGTGGATGAAATGTAATTGCTGAGCTACAAAACTGTGTTTGTAAGCAAGCCATGCGAGGTCTGATTCCCTGGGTTCAGCAGCTGAAGGAGGTCACAGATTGTGCCTCCTCCAATTCCATCTGCATTTACTTCTCCTCCTTTATGGTCTGTGCTTCACCAAGTACTTCCTCCTGCATTCACTGACTGGCTCCCAAAGAATAGATGTATCTGTGCTAATACTTGCCACTGTAAGGTACTTGGTTAAGGCAAGGCATTGAATGCTGCCAACTCCTAATCTTGGGTAGCTAGAAGAGCAGACGAATAACAGATTTTAGAGTGCTGACACTAAAACAGAACTTACATAGCAAGACGTTGTATTGTGTTATGCTTCAGTATGAGACAAAGGGGGCGAAATTGCCCTGCACCCCGATTGGGGGCGGTAATCTTCTACAAACATACAAACAATGACAGACAGGTAAAGACCATCTGGTCCATCGAGCCCGTCCCACACAATTGCTATACCTTGTGTATCACAACATATACACTCCACCCCATCCAAAGCCATGAGATCTCCTGGGAGAGGCAGAAAAACAGATTAAAAACCCAGGCCCATTTGGGAAGAAATAAATCTGGGAAAATTCCTCACCGACCCATCGAGGCAATCAAAACTGGTGATGGAGAGCACTCTGACCTTGAATTCCCCGCAGTACCTACCTTCTGTAAGAGGTGATCTCTGCTGCAGTCAGAAACAAATCCGGCTTTCGCTTGAAGGAATTCAGTGAATCTGCATCCACCACATGAGGGGGCAGCTGGTTCCAGAGGTCTACTATTCTCTGGCAAAAGAAACACCTCCTGATGTCTAACCTAGATCTTGCCCTATACAACTTACATTTGTGACCACTACCTTACCTATTTAATTGAAATAAACTGTCAGCTGGAACACCATCATTATCTTAGAAATCTCAATCAGATCCCCACTAAGTCTACGCACTAAGTCCCAACTCTTTTAGCCTATCTTGATAACTAAGATGCTTTAGACTAGGAATTAGTTTAGTGGCCCTCTTCTGCACCCTTTCCAGAGCCTGGGGAAGGCTTCCAAACTTCCTCTCCCATACTCCCCCTGGTGCCTCCTGCTCCATAACCTCCAAGACACTCTCGTTTTGAGGAGGTGAACCCCTCGGCTAATCATGCCTGTTATATGCAGCCTTCTTCAGCAAGTAGGTAGAAAAGTGATGTATCACCCAGGTACCCAGGCTGGCAGACATTTTGGGCTAGATATTGCTTGTAGTGATGGGGTAGGGAGGGAGGGAGGGAAAGGAGGGAAGGGAGGGAAGAGAGGGAAGGAAGGAAGGGAGGAAGAAAGAAAGAAAGAAAGAAAGAAAGAAAGAAAGAAAGGAAGGAAGGAAGGAAGGAAGGAAGGAAGGAAGGAAGGAAGGAAGGAAGGAAGGAAGGGAGGGAGGGAAGGAATATAATGTCTCATCTGAAAGATGGCACCTCTGACAGTGTCTGAATTTTGTGCAAGCAAGAGCTTGCCGCTGCAAGACAGGAAAATCCCAGCAGTGCTGCAGCGGGACTGCCGGGCATTTAAAGGGTCATGCAATCCCAGAGAGAGGAAGGCAAAGATTGCTTTAAGCCTTGGCCGAGACTGAGGGAGAGGAAGGAAATGGAGGGAGAGTGGGCTTCTGACTTTTTGAATTTGATGCATTCTCAGCAGATCATGCACTGTGCACTGAGCCTGCCACAATAACATACTAATGAGCTGACATTGCACAATAGCACGATGTCAGCTCCCTGTGATACAGGGGTGCCAGCATCCAAAGAGCAGCGGTCCTCATGCCTCGGCATTGAGACTGCTGTATCAGCCCTATAATCTACTTATAGGAATTCAAACAGATAATATTATAGCATAGCAAAATTATAATAGATTTGTAAAATGTTGTTTTAATTTTGCTTCCATTTTTAAAATTTTGTGGTTCATTGAACCAGAAAAATTTTACTTTTTAATTTAGTTGGAAACAAACGCTTCGATTTAATTTAGTATTAAAAGCATTTATTTCTACCATACACCCTTGTCGCCTTTTACTGATGACTATAACGGTGTTGTAGTGCAGACAGTGTCTAAGGGCTAGAACCTCCACTTTTGAGCTTAGCGCCCAAAAATGGGCATTATTTCCAGCATGGGCGTTAAAAAATGGGTTTTCAGATCGTCGGTTTCTCGCCCATTCTCAAAACACCTAGTTTACATTTTTGAAAATGGGCATTACCGCGAGCGATATCAAATGGGTGGAAGTGTTAAATTTTTCTGTCCTTCTGCCGTAAAGTCTGGCAGACCTTAGCAATGGCATGGCAACGCTCGATTCCCGCAATTCTGGAGGTCAAGGGTCACCATGACATGCGCAGAAGAGGAGACAGAGAGGGTGCTCAGAGGGACTGAAAGCGTGTGTGGCTGTGGTGTGTGCTTGTCTGGCTGTTGTGGGAGGCACGAGGGAGATTCACCAGCAGCAAAAAGCCCGCTAAGCACCAAGAACATAATTGGCATTGAGTTTTTGTCCAACAATAAAACATAAAATGGAAGGGATGGAGGAGGCCCTGGAACTGGTAGCCAGGAACACTGGTGGCAGAGGGCTCCCAGTGGTTCCGGATTGCCACACTGCACCCCAAGGTCACGCACCCCCATTGCCAACCACATATGAGAGCCAGCAGCAAAATCTTGCTTCTGGCTTGGAGTACATTCCCACCTCGGGATCGTCCTCTCCCGTATCCGTCCAAGCAGCGCTTCGGCCGTCACTGCCCCCCACCCACTACCAATAAAGCATCGCCAGAGGACCTCCTTGGCCAGGCGGCTTGGAGTCAGAAGGGTAAGGGGAAGGGGTAAGAGATGGGGATGAGAAGCGGGGAGGGTAGGGGGGAGGGTTGGTTTGTACAGAAATACTGATGATTTCAGACTAATGTTCAGTTTAAATGTTTTTTATGTAACAAAACGTTGCAACACATTGGCTCAGATAACTATACCATTACACGTTGGTGATTCCTTAACATCAAAGGGTATAATCACACTTAACTTCAATCAACGTAAGCTTTAACTGTCACCAAGGTGATGCCCACCATTGATGTATGACCTACACACCCAGCAGTGTATCAGCCTTGTAAATAACGCCAGCGTTCTTTCAGGCAAAGCGATCATTGATGAGTTCCAGACGTAAGGCTCTTGCAGCTATCATGCCACCATGGGCCCTTTCATGCGGTCTACAGGGGGGGCAGGGGCATGGCTTCAGCGTCAGCCTATTGTCTGGCCCGATGTCAGCGTCTGCCTCCTCGTCCTCCTCTTCCTCCCTCTGGTGAGGTGGACTGTCCGACTCATCAGGCAATCCTTGTTGTGTAGCATGGAGCAGACCACCATGAATTGAGCTACCTACTCAGGGTAGTATTGGAGCTCAGCTCCTGAATGCTTCAGCACTCCAATGGTTTTCTCCACGATATTGCAAGTTGCTCTGTGGCTCTCATTGTATCGCCTCACAGCCTTGGTGTGGGTGTCACACAGGGGGATCATCTGCCAGGTGGCGAGGCCATATCCTTTGTCGCCAAGCATCCAGCATTGACCTGTAAGGCAGAGCGAGTCTAAAATGAGCTATGTTAATGTGAGATAGTGAATTTATAATAAGAATTACTTTTTTAATGCTGAATGGCCACTGTATTTGTGTAAAATAATGGATGAAGTACAATTAATGATAACGGCTAACAAGGAAATCAAGGATCCGTTACCAGTCAATAACCAGTTAATGTACCAGATAATATGTACCATACTAACGCACTGTCTATGCCCACCTGCCTTCCGTTGGACAAGTATGATGTTATGTAATGATGTGTGTATCGTTGTCCTGCGTCCTGGTGGCGGGGGGGAAGGTGATGTTATGTAATGATGTGTGTATCGTCCCTGTACCTTAAATGTAATATAAGCACTATGCCACACCACAAAGGGCGCTGTGGTGGGACCCTGGTAGTACCTGCAACAGGTGCTATATAAGGCTGACCACCACACCTGAGAGGCACTCTGGAGCTGAACAATAAAGGACGAAGGTCACAGCAGTTAGATTTACAGCAGACCGTGTGGAGTCAGTGATTTGTGTACTACATACACCACATGTAGCATGGAGCAGACCACCACGAATTGAGCTACCTGCTCAGGGTGGTATTGGAGCTCGCTTCCTGAGTGGTCCAGGCAACTGAAGTGGTGCTTCAGCACTCCAATGGTTTTCTCCATGATATTGCGAGTTGCTCTATGGCTCTCATTGTATCACCTCTTGGCCTTGGTATGGGTGTCACACAGTGGGGTCATCAGCCAGGTGGCGAGGCCATATCCTTTGTCCCCAAGCATCCAGCATTGACCTTGTGGCTCATTGTTAAACAAGTCAGATACAGTGCTCTCACGCAGGATGTGCGCATCATGGATGCTGCACAGAAATTGAGCATTCACTGCCAGTATAATTTGCTGGTGGTCGACAACCAGCTGAACATTCAGGGAGTGGAATCCCTTGCGGTTCCTGAAAACCTCTGCATCCTGAAAAGGTGCCCGCTTCGCGATGTGCATACAGTCTATTGCTCCCTGCACCTTGCGGAATTTTGCAATTCTGGAGAAACCCAGAGCCCTCTCACTCTGTGCCTCCCTGGTCATAGGGAAGCTGATCAAGTCCCTCCTGCATGTGTACAGGGCTTCAGTGACCTGTCTCATGCAGCGATGTTAGCCATGCTGAGAAAATCCGCAAATGTCGCCAGCTGTGGCCTTAAAAAGAACCCGAGGCATGGACCGACAGTGCCGTGGTGACTTGACCTCGACGGACAGTGCAGTACTGATGGTGCTGGCAGGCTGCAGGTCTGCGCTTACCAGCTGGCATACCTCAGTGATAACCTCTTTGTGAAAGCGCAGTCTCCAAAGGCAGGTGGTGTCAGGCAAGTCGAGGTAAGAATGCTTCTCCTTGTACTTGCAGGGGGGGGTGTAACGTCTGGTCCTCCTCAACTGTCTGTCACTTCGTTCATTGGGCACATAATGCAATGCAGCGTTCCTTCAGTGATGTTGAGTCTGCTGCATGTATTTGGTCACCAAGAGAAGATGAGAAAGGACAGGCCCCATCGCAGTAGCTCTATGTCTGCCACCAATTGCACACAAGCAAGGAGTGTCCCGATGAGCACACCTCTTCAATTCAATCGGTCACAGTGTGGTCAAGATGTTTTTAGAGATGTTCACATCAACTCCAACGACCTGCAGAGTACATCCTAACTCCGCCGAGGTTGAAGCACAGCAGCCTTTTAAAGGACGCGACATGTGATCTACAACATGGCATCCATAACGCTGTGATTCGTTCCGGTTAGTTCCACTTTTTGTGGGCGGTTTTTTGAGCGAGCGATATTGTGGGCGATATGTGTGCAAGGTGGTGAAATTGACGGTGGGCGATCTCTATGGTTGCTAGTTTGAGTAAATATGTTCTTTACGACTAAAAACAGTCGCCGGGCGATAATATTGAATCTCGGCGTTAATTCCATGATGAAAGTAACGTTGGGCGATAATATGGGCGTTGAATTCACCCATTCTGCTGATACCGCCCAAAAAAAGTGGGCGTCCGGTAATATTTTTCTTCGGCGTTAAGCCCATTGGGAAAATAACGCTCGGCGATAAATCTCCTAAAAAAAGCACGTCAGTTTCCATTTCGTGCCAAAATGGGCGCTATCTGGGCGTTATACATCATTTCAGCGGTAAAATGAGCGTTAAGTGGATGTTCAGCAGGCAAAAAACGTGGAGGTTCTAGCCCCATGTCCCAGTTTTATGAGTCTGGGGAAATTGGGGCTATGAACACCTGTGGTGCCCGCATGTCCCAGCAACAACCTGAGACGCTGTCGAAGCTGAATTTTCTACATAAGCCCTTTCTCCTCATTTGAATGGGCTCTTTGTAGTGGAACATTAGCGCAGGTAGTCAAGGGCTGCTGCTCAAATTTAAAGAGGAACTGGCTGTAATTGTTGTGCTACACAGGATCAATCATGTATTCAATGAGGACAGTGCTGATGACTTTAGTTTTCATTAATGACTCTGTCATTGAGGTGCTGATGCAGCAAGTGGAGAAAAAGAGGGTCTCCGTTTGATGTGAAAGGGCAACTACCTATCAACTTCTAGCTGCATTGATGGAGATTGGTGGATGTAGTCCCCCAGGCCCAAATGCATAACCAGTTTAGTGGCATCAGAAGATGTATGTCCTTCATACAAGCAATTGGCCCAATGTAAATGGTCATTTGCTACATCCTCAGCGAGATAGATCGGCTGGAAGACATTTGTCCATTTTTTCAACATTTCTTCCTTTAACAGAAGATGCATGGTACATTTGAAGCAGTGACAATAACAGCAGGAACCTTGCACTTCACAAGTCACTGGGACAAGGATGGAGGTTGTCAGGACACATGGGTGCCATTTGGGAAGCTCAGGTACTTTCTAGCAACTTTGTTACTGTGCTCTATGTATAGGTCTAGGCCTTTCACAACAAAACAGTACAAACAGAGGAAGTGGGGCCACAACCCCATTGCACCAAGCACTTCACTTGTCCCCAGTACTAGTCCAAAAATTAGCACGTCAGCGAATATAGTCAGTGAGTTGAGGAATGTTCACCAGGTGAAAAACAACTCACAACTGTGAAGGAGCATATAAATGATGGTGCCAGGAAAGGATGGAAATAGTCCTGGCTACGCTGCAAGTCTACTGTGTTTGCCAACTGTATGAGGAAGGGTTTGGATTTCTACTAGATCTGCCTTTCAGACTGTAGTTGATTTTGGAGCAGAGGCATTTGCACATTATTTAAAACTGCCATGAATAGCCAGCAGCAGCTCTCATTCAATATCACAGCAGTCATGCAGGGGGGGATTTACGGATATGCAGAGTCATCTGCAGCTGGGAAACTTGCAGTCAGGAACAAGTGCAGACATGCCAACTCTCGCGAATGTATCATAGGAGACGTGACGTCTAAGTAAAATTAGGCTTCACTCATGGTCTCGCGATAGGACTCTCAAATCTCACAATTTTTTTTTCTACTGGTGTGATTCACATCAAGTTTCTCATTACCATATTCGTTGGTCCACTGAAATATCAATCTTCGTCATGCCCCAGGTGTTCTAGACTTTCAGACTAATCAGAGTACAGTATTCGTTTGACAGAGCGATGCCCTCCTGGGATTGGCTGCTGCTGGCAACGTAGGTGGGATTAGGTTACGTCCTATAAGGCGGTAGCTGTTTCAACCAATAAACTGGCGGGAGGGCCAATCCTTTAAAATGCACGGGGAAAAAAATCAGAGGAGAAGTCAAGGACGCGGTGAGAGCTGGTGAGTCAGTGCAGAACATTGCTCTCTCACAAACCCTGTGGTTGGCTTAGTTGAGATACAGATACAGGACATTATCATTGTCAGATTTTACAGACTGAAAATCATTTGTAAAGAGCAGTGGTGGTGGGCTTTCCCAGATCAGAGCAACCCTCCAGAGTGCTCTCACACAGATCGCGAAGCAGCCAGGTACGGTTCCCAGCACCGGGAGCATGGCAGGGGAAGATTCCAATGAGGCAATATCCTCTCAAGATGGCTGTGCATGCTCTCATTTCAGCCAGGTACTTCAAAGGATAGAAGCTGACAGCCACTGCTTCATTGGACATGGTTCCAGGGGCGTTGTACCACCTGGCACCAAAAGGTTTCAAGCCATGTTCATCCCAACAGGGCCACATGGTCCTGCACCCTAGTGGTTCTGGTACTGGACTATCAATCCAGACTTTGTGAGTTTGAATTCTACTCATCACAACTTGTGAAATTGAATTCAATAAATCTGGTCACTTGTGGACTAGTTAAACTTCTGAATTGTCATTAAAACCCAACTGGATCACTATTGCCCTTCAGACAAGAGAACCTGTCACTCCTATCCAGTTTGGACTTCATATTATTACAGTAGCACATTATGTGGTTGACTCTCAATGCCCTAAGGGCTGTAACTTCTGCCTTTCCAGTGTCGTCCACATCCCGAGAACAAATTAAAAAATCACTACCACACATTTACACCAAGTATGAAGCAGCCTAAACAGAGTTCCTTAAAGTGATCACTTATGGCTGCTCAAGAAAAGGCCCTAAAATAGTTTTGGGAGAATCTTTGTGGGGTCCGGAGGATTAGGAGTGCTCCACAGAAGAACTTTACCCCACTGCCAGTCCATGCTCGACTGCCTAGAGGATATAAGGCCCCCAAGGCCTGAACTGTTGGCTGGCTCAGCGTGGGAGCCAGACAATCTCCATCTTGCCAGACCTGAACCTCACTGGTGGAACCCGCATGTGCCACTGTAGAGGTCAGTATTGTTATGTATGTGAACCTCACCTGTGTGTAAGACTTGCCACTAGAGGGTACACCTGTGGGAGACCTACAGTCACCTGGTGTACCCTGGTGCAAGCAGGTATAAAAAATAGGCCACCACGTTGCTGCCTCACTTTGGAGTTACATTAAAGAGACCAAGGTCACAATGGTTTAAAACACAGTCTCGTGGAGTCATTCTGAACTTAACAAGTACCATTTATTCTTCTTGACATGCTGGCTGCTGAAATACCAGTCCCAACTGAGGCTCAGTACTCAACGGACTCCCAGCTTAGCAAGGCCCCACACCTTGCCGTGTTCCTGGCCCATCGTCTAATGTGTCACAATATCTACCAGGAGGATCAGGAGTGTTTCTGTGGAGCTCTCCTGATCTTCCTGGCCCCACAAAGATTCTCCCCAAACTATTTTAGGGCCTTTTCTTGCAGGCCAACATGGCAAGTGACAGAAACAGTAGTGGCCCAACATAAAGAAAGAAAGAACTTGCATTTATATAGTGTCTTTTATGAGCACCGGATGTCGCAAAGCGCTTTACAGCCAATGGAATACTTTTGGAGTGTAGTCACTGTTGTAATGTAGGAAACGCAGCAGCCAATTTGCGCACAAGCAAGCTCCCACAAACAGCAATGTGATAATGACCAGATAATCTGTTTTTGTTATGTTGATTGAGAGATAAATGTTGGCCTGGACACTGGGGGTAACTCCCCTGCTCTTCTTCGAAATAGTGCCATGGGTTCTTTTATGTCCACTTGAGAGAGCAGACAGGGCCTCGGTTCAATGTTTCATCCGAAAGACAGCGCAGAATACAGAATAACCAGGTGTACCTCATTTCCTTGAGTTGGAGTAAAATCCCCATAGGCATGTTTTCTAAATACATTGAATAAATACTACAATTTCTGTTGGAATCAAAGTAGATATTGTGGCATCCAAAGCCAAACATTCTTAAAACGAGTTTATAGTTCAAAATAAAAGCAGATCCAGTGGCAATACGAGCGGATGTGGTTTCCAAGCTCAGATACAATGTCTGGCATGAAGTTTGAAACATGTAAATGATTTTAATGAGAGGCTAATCAACTGGTGTAGATTTCTGTCTGCCTGACATCCTGCTCCCTTTGTTGCTGAGTGTTAATTAAACACACAGAGGGTGCGATGCAAGATGGTAAACCTAGTCTGGAAACTGTTTCATTCTATATCTGTTAAAATATGCAACACAAATATTTAAAACAGTTATCATCTTTAGCGTGCTTAACCCTTAGAATACTGAGTTATGTAAAAATTGCAATACAGAATCACAGTCACCTTCATCTTATACTTACTAGTGTGCTGCATTAGATTATTTCACAGTCCATCACAATAGACATGAATACAAAATTAACAAGCCTCAAGCAAGACTGGAGTCTGAAAGATTTTTTTCCCTAAGAGTAGTGGATTTGTGAAATAGACTCCCAGCAAAGCAGTTAGTGATGCGTCAATTAACTCCTTATAAGAATGTGCTCGATAAATACTTGGTTAAGACCAGGGTTCTAAACTGTAAGGGGAAGAATGGATAGAGATGATCAAATTCTGTACTGAACATCTTAGTTGCTGTGCAGACGTGTATCCTGTAGAATGCAACTGCTCAGAGTTGATTAGTATTGGTTGTAAGGTTAGATTAATATCCTGGAGTTTTGCTTAATTACCTTCGAGAATAGGGGAAAATCACCTGCTTGGAGGTTTTACCTGTGGTGAATTGCCTTCTTCAGGGGATGTGTTATGTAAGAACATAAGAACATAAGAAATATTAGCAGGAGTAGGCCATTTGGCACCTCGAGCCTGCTCCGCCATTCAATAAGATCATGGCTGATCTGATCATGGAGTCAGCTCCATTTCCCTGTCTGCTCCCCTTAACCTTTTAGTCCCTTATTGCTCAAAAATCTGTCTATCTCCGCCGTAGATTTACAACCCTCTGAAAGAAGACATTTCTCCTCATCTCAGACTTCTGGAGGCATAAGCTACCGGCTGTAACTGACCATTCGCATTTACATGCTGCAACACACACTCGACCCCATAGGACGACGCATCGCATGTTAAAACAAGTTTCTTACACGGGTCATATAACGTTAACAGTTTGTTGGAGCATAACAAATTGCGTGCTCCATCAAAAGCCCTTTCCTGGCTGTCCCCCAGACACAATCGCGACCTTTGCATAGGAGCATGTGTAGCGGCTCTAACAGCGTGCTCAATTTGGGAAGAAAGTTGCCAAAATAGTTCAGGAGCCCCAGGAACGAACGCAGCTCCGTCGTGTTACGGGCTCTGGATGCTCTCTGGATCACTTCCATTTTAGACGCAGTGGGTTTGATCCTGTCTGCTGCTACCCTCCTCCCCAGGAATTCTACCTCTGGAGCTAGGAAGATGCACTTCGCCTTTTTCAGTCGCAGCCCTACCCGGTCCAGTCTGCATAGCACCTCCTCCAGGTTGTGGAGGTGTTCTTCAGTATTGCGACCTGTGATAAGGATGTCGTCTTGAAAAACCACCGTCCTTGGAATCGACTTGAGGAGGCTTTCCATATTTCGCCGAAAGATCGCGGGCGGCCGAGCGAATCCCGAACAGACATCTGTTGTACTCAAACAACTCCTTGTGTGTCGTGATGGTAGTCAGCTTCTTCGATTCACTCGCCAGCTCCTGGGTCATGTAAGCTGAGGTCAGGTCCAATTTTGAAAAAAGTTTGCCACCGGATAGCGTCGCAAAGAGGTCCCCCGTTCTCGGTAGCGGGTACTGGTCTTGGAGTGACACCCGATTGATGATGGCCTTGTAATCGCCACATATCCTGACCGACCCATCCGCCTTGAGCACCGGCACGATCGGGCTCGCCCAGTCACTGAATTCGACTGATGAGATGATGCCTTCCCTCAGCAGGCGGTCCAATTCGCATTCTATCGTTTCTCGCATCACGTACGGCACAGCTCTGGCCTTGTGGTGTACTGGCCTGGCATCCGGGTTTATGTGAATCACTACCTTGGCCCCCATGAAAGTGCCGATGCCACGTTGAAATAATGAATCAAATTTATCCAGGACCTGTGAGCATGATACTCGCTCCACAGAAGAAATTGCATTGACATCGCCCCATTTCCAGTTCATGACAGCAAGCCAACTCCTGCCCAGTAGTGCGAGACCATCCCCCAGGACAATCCAGAGTGGCAACCTGATCTCCGAATCTTTGTGGATCACGACTACCGTGGTGCTGCCTAGCACCGGAATGATCTCCTTTGTAAATGTCCTGTGCATCAATCGGCAATAATTTTGGCCTCCTGGCCTTGGACACCCACAACCTTTAGAACTGTTTAATACTCATCAGGGACTGGCTGGCCCCCGTGTCTAGCTCCATTAATACTGGGATGCCATTGAGGAGCACTTTCATCATTATTGGTATCGTCCTGGTATATGAACTGTATATGTGCTCCACATGAACTCGCTGAACTTCAGCTTCCAGCGATATCCCCCAGTATTCATTTGGCCTCGTAGGGCTTACATCGGGCCCATCCTCCTCGTACATCAACCTGGCTGTAGGCTTCCTGCACATTCGCACCAAGTGACCGCTGACGTTGCAGTTTCTGCAGGTATATTGCTGCCTAGAGAACTGTGTGCCACGTTAACAATGTTGACTCCATGGTCGTTTGCCGGATTTGAGCCAAGATTTTTGTCATACATCATTTTGGTCTCTTCCTCCCCTGAGATAAATGTCTGGTCTATCAGAGCCGCCGCTTCCAAGGTCAAGTCTTTGGTCTCAATCAGTTTCCTGAAAACCCCAGCATGCCCAATGCCCTCAATAAAAAAGTCTCACAGCATCTCCCCTCTGCATATATCTGGGAACTTACATAGGCTCACCAGTCGCCAGAGATCTGCCACGATGTCTGGACCGCTTAGCCCTTCTTGCTGGTGCGTGTAAAACCGGTGTCTCGCCATATGCTTGCTGCCAGTTGGTTTAAGGTGTTCCCCGATCAACTTACTGAGCTCTTCGAACGTCTTGTCCGCCGGCTTCTCTGGCGCTAGAAGGTCCTTCATCAGTGAGTACGTTCTGAATCCACAAACCGTCAGGAGATGAGCCCTGCGTTTGTCGGCCGAATTCTGTCCCAACCATTCCTTAGTGACAAAACTTTGCTGTAGTCTCTCAATAAAGTCATCCCAATGATCACCAACACAGTACCTCTCTTCTGTGCTGCTAGTGGCCATGCTCGCGTGGTTCAAATTCAAGTTTCTCGTCGCCAATGATATGTCCTTATTATACAGTATAAATGTATACGAGGCCCATACTTGAGAGAAGGTCACTCTGTGACCAGTTACCTTTATTACCAAGACCTCCAGTGATGAAGGTGGGTGGAGCTTCCCCTTTTATACCTGAAAGTCCAGGCTAGGAGTGTCTCCTACAAGTGCACCCCTTGTGGTCAATGTTCTCAAGGTGTACAACTTAGGTAGCTTATACATGGGTTACAATGATAGTTGAATATATGACAGTCGGGACTTTCCTTGTTTGTGTGCAATTGGTGGGAAACAGAGAACTACTGCGATGGGGCCTGTCCTTTCTCACCCTCTCTTGGTGACCAAATACATGCAGCAGACTCGACAGCGCAGAAGGAACACAGCACTGCATTATGTGCCCAATGAACGAAGTGACAGTCAGATGAGGAGGACTAGATGTTACACCCCCGCAAGTACAAGGAGAAGCTTTCTTAACTCGACTTGCCCTACACCACCTGTCTTCGGAGATTGCGCTTCCACAAAGAGGTTATCACTGAGGTATGCCAGCTGATAAAGGCAGATCTGCATCCTGCCTGCACCATTAGAACTGCACTGTCCGTCGAGGTCAAAGTCACCGTGGCACTGTCGTTCTATGCCTCGGGTTCTTTTCAAGCCACAGCTGGTGACATTTGCGGACTTTTTCAGCATGCCGCACACCGCTGCATTAGACAGGTCACTGAAGCCCTGTACGCATGCAGGAGGGACTTGATCAGCTTCCCTATGACCAGGGAGGCTCAGAGTGAGAGGGCTCTAGGATTCTCCAGAACTCCAAACTTCCCCAAGGTGCAGGGAGCAATAGACTGTACGCACATCGCGATGCGAGCACCTTTTCAGGATTCTGAGGTTTTCAGGAACCACAAGGGATTTCACTCCCTGAATGTCCAACTGATTGTTGACCACCAGCAAGTTATACTGGCTGTGAATGCTCAATTTCCGGGCAGCATCCATGATGCGCACATCCTGCATGAGATCACTGTATCTGACTTGTTTAACAATGAGCCACAAGGTCAATGCTGGATGCTTGGAGTCAAAGGATATGGCCTCGCCACCTGGCTGATGACCCCCCTGTGTGACACCCACACCGAGGCCGAGAGGCGATACAATGAAAGCCACAGAGCAACTTGCAATATCGTGGAGAAAACCATTGGAGTGCTGAAGCATTCAGGAGCTGAGCTCCAATATTACCCTGAGTAGGTAGCTCAATTCATGGTGGTCTGCTCCATGCTACACAACTTGGCTATCAGGAGGGGACAAGAATTGCATGATGACTCTGACAGTCCACCTCAGGAGAGAGAGGAAGAGGAGGACGAGGAGGCAGACGCTGACATCTGGCCAGACAATCAGGCTAATGCTGAAGCCATGCCCCCGCCCCCCTTTAGACTGCATGAAAGGGCACATGGTGGCATGATAGCTGCAAGAGCCTTACGTCAGGAGCTCATCAATGATCGCTTTGCATGAAAGAACATTGGTGTTATTTACAAGGCTGACACACCGCTGGGTGTACAGGTCATACATCAATGCTGGGCATCACCTTGATGACAGTTAAAGTTTAAGTTGATTGAAGTTAAATGCCATTATATCCTTTGATGTTAAGGAATCACCAGCATGTAATGATGCAGCTATCTGAGCCAATGTGCTGCATGGTTTTGTTAAATAAAAAACATTTAAACCGAACATTAGCAAGATGTTGCTGCTGATTCTCATGTGTGGTTGGCAATGGGGGTGCATCACCTTCGGGTGCAGTGTGGCGCTCCGGGACCACTGGGAACCCTCTGCCACCAGTGTTCCTGGCTACCAGCTCCAGGGCCTCCTCCATCCCTTCCATTTTATATGTTATTTGTTGGACAAAAACTCGGTGTCAACTATGTTCTTGGTGCTTAGTGGGTTTTTTGCTGCTGGTGAATCTCTGTCGTTCCTCCCACAACAGCCAAACAAGCACACAGCACAGCAACATATGCTTTCAGTCCCTCTAGCTCCCTGTCTTCTCTTCTGTGCATGTCATGATGACTCTTGACCTCCAGAATCGCGAGAATCAAGCGTTGCCATGCCGTTGCTAAGGACGGCCACACTTTACGGCAGGAGGTCAGAAAAATTTAACGCTGCCGCCCATTTGATATCGCTTGTGGTAACGCCCATTTTCAAATATGTAAACTAGGTGTTTTGAGAATGGCCGAGAAGCCAGCGATCTGAAAACCCTTTTTTACATCCACGCCGGAAATAACGCCCATTTTCGGGTGCTAAGCTCAAAAGTGGAGGTTCTAGCCCATAGTCCCCTAGTTTTAGTTTCCCCTATGAGTGGAAATATCCTCTCTGCATACACCTTATCAAGCCCCCTCATTAGCTTATATGTTTCAAAAAGATCACTTCTCATTCTTCTGAACTCTAATGTGTATGGGCTCAACCTATTTTCATAAGTCATCTCCGGAATCAACCTAGTGAACCTACTCTGAACAGCTCCAGTGCAAGTAAATCCTTCCTTAAATACGGAGACCAAAACTGTACGCAGTACTCCAGGTGTGGCCTCACCAATACCCTGTACAGTTGAAGCAGGACATCTCTGCTTTTATACTCTATCCCCCTTGCAATAAAAGTCAACATTCCATTTGCCTTCCTGATTACTTGCTGTACCTGCATACTCACTTTGTGTTTCGAGCACAAGGACCCTCATGTAACAAATTGAATCAGGCTGCAAAGAAATTGAACTTGAAGGGCTGAATGGTCTTTTCTCATTTGATTTTTTTTGTTATGGCTTTGAGACTATGTTCTAAATTTCTAACGATGCATATTACTAATCGGAAATAATTTTTTTTTGTGCCAATGTTGTTTTTGTCTTTGTCAGCTGTCAGCTGTGGCTCAATTGGGCCTCTGAGTCAAAAGGTTGTGGGTTCCAGTCTCTCTCCAGGGATTTGAGTGCAAAAATCTAGGCTGATACTGAGATGAGATGTTAAACCGAGGCCCCTGCCGTTCTCTCAAGGGGACGTTAAAAAAAAATCCCATGGCACTATTTTGAAGAAGAGGAGGGGCGTTATCCCCAGTGTCCTAACCAATATTTATCCCTCAATCAACATCACTAAAACAGATTATTTGGTCATTATCATATTGATGCTTGTGGGAGCTTGCTGTTTGTAAATTGGCTGCCGCAGTTTCTACATTGCAAAAACGACTACACTTCAAAAAGTACTTAATTGGCTGTAAAGCATTTTGGGACATCCAGTGGTTGTCAAAGGCACTATATAAATGTAAGTCTCTCTTTTCTTTTCGTCATTCTTCTCCTAACTTATTCAACATTTGACACAGTCATGAGGAAGTTACTCCGAGTTTTCAGCAATGATAATGGCAAGGCATTCAGAAATATGAGAGTGGTGAACCTGTGGAATTCTCTACCACAGAAAGTTGTTGAGGCCAATTCACTAAATATATTCAAAAAGGAGTTAGATGTAGTCCTTACTACTAGGGGGATCAAGGGGTATGGCGAGAAAGCAGGAATGGGGTACTGAAGTTGCATGTTCAGCCATGAACTCATTGAATGGCGGTGCAGGCTCGAAGGGCCGAATGCCCTACTCCTACACCTATTTTCTATGTTTCTATGTTAACTATGTCAGTTCTTATATTATTTTAAGACTTCAATTCTTAGTAGTTTACAGTATGGAAAATTACTTTGCTACCCAACATTAACTTCCATAATTGAACTGTATTAAATTATAATTGTGAGCATTTTAGATTGGAATAAAAATTTCAGCATTGGAATTCCAGAATACTTTTGACTTAATTATTTTGGAATGCAATATTTATTAATGCTTTGCAGAATTTAAAGCAGACCTATGAGGTAAAGTACAAAGATGTAAAGTGTGATGTAAATTTTCAATTGGGGATCTCTATTTCATGTAAAAAAAAAAGTCAAATGTAATTTATACAACAGATACTTCATTGCTTGTGGTAAATATGGCTTCAAGTTAAAATTGTGAAATCTGATAAATATGATTTTGAAGCTTATAACAAGCATACTATGGACTCATTATGAAAAATGAAAGCATTATATTGGATAATACAAATTTACAGATTTTTTTGTGTTAAAATTAGCAGAGAATGAATAAAAATCTTCATCGTCTTACAGTTCTTGAGCATATAGAGTTGCCTGAGTGGGGCACTTAGAGGAAAATCAGACAGGGAGGATTGCATGCTGGTAATGGAGCCCACCTAATTAACTGAAGGGGCCTCAAATCAGCGGCTCTGTTAGAATCGTGTGATCCTTCCCACCTGATTTAAAGAATTATTATTTAAACAAAGGGAAAATTTGCAATATTAGAAATAAGAAAGACTTTTATCATTTTTCTTATACTTATAGGGTCATCCTAAGATTGTGTAAAAATAATAAAAGCTGTATAAGTATCACTTGTGTTTCTGTCTTATTTATTTTCTTCTACTTATGTCAGTTCCTTTCAGAGCATATGTTTATATTCGAATAGCACAAGATTTTTCTAGCCCAACCACAGAAATCTTTACAAGCAATGTCAAGATCATTGAAGATGATGTACTATGTCCTAGGATTACATATAATTATTTTACTATTCACAACTGCTTTATATCAGCTCAGTAGCATATATAGCAAACATCCTTCATAAGAACAGAAGGGGAAAGATTTCTTTAGGTCGCTATGTGTTAGGGACATTAGAAACATAACAAGAACATTTCCAATGTTCCGTATTTCCAGCAAAGTCATCATCATAATCATCGGCAGTCCCTCGGAATCGAGGAAGACTTGCTTTCACTCTTAAAATGAGTCCTTAGGTGGCTGAACAGTCCAATACGAGAACCACAGTCCCTGTCACAGGTGGGACAGATAGTCGTTGAGGGAAGGGATGGGTGGGATAGATTTGCCGCATGCTCTTTCTGCTGTACAGCTTGATTTCTGCCTGCTCTTGGCGATGAGACTCGAGGTGCTCAGCGCCTCTCGGATGCACTTCCTCCACTTAGGGCAGTCTTTGTCCAGGGACTCCCAGGTGTTAGTAGGGATGTTGCACTTTATCAGGGAGGCTTTGAGGGTGTCCTTGTAACGTTTCCTCTTCCCACCTTTGGCACGTTTGCCATGAAGGAGTTCCGAGTAGAGCACTTGCTTTGGGAGCCTTGTGTCTGGCATGTGGCCAATGTGGCCTGCTCAGCGGAGCTGATCGAGTGTGATGAGTGCTTCGATGCTGGGGATGTTGGCCTGATCAAGGATGCTAATGTTGGTGCATCTGTCCTCCCAGGGGATTTGTAGGATCTTCTACAAGTGAAGTCATACAAGCATTCTAAAAGACCACATTTACCATTTTTCCAGAAATAACTACTAGGGGAAATTTTCCTGCAAGAAAGCACAGGGGATATTTTTTGTTTCGATACTCATGGTGTGGAACTGCACCCAGCAGGAGCACATATTCTCCCATCTCATTTCCATCATCTGTTCATCCCCTCATCCTCCAGACTATAATAGTGCTTTAATAAAATATACTGTCAGTTTCCTAAATCGATGCTAAGAGACTGGTAAAGAAGGATGCAGGGACACGAAGATAGCAAGCAAGGGGAAAGGGGATAGGTGACTAGCAACCTGCAACTCACAACCTGAAGCCCAAGTCGGAGAGTGTCCTGAGGGTGGATGAGCATTGCTAATGATGAGGGCGGGCAGCTTGAGGAGCATGGGGGAAACAAGGTAGATGATCATTTGGGAACTCATGTCCTGAGGCCCTGTTGGCAGCAGTAGTGGCCTGAGGGAGGCAGGTGGCAATAAGTACATTTTTTTTTTAAATTAACCAAAATGAAATTAATTTCAAACAAAGATTATGAATATAGTATAAAATTTACTTACAGGGTGCACTGCTCTGAGAACTTAAAAGTAATTATAGACTTTGTATTAAATATAAAATACCTGCAGTGACACCTAAAGCAACAACCTGGGAGACTGCGCTTACGGGAGTGGCAGTGCCACCTAGTGATAGGAGAACTGAAAGAGAGTATAATAGTAAATATACATAGCTTATGGTCTATCTAAGTTAAATGTAATGCCCAATCATGTCACCCTGATGTTACAGAAAGATGCGATGGAACAAATTCATTCATTAGGATTTAAATTTTCCATACGCATGTTTAGTACATAAAAAGGCTGTAAAATTTGACTCCATAGCACTCGTTGTTTATTTTTTTCATTTATTCATTCATGGGATGTGGGCGTCCCTGGCAAGGCCAGCATTTACTGCCCATCTCTAATTGCCCTTGAGAAGATGGTGGTGAGCCGCCTTCTTGAACCGCTACAGCCTGTGTGGTGAAGGTGCTCCCACAATGCTGACTTCGTTGCAGCGGTTTGGTACAACTTGCTAGGCCATTTCAGAGGGCTGTTAAGAGTCAACCACATTGCTGTGGGTCTGGAGTCACATATAGGCCAGATTAGGTAAGGATGGCAGGTTTCCTTCCCTAAAGGACATTAGTGAACTAGATGGGTTTTTACGACAATCTTTACTGGTCACCTTAACTCATAATAGCTTTTTAATTCCAGATTTATTTAATTAACTGAATTTAAATCCCCCAGTTGGTGGAATTTGAACTGAATTATTACTCCAAGCCACTGGATTACAAGTCCAGTAACATAACCACCATGCTACCATACCCCTATGTGCTATGAGTACCGTTTTGGTTTCAAAATAGCGTCCGCGGCATTTCTGGTGTGGACCGCACCTACGGCATCTTGGGTAGAGTGTTAGCGCGGGCCCAGGGAGTGTTTGCCGGAAGTATGCAGACTAGGCACATCGTGACGTCACCAGCGCTGCCATTTTGGAGGTCAATGCTCCAGTTAATGTCCCCTCTTAAGCTCGCACAGCTGAACTTACAGGTTAGTTGCTGATTGATTTCTATTGGCTCTTGCTGCTTCTGTAGAAGTCTTTTGTGGTTTCTAGAGTTAAAGTTGCTAAAGTCAATAATAACAACAACTTATGTTTATATAGTGCATTTAACGTTGTAAAACATCCCAAGGTGCTTCACAGGAGCGTTATGAAACAAAATTTACACCAGGGCACATAAGGAGATATTAGGGCAGATGACCAAAAGCTTGGAAAAATAAGTATCTTTTAAGGAGCGTCATGAAGGGGGAAAGAGAGGTAGAGAGGTGGAGAGGTTTATGGAGGGTATTCCAGAGCTTAGGGCGTTGGCAGCTAAAGACACAGCCAACAATGGTGGAGCGACTATAATCAGGATAATCAAGAGGCACAGATATGCTGGAGGCTTGTTTGGCTGGAGGAGATTACAGAGCTAGGGAGGGGCAAGGCCATGGAGGGATTTGAAAATAACGATGAGAATTTTAAAACCGAGGCCGGGAGCCAATGTAGGTCAGTGAGCACAGGGGTGATGGGTGATCGGGACTTGGTGCGAGTTAGGAAACGGGCAGCAGAGTTTTGGATGACCTCAAGTTTATATAGGGTAGAAGGTGGGAGACCAGCCAGGAGTGCATTGGAATAGTCAAGTCTAGAGGTAACAAAGACATGGATGAGGGTTTCAGCAGCAGATGAGCAGAGTTGGGAGTTGGGAGATGTTCCGGAGATGGAAATAGGCAGTCTTAGTGATGCCGCAGATACTTTGGGGTCAAAGATGACACCAAGGTTGTGAACAGTCTAGTTCAGCCTCAGACAGTTGTCAGGGAGAGGGATGGAGTCGGTGGCTAAGGAACAGTGGTGTACATTTAAGGAGATATTTCACAACTCTCAAGAAAAATATATTCCAGTGAGGAGGAAAGGGTGTAAGAGAAAAGACAGCCATCCGTGGCTGACTAAAGAAATAAAGGACGGTATCCAATTAAAAACAAGGGCATACAAAGTGGCCAAAACTAGTGGGAGGACAGAAGACTGGGAAACTTTTAAAAGCCAGCAAAAAATGATTAAGAAAGGGAAGATAGACTATGAAAGTAAACTAGCACAAAATATAAAAACAGACAGCAAGAATTTCTATAGGTATATAAAAAGGAAAAGAGTGGCTAAAGTAAATGTTGGTCGCTTAGAGGACGAGACCAGAGAATTAGTAATGGGGAACATGGAGATGGCAGAAACTCTGAACAAATATTTTGTATCACTCTTTACAGTAGAGGACACTAACAATATCCCAACAGTGGATAGTCAAGGGGCTATAGCGGGGGAGGAACTTAACACAATCACAATCATTAAGGAGGTGGTACTCAGTAAGATAATGGGACTAAAAGCAGATAAATCCACTGGACCTGATGGCTTGCATCCTAGGGTCTTAAGAGAAGTAGCAGCGGGGATTGTGGATGCATTGGTTGTAATTTACCAAAATTCCCTGGATTCTGGGGATGTCCCATCAGATTGAAAAACTGCAAATGTAACGTCCCTATTTAAAAAAGGAGGCAGAAAAAAGCAGGGAACTATAGACAAGTTAGCCTAACATCTGTGGTTGGGAAAATGTTGGAGTCCATTATTAAAGAAGCACTTGCAGGACATTTGGAAAAACAAAATTTGGTCAAGCAGAGTCAGCATGGATTTAAGAAGGGGAAGTCATGTTTGACAAATTTGCTGGAATTGTTTGAGGATGTAAAGGACAGGGTGGATAAAGGGGAACAAGTGGATGTGGTGTATTTGGACTTCCAGAAGGCATTTAACAAGGTTCCACATAAAAGGTTACTGCACAAGATAAATATTCACGGGGTTGGGGGTAATATATTAGCATGGATAGAGGATTGGCTAACTAACAGAAAACAGAGAGTCAGGATAAATGGTTCAATCTCGGGTTGGCAATCAGTAACTACTGGGGTGCCGCAGGGATCAGTGCTGGGACCCCAACTATTTACAATCTATATTAACGACTTGGAAGAAAGGACCGAGTGTAACGTAGCCAAATATGCTGATGATACAAAGATGGGAGGTAAAGCAATGCGTGAGGAGGATACAAAAAATCTGCAAAAGGACTTAGACAGGCGAAGTGAGTGGGTAAAAATTTGGCAGATGGAGTATAATGTTGGAAAGTGTGAGGTCATGCACTTTGGCAGAAAAAAAATCAAAGAGCAAGTTATGATTTAAATGGAGAAAGATTGCAAAGTGCTGCAGTACAGCGGGACCTGGGGGTACTTGTGCATGAAACACAAAAGTTTAGTATGCAGGTACAGCAAGTGATCAAGAAGGCCAATGGAATCTTGGCCTTTATTGCAAAGGGGATGGAGTATAAAAACAGGGAAGTCTTGATACAGTTATACAGGGTATTGGTGAGGCCACACCTGGAATACTGCGTGCAATTTTGGTTTCCATATTTACGAAAGGGTATACTTACTTTGGAAGCAGTTGAGAGAAGGTTCACTAGGTTGATTCCAGAGATGAGGGGGTTGACTTATGAGGAAAGGTTGAGTAGGATTGGTCTCTACTCATTGGAATTCAGAAAATTGAGAGGTGACCTTATTGAAACGTATAAGATTATGAGGGGGCTTGACAAGGTGGATGCAGAGAGGATGTTTCCACTGATGGGAGAGACTAGAACCAGGGGACATAATCTTAGAATAAGGGGCCGTCTATTTAAAACTGAGTTGAGGAGGAATTTCTTCTCTCAGAGGGTTGTAAATCTGTGGAATACGCTGCCTTAGAGAGCTGTGGAAGCTGGGACACTGAATAAATTTAAGACAGAAATAGACAGTTTCTTAAACGATAAGGGAATAAGGGATTATGGGAAGCGGGCAGGGAAGTGGATCTGAGTCCATGATCGGATTAGCCATGATCGTATTAAATGGCAGAGCAGGCTCAAGGGGCCGTATGGCCTACTCCTGCTCCTATTTCTTATGTTCTTATGTTCATATGAACTGAGTTTGTGGAGGGGATCGAAGACAATGGCTTTGGTCTTCCCAATATTCAGTTGGAGGAAATTTCTGCTCATCCAGTACTGGATCTCAGACAAGCAGTCTGACAATTTACGAGAGATGGTGGTGAGGTAAAGCTGAGTGTCATCAACGTACATGTGGAAACTTGCACTGTTTTTTTCAGATGATGCAACTGAGGGGCAACATAGAAACATAGAAACATAGAAAATAGGTGCAGGAGTAGACCATCCCGCCCTTCGAGCCTGCATCACCATTCAATAAGATCATGACTGATCATTCCATCAGTACCCCGTTCCTGCTTTCTCTCCATACCCCTTGATCCCTTTAGCCACAAGGACCATATCTAACTCCCTCTTGAATATATCCAATGAACTAGCATCACCAACTCTCTGCGGTAGGGAATTCCATAGGTTCACAACTCTCTGAGTGAAGAAGTTTCTCCTCATCTCAGTCCTAAATGGCCTACCCCTTATCCTAAGACTATGTCCCCTGGTCCTGGACTTCCCCAACATCGGAAACATTCTTCCTGCCTCGAACCTGTCCCGTCCCGTCAGAATTTTATATGTTTCTATGAGATCCCCTCTCATCCTTCTAAACTCCAGTGAAGACAGGCCCAGTCGATCCAATCTCTCCTCATTTGTCAGTCCTGCCATCCCAAGAATCAGTCTGGTGAACCTTCAATGCACTCCCTCAATAGCAAGAACGTCCTTCCTCAGATTAGGAGACCAAAACTGAACACAATATTCCAGGTGGGGCCTCAACAAGGCCCTGTACAACTGCAATAAGACTTCCCTGCTCCTATACTCAAATCCCCTTGCTATGAAGGCCAACATACCATTTGCCTTCTTCACCGCCTGCTGTACCTGCATGCCAACCTTCAATGACTGATGAATCATGACACCCAGGAATCGCTGCACCTCCCCTTTTCCTAATCTGCCACCATTCAGATAATATTCTGCCTTTGAGTTTTTGCCCCCAAAGTGGATAACCTCACATTTATCCACATTATACTGCATCTGCCATGTATTTGCCCACTCGCCTAACCTGTCCAAATCACTCTGTAGCCTCTTAGCGTCCTCCTCACAGCTCACATCGCCACCCGTTTAGTGTCATCTGCAAATTTGGAGATATTACACTCAATTCCATCATCCAAATCATTAATATATATTGTAAAGAGCTGGGGTCCCAGCACTGAGCCCTGCGGCACTCCACTAGTCACTGCCTGCCATTCTGAAAAGGACCCGTTAATCCCGACTCTCTGCTTCCTGTCTGCCAACCAGTTCTCTATCCACGTCAGTACATTACCCCCAATACCATGTTCTTTAATTTTGCACAACAATCACTTGTGTGGGACCTTGTCAAACGCCTTTTGAAAGTCCAAATACACCACATCCACTGGTTCTTCCCTGTCCACTCTACTAGTTGCATCCTCAAAAAATTCCAGAAGATTTGTCAAGTATGATTTCCCCCTCATAAATCCATGCTGACTTGGACCAATTCTATCACTGCTTTCCAAATGTGCTGCTATTTCATCCTTAATGATTGATTCCAACACTTTCCTCACTACTAATGTCAGGTTAACTGGTCTATAATTACCCGTTTTCTCTCTCCCTCCTTTTTTAAAAAGTGGTGTTACATTAGCAACCCTCCAGTCCATAGGAACTGATCCAGAGTCGATAGACTGTTGAAAAATTATCACCAATGCATCCACTATTTCTAGGGCCACTTCCTTAAGTACTCTGGGATGTAGAATATCAGGCCCTGTGGATTTATCGGCCTTCAATCCCGTCAATTTCCCTAACACAATTTCCCGCCTAATAAGGATATCCTTCAGTTCCTCCTTCTCACTAAACCTCCGGACCCCTAGTACATCGGGAAGGTTATTTGTGTTTTCCTTTGTGAAGACAGAACCAAAGTACTTGTTCAATTGGTCTGCAATTTCTTTGTTCCCCATTATAAATTCACCTGAATCTGACTGCAAGGGACCAATGTTTGTCTTCACTAATCTTTTTCTCTTGACATATCTATTGAAGCTTTTGCAGTCATTTTTTATGTTTCCGGCAAGCTTCCTCTCGTGCTCTATTTTCCCCCTCTTAATTAAACCCTTTGTCCTCCTCTGCTGTATTCTAAATTTCTCCCAGTCCTCCGGCTTGCTACTTTTTCTGGCTAATTTGTATGCCTCTTCCTTGGATTTAACACTATCCTTAATTTCCCTTGTTAGCCACGGTTGAGTCACCTTCCCAGCTTTATTTTTACTCCAGACAGGGATGTACAATTGTTGAAGTTCGTCCATATGATCTTTAAGGGTTTGCCATTGCCTATCCACTGTCAACCCTTTAAGTATCAGTTGCCAGTCTATTCTAGCCAATTCGCACCTCATACCATCAAAGTTACCTTTCCTTAAGTTCAGGACCCTAGTTTCTGAATTAACTTTGTCACTCTCCATCTTAATAAAGAATTCTACCATATTATGGTCACTCTTCCCCAAGGGGCCTCGCACAACAAGATTGCTAATTAGTCCCTTCTCATTACACATCACCCAGTCTAGGATGGCCAGCTCTCTGGTTGGTTCCTCGACATATTGGTCTAGAAATCCATCCCTAATACACTCCAGGAATTCCTCCTCCACCGCATTGCTACCAGTTAGGTTAGCCCAATTAATATGTAGATTAAAGTCGGCCATGATTACTGCTGTACCTTTATTGCACACATCCCTTATTTCTTGTTTGATGCTGTCCCCAACCTCACTACTACTATTTGGTGGCCTGTACACAACTCCCACTAGCGTTTTCTGCCCTTTGGTATTCTGTAGCTCCACCCATACCGATTCCACATCATCCAAGCTAATGTCCTTCCTTACAATTGCATTAATTTCCTCTTTAACCAGCAACACCACCCCGCCTCCTTTTCCTTTCTGTCTATCCTTCCTAAATGCTGAATACCCCTGGATGTTGTGTTCCCAGCCTTGGTCACCCTGGAGCCATGTCTCCGTGATGCCAATCACATCATACCCGTTAACTGCTATCTGCGCAGTTAATTCGTCCATCTTATTCCGAATACTCCTCGCATTGAGGCACAGAGCCTTTAGGCTTGACTTTTTAACACACTTTGACCCTTTAGAATTCTGCTGTAAAGTGGCACTTTTTGTTTTTTGCCTTGGTTTTCTCTGCCCTCCACTTTTATTATTCTCCTTTCTATCTTTTGCTTCTGTCTCTATTTTATTCCCCTCTGTCTCCCTGCATAGGTTCCCATCCCCCTGCCATATCAGTTTAACTCCTCCCAAACAGCACTAGCAAACACTCCTCCTAGGACATTGGGTCCGGTCCTGCCCAGGTGCAGACCGTCCGGTTTGTACTGGTTCCACCTCCCCCAGAACCGGTTCCAATGTCCCAGGAATTGGAATCCCACCCCTCTGCACCACTGCTCAAGCCACGTATTCATCTGAGCTATCCTGCGATTCCTACTCTGACTAGCACGTGGCACTGGTAGCAATCCTGAGATTACTACTTTTGAGGTCCTACTTTTTAATTTAACTCCTAGCTCCCTAAATTCATCTTGTAGGACCTCATCCCGTTTTTTACCTATATCGTTGGTACCTATATGCACCATGACAACTGGCTGTTCACCCTCCCTTTTCAGAATGTCCTGCAACCGCTCCGAGACATCCTTGACCCTTGCACCAGGGAGGCAACATAGCATCCTGGAGTCTCGGTTGCGGCCGCAGAAACACCTATCTATTCCCCTTACAATCGAATCCCCTATCACTATTGCTCACCCACTCTTTTTCCTGCCCTCCTGTGCAGCAGAGCCAGCCATGGTGCCATGAACCTGGCTGCTGCTGCTCTCCCCTGATAAGTCATCCCCTCAACAGTTTCCAAAGCGGTGTATCTGTTTTGCAGGGGGATGACTGCAGGGGATCCCTGCACTACCTTCCTTGCACTGCTCTTCCTGTTGGTCTTCCATTCCCTATCTGGCTGTGTACCCTTTACCTGCGGTAAGATCAACTCGCTAAACGTGCTATTCACATCATTCTCAGCATCCTGGATGCTCCAGAGTGAATTCACCTTCAGCTCCAGTTCCGCAACGCGGTTCGTCAGGAGCTGGAGGTGGATACACTTCCCGCACACGTTTTTTTGTCAGGGACACCGGAAGCGTCCCTGATTTCCCACATGGTACAGGAGGAGCATAACACGTGTCCGAGCTCTCCTGCCATGACTTATCCCCTGATTAACTTAATTTGGCAACAACAATTCTAAAGGTTCCTTACTGAAATAGAAAAGAAAAAGAAAAACTACTTACCAATCATAAGCCAATCACTTGCCCCCTTGTCTGTGACGTCACCTTTCGATTTCTTTTTACTTTTTTGCCTTCTGTCCCCGCTGCAGCTGCACCGGTACACCTCTCGCCGACCCCGGACTCGCGCTGCTCCGAGCTCCCGTCTCCTCGACTGACTGCTCGAACTGCTCGACTCCCGCTGGCCTTTATAGGCCTCTCGCCGACCCCGGACTCGCGCTGCTCCGAGCTCCCGTCTCCTCGACTGACTGCTCGAACTGCTCGACTCCCGCTGGCCTTACATGTAAATAAGAAGTAGGAGGGGGCCAAGGATAGATCTTTGGAGGACACCAGAGGTAACGATGCAGGAATGGGAAGAGAAGCCATTGCAGGTTCCCTGGCTACAGGAAATAGTGGGGGCTTGTAAAAAGGGAACAGCAATAATCATGGGTGATTTTAACCTCCATATTGATTGCACAAATCAAATTGGGCAGGGTAGCCTTGAGGAGGGTAGCCTTAGAGTGCATAAGGAATGGGTTCCTTGAGCAGTATGTAACGGAACCAACCAGGGGGCAGGCTATCTTAGATCTGGTCCTGTGTAATGAGACAGGATTAATAAACAATCTCCTAGTAAAGGATCCCCACGGAATGAGTGATCATAGCATGATTGAATTTCAAATCCAGATGGAGGGTGAGAAAGTTGGATCTCTAACCAGCATACTAAGCTTAAATAAAGGAGACTTTGAAGGTATGAGGGCAGAGTTGGGTAAAGTGGACTGGGAAAATAGATTAAAGTGTAAGACGGTTGATGAACAGTGGTGTACATTTAAGGAGATATTTCAAACTCTCAAGAAAAATATATTCCAGTGAAGAAGAAAGGGTGTCCATGGCTAACTAAAGAAATTAAGGACAGTATCCAATTAAAAACAAGGGCATACAAAGTGGCCAAAACTAGTGAGAGGACAGAAGACTGGGAAGCTTTTAAAAGCCAGCATAGAATGACTATAAAAATGATTAAGAAAGAGAAGATAGACTATGAAAGTAAACTATCACAAAATATAAAAACGGATAGCAAGAGTTTCTATAGGTATATAAAAAGGAAAAGAGTGGCTAAAGTAAATGTTGGTCCCTTTGAAGACGAGACCGGGGAATTAGTAATGGGGAACATGGAGATGGCATGAAATCTGAACAAATATTTTGTATCAGTCTTTACGGTAGAGGACACTAAGAATATTCCAACAGTGGATAGCCAAGGGGCTATTGGGGGGGAGGGAATTTAACACAATCACAATTACTAAGGAGATGGTACTCAATAAGATAATGGGACTAAAGGCAGATAAATCTCCTGGACCTGATGGCTTGCATCCTAGGGTCTCAAGAGAAGTACCGGCAGGGATTGTCGATGAATTGGTTGTAATTTACCAAAATTCCCTGGATTCTGGGGCAGTCCCAGCAGATTGGAAAACTGCAAATATAATGCCCCTATTTAAAAAAGGAGGCAAACAAAAAGCAGGAAACTATAGACCAGTTAGCCTAACATCTGTGGTTGGGAAAATGTTGGAGTCCATTATTAAAGAAGCAGCAGCATGATATTTGGAAAAGCAAAATTCAGTCAGGCAGAGTCAGCATGGATTTATGAAGGGGAAGTCATGTTTGACAAATTTGCTGGAGTTCTTCGAGGATGTAACGAATAGCGTGGATAAAGGGGAACCAGTGGATATGGTTTATTTGGACTTCCAGAAGGCATTTGACAAGGTGCACATAAAAGGTTACTGCACAAGATAAATATTCACGGGGTTGGGGGTAATATATTAGCATGGATAGAGGATTGGCTAACTAACAGAAAACAGAGAGTCGGGATAAATGGTTCAATCTCGGGTTGGCAATCAGTAACTACTGGGGTGCCGCAGGGATCAGTGCTGGGACCCCAACTATTTACAATCTATATTAACGACTTGGAAGAAGGGACTGAGTGTAACGTAGCCAAATATGCTGACGATACAAAGATGGGAGGAAAAGCAATGCGTGAGGAGGACACAAAAAATCTGCAAAAGGACTTAGACAGGCTAAGTGAGTGGGCAAAAATTTGGCAGATGGAGTATAATGTTGGAAAATGTGAGATCATGCACGTTGGCAGAAAAAAATCAAAGAGCAAGTTATTATTTAAATGGAGAAAGATTGCAAAGTGCCACAGTACAGCGGGACCTGGGGGTACTTGCGCATGAAATGCAAAAGGATGGTATGCAGGTACAGCAAGTGATCAGGAAGGCCAATGGAATCTTGGCCTTTATTGCAAAGGGGATGGAGCATAAAAGCAGGGAAGTCTTGATACAGTTATACAGGATATTGGTGAGGCCACACCTGGAATGCTGCGTGCAGCTTTGCTTTCCATATTTATGAAAGGATATACTTACTTTGGAGGCAATTCAGATAAGGTTCACTAGGTTGATTCTGGGGGTGAGGGGGTTGACTTATGAGGAAAGGTTGAGTAGGTTGGATCTCTACTCATTGGAATTCAGAAGATTGAGAGGTGATCTTATAGAAAAGTACAAGATTATGAGGGGGCTTGACAAGGTGGATACAGAGAAGATGTTTCTACTGATGGGGGAGACTAGAACTAGAGGGCATGATCTTAGAATAAGGGACTGCCCATTTAAAACAGAGATGAGGAGAAATTTCTTCTCTCAGAGGGTTGTGGAATTCGCTGCCTTGGAGAGCTGTGGAAGCTGGTACATTGAATAAATTTAAGACAGAAATCAACAGTTTCTTAAACAATATGGGGATAAGGGGTTATGGGGAGCGGGTGGGGAAGTGGAGCTGAGTCCATGATCAGATCAGCCATGATCTTATTGAATGGCAGAGCAGGCTCGAGGGGCAGTATGGCCTACTCCTGTTCTTATTTCTTATGTTCTTATGTTCTTATGTTCTTATAAGAATGGAACCAGGCAAGTGCAGTCCCACCCAGCTGAACGACAGTGGAGAAGCGTTGGAGGAGGATGGTGTGTTCAACCATGTCAATGGCAGCAGCCAGGTCGAGAAGGATGAACTGGGATAGTTTACCTTTGTCACAGTCACATAGCATGTCCTTTGTGACTTTGATAAGAGCCGTTTTGGAACTGTGGCAGGGGCGGAATCCTGATTGGAATCCTTCGAATATGGAGTTCTAGGAAAGATGCATGGATTTGGGAGGAGACAACACATTGAAGGACTTTGGAGAAGAAAGGGAGGTTGCAAGGATAGAGGGGTCATGGGTTGTTTTTTTGAGGAGAGGGGTGATGGCAGCATATTTGAAGGGCATGGGGACAATACCCGAGGAGAGAGAACTGTTAACAATGTCAACAAAGTCTACAGGGAGTGGTGTGGCTGGTGCAGAAGGACTTTTTCTTGACTTCAAGGATTTTGCACAAACCACTTGATCCCAGACATGGGTGCAGTAGTAGGCATTCCCCTTGGACTACAGCATGATTGGGAGAATGAGCAGAGGCCATGCAGAGCAGAACAAACTGCTGGAAGAGGGAGGAGGAGAAGGGCTCTCAGCAGGAGGCCATATCTGCCCAGGGTGTTCACGGACCAATACTCCGACCTGAACCTCAGCGAGGAACAGTGTGTCAGATGTCTGCGCTTCACTATTGACATCCTCACTGAAATCTGCCAGCTGCTGCAGCCACAACAGCAACTTCAGAGCAGAGCGAGGACCGGATTGCCAATGGCCAGGAACTTTTAAGCATTGGGCTCCTTCCAGTTTGCTGTCCACTGTTGCATAAGGGAGGTAACTGAGGCTCTGTATTCCAAGAGAGCTCAATACATTTCATTCTCTCTGGCCAGAAAGCAGCAGGCACAGCAAGCACGTGGCTTCGCGAGGATTACAGGCTTCCCCATTATGCAGGGTGCCATTGATTGCACGCACATCATTTTGCAGACACCTCATGTCAACTCTGAGGTGTACTGCAACCAGAAAGGATTCACTCCCTCAACGTGTAGCGGGTGTGCGACCGTAGGTAGCAAATCATGCAGGTCAATGCCCGGTATCCTGGCAGCAGTCATGATCCCTTCATTCTGCGGCAGTCTGCTGTGCCAGCTGCATTTGAGCCATCACGACAAACCAGAGGGTGGCTATTAGGCGATAAGGGCTATCCGTTAACAGCATGACTCACGACTCCGGAGTGCAACCCGCAGCATTCATACAACGAAAGCCATGCTGTCCCACAAAATATCGTCAAGTAAATCACTGGGGTGATGAAGCAACATGTCCACTGCCTGGATCGCCTTGGAGGAGCCCCGCAGTACTCGGCAGAGCAGTGCACAACCTCGCCATCATGAGGATGCAACCCTTGCCAACACCTATATGGCGACCAGCTCAGGAGGAGCAAGAGGAGGAAGAGGAGAAGGAGGTAACCCAGACAGCCCCTTTCTGGCCAGGCTGCCAGTGACCGACTCATTTGACTGCGATACCAGTAAACTCAACCCCAATTCCACATTCACCAACAGTCACACACCCTACATTCCCCTCCGTTACTGACCATCACGACGTCCACTTGGCCACAATGCAAAAATAAAAGGCAAGACAAAATTAACATTCCAAACCAAATTTATAAATCAAGCCATATTGCATACAAACATAAACCAATCACACATGTGCATTACCTTAGTGCCTGTCCATCATGTGCCTTTACCTGCCCCAGTACTCCTATGCAGTGCTACCCCAGTGGCTGCAGTATGGCTGGTGGAAGACTGCAGAAGGCCTTGGAGGATGACCTTGAGCGGCTCTGGGCCTCGAATGTCCAGCTTCGGACTGCACCATCTCGGCATGGGTTGCAGCTGTCTGGGTATGGGCGGCTGGCTGATAAACAACAGCAAGGGTACTGATGGAGTGGCAGGAGTGAGAGGATGAATGCTGCCATTCTGAGAGAGGACAGTAGGATCATGCTCAATGGGGTGCTGCCACTCCTCCTCAGAAATCCTAGTGGAGGGTAGATTGCTGGACTGCTGTGACAGCCTGCAAGCCGCTCTGAACCCTGCTAACCGCAGCTATGATGGCAGCAAGCTGACCTTGCATGACAGACATCTGAGCTTCCACTGGAGCACACAGATATTGGGTGATTTTTGCTGGTGCTGCAATTGAAGCTGAGACATCGGACATCAGACACTGCATCATGGTTGGGTCCACAAGTGCGATAATGGAGTTGGCCACCACCTCAATGCTGGGCTCCAACCTCTGCGCAAAGCCCTGTGCCAAGTTAGTGCCGGACTCCTCCATACCCCTTGATATTGCACGCAGACTTTCTGGCAGGCCTGCCTATGCACCAAGCATTTCATTGTTCATGCCCATCAGTCATTGTCTGTTGCCCGCCCCATTGAAGTGCTGATCTGATTCCTCTGCAGCAGAACTCATGTGCGATCTCACCCTCTGGCAAGCGGGCATCTGTGCTATCCTTGTCTCCTGCCCTGGCTGCAGGCCAGTCATTCCCAGTGTCTCATCACGTGCAGATCCCGCATCTAAGTTATCCTTTAAATTACGCGGAATGTCGGTATCTGAGCTGGTGGCTGCGAGTGTGAAATTGAGTGATGGAGCTATGCCTTCATCATCACTGCCTTCTTCCTCTTCCGCCTGTTGCTGTTCCACCATTGCCTGGCCAGTTTTCAGCTATTGGGTATCTGAAAGGAGAAAGCTACATGGGTAGGGGCGGGGGGTGGTGGGTGGTGGGGGGGGAAGCAAGTGGTGCATGCTTATACCATCCGTAGCTATTAAGTCAAAAGACATTGTGGGATGACGAGGAAGTGGGATGTGAGAAGGAGGATTAGGTATGAGGACACCGTCATCTTCGAGGTTTCAGCCCCGGCTCTGGCCACGACCTCAAGCGATGGCACTACAATGATGGCGACCACCATCTCCTCCATCGGAGTAAGGTCATGCAGGCACCGTTGTCCCGCACCGGTTAGTTCCTGCTGCCTCCAGTTGTGCACCAACCTGTCCCGTAAGAGGGAGGGAAGTGTGTGAGTGAGTTTCGTGCAATGTGTTTGCGTGATGTGACTGTCATGGTTGTGTAGCTGACAGTGTGTGCAAGCTGTGAGGTGCGAGTCTGGCTTGCGCTAAGTGTGTGAGGGTGAGGTGAAGCTATGAATGTGAGGTATGAGTCCTGTTTGATAGAGGTTGTTTGTAGGTGAGTGATGGGGTTGTGGTGCATTGAGCAGTGGCTGAGTGAGATCTGTCAGCATTCACTGACATTGACCACTCGTGTGAGGTCATTGAACTTGTTGCAGCACTGCATCCAGGTCATCGGGCTTCGCTCCTGGCATTGACCGCCACACTATCTGCTCCCACTGCCTTTGCAGAATTTTTCTGGAGGGCCTCCAGGCTCCCTGTGGACAAAGGACCTCTTTCCTTCTGTCCACCTCCTCCACCAAAGCCTCCAGTGCAGCATCAGACAACCTTGGAGCATGCTCTCTCCCCTGTTGTGTAATTATTCAGTCTTCTTCATGTTCCAAGTCACCGCCGCAAAAAGCATCTGCTCCAGCCAGAATGCGCCTCCCTTTAAGAGGTGCAGGCTGCCTTTAAGTAGTGCAGGCTGCCTTTAAGTGATATTCGCCTTGCACAAACTTGGGCCCCTTGCTGAGACGTGCAGCCACTCAACAGTACATTCAGCACTGGCTAAACTCTCCAATCATTTTGAATTAGCAGGCAGCACTAAATTTGCATGCTGCCTGCATCAGAAGCATCAGGCACGTCTTAATCGCGCATCGCGATACCCGTGCCCGTTTTCGGCAGCTATCCAATTTAGCCCCCATACTACTTAAAAAGAATCATAGTGAACACATTTGTCCCTTCATTTATTAGAAATGTCTTTAAATGTTAAAAAATATCCAATGTGTAATGTTTCATTCCTGTCAATTTTAATCATTCATTGGGCAACAAAATCTAAAATTAAACCACAATGGGCCAGAACCTCCACTTTTTTTGCATGCTTAACGCCCATTTTGCCGCTGAAATGATGTATAACGCCCAGATATTGCCCATTTTGGCACAAAATGGAAACTGATGGGCATTTTTAGGAAACTTATCGCCGAGCGTTACTTTCCCCATGTGCTTAACGCCAGGAAAAAACTATTACCGCCCGCCCACTTTTTTGGGGCGGAATCATTAGAATGGGCAAAATCAACGCCCATGATATTACCCAGCATTAATTTCTGCACTGATTTAACACCGAGATTCAATAATACCGCCCGCCCACTTTTTTTTGTCGGCAAGAGCATATTTACCAAAACTAGCGGCCATGAGATCACACAGCATCAATTTTACAACCTTGCACACATATCGCTAACAAAATTGCTCGCTCAAAAAAACGGCCAGACAAAGTGGAACTAACCGGAACTAATCACAGCGTTATGGACGCCATGTTGTAGATCACATGTCACATCCTGAAAAAGGCTGCTGTGCTTCAACCTCGGCGGAGTTCGGATGTACTCTGCAGGTCGTTGGAATTTATGTGAACATCTCCACAAACATCTTGACCATACCATGACTGATTGGAATTGAAGAGGTGTCTTCTTCGGGACATTCCTTGTTTGTGACCAATCGGTGGAAAACAGAGAGCTACTGCAATGGGGCCTGTCCTTTCTCATCCTCTCTTGGTGACCAATTACATGCAGCAGACTCGAGATCATCGAAGGTATGCTCCACTGCATTATGTGCCCAATGTAAGATGTGACAGACTGATGAGGAGGACCAGACGTTACACCCGCCGCAAGTACAGGGACAAGCGGTCTTACCTCGACTTGCCCGATACCACCTGCCTTCGGAGACTGTGCTCCCACAAAGAGGTTATCACTGAGGTATGCCAGCTCATAAAGGCAGATCTGCAGCCCACCAGCACGATCAGTACTGCACTGTCCATCGAGGTCAATGTCACTGCAGCACTGTCTTTTACGCCTCGGGTTCTTTTCAGGCCACAGCTGGAGACATTTGCAGACTTTCTCAGCATGCCACACATCACTGCATTAGACAGGTCACTGAAGCCCTGTATGCTCGCAGGAGGGACTTGATCAGCTTCCCTCTGACCAGGAAGGCACAGGGTGAGAGGGCTCTAAGATTCTCCAGAATTGCTAACTTCACCAAGTTGCAGGGAGCAATAGACTGTACGCACATTGCGATGCGCACACCTTTATCAGCATGCAGAGGTTTTCAGGAACCGCAAGGGATTCCACTCCTTGAATGCCCAATTCGTTGATGACCACCAGCAAATTATAATGGTAGTGAATGCTAAATTTCCAGGCAGCAGCCATCATGCTCACATCCTGCATGAGGGCACTGTATCTGACTTGTTTAACAATCAGCCACAAGGTCAATGCTGGATGCTTGGTGACAAAGGATATGGCCTCGCCACCTGGCTGATGACCCCCCTGTGTGACACCCACACCGAAGCCAAGAGGCGATACAACGAGAGCCACGGAGCAACTCACAATATCGTGGAGAAAACCATTGGAGTGCTGAAGCAGCACTTTAGGTGCCTGGACCACTCAAGAGGCGAGCTCCAATACCACCCTGAGCAGGTAGCTCAATTTGTGGTGGTGTGCTCCATGCTGCACAGCTTGGCTATCAGGAGGGGACAAGAATTGCCTGATGAGTCTGACAGTCCACCTCACCAGAGAGAGGAAGAGGAGGACGAGGAGGCAGACGCTGACATCTGGCCAGACAATCAGGCTAACGCTGAAGCCATGCCCCTGCCCCCCTTTAGACTGCATGAAAGGGCGCATGGTGGCATGATAGCTGCAAGAGCCTTACATCAGGAGCTCATCAATGATCACTTTGCCTGAAAGAACATTGGTGTTATTTACAAGGCTGACACACTGCTGGGTGTGCAGGTCATACATCAATGGTCGGCATCACCTTGGTGACAGTTAAAGTTTAAGTTGATTGAAGTTAAGTGTAATTATACCCTTTGATGTTAAGGAATCACCAGCATGTAATGATGCAGCTATCTGAGCCAATGTGCTGCATGGTTTTGTTAAATAAAAAACATTTAAACCGAACATTAGTCTGAAATCATCAGTATTTCTGTACAAACCAACACTTCCGCCCCCCCCACCCCCCGTCCGCCGCTTCTCCTCCCCACCTCTACCCCTTACACTTCCACTCCTGACTCCTAGCTGCCTGGCTGAGGAGCTACTCAGGCGATGCTTCATTGGCGGGGAGGGGGGGTGACAGCCGAAATGCTGCTTGGACAGATACAGGAGAGGACGGTCCCCAGGTGGGAATGTGCTTTGAGCCAGAAGCAAGATGTTGCTCCTGGCTCTCATGTGTGGTTGGCAATGGGCGTGCGGCACCTTGGGGTGCCATGCCGCGCTCCAGGACCACTGGGAGCCCTCTGCCACCAGTGTTCCTGGCTACCAGCTCCAGGACCTCTTCCGTCCGTTCCATGTTATATCTTTGTTGGACAAAAATTCAATGCCAACTATGTTCTTGGTGCTTAGTAGGCTTTTTGCTGCTGGTGAATCTCCCTCGTGCCTCACACAACAGCCAGACAAGCACACACCACAGCCACACACACCTTCAGTCTCTCTGTGCTCCCTCTCTCTCTGTCTCCTCTTCTGCGCATGTCATGATAATCCTTGACCTCCTGAATTGCGGGAATCGAGCATTGCCATGCTATTGCTAAGGACGGCGACACTTTACGGCAGAAGGTCATAAAATGTTTACGCTACTGCCCATTTCATATCGCTCGCTGTAACACCCATTTTCAAAAATGGAGACTAGGTGCTTTGAGAATGGGCGAGAAGCCGGCGATCTGAAAACCCTTTTTACCGCCCTTGCTGGAAATATTGCCCATTTGGGCGATAAGCACAAAAGTGGAGGTTCTAGCCCATTAAAACAGTTTGCTTTAATAAACGATCACTGTAACAAAAAATATATCTTTGTACATATAAGTGACAAAAGATTAGACTTCCCTGACACGATTTGGTGATGGGTTTATAAAACTAATTTGCTGAATGCTGAGAACAAATATTAAGGCGTTGAAAATCCTCAGCCCTTCAGCTGTAACCTCAGGAGGAGTGCACAGGAAGGCTGGAAACTAGGCCAGAACCTGGATGCACCAGGTACCAGCCTTGCAAGGATTCCAAGATGGCCTGTTGGGCTCAGAGATTCTGCCCATCAAACATAACTATGGGCGTAAGAGAGGTGGAGCAAGGGAATGAACTCCCTACGTTGCGAATTCTCGCTTTCCCTTCCATCAGGGGGACCCAGTATAGAGAAGGTAGAGGGATGTCTGGTGAGGGCGGGCACCCCTGACGAGGAACAACATTTGTTAAACAAATATTTAAATGCAGTCCCCTTATAAAGGAAGTCATAATGTAAACAAACTTTTCTAGTTAAATTGAACTATCTCTTAACAAAGACTGGTAATATTTGAAATGAGTGGCACACCTTATTGATTTTAACACGTGCTAGTTATTCTGGCTAAAGAAGTGTAGCATGTGAATTTAATTATTGGCTCTCACAACTGGTAAATTATATGTAAAATATGTCATTTAAATGTCTAGCAGTGGGTTATATTTGCATGGTTTAGCTGAGCATCTCAGATATGACCTGCTGCCAGAGTGTTTCCAGCAAACAGAGATGTTTAAGGGAACAATAAAAAATCTGCGATCGCGAAAGAACAGTGAGGAAAATGACACATGTAGAGCTCAAAACGTGGGGCTGGATTTTCGGTTGCCTAACGCCTCAGTTAGTGGCCAGAGGGGGCGTTAATGGGAGCGGGAGCCCAGCGTTTGGTGCTCCGACCAAACATTCATTAGAGGCTCACCGAGAGCGCAGACCAGTAGCACCTGGCTGCTGATGATCGGTGCGATCCTGACATATTCCGGTGCAACGCCCATGCTTGCGTCCCGGTCATAAAATCAGAACAATGTCTGGAAAAACAGTCGGTACAGGCTTGCAGAGTCGATAACTGGTGGCTACTTAAAGGGATGAGGAAGCGCTTCCCTCACGTTTACACACAGCACGGTGGTGAGCCTCCGAGTTTGCAGCGGCACACAGACATACCAGTTCAGCTTGAGAGAAACTGCTTTGTGAAACTTTAATGGGGGCATTATTTGATCGCCAGCGTCGCATTCTATATGCTTTAGCAAGGCATTGGCAACAGAGTTGGGCATGTTGGCGGCCGAAGGAGGAGAGCCCCTAGACATCGGGGCAGGAGGCCTTACCCCCATGGCTTTAAATGCGGCAACACTCATACCCAAGGAGCAGTGTGTCAGACGGCTGCACTTCCGAAAGGAGGTCATTACAGAGATATTCAATGTCCTGCAGGAAGACCTGCAGCCTCACATTGGCACCAGGACTGCGCTGCCCGTCGCAGTGAAGGTCACGGTGACACACACCTTCTATACCTTCGGCTCCTTCCAGGCTGCATCAGGAGACATATGCAGCGTCTTATTCACAGCACATCGCTCCATCCGTGATGCCACACAGGCTATCCACACAAAAAATGGTCTACATTACCTTCCCGATGAGCAGGGAGAAACAGGATGAGCGCGCATGTAGGTTTGCCAGGATACCGGGCTTCCAAGGGTGCAAGGAGCAATTGATTGCACGCACATGGCCTTGCGAGCACCATTCCAAAATGCAGAGGTCTTCAGAAACAGAAATGGATACTACTCCCTAAATGTGCAGCTGGTGTGCGAGCCACATGCAACGCATCCTCGCAGTCAATGCTCGCTACCCTGGAAGCACACATGATGCCTTTATCCTGTGGGAGAGCACTGTGCCTCAACTGTTTCAGCCACCATGGCAAAGCCGAGGCTGGCTGTTCGGGGACAAGGGATACAGCCTGGGCTAATGACCCCGCCCTCCGGAACCCCACCACAGAGCCAGAGGAACACTACACTGAGAGCCATGCCACCACCTGCAACATCATTGAGGAGACAATAGGGGTGCTGAAGCAGCGATTCCGATGACTGGACCGCTCTGGAGGCAACTTTCAATACTCCCCGCAACAGGTCTCACTATTCATTGTGGTGTGCTGCATGCTGCACAACTTGACCATCATGAAGGCCCAGGCCTTGCCAGTGGGGATCACAGGCCCACCTCAGGATGAGGAGGAGGAGGAGGAAGAGGAACAGGAGCCTGGTGATGCCCCGAATCTCCAGCAATACGACAAGGACCAGCAGCAACCACGGAGAAGGCAGCCTGTCAATGTTGTCGGCGCCATGACTCTTCGGCAGCGGCTCATAAGGGAGCGCTTTGCTTAAATGGAAGCAGCTGAGGGATGCAGCTAATAATGACCACGCATTGTGCCACGATAATGCCACAAATGAACAGTCAGACACCAGATGCTGAAGGAAATGGTTCAACTAACATTTTATTTGGCAAACATGCCTCAAACAACCCCACACCCTTCAATAAAACAACATGGAGCACCTGCCCCTTCAAAAAACCACAACAGATGCTGAAACTTTCCAACATATATACATAAGTCCAATGGGGACATATTTATTCAGTGCGTCTTCAGCTGACATTTCCCACCCCACTGCCTCACTCCCCTCCGTCGCCTGCATGGGTCCGCAGTGCCTGCAGCAAGGCTGCTTGAGGGCTGCTGTGTGTGTGAGGGAGAAAGGACAGATGGCCTAGCACGATGCCCTGGTCAGCTCTTGGCCTGGAGGCCTGGTTGCTGACAGCACCGCCTGAGAATGCGTGGTACCAGTCTTGGATGGCTGGGGTGCAGACCGCGGTAGGTGTAAAGGCGGAATCGCAGTGGTGGGAGTCGGAATGATGTCCTCCTGAGAAAGGACATCAGGTTCCATCTCGTCTGACTGGCTGCCACTCCCCAGGGGCACAGCCTCAGCATCTGGAGCACTCTGTTGGAGCACAGATTGCTGGCCTACTTCAGGACCGTTACTTCCCTGTGGGACTGATGGAGACCCAGACACGATGGCAGCAGTCAGATGCCACCATGCAGCGAGGACATGGCAGAATTCAGGTCTCGCCTTGCCGTTCAATGGCTACAGCATGTCAGCCATGGCTCGCGATGTCTTGGACCCCATTGTCACTTTCGGTGTCCATCATCCATTGGTATCTACCAAGGATGGGCTCAATGGGCAACTGAGACGCAAATGCAAAGGTTGAGGCGGCCTCCACCACACTCAAAGCAAGTGCATCCTCGCTCGGCGGGATCCTCGCCCATGCACCCATTTGCTCGCGGTGCATCTGCATAGCCTCCAAGTCCAGGTCCTCATCTGCTTGTCTGTGAGCAGGACTCATGGGCCGACTTACCCTCTGGAGAGCTGGCCCCCGAGCTTCCCCTTGCGCTGGGCATTGCTGCAGGCCACTGGGGCAGGACCCTCAGCTTCATGCAACCCCGGGAAGACAGCCTCTTCCACCGAGGTGTTCTCCCCACTCGCTCCCAATTAGGACGCCTCGCTCTGTCCTGACACACTGCTCTCCACCTCCTCCTCATCTTGCCCGTTGTCTGCTGACATCCGCTGACTGCAGGCTGACGCTCTTCCGGCTCATCATCTGCAAGCACAAAGCAACAGAAGTGTGGTTATGAGATGGGGAGGGGGCAGGAAGGCAAGAAGTAGGGGGCATCATTATTTTGGTTGCAACATGTTGTAAGGCATGTGGGCTCCAGGTTAAGGGGACTCACACAAAATGCCCATCTCATTCACATACCATCACTGTCGAGCGGGAGCTCTGCCTCTCTACCCTCCACCGCCACGACTGCAGCACCCATGAGGGCAGACACTCTCTCCTCCACCTCACTGAGGTCCTGGATGTTGGGCTGGCCCTCTCCCTGATGATGCAGCACACGCATATTGTGCGCGAGTTTGACCTGCAAAAACAAAAAGTTGTTAGTGGCTGGTGTGCCACGTGTACCTGCAGTAGGGTACTTGCAAGTAATATGAGGAAGTGTGCATATCTGCATTTCATCCTCGTGGGTGTGTGTGAACGGTGGGTCTGGGGCACAGGCAACTACCAGTATGAGGCTTAGGCCTGTGATTACATATGAAGAGTTGAAAAGTGCTGCTAGGTGGGCTCAGGCTGAGTAAGGAGCTAGAAGGTGAGAGATGCTTGGATGGGCAGGCTTCAGCAAGGAGGAGCATGGCCTGATAGACATAGAGAAGGGGTAGGCAGTGAGGTTCACATGAAGTCATTGGAAGGTGAATGGAAAAGGTACACACCCTGACAACCCTAGTAAGGTAATTGAATTTATCACGACATTGCATCTCTGTTGTGGCCACCATGTTCCGGGCTGCAACATGCTGTGCTACCTCCCTCCACAGCCTCATCAGAACCCTAGATGGCGGCCTTCATCCCCCTCCAAGCTGGAGAGCATTCCAGCGACTCCCCACGAGAAGCGGGCACATAGCTGGCGTCCTCCTTCCTCCTCCATTTTGGCGCTCTGAAGACACTGTGGAGCTGGAGCTGCTCTTGCGATAACTTATCTTGCCGCGCAGTTAAAGACTCGGCTGTTCCCGGTGTCATGTATTCAACTATCATTGTAACCCATGTATAAGTTGACCTAAGTTGTATACCTTGAGAACACTGACCACAGGGGGCGAACTTGTGGGAGACATTCCTAACCTGGACTTCCAGGTATAAAAAAGGAAGCTCCACCCACCTTCAACTCTTGAAGTCTTGGTAATAAAGGTAACTGGTCACAGAGTGACCTTCTCTTAAGTATGGGCCTCGTGTGCATTTATACTGTATAGTAAGGACATATTATTGGCAACAAGGATGGGATCAGACCTACTGCGTACAAAATGGAAGCGATCCAGAAAGCACCCAGACACGACGGAACTGCGTTCGTTCCTGGGGCTCCTGAACTATTTTGGCAACTTTCTTCCCAAATTGAGCACGCTATTAGAGCCGTTACACGTGCTCCTACACAAAGGTCGCGATTGGGTCTGGGGAGACAACCAGGAAAGGGCTTTTGATAGAGCATGCAATTTGTTATACTCCAACAAACTGTTAATGTTACATGACCCGTGTAAGAAACTAGTTTTAACGTGTGATGCGTCGTCTTATGGAGTGTGTGTTGCAGCATGTGAATGCCAATGGTCAGTTACAGCCGGTAGCTTATGCCTCCAGAAGTCTGTCCCAGGCAGAAAAGGGCTACGGGATGGTAGAAAAGGAAGTGCTAGCATGTGTATATGCAGTAAAAAAAATGCACCAGTACCTGTTTGGTAGGAAATTTGAGCTGGAGACAGCTCACAAACCCCTAACGTCCCTTTTGGCCGACAACAAGGCCATAAATGACAAATGCATCGGCCCGCATAGAGAGGTGGGCACTCATGTTAGCCGCCTATGACTACACAATTCTGTACAGACCGGGCACTGAAAACTGTGCTGATGCACCCAGCAGGCTACCACTAGCCACCACTGAGGGGACAGCTGAGCATGATGCTGAGATGGTCATGGCTGTTGAAGCTTTCGAAAGCGAAGGCTCACCTGTGACAGCCCGTCAGATTAAAGTCTGGACAAATAAAGACCCGCTACTGTCTTTAGTTAAGAAATGTGTCCTGAATGGGGACTGGGCAGCCACGTACGGGGCATGCTCTGAGGAGTTTAAACCGTTTCATAGGCGCAAGGATGAACTCTCGAGTCAGGTCGATTGCCTACTGTGGGGAAACTGAGCAGTCATGCCCCAGAAGGACAGAGAGGTGTTTATCAGAGAACTTCACAATGAGCACCCGGGCATTGTCATGATGAAGGCAATTGCCAGGTCACACGTTTGGTGGCCAGGTATAGATCCAGACCTGGAACTTTATGTTTGCAGGTGCAACACGTGTGCTCAACTGGGCAACGCACCCAGGGAAGCCCCCCTTAGCCCCTGGTCCTGGCCCGCCAAGCCATGGTCACGCATCTATGTGGACTATGCAGGTCCTTTCATGGGAAAAATGTTTTTGGTTGTAGTAGATGCCTAATCCAAATGGATTGAGTATGCCATTTTAAATTCAAGCACATCATCTGCCACGGTAGAAAGTCTACGGGCAATGTTCGCCACCCATGGTCTACCGGATGTCTTGGTCAGCGACAATGGCCCATGCTTCACAAGCACTGAATTCCAGGACTTCATGGCAAGCAATGGAATCAACCATGTCAGAACAGCACCGTTCAAGCCGGCCTCAAACGGCCAGGTGGAACAAACAGTGCAGATAATCAAACAGGGGATGCTCAGAATCCAAGGGGGTTCCCTACAAAGCCGCTTATCACGCCTCCTGTTGGCCAATAGATCCCGACCACACTCGCTCACAGGGGTTCCACCCGCAGAGCTGCTAATGAAAAGGACGCTCAAAACCAGGTTATCCCTTATACACCCTACTATGAAAGAAGTTGTTGAGAGCAGGCATCAGTCACAATGTGACTACCATGACAGGAATGCGAGGGCACAATGTATTGATGTCAATGACCCTGTTTTTGTCCTTAATTACACTGCAGGGCCCAAATGGCTTGCAGGCACTGTGATTGCCAAAGAGGGCAATAGGGTTTTGGTAGTTAAACTTACCAATGGACAAATCTGCTGCAAACACGTGAATCAAACTAAAAGGAGGTTCAGCAACCCCATAGAAGAAGCAGAGGAAGAACACGACATAGAGTTTACTCCACCACAGGTGACCGAACACCGGAATCAAATGGAGGAGAGCCCAGTCACTGTGGGCAGTCCGTCAGGCCTGAGGCCCCGCAAACAGCAGACACTCAGGCCAGCGCCCAACAACCAGAGCCCCAACTCAGGTGCTCTACAGGGGAACGTAAACCACCAGAGAGTTAACCTGTGATCCCAATAAGTCTTTGGGGAGGAGATGATATCAAGTATTCAACGATCATTGTAACCCATGTATAAGCTGACCTAAGTTTTATACCTTGAGAACACTGACCACAGGGGAGCGAACTTGTGGGAGACACTCCTAACCTGGACTTTCAGGTATAAAAGGGGAAGCTCCACCCACCTTCATCTCTTGAGGTCTTGGTAATAAAGGTAACTGGTCACAGAGTGACTGTCTCTCAAGTATGGGCCTCGTGTGCATTTATACTGTATAATAAGGACATATTACCCGGGAACTGAATCAGAGTTCAGTGCATGTGCAATGGGTCCGCTAAATTTACCGATGAAACTTTCGTTATCTGGTGTGCAACGGCTGATTTTGCACCTCTATCAGCTCATCGTCCAATTCTGATGAATTTCTGGGCAGAGGGCTCAAACTTTTTCAAGGCGATAAAATTACCGGTCCGCCTGGGTTACCGCCCCAAATGAGGTGCGACCGAATTTCTCCCCCCTTATCTTTTGCTGCATGTAAAGAGGAATTGAGAGGGAGAAGGTTTGTAGGAAGAAAAAAATCATGAATATCATTGTTGTATAACAAATTTGGAAAAGTTATGAAACACAAAACAAAAAAGTTAAGGGTAACAGGGGTCCTTAAAATAGCTGGGAACTGATATTTACAGCAGGAGCAGTTTAGCTGATGTTTTGAGCTCAGAAATAGAACAAAGAGACATTTAGAAGAGTGAACATAAGGATTGGCAAGCGGAAAAGTCAGCATGAAGAGGAACAACAAGGTTACAGCAAATAGATTCAGTTAGCAGGGGATCATGCACAGAGCTTGGATTAAAGGTGTGTAACTATAGATGGAGATGCAGAAATAACAGTGACAGCACATCATGAGCAGCCTGAACTTCAATACAGTCTGTCCACAAGATGCATCACCAATTACAAAAAAATGGACCACCACATAAAGCCACAACATTTTCTCTCATGGGATTACCACCCGGTTAATTTTGGGCAAGACAGTGGGGTTTCTAAACATAGCCATAATGTGAATCCGTTTTCTTAATTTCAAGTCCATTTTCCATTTACTTCTGAATAGCAGTGTTAATTATTGAGGTTACTAAGGGTTTCAATTAATTTTCATCATCTGTAGAGGAAATAAATCTCAATGCATCATGGCAGAACAGAAATGAGTTAGATATGCTTACAGTTAAAATTGTTATGCATGCTACTTAACAAGTGAAGTTCTATAAAATCAATGCCTTTGTTAATTCTGTCTGTCTTAACAAATCTAAGAGACACAAAAAATATTCCTATCTGAAGTCATTAGGTAACTGCATTTCCTCTTCATTGTCAAGACTCCTCCACAGACTGTGTGCTGTTCTTACCAAAATGGTGCATCCAGGAGGTGAACATATCTGTCTGTTTGGTTTGCAGTGACTGATCTATGAGATGTCACTAAAGACACGATTACTCTGCCAAACTCCAGATCCTTGGAAGTTAAGGCAGTAATCGTAGGACACTACTCAAAGTGGCATCTTTACTTGTGGTGAAGTATCTTTTGTCAGCCCACAGCATGATTTATGCCTATCAACTATTTATAGTAAGGAACATATTCCTCTTGCTAATCTTCATTTGATCAAATCTTCACAAATTTAGCTAATTAGCAAACAAAGGCTGAGTAATGTGATTGGATCCGAAACCAGGCATGCAGGGGGCAGAGCACACACTGCACACACCTGTTCACATGGTCACTGGGAAACCCTCATTCAGGCATGAGCGAGCGCTACCCACACTATTCATTGGCTGCACGCCTATCAGGGGATGGACAGGTATCGGGCGTCTCTGACGCCACTTAACTGTAACCACTTAAAGCTCTCTGGTTGCAGACAACTGTGAAGCTTTGAAAATTGAAACAAAATGGCTGGAAGAGGTCCAGATTCTCCAATATTGCTTGGGTCCAGATGGTGGAAAGTAAGAGGAAGATCTTGCTCCCCACAGAAGGCAGAACACCCTCCAGGCAAAACCTCCACCCTCAGTGAGAGAAATTCACTGAGGAAGTGACTACAAGGAGCTTAGCTCCCAGGATATGGCTGTAATGCCGAAAGAAGTTCAATGACCTCGCCAGAGTTGACAAGTTAAAAATACTGCTCTCTTACTCTCTATTTACACCAGCTCCATCCTCACTACTTACAATACTCCATCCTGACTCCCCACCTCCCTTCACTCGACTACAATCCCTGCATCTCTTACTCCCAATACTCGCAAACCTGCTACTATTGCAGCCCACACTGCCCCACACCACACATCTTACACACTGCATACCAACTATTCTACCAAAACAGGCACATTCTCTAAACACCTCACAAGGATGTCACTAACACACTTGCTTCTTTCTTGCAGGAGAAGGTGGTACACAACCTGTGCCAGGAGGCTGCCACAGGAGGAGGCCGAGCTCACCTGCACATCCTTAGCCCCGTGATAGTAAACGTGCTGGCCATCACGGGCAGAGCAAGAGACATGGCCATGGCGAGTGGCAATGCTGGAGGAGACTTTGGGATTCTTCTCACCCACATCCTTTTTTTCTTTTCTTATTTTGATCTCATCCTACACAATCTGCATGACAAGCTGTCGCTGCTTTCCTCAGCCACATCTTTCTCTGCTCTCTCCAGGCAGTCTGCCAGCGAGCGTGCACACAATGTCAGAGAGGATGGAGGAGACCAGCTCCAACTTGTGTCAAGACTTTGTGCAGAGCATCAAGACCATTCTGTCCAACACTGATCAATGGTCAGCACGATGAACATTGTCATGTACCTTTCATTATTATATATAACTGTATTCTAACATGCTATACATGACTGTAATAAGATATGACCTGTAACCACCAGCATACCTTACCACCAGGGATGCACTTGCAAGAGACAGGTATATAAGGACAGGTCTCAGGCAAGTGCAGCATTCCAGAGCTGTGAAATAAAGGTGCAGGTCCAGAGTGACCTTGACTTCACTACATGCCTCGTGCGAATCTGTACTGAGGGGACAGGACTTTACAGTGGTGATGAATTACGGGATTACAGAATCCACAGAATGGCGAACAATGGATCAGATAAAAAGTACTATGCTGGAGACAATTGGGAGGACTTTATAGAAAGGCTCCAGCAAAGCTTTGTAACCAAAGACTGGTTAGGAGACAACAAAGCAGACAAGAGAAGAGCCCATCTCTTGACCAGCTGTGGCTCAAAAACATACGCTTTAATGAAGGATCTGCTGGCACCCGAGAAACCAGCAAGCAAGTCGTTTGAAGAATTGAGCACACTGGTAAAAGACCACCTGAAGCCAGCGAGCAGCCTACACATGGCCAGACACAGGTTCTACAACCACAGACGCTGTGTGGGCCAGAGCATACCTGACTTCGTGGCGGAACTTCGGAAGTTGGCTAGTTTATGTGAGTTCTCCGATGAATTGAGGAGAGAAATGCTGAGAGACTTTTTCATTGAAGGAATAGGCCACGCAGGCATATTCTGAAAGCTCATAGAGACCAAGAACCTGACCTTAGAGGCAGCAGCACTGGTTGCACAGACATTATTGGGAGGGGAAGAAGAAACGAGGTTGATTTACAATGCAGGTACGACAACTAACGAAATATCGGAACAAGAAGTTCACAGCATTAAACAAGCTGCTACCCCCACACACAGACAAAACTGGGAGAACAGGCTCTCGACAGCAGGCAGTGGCGCCAGAAGCCATCAAGGGCCACAGGAACGGCCGTTCACACCTCATCAACCCACAATGCGACCAATCAACTACAAACTGAGAGAAGCTCAAGAGAGATCAGCCAGACACAGCTCATTCTTTGGGAATAATGGAAGCAGTCTGTGCTGGAGAAGTGGGGGTGGGCACTCATCAAGGGGATGTCGATTTCAGCAGGCTGTTTGCAGGAACTGTGAATATACAGGGCATTTGGCCCGCATGTGCAAAAAAACGGCAGCTCGGCTGGTATACGAATTGGATGGGTCGGAAAGTGGACCAGAAGATGGTGGGGACAGTAGCCGGGACACCGATATACAGCGGGTCAACATGATCAATGGGCGCTGCTCCAACAACAGAACGCTTCCTATAATGATGAGGGTCCTACTCAACGGGATACCTGTCAACATGGAGCTGGATACGGGAGCGAGTCAATCTCTCATGGGCGCTCAACAATTTGAACAACTGTAGCCGCATAAAAGAGACAGACCAAAACTCACAAGGGTCGACACCAAACTAAGGACCTATACCAAAGAAATCGTACCAGTCCTCGGCAGCGCCATGCTCTCTGTCACACACAAAGGGACAGTGAACCGATTTTCCCTGTGGATTGTCCCCGGAGACTCCCCAGCACTGCTGGGGAGAAGCTGGCTGGCAAAATTAAACTGCAACTGGGATGATGTCCATGTCATGTCATGAGAGGAATGGACCTCCTGCTCAACAGTTATCAAGTGATTTGAACATCTCTTTCAGACAGGTGTGGGCACTTTCAAAGGGGCCAAAGTCAAAATCTACATCACACAGGATGCTAGACCGGTCCATCACAAGGCCAGAGCTGTACCCTATGTGGTGAGGGAAAAGATTGAACATGAACTAGGCAGGCTTCTGCGGGAAGGCATTATATCACCTGTGGAATTTAGTGACTGGGCAAGTCCCATCGTCCCAGTCATGAAGCCTGATGGATCAGTACGAATCTGTGGGGACTACAAATCTACCATAAACAGAGTCTCCCTACAGGACCAGTACCCGCTGCCCAGAGTGGAGGACTTATTTGCCACAATGGCTGGAGGTAAACTTTTCTCAAAACTAGACCCCACATCTGCGTATATGACGCAAGAATTGACCGAGGAATTCAAGCTACTCACCACCATCAACACACATCGAGGCCTTTTCATGTACAATCGATGCCCATTTGGCATCAGGTCGGCAGCTGCCATGTTCCAGCGCAACATGGAGAGTCTGCTCAAGTCCATCCCGGGGACGGTTGTATTTCAAGACGACATACTTATCATGGGCAGGGACACCGACTCCCATCTCCACAATTTGGAGGAAGTACTAAAGTGGTTGGATCGGGTAGGCCTACGAGTCAAGAAATCCAAGTGCCTGTTTCTCGCACCCGAGGTTGAATTTTTGGGCAGAAGGATTGCCGCTGATGGAATCCGCCCAACAGAGTCCAAAACAGAAGCAATTCACCTGGCACCCAGGCCCCGGAATGTCTCAGAACTGCGCGCCTTTCTCGGGCTACTCAATTACTTTCGGAACTTTATGCAGAACTTAAGCACGCTGCTGGAGGCTTTCCACGTGCTACTCAGGAAGGGGTGCGATTGGTTTTGGGGGGACGCCCAGGAACGCGCCTTCAATAAGGCACGCAACCTTCTGTGTTCCAACAGTGTTTTGACTTTCTTTGATCCAGGTAAAAAGCTAGTTCTCACATGCGATGCATCAGCATATGGAGTCAGGTGCGTTTTGCAACATGTCAATAGTGCGGGCAAATTACAACTCATAGCTTATGCCTCCAGGTCACTTTCGCGGGTAGAGTGCAGGTACAGAATGGTAGAGAAGGAGGCGCTCGCGTGCATGTACGGTGTCAAAAAGATGCACCAATACCTTTTCGGGGCCAAGATCGCATTAGAAACCGACCACAGACCCTCACGTCCCTCCTATCCGAGAGCAAGGCAATAAACGCCAACGCCTCAGCGCGAATTCAACGGTGGGCACTCATGCTGGCGTCCTACGACTATACCATAAGGCACAGACCAGGCACAGACAACTGTGCCGACGCGCTCAGCAGGCTACCCCTGGCGACCACAGAAGGGTCTGACGAACAGGACTGTGAGTTAGTCATGGCAATCAATGCCTTTGAGTCCACAGGTTCGCCCATGACGGCTTTGCCAAATCAGAGCCTGAACGGCCAGTGACTCCACGTTATCCTTCGCAAAAAGATGTGTCCTAACCGGTGACTGGGCAGAGGCTCGCGATGCCTGCCCCGAGGAATTAAAACCCTTTCACAGGCGCATGCATGAGCTATCACTACAAGCAGACTGCCTGATGTGGGGCAGCCGAGTAGTCATGCTTCTGCGAGGCAGAGAGGCATTTGTCTGGGAGCTCCACCGCGAGCACCCGGGGATCGTTCTCATGAAGGCCATAGCCAGATCCCATGTCTGGTGGCCTGGTATTGATGCGGACTTGGAGCTCTGCGTCCGAAGGTGCACCATTTGTGCCCAACTCAGCAATGCCCCCAGGGAGGCCCCCCTGAGCCCCTGACCCTGGCCTACCAAACCGCGGTCGCGGGTGCACGTAGACTATGCGGGCCCATTCATGGGCAAAATGTTCCTCGTAGTTGTAGATGCATTTTCAAAGTGAATCGAATGCACCATTTTAAACTCGAGCACAACCTCCACCACTGTGGAGAGCCTCGCAACCATGTTTGCAACGCACGGAATCCCTGACATATTGGTCAGTGACAATGGTCCGTGCTTCACCAGCGCAGAATTCCAAGATTTTATAATTGACCACGGCATAAATCATGTCAAGGCAGCACCGTTCAAGCCAGCCTCCAACGGCCAGGTGGAGAGAGCAGTGCAAATCATTAAACAAGGCATGCTTAAAATCCAAGGTCCCACGCTGCAGGGTCGCCTGTCGCGACTGCTGCTGGCATACAGATCTCGTCTGCACTCACTGACTGGGATCCCCCCCGTGCAACTGTTGATGAAAAGGACTTTAAAAACAAGGCTCTCATTAATCCTCCCAGACATGCACGAAATCGTTGAGGCAAAGCGCTGTAAGCTGACTGAGTACCATGACAGAAATTTGAGGGGGAGATGGAATGAGATAGGGGACAAAGTGTTTGTACTAAACTATGGCAGGGGTTCCAAATAGCTTGCAGGGACAGTAACGGGCAAGGAAGGAAACAGGCTACTGGTAGTACAAATGGACAATAGCGAAACCTGCCGGAGGCATGTAGACCAAGTCAAAAGCAGATTTACCAACAACACCGCGGAACCAGAGGCAGACTACAATGTGGAACTCGCACCACACCTGGTGGACAGACAGAGAGAACAACCTGAGGAAAGGGCAATCCCAACAGACAGCCCAGGCGAGTCAAGAACAATCACACCAATCGAAACAGACAGCCCAGGCGAGATACCAGCAACCACACCCAAAGAAAAACAGACACCAAGGCAAACAACTGAACCACAACTCAGACGCTCCATGCGAGAGCGTAGACCACCTGAGAGACTGAACGTATAAGGACAATAAGACCTTGGGGGAGGGTGATGTCATGTATCTTACATTATTATGTATCCTAACATGCTATACATGACTGTAATAAGATATGACCTGTAACCACCAGCATACCTTACCACCAGGGGTGCACTTGCAAGAGACAGGTATATAAGGACAGGTCTCAGGCAAGTGTAGCATTCCAGAGCTGTGAAATAAAGGTGCAGGTCCAAAATGACCTTGACTTCACTACATGCCTCGTGTGAATCTGTACTGAGGGGACAGGACTTTACAAACATGATATGGCGCTCACCATGATGGATCCTCTGCTGACAGTTCTGACAGCCACCATAGCTGTAGAAGCTCAGATGACTGCCATCTTTCTCTCAGGGCCAATCGGATGAGTTATTGAGCAAGTTTATCACATGGCAAGTCAGGCACTGTAGCATGCCCAATTTCATGAAAGGGTCCTAAAATAAGTGTATTGTAGTTAACATTTAACATACTTCTGGTGTGCCCAGGACTCCTATGGAGGAGCCCGAACCCAATATGTTGGGCGTCTAACCTCTGGTGCAGGACAGGCACACCGCCAGCCATATTGGATGCTTCGGCAAGCATTTTATGTTTGTAGAACAAGCACACCGCCCAAGAATTTCTAGGCCGATGTGTCATCTGAACTTTCCAAATGGTTTTAGTCTTGCGCAGATAAAAACAAATTTTGAAAAGATAATTAATATATTAAATAGTGATTTCTTTAGATAGCCAAAACTGTGAGATCATCTTGATTAAGAACCATCTACCAATAAAAAATACATAAGGGTTTGGCCTTTCAATGGCATTTCTAGTAGAAAGTAGTTCCACTGAAGTGACTATCGCCAAGATGGATCACAACTAGCCATTGGGTCCTAATAGGAAGGAGTTTGTGACAAACTGATTTTGTTTCTCATTAAGGAACAAAAATCATGAGCTGGGTTAATGTTCAATATCCCTTTGATAAACAGTGACAAGGGGCCCAAATTTGGTGAAGGCCCCCCGCCCAAGTGTTGCCCAAAGGATTGCCGATGGCCGCCGAGGTACCTGACATTACTTTGGGCAGGGTTTTCATCAAAAAGGTCTTTCAAAGGGCGATGGGTGGCAAATGAGGGACTTACGCCGCCAATTTAGGTGGCAGTCAGCGGGAGCTCCCAATCTCGGCGGCAAAGACGCTTGCCGCCAAGTGCTGCCGAGGATGGCGTCGGGCCCACCGAGGGGCGAAGACCTGGAAGGAAAAAACATTTAAAAAAAAACATCGGAACACCTTCATGGGACCCCATACAGGGGTAAAGAAAAAAATAAAAAAATGTTTACTCACCTTTTTTTTCAGCTCTTCCTACCTACCGCCGGGGACAGACCAGCCTCCTCGCTGCGGTCCACCCCCGTTCTGGCGCCAACTCCCGCCCGCACCAATCTGGCATCTCGGCGGGTGGGAGTCCACTTACGCCACTCGGCCATCCGCTGACATCAGAGGGCGGTTCCCGGCAGCTCTCCCCTCCCGCCCACTCCAGACCAGATCGAAACTAGCACTGAGCGGAACCCGGGGAGGCATGTCGGCGGCAGTGGGTGGCAGTGGGCGGTGAATGCATCAATTTCGGCCCAAGGTGAGATATGGAAAGCTGAGTAGCTGCAGTATGTACTTTGACTGATCTGAGCTTCATTGCAGAATCAAACTACCAGATAATGCAAAAGTGCAAGGACCCACATTTCACCAGGGCCTTCTTCAAGATATTGGTTGCAGAGGACTATCTGTCCATTACTACAGATCACAATTCAAGTTAAGAGTGTGGATTCAGATTAACACGGCATTCTTTCCCCTCAATTTATTTTATTTTTGCAGATTCATAATTCAAATCTTAAAGCCAGAGTGGTCTAAATGAAACTGCTATTTAACTGCTAAAGAGCACGGATACTGATAACAAGCACCACTATTTTGACATGAATCAGATAGGTATATCACCATGATGAGGCTGCTTACCAGATGCCCACTGCAATACCAGGAATGAAACAGACCTAACACCACCGTAAGGCTCCCTATTGCCTCTCCAATAACTATCAGGATTGAAACAAATGCTGAGCCTTCATCTTTCCTCTCACTCTCTCTCTGATTCAAGCTCTTCTATCTATAAGGTTCAGAGCGGAGTTCCTCTCCAGGATTCAAGTCACCATTTTATATCCAAAGGTTCCCGTTGTGGCACGAGAGTAGAAATATAAATACTGAAATAAAAAGCTGTGATTTAAAATGTGTTACCTGATGATCAGCATATTAGAGAGTGTTTAATTCCCAGCAATCGGAGAGATCTGATTCCCGGTAATACTAACAGAGTGCTGTATCCAATTCATCTTATTCAATTGTTAATCCAGTAGGGCAGATTTATTTTACTATTTTACTTTGTTTTATCGGATCTTATTCTAATTTGCTGCATAACACACCAGGTTAATAACTGGCATTGGTGTTCGTGTATATGGTAAGAGTTCAATTAGGGCTCACCTCTACACTGTCTATAGTCCCAATGGTGGAAATGTAAGAACCCATGCTTTTTCACATTGTATAGAATTGACAATCTATTTAAAATTAGAATCAAGAAAGGTTTCCGAAATGTACACCTTAGAAGTTTATTTGCTTTGTGATAAGATACATCAGGAAATTTCAAATTATAAACAAAACTTGAAGCATATTTAAGAATATTTTCTCAAATGCTTGACATGGGTTCCTCATAAATACAATTTAATTATTGTACAGCATTTTATTTTTGGGACTGCAAGAAATTATCTTTCTAACCGCATTATGGCTAGATCATTTATCGATTTAATATAAGTGATGCCTAAAATAAGTTTAAATGAATATGGCCTGGGTTTGGTTTTCAATAGTACTTTAATCGAATGTGTGCAAGCTGAAAATAAAGATTTTTCCAATTTAATATTAACCATATCTTCCTTTATAGCACACTAGTTATGAACTGTCAAACTGGTGTCAGGAAAGCATGACATGTGAACTTGGGTTAATCACACTTTTATGATGTCATCTGTATTGTTAATTATTAATGGTTATGTTTTTATTGCTTTTTATGCTATTGATGAATGATAGCCATTGTTTAATTATAGTTTTAGTTCATTGTACAATTCTCACAAACATATTGAACTGAATATTGCATTGTACTCAATTTAAGCAAACAGAAAGAATATTGTTAAGCAAAAGATACCCCATATCTTCTAAAATAATTGTGGCACTATTTTAATACAAACTAATTGCAATTGAAATTTAAGGCATTCTAAAAAATATAAAACAATAAATCTATGTTTTTAGGTACAAAACTGTAATGCAGTCCCTATTAAACGATATTACTGTATATTCTAACATATACTTGAGAGTAAGTTTCTCTTTACTAAAATGCAGATCATTTGGCAATAAACTTGTAGTGATGGCATCAAAGTTCTTAATCCTTTTCCTTAAATATTATAATGATCGTGAACATGTGTCCGAGCTGGCAACTGCAACTGCTATTAAGACTGACCAATGACAGAATTAACCTTCCATGTTAAAGTGAAATTGTATACAATACCAAACACAAGAGAATGTAATTTAATCTTAAAGGGTTATATGTTGGTTATAATGTACTCAAGGTTTGCTCTCAGGAATTTATGAAATCATATGAACTCCTGGATTAGGTTTCTGTTTACTATGATGAAGCGTTAAATATCAGAGACATAAGTAGGAGTAAGGGGCGAAGCCAGATATTCCTTTGACCCAAAGGGTAATAGAATCGTGAAATATCTTACCACTGAAGCAGGCGGTTTGATTGAATTCATGAGAAAATTGAAGAATGTTTCCAGATTTTAAAAAAGGGATTGAGGGATACAGTGAGCAGGCAAGAAATTGGATTGATCTCTGTAAAAGGAATGGGCTTGCTTGTGGCTAAATATTAGCCTAGAATTTGCTGGAGTGGGCATCTTGTGGTGTGCCTTGTTTGTTAAACATTTTTCCTCACACTTCAGTTCGGGACATTTTCGTGCCGCAAATTGCTGGAAGTGCGAGCTGATAAAAGGGTCAAAGGGGCATCGTTAACCAATGGGATTTAAGGATAGAGAACAAAATTGGGTGAATCAGAGTCAAGTTAGATACAGAATGAGAAATAAAGAGGGAAAGAAAGACTTGATTAAAATAGAGAGCGAAAAAGAGTCAGAAAGGAAAAATAAGAATTTAAAAAAAGATACTTTTTAAAAACCTAAGGAACAATTTACTACCAGGAGGATTGAAACCCCACAGTTTCAATTGTTCTCTTTCCAAGCCGGAGAGGTTGAGTGGCAATGCAGGAGCATAAATGCCATCATTAAAAGGAAAGGGACCTTACATTGTTAAGTACCAGACCTAACTTTCTGCAGTTTTAACAGCGCAAATACAGCAATTTCTTGAAACTCATAAGAAGCTCGACATCATACAGGACAAAGCAGTCTACTTGATTGGTACCCTATCCACTACCTTAAACATTCACTCCCTCCACTGGAACACCATGTATGCAGTGTGTAGTATGTACAAGATGCACTGCAGCATCTCGCCAAGTCTTCTTCGACAACACCTCCCAAACCTACGACCTCTACCACCTAGAAGGACAGGGGCGCATGGGAAAATCATCACCTACAAGTTCCCCTCCAAGTCACACACCATCCTGACTTGGAAATATAGTGCCGTTCCTTTATTGTCACTGAGTCAAAATCCTAGAACTCCCTCACTAACAGGACTGCAGTGGTTCAAGAAGGCAGCTCACCACCACCTTCTCAAGAGTAATTAGGGATGGGCAATAAATGCTGGCCTTGCCAGTGACACCCACATCTGAGGACGGTGAGCATCTATTTTTGCAATGCTACCGGTGCAAATCGTCCAGCAATTTGTGGCGATTTGCAACTCATGGTGTATCTCTTCCTTGCCACAAATAGACAATTATATTCTTATATTCCATTTAATAATCATTCTTCAAATGTTAATTCCTAAAGATTCATTCCAATGAAAGGTCAGAGTAAGAAAAAGCCATTCATCCCATTAAGCCCACGATGTTCTCTCATTGAATTCCTCCATTGTCTATTGACCCTCAATTTTAACGAACACTGGAGTAAATTTTCTGGTCCCAGAATTAAAATTTGGGCCCAGATCATGTGTGACTTTAACATCCACAAACATACCACTGGCCAACCTATCTCAATTTGACAAGGTTGGCCCTAATCAGAAGAGCTCCTGGAGTGTAGTTGGTCTGGCACATGGAGTTCACCAAAAAGACCAAGCCAGAAATTGCACGTCAGTGGTTCTTAAGGGATTGTTGCTAAATTACAAAGCGATGCAGCCACTTGAAGGTAAGTAGAAACATATAAAGGAGCAAATGCAGTTGTGGCTTTTAAAAAGGCTCTAAATACTACACATTTACTTTTCATCCTTTAAAAATAATGTCTGAGGCATAAAAATGTGTCTGTCAAAAACCAATAGCAGCCAAAATAAATGTTATGGGAGGAAACAGTACCTGTAGAAAAATAATGGAGCTCGCCCAAACTCCCTCTTTGATAAAAAGAAAGACTTGGATTTATATAGCGCCTTTCATGACCACTGGGTGTCTCAAAGCACTTTGCAGCCAATGAAGTACTTGCAGGTAAATTAGAGGTGCTGTTGCATGAGGAGGATGTAAAGAATGTTGTTCTGTTTGACACTCCGGGGACCCTCCAAAGAGGCCAGCAGTGCAACATAACTAGCAGGAGATGGTGGTCTGGGTCAGTGGTGTGCACACTACACACATGGCCTGAGAGCAGACATGGAAGAAGATAGTACACCTTAAGGAAGCTAACAAGGTAAGACTGTACAACAGTAGCATTTACTATGCAGCTGGCATAGTATGAATACCTCAAAGTACTACCTGTCAACCTGTTGTCCAATTATTGCTGTTCCAAAGTGTTCATACAACCTTACAGCTCCTTCATCACTGATCATCATATCCATGGCTCAGGGTACACATTCAAGCTGCAACTTACAATTGAAAGCTTTGGCACACCAACATCTTCACAGGGCTTCACACATAAGATTATTGTGACATGTTGTGATGCATGGTCCCTGTGCTGCTGGGTTGGCATAAGACTATCACTGTGTATATATGTGCTCCTTGAAACACCTCATGATAATGGTACAATTATATGAAAGGTGACACAAAATATGAAAAAAAACAGTTCTGATCTGGAAGTGTGCTCAGAAATCACAAGCCTTACATTCTCTTAGAGGAGAACTTCTACTAGATTGGAAACAGGTTTCCAGAAGGGGACAATACAGACACAGGCAACTATAAACCCATTAGTCTTACCTTCATTCTGCGAAAGATAATAGGATTGATTTTCAGGAGTTGTGATATCAAAAAAGAATTGTACAATGCAGAGAGCAAAATTCACCAGAACACCCCCCCCCCCCACCCCCCCAGCCCTGTGTTTGGGTTCATTCAAAAGGAAATTTAGTTTGGGACTATCTACCGAAAAGTTTGGAACTCTAAAGTGCTTATGGAAGAAAGTACGAACTTTAATAGAATTATTAACTTTTACAAGACAAATTTAAGGCTGTGGGCGGACCTAGGGAACAAAAGAAGCCCACTTGATTATTGGAACTGTCTGGGTGTGAGGACCGAGTTAACCTGTCTGGAAGAATTAATATTTGCAAATCTTCCTCCACAAGAGACATTACCATCACAAAATCACCCAGATATGGCTCCCCATCAGCATGGGTCTGGAGAAACCATTTCAGCATATACATCACAAAGAGGCCCAATCCAGCCTGTATGCGAAAGACTAAGCACAAAAGGACATTGTAATTACCAAACTAATATTTCCATCAGGAAACAGTTTTCGAAGATCAACCCACCCAAGGCATATCAACTTTAACGAGCCCGACAAAATATTACAAAGAAGAACCAAGCCCGCCAAAATTATACAAAGGATTATGAACAGATTGGGTAGCAAGATTAGAACACTGAAATCGTATAACTGGCCACTATTTTCAACAGAGGTTAGAGAGAGGGAGGAGAGAGGGGAGAGAGAGAGAGAGAGAGGGAGGAGCGAGAGGAGTGAGAGGGGAGAGAGGTGGTTGCTACTACCTCATCAAGATAAGGAGAGAAACCAATGTGACAGTTGTAAACTAGCTTCTCCAGCCTCAGAGTCTTGAAGTCCTGAAGGAAGGAAGAACATCCCTATCTACCATTAACTATCAAAAGGATTGGTAAGCATAAGTCCCTGCCTGCCCTGGAGTCTAACCTAGCTAGAATTAGGTATTGGGAGGTGGGAGGTATAATTTTACTGCAACCCCCTTTGAATGTGTAGTGTATGGTACTTTATTAGAGTGATTATAAGTTTGACCTTGTACCTTTCCTTGTATTGTTCTTTATTAGAGTGATTGTAAGTTTGGTCGTGTATTTTCTTACTAGAGTAATAAGCCTGTATTACCTCTGACTGTAATAAAAACAAAGTTATTTGCATCAAACCAGTATCCTTTGCACTTTTGTCATACCCCCCAAATAAATCCAGAGTACAGAACCCAAGGGAGGGGGAGCGATTCGAAACCGCTCAAGTTGGTCAGAAGGGAACCTGACCCCCTCATAGAGACCACCCCCTTACAACAGAAAATAAAACAAGCCAAAAAAAGAAGAAAAAATGATATTAAGCACCATTGTGGAAGCAGTATCAGCACACAGCTTGCAGCAATTCAAGGAGAAGTCCCAGCACCCTTTCAGAGCTACCACGGATGGGCAATAAATGTTTATTTGCCAAAATTACCCACATCCTGACAAAATGAAAACCATCAGTGAACAAAAAAAAATCCAAATAAATAACTTCAATCTTTTAAAAGCACCTTTACACATAAAGCATCCCTCTCTGCCCAAGCAGATGGGCAGACTGAGCACACAGCATGATCCCATCATAAATGACAGGAAATCCAGTGTGGTTCAAGTTGCATACATTTAGGCCTTACCTAAATATTCTAATGAACCTCTCACACAAAACATGCAAGAGCAATCTAGACAGTCGTTAAACTTGACAATCATGTGCAGTGGGAATAAATCAAGGCGGCAGGAATAATCCAGCTGGCCCACTAAATTCCTTCCCCCATCTTCCCTAAAAAAAAGGCCTGCTATTAATATCTTTATAACCCTTAAACCCCTTGTCATAGATATTGATCCAACTCTTAAAGATGTCAGTTGACACTGAGTCAACTACATTCTCTGGTAGTCTGCTTCACATGTCCATTATCCTGCGGGAACATTTCTTTTCTAATCCCTAACCTTGCTCAAGGTTGTGAATTTTATAATTGTATAAACTACCTGAACCCCTCAAATGGATTTCTGTCTTGTAATCACTCCCAGATATCTATTACTCCTTACATAAACCATCTCAATCCTCAATTAGACTGCTGCCTTGTAATCAATCTTTTGACATTTTATTGTGCATGACATCAGGTGCTCTAGCCACTCAGTGAGATAACTCATCATCAGCCGAGGGAAACACACTGCCAAAATGAGTAATTTCTTCATTACCATACTATAGGTTACATTCTTATTTAGAGCATATCTGGGTTGTGCCACAAGGCAGCAACATCTCTTGTGGTTGGGAGATGATGTTAGTAAACCATTCAATAACGTTTATATAATGCCTTTAATGTAGCCCAAAGCACTTCACGGATGAGAAATGGATGTCAGACATAGAAGAGGTAAGGAAGGTATCTAAAAGCATGTGCAAAAGGAGGAGCTCTACTTATCAGGGATAGAGTTCAAGCCAGTTTCAACCAAAATCCTGGATTAAGATGGTGCAATGCAATTAATGCAGACAAACGTGGATTTTCTTAAAACAGCTGAATAAGGTTTATTTTGTGAACCTACAGTCCAGCTACAACTCTTTTGGGTTGAAGACAATTAAACAATTAAATCAAGTGCCCCCTGATTAAAGGGAGGGGTAGGGGGCACTCCAAAAACTTTCAAACAAGTGCCCCCTTGTTTTTTTTGTTTTGTTTTCAGTCCAGCTACAAACAAGAATAATTGCATACACTTATCACCTAACTGAGGGAAGAGAAAGGCTTATTTCCACAAGCCCAATAAAGAGGCTATTCTAAACTTGCTCCTGTCTATAGGAAGGGTACAAATACCCCTCTGCTCCACCCTTCTGAGTTTTCTATAATTGCAAGAGAGTAATATGCTTATCCTTTCCCACTGCCAGTCTGAGCCGATAGAACAATTCCAGTGCTAGAACTCTGGAGTTGGCTAACCTGGAAGCCCTATTATAAACTGGTCAGTCAGGGTAGCATAAATGATGGGATGAAGGGAGTGAGGCCAGAGTTGGAAGAACGCAGAGTTCTTAGAGAGTTGTACAGCTGGAGAACATTACAGAGATAGGGAAGAGTGAGGCTATGAAAGGATCTGAACCCAAAGATGAAGATTTTAAATTGGAGGCACTGAGGGGTGAGGGGCCAATGTAGGTCAACAAGCACAAGGATAATGGGGGCACAAGATTTGGTCTAAGTTAGGATACAGGCATCAGAATTTTGGATGATCTCAAGCTTATAGAGAATGGGAGGCCAGTCAGGAGAACATTGGAATAGTTACGTGTGGAGCTGACAAAGGGGTCATGATGGTTTTGGCAGCAGATGGACTAAGGCGGGGCAGAGATGGACAATGTTACAGATGTGGAAGTAGGCGACCTTTGTAATGCACAGAATATGGTGTCAAATAGGATGCCGAGGTTGAGAACAGTCGGTTTTACCCTGTGATAATGGTTAACGAGCGGGATGGAATTTGTGGCAAAGGTATGGAGTTAATGGCGAGGTCCGAAGACAATGGCTTCAGTCTTCATAATGATTAACTGAAGGAAATTGCAGCTCATCCAGGACTGGATGTTGGACAAGCAAACTTACAACACAGACAGTCAAGGAGGTTGAGAGAGGTGGTGGTGAGGTAGAACTGGGTGTTGTTGGTGTACATGTGGAACCTGATTTCATGTCTTTGAATGATGTCACTGAGGGATGGTATGGAGATGACGAAGGGTGGGAATAACTTCCTTCCATTCATTTCTCACCAAAGTGTCAAACCATGGTGCCTTTCTTATAAGAAGGTTTCTTAACTGGACTACTCCTACGAGGTGTAGCACTTGTGGCCTTAGCAAAGCTGCTGCTGCTCAGGTGAGATGCTCATGGGCAGTGACTTCTGGGTGCTCGAGCCTGAGAGGGAGCGGCTGGGGAAAGTTGCACTCAGCTCCTCCTCAGATATTGGTTGAGTGGGTGGGAAAGGAGCAGACTTTCTGACATGCTAAGAGAGATAAAACATAGTGTTCTCATAGTGTCATTGACACTCTCATTGTGCTGGGGCTCAACACTTCCACTGATCTTCAGGAAAGCAGGCTTCAGAAGATGAATGACTCCTTGAAAGCCCTTATCTATTCGGTCTACCAATCTGTCCAAGGTGGACACCTGTCTCTTCAAATTGGAGCTCAGAGCCTGCATTGCAGCCATTTGAGCTTCTACCGAAGGACATTGGCCTAGAAATTGGATAAGGCACGAAAACGAGCAGTGTCAAGGGCCAGCGCTATTTGCCTGCGCCCGTTCAAAGTGGTCCAGAGACAGCATGCAGAATTCATGCTGCCTGCTCATTGTGATGATTGCTGTGTTGATCTCAGCACTAAACGCGCTGCTGATTGGCTTAGCGCTGAACACGTGAGCCAATATCGGGTGCAGTCTAATGGGCACTAAAATTTGGCCTAGGCTCTCTCTTCTATTTAAAGGGGAGGTGCTTTGTTGCTGCAGCACCTCATTGTCAGTCATGCTGAAGGCATGGCTCAGCAACGTAGAGGGAGAGCATAAAGGTTTTCAGATGATGCGCTCAAGACCTTGCAGTTGCAGTTCAAAGAAGGCGGGATGTACTGCAAGGCCATCTGTAGACTCCCGCATGGAAAGCCACTAGCCTTCCACCAGCTGTGCTGCAGCCACGGGGGAGCACTGCGTAGGGGCACGAGAGTTAGGAAAAGGCACATGAATGACTGGCAAGGCTACTGGGAGAGCTGTGTTCACCAGGCTCTGAGACTGCAGGCCTGGTTGCAGGAGGTGGCAGAGTTCTGTGACCACCTCCTTGGTGAAGCAGAGTCTCCTATTGCACTGCTCCTCGCTTAAGTGGAGGTAAGAGAAGTGCACTCGGAAGACCCTAAGTGAGTTAAGCCTCCTGTTGAGAGCCCACCTGGCCCTCCTCCGCCTCGCCCTGCATGCATCTTCTCTTCTTCACTGCTTCCGCTCCCTCTTCCGAAGGTACTCGAGCATGAGGGGGATTGCAAGTGGAGCCACCATGGCTGTGAGCAAGTGGTGTGCATAGAAGCCTTTAAGTGTGAATTAAGGCGCTCTCCACTTCTCCCAGTAACCTCAGTAGCTTGAAACTAGTTTATAAAGCTGCTGGAGTTGCAGAAAGTTTCACAGAACCAGTCAGTTGCAAGTTGTTGCTGATGGTCCCTTTACAAAGTGCTGTTGGAGGCGTTGAATGTTTGGTCAGTTGGTTGTAATTAGCACAGACCAGTAGGTGGGATGGTGATAATGAAAATGGCAGCTCAGGTGTCAAGTAAGCATTGCACACTCATTGCCATCACGATCTGCCTAATCTAAATATCTGCAGCGAGCACAGGCATCAGCAGCGCTGCCGACCTGCCCAAAATGGCAGCTGCCGCAGGACCCACCGGAAGCAAGGCGGCCGCCACTTTTCCTCCAAAACGGGCCTTAACGGCCAGGGCTAAACCCCTGAATTTCTGGGCCAATATTGACTCCTTTAGTAAGAAGCTGGCTGCAACATCCCTGGAGGTGGCCACAGTCTGCGAGGTAAGAGCGCTGGTGCCAAGGGGCAAGCGTTAGTATGGCACTGAGAGGTTGGCCATTAGCAAGTGACAGTCTTTATGCAGCTTGAAATTGAAAAGCTTACTGAATATTTGCTGAGGTGAATGAAAGATTACAACCATATACAGACACCCTGCTCATCTAAGCCACGTGTCTCACCTTACCTGATGCTCAAGGATTTGCCAAGCCTCTAATCTCCAGGGTTTCCTGCGCCATTTTAGCTTCTCCTACCCCAGCATTGCTCCTCTCCTTGACTTTATGTGCTATTTTATTCCTTCAGAAAGAGAAGATGCGGGTTAATGAGTGACTGTTGAAAAGGTAAGTAGAGATGTGTAGAATGCAGCTTGAAGATGAGAAGTTTGCTGAGGTGAACAAAGGAGTGCTGCAAGGAGTTGGTGGTTGTGCAAGTGCTGCAATGGCAGAAGCGAATGGTGTGAAGAGAGCAAAGAAAAAGGTACGTTTATTGGGAATGAAAAAGAGAGGTGTTGCAGTGTGCACTTGCACCTGGATGTTGAAAGAAATGATGGAGGGAAAGGAATTATTGAGAGTGGTGAGGGAAGGGATGAAAAGGAGTGGTGTCTGGTGTTGCTGAGCAAGATGTAGGGGTAAAGAGCTGTACTCACCATTGCTGCTCGTGAGATCATTGACCTCTTCCTCCACTGGAGCTAGGTCCTGGGGTGCTGAATAATCATCCTGGAGATTCTCATTCAAGTGCTGGGGAACAGTATTTCCCTTCTTGCCCTGGCCTCCTGCTGCAACTGTACAGGGTATTGGTGAGGCCGCACCTGGAGTACTGTGTGCAGTTTTGGTCACCTTGCTTAAGGAAGGATATACTAGCTTTGGAGGGGGTACAGAGATGATTCACTAGGCTGATTCCGGAGATGAGAGGGTTACTTTATGCTGATAGATTGAGTGGACTGGGTCTTTACTCGTTGGAGTTCAGAAGGATGAGGGGTGACCTTATAAAAACATTTAAAATAATGAAAGGGATAGACAAGATAGAGGCAGAGAGGTTGTTTTCACTGGTAGGGGAGACTAGAACTAGGGGGCACAGCCTCAAAATACGGGGGAGCCAATTTAAAACCGAGTTGAGAAGGAATTTCTTCTCCCAGAGGGTTGTGAATCTGTGGAATTCTCTGCCCAGGGAAGCAGTTGAGGCTAGCTCATTGAATATATTCAAATCACAGATAGATAGATTTTTAACCAATAAGGGAATTAAGGGATATGGGGAGCGGGCGGGTAAGTGGAGCTGAGTCCACGGCCAGATCAGCCATGATCTTGTTGAGTGGCGGAGCAGGCTCGAGGGGCTAGATGGCCTACTCCTGTTCCTAATTCTTATGTTCTTATGTTCTAAGAGGACCTCCTGGGAGGCATATGAAAACCGACAGTTTATGACATTGTCTTTACTCCTTGATATGGCATTGCTTTATGAAATACTCCATCATATTACTCAATATATAGCACACTGTTATTCTATATATGCCGTAATCAACTTCCAAAACATTGAAAAAGTTTCAAATACTTATGCCTACAATACATTTTCCAGTACATAACGTACATTTTTGTTTATTCTTCTCCTTACTGTCCACAGGTGATGTTGTTCATGCTTGTGAATATAATTTATTATAATTCATAACATTGCTCCTGACCAATTAGGAGCAGTTGTTGGTGAAAGATGTAGTTTTCCAATCACTGAAACCTGTGTCCACATCCATACAAAATAAAACATGTAGTCCCAAGGTCATCGTCTGTGCATTCTGTTGCCTGGCAACCAGGAAATAGGAGGAGGGGGTCAGTGTCTGCAAGTTCAAAATGGTAGTTTTTTGTCTTGAATCCAGGCTGGCAGTGATGATCATTACATTTTTAATCACTGCGCCCACAGGTAGGGAGTACAGAAGACAACAACCATTTATAAAACTATGTTAGCATTTCTTGAGAGTGATCCATATTTTGATTACATGGTATAAAGCATCAGAAAATGGCAGCTACAATTATCATAAATGTTTTTATAAATCGGTAAAATCTGAGATCAAACAAGAGTATTTTCTTTAAAAATGAAAATATCAATAAAATGTAGTACATCATTTGCATTGTGGTGCATGGGAGAGCCTTACTGTAACAAAAGAATGAAACATGTGGTTGTTATGTAATGTAATTTGTCCTTTTTAAATGAGCTGTTATTAATTAATGGGTATTGGAGAGGAAAAAATCTAATTGGTGATGGGTGGTATTAATTTATTTATATCAAATCTGATAATAACAACAGGATGCTAAAATGATGACTGGCACTTAACAAGCAGCCCACTGGCAGCAGTCATAAATGGTTTCAGAATCTGATTTTGCAGTGAGATCTCCAGAGATGATGACATCAAGTCATTTTCTGGTTGAACATAAACATCAGCTCCAGTACCGTAACTTTGTGGAATATGTTGTCTCACATAATATCAAAGCTCAGTCACGTTAGAAAGGTTTAGAGTTGGTAAAAGTATACAGTGCAGATTCGGGAAAGCGAAGCCAGAAAATAAATATCTGGCAGCGGCATTGAGAAAAAGATTGACATGGCACTGCGAGGGTCTGACAAACACAGTCAACATTCATGGGAACGCAGATGTTTAAAAAATTCCTGGCCAATCAGAAACTAGATTCAAAATATGCAAAGTTTAACTGTTGGCTAGACTTAGAGGATCAAAAAACTGCAAATATAAAAGGCATAGAAAAACAACTTAGCAAAAATAGTGCATGTAAATCCATCCCTCATTCTTTCAGAGTTTTGGATATACTGTGAAGGCTATTTGGGCGATAACTGTTGGCAAATTACTGATATGTATCCACAAGCATTAACACTGATTTACTGCAGTCTTAGTTTACCGTAGGGGGAGAAATTCATTATCGACCCATTTGGTGGCAGCAACTTTTGAAAGCTGGGAAATTTAGTCTAATGTTTCCCCGCCCTCAGAAAATTGTCTTGAGCGCTTTAGGAAGGAAGGAGCACTAAAGCAAGCGGTCTACTTTCTTCTTGGACCGCTAAAGGATGCGGGTGGGTGGAAACCTCAACAGCGTTGTACACTGGGCCATGCAACGCCACTGCGTTTAAAGGGGCCTTTCCTCCCTTAAAGGAAAAGCCATCGCTGCAGGCTTTGCAATTTAAAACTGACCTACCTGGACCACCAAGGGAATGGCGAACCCGTGCGATCAGCCTAGCACTCAAGCAAAGTGCTGGGCTGAACGATCGTGGGCAGAAACTTATGAAGAAAATGCCTTCAACAAAGGTAAGAACTTTTTTTTAACTTACCTCAGCCACCTCGCTTTTAATCATCGCCCTGGCAGTGGCCGGCCGACCGATCCACACCTCCTGCAGCTGACAGTGTTTTCACCTGGCGCTGCTGCAGGGGGCGAAAGTGAATTTCCGGTCCAGAGCACTAATGGGGCGATACGCACTGCGATGACATCACGATTTTCGGGTGCAGGAGATTGTGGCGCAATGCTGTAGCGTCGCCGCTAAACTCCCACCCTGTATGGCAGGAGTCGATATCAGCGCCGTGCCCAGTCGCAAAGGCGGGGGTACTAATGGGAGATGCAAATGCATGCAAGTTTGAGCCTGAGTAGTAAATTAAGTCATCCAATCGAATGCTAGAAGTAACCATGCAAATTAAACATAACAGTAAATTGACCACTTCTTCTTTGGTCATCAAATATATTTCTGCAGCCAGCAATAAAATCAAAATGGCATGAAAAACACTTCTAAAAGGTACAGGGAGTGTATATTTAACAGGATTTATGAAAATGGGAGAGGCATTCATTTAAAAATCCATGTGTCTTCCCCTACATTAACTGCAGTGGTTGGGCAAAAGTTCTTTGAAGAAATAAATAAAATTTCCCAAACCAAGAGTGATGCAGAAAACTGTAGGAATAACCTTAAGGACAAATTTTCATGATTAAAATCCTTGGGGCCGAAATTGACGGCCTTACCGCCCACTGCCGCCGAGATCTGTCATTCCTCCTCAGGTTCCGCCTTGTGTGAGATTCCATTTAGTCTGGAGCAGGCGGGAGGGGAGAACCGCCGGGAACCGCCCGCTGACGTCAGCGGATGGCCAAGTGGCGCAAGTGACCTCCCGCCCACCAAGATGCCGGATTTGTGCGAGCGGGAGTCGGCACCTGCACGGGGAAGGACCACAGAAAGGAGGCTGGTCTATCCCCGACGGTAGGTATGAAGACCTGCAGGAAAAGGTTAGTAAACATCTTTAACATTGTTTCTTTACAGCGACTTACCTGGATGGGGTCCCCTAAAGGTGTTCTGATTTTTTTCTGATGATTTTTATTTCCAGCTGTTCGACCCTCCATGGGCCTGACTCCATCCTCGGTGGCACTTGGGCGGCAAGAGCCTTTGCCGCCGAGAATGAGAGCTCCCACCCGCTGCCACCCAGATTGACGGCGTATGTCCCCCTTTTGTCACCAGGCGCCCTTTCAAAAGGATTTTTTGTTTAAAATTCCTGCCCAAAGTCCCATCAGGTATCTCGGCGGCCATCGGCAGTCCTTTGGGCGGCCCTTGGCCTTCACCAATTTCGGCCCCATGATCTTCTACTCCCGTCATTTTAAAATTTTTTTAATCAGGTGGCACTAAAAAGATGTCTGTGGGGAAGGCTTGTAAGAGTAACTGATTCCAGAACTGAACGCACATGTATTCAACTAGCTTGACAACCCTGGGCTGATGATAGCAACCACTGATAGTACTTCAGGTCACTGATATCATCAAAAATCACTGAATCCTCCAAGCCTGTATCCCTAAAGATATAATTAGAGCTCAGTGTCTTCAAACAATAATATTCAAAATAAAAATTAACAGAAATAGAACAAAAATAATTCAATGCACTCGAGTTAACCATGACTTTTAGTAACACTTTCATTTTCAAAGTAATTTCTTGCTGGTGACATTTCTGACCTAAATTGAGTGTAAAAAGAAAGCATGGCCTATAATAATGGACTATCAAACTATTGGAAAAGTAACCTTACGCAACCCAAAAGAAAAATTCCAATTCATAAATTTTGATATTACTGACCATTATACGTTGACATTCAGTTCTAAAATATTGATATGTAGCTGATGCAAATATTGTATGAATGCATGAACATATTACATAGTAAAGTATCCATTGCCTATTATTACCGTTTTTAAATTCTTATTTTATACACTTTTGTACATATGCATAGTTTAGTGTAATGTAGTCATCAACAAGTTTCTTCAGATAGTCCATTGTCCAAAATTGCATGTTCATAAATCACACTTTCTTATCTGCACACATGATTCACCTGCACTCCAAAGCACATCTGCTGCCTCTAAAGAAAGTGTCATATTGCATCAAGAGCAATTTGAAAATAAGAATAATTAGGAGGGGATAGACACCATTTCCACCAAGTAGTGTTATTCTATATCCTAGGACCATACCATAACTGGCAAAAGGGAAAGCCTGGAAGTGATGCCTCATTCAGGATTCTCCTCAAGGTCACCTCACAAAAAGGATTGTGTCCTTTTAAATGTATATTAGAAAGAATAAAAGGTCACATTAACCACAGAGGTCAGAGATTGACCATTCAGCACCCTTATGGTCCCCATCCCTGCCATCCCACCAGGTCGGAATCTTCCCAGCGGGTTTGGAGGTGGGCCCATTGTCAAAATGGCCCTGATTGACAGTGGGTCGGAATCCTTCTCTGAACCCGCCTCCGTCTTAGTTTCTCAGCTGACAGGTCTGCGTGCGGATTGCAGACCCGACACCAAGCGGCGGGTCATTTCATTACCGTGCTTAACAAGGAGTTTACTGCTACTTAAAAGGATTAAAAGCAGGACTTACAATTTTACCAACTTTTTGACGGGTTTACCATCCCTCGG